>NW_026943820.1:18448791-19121291 GCF_035594765.1 Anolis carolinensis
ATTGATCTACTCACATTTGCATGTTTTCAAACAGCTAGGTTGGCAGAGGCTGGGGCTAACAACATGGATTCGAACCACCAACCTTCCAGTCAGCAAGTTCCACAGATCGGCGGTTTAATAAAGTTTTATTATTATATTATTATTATAATACCGATTTGGGGTATTATAGGTTTATGACTTTCTGCCTTGAGATGCAATGGTGAGTTAAGTAAAACAATGTGGGTGGTGTTTTCAAGCCAGACCGCAGTTCAAAGTGTGCACATAAAACATTCACTTTTATCACTAAACAACAGTGTTTTCTAATTTTGGCAGGCTTTTCTGAAGAGAACTGAGAGTGGAATTTTATATTTAAATTATGTACACTGAAAAAGTGGCATAAACTTGATCGTTTATCCTCCCCATAGTCTATTTTATATGCACTTTTTAAACTATGATTTTATTGTGCTGTGTTTTTATGTATATGGCATTGAATATTTGCTTTTGTTTTTATGATTGTATATGGTATTGAATATTTCTCTTTGTACTTGGACGCCACCCTGAGTCCCTTCGGGGAGAGGGGGTGGGTTAGATTCACTGTTGTTGTTGTTGTTGTTGTTGTTGTTGTTAGAAGCCAGAAAAATTAATCACAAGGAAGAATATGTTTTTTGGGACAAGCCAAAACATCTTAGCATTTTCTCTGAAGCCACTGTTTTGTCTTTTTCAGGGCAGTCTGCCTTTCCTTTGATCATTATTCTTTCCAAATCTCAGCTGAGTGACCTGGCTGTGCTTCACTAAATTGTGATGTAGATTTCTCATTTCAGTAAAATATGATGTACTGCAAATTCATGTGAAAATCCGTTTCCCTTTTCCCTTTCTGAACTACACATATGTGTATGATTATCTGACTGCCTGCTTTACGTGGTAAAGAGAGAAAAAGAGAGACTATGTATAACAGAGATCAGAAAAAGTCTCACCAGTCCCGCTGCTGCATTTCCCGCCTTCTCATGGATGTTACTTGGAAACAATTGAGGGTGAGGTAGAATTCACAATCCTCCTAAAAGTGAAAAAAGGCGCAGTTAGAGATGTGCCTGCATAATGGATCCCTCCCAAATAAAACAAACCCCATTCTCCTCAAGGTTGATGTAATAGCATGAAAACAGTACCCAAGTTATGAACAAGATAAGTTCTGTAGGTTTGTCCCTAAGCTGAATTTGTATGTGAGTCAGAACAGGTACATTTTTAAAGTATAACTCCAGTCAAATAGATAGAAATAGATAGGGATAAATAGATATAAACATATATATAGATATAGATATAAATATATTTTTGGCTTTGATTGTACAGGAAAGGGTTTGTTGTCTGTGCTCCTGTTCAGGAGACATCACCGCACTTTCTGTCCCTGTGAGAATTTGATTTTGACAATTTTGGCTTTCAATTTTATCTTAAAGAAATAGCCATGAAAAAATATTTTAGAAGCATTTATCTAGCAAAGAAATGTATAATGCAGACAGTAGACACGAGACTTTATCAGAACAAAATTCATTCTGTTAGGAATCAAAGATACACATTTCTCTTTTACCCAAACTAATGGAGTTCATCCCTAGGATGTCACCAAGGAAAAACAGTTGTGGATACAGTGCATATAGAATTTTCAAAGGAGAGACTTATTAGAGACAGAAAATAAGTAGTACAATTTGTCTTGCCCAGAGAATTTCATGTTCCTTCCATCTCAGCACATCCAACAGATAAATTAATGACTGCCCTTCTACAGATCTAGTACCATCCAGTTGACCAGCTACTCATTCTCCAGACTATCCTGAATGCCCAGTTTCTTATTATTTCTGCACCAATTTAAGAATTTCTGAAACATGTAAGATCATCAAGACACATCAAGACATCAAGACACTGAAGTAACAGAATACATGCAGTTGTGCTAAAAATCATATCATTAAAAAGATATGCCTTACCACTTTGGTTGCCTCTCTAAAACACACTCTATAATTCTTCAGGATGATGAACTGGCCAACAATACTGGAATATCCAGACAGTGATAGACAGCTAAGAGTCAGAGAGAAAAATGAATGGTATTTCAACTGTAAGTCATCAACAACACACATAATGTATGAAAAGGGGACAATTAACTAATTTATAAATATATCTGTTTTGAAAACTTATTAGCAATGACAACCAAAACAGAGACATCCATGCAAGTTTTCATTAAGCAATTCCTTTATTTTGTCAAGTTCTCAGACAACTTTTAATCAATGTTAAATCCAGATGACAGTTTTTGTTGATTTTCTGATTTTGTGCAACTGGACATTCACTTCCTACTCAGCTAAGTAAGTTATTCACAAAAATAACTTTTTTTTTACTTTGAGACCTTTGTAGAAATAGCTCACAATCTCCAGCAACTGTTTCTACAAAAACCATCTATTTATTACAGAGTTTCAAGAAAATCAATAAACTTTTTAAATAATAAAATAATGCTATCATGTACAGGCTTATTTCATCCTGTTTCTCTATTAACAACCAACAGAATTTTACAAAATCATGTAATACTGTTATGGAATGTGTGTATATCATAAAAGAAATCTTCTATTTCAGATAAATTTCTATTCTATCTGTAGGTTTGCAGGAGTGTCTTAAAAGACCCATTAAGTGAGTACGACTTATGCAATTTCCCTTAATTTCAACCCACTAAGTCCCCGATCGTTTTCAATTTCTCTGGCCTTTCAGAAAATCTAATGCCAAGCTCTCAATAGCTATTAGTCTCTCGGACAATTCATCTCCTCCAGTATGCTTCTTGATACTAATTACTGAGTAAATAAAACACAAACAAGATCTAATGGCAAGCGTACTCTCATCCAGCTGCTCATCAAGCCAAATTGAACCTTTTATTTAGGTAAATCATACAAGTACTAACAGATGATAAGCTGCCAATGAACATCAGAGCAGATATCTTCAACGTTACAGTTTTACTGGCAATATTATATGCGTCTGAAATATGGACAACCACAAAATTAGAGGAGGAAAAACTGGTGGTGATTCAAAGAACAATGGAAAGAAGGATGTGCGGCATGACAATAAGAGAGTATTTTCCCTTAACTTATCCTTAGGGAGGAAATATCTGAGATTACTGATATGTCTGCATGTTGACTTATTAACCAAATGCTAAATTTTACCAATTTTCCAAGAACATAACAATGTCAGAATTAATTACTTCTATCTTACCTAGAATGCAAAGCAAAGCTCAAAACTTACCATGGTGTTCCCTGAAGAGCATTATCTGCAACAACTACCCGAATATAGTGACGTCCATCTGCGATGCGCAGAACAACCGCTGGACGTTTTTCATCCAGATTTAGATCTTTCGCATCATTCAAAACCTAGTGGGAAATTTGCAAGGAAACGGTAAAAAAATACAATCAGACATTCTCTAGGATGATAAGAAGAGGAATCCATGTAATTCAAAGACAGAATGAAAAAATAAGGTCTCACGATCCGGTTATCCGACAGTCTGTATAATTCGATGTGCCAGCCACCGTGGTCCAGGGTGCTTGCTGGAAGGATGAGACACCGGTGGCGCAGACTTTTCTCTCCCGGCAAGCACCTGGCGCTTGGAGAGGCCCGCTGTGCGTTGCTAGGCAGTAATATGCAGTGGACTTCTCTAAGCGGGTTGCTTGCCGGGAGGGAAATGTTTTGTTCCTCCCAGCAAGCACCAGGCACTTTGGAAAAGCCCGCTGTATGTTGCTAGACATAATAGGGCATCCCTATTATCTAACAGTTTTGGTTATCCTACATTCGGGCTGCCCGTTTACTGTAGATGAAACAAACAGACTTTGCTGACTTCTCCCTCTTGGGACTCAAAACAAATTCTTCCTGTCAGTGACCAGAGCAGAGTGTTTTTTCCTTGTTTTTTTCCCCTCTAGCCCATCTAGATTAGCATTTTCTTTCTAATTTTTGTCTTCAATGCCTTTTCTGTCCTTGATTCCTTGGAAAAAAAGCGGTCCCTATGCATTCCCACTGAGGAAAAAATACATTAATTTACCTTCAGGACATGCCCAAATTGTGCGTCTTCTTCGGTGTCAGGCTTTTCGTAGTCGAGCAGAAGATTCACAATCCAAGGTTCCAGGTAAGTCGGCCTTTTTGTTGGGCTGTCCTCACTACCCAAGCTAGAAACAACGTTTCGGTGAAGTCAAGGTATTGCAGAAAAGACAGAACTGGAATGTAATACAAGACCGCATAAGATACTATACAACTTTTGCTCTAACTGCCAGGATATAGAGCTGAGTTGGGATTAATTCAGCCCCCCAGATTCACTGAACTGCAACTCCCAGCATTTTCTATCATTTACAATGCAAAGCAAATCATAAATTCCATCAATGTTTGGAGGGCCATATAACTCCCACCCATAATCTAGAAGTAGCTTTCATGAAGATTTAACAGATTTAAACAACAGGCTCCCAGGAAAAACAGTACTGTAATACAAGAAACAAAAGTTCCTCCAAAGTAATATTGCTCCTTTCTGAAATCTAAGCTTGCTGTGTTTTCATGGTTCATAATTCCTATTGTGGGACTCGTGGCCCCATAAGCGACTCTAGCCTGGGGACATGGGATTGGGGGGCCCAGCGTGGCCAGCTAAGTAAGATGAACAAAAACAAAGAGAGACATTTATTTTATCCACCTATCTAAAATTAATTACCCATTTTTACTCAAGTCTAATGCGCCAAATGTAATGCACACCTCAATTTTCAAAACCCTGAAACCAAAAAAAAAAAAAGTATTTGCTGCCAAATGCAATGCGCAGAGGCAAAAAGTGTGCTCTTTGTGATCTGGTCCCAAAAAGCGCACATTACAATTGCTGATTACTTAAGATTTCCTTCTATAATAACAGAAATGTTGAAACACCAAAACTTTCAGCAACAGGAAAGAAAACCTTGGGGTGCATCTATGTTGTAGAACGAATCTACTTTAACTGCCCTGGCTTAATGTTATGAAATCATGTAGTTTTACAAGGTCTTTAGCCTTCTTTGCCAAAGAATGATGGTGCCTCACCAAACTACAAATCCCAGGATTGCATAGCATTGACCCATGGCAGTTAAATTAGGGGCAACACCCCTCAGCTCCAGGCGTTCCTGAAACAGCTTCCCCTTCTGCTTTGGCTCAGCACTAAATGATGTAAATCTAATGCATACCCTAACTTTGGCAAGGTAATTTAGACCAAAAAAAAGTGAACATTAGTTACAAATAAATAGGGTATTTTATTAAGCACATTATATTATTCTCTTATCCTTGCTTTTTGGTTTCGTCTTTGTGATTTATCGGCTTTTAGACACTTTATGCCAATGGACCACAAATGCGACAAAACATGTAAAGATCTGTCAAAAGACTTATTGCATAAAAACCTTCATCTTATTCACAAAACAGTTTTTGGCACTGAAAGAAGCCCAATTAGACTTCTGAATGCAAACATACCCTTACAAGGTACATTTGCCAATATCTGCCTTGCCATAAAACTGTTTGTACGTTACCAGTTACAGGCAGTCCCCAAGTAACAAACAAGACGGACCTCTGAATAAACCTCTACGGATTCCTGTCATAGAAGCAGGTGAAATGTCAGGAGAGAATGCTGCTGGAACATGGCCCTACAGACCAGAAAACTCACAGCAACCTATTATTGTTGTTGTTGTTGTTGTTATATAAAACAACATGTATATAACATTACAGTAACCATGCACATTAGGTCCAAGTGTCTGGAGGGTTTCCCTTGAGGGCTGGGGTCACACAGGGGTGGCACTTTATATTTTATAGTTCATATATGGGGTATGGGGAAAGGGAGACATGCAAGGGACATTCATGGAGAAAAAGAAATCATACAGACCTAAATGTAGAAGGGGCCCAAATCAGATGTTTGTAACTCAGGGACTGCCTGTACCATTTCTTTAGTTGGAGGAATGTTTCACAGACTGACAAATTCATTGAAGCAAATTCATTGGCAAAGCACAGCTAGTCAAGAGTGCTTTAATCATCTAGCAAAAAAAACCACCTAGCAATTGTGTTCATTGAAAATCATTTAGCTAAGCAGGTTGATTTTATTGACGTTAATAAAAATTTTGCCTCATTTTAACTGATTTTATCCCAATTGCAGAGCATCTCGCTGCCTGCTTCAGGTGGGAGGGCCCTGGTGGGACCAGTTGAAAGGATCAGTTCTCTCCCAAAATGAATCAAGAAACTTGTACGGACATGCCCAAAGCGGAGGTCTCACAGACTTTATCATTTTGGTAACAGCAGCCTAATATCTACGTACATGGCTTATCCATACAATTGTCTTGCTCATAACAGCCCTTTGGGTGAAAATGGGTGCTCTGGCTGAGACAGGGAGAAAAATCTACACTGCTAAGGCTCTGAAATAGGAAGTGGAGACCCTAAAGGTACCAGATCCCATCAGATATTGGAAATTAAACCTTGTTAATTCTTGGATGGGGGATTGCTAACAAATACCTGAATCTGTAGGCTGCATTTTAGACTGAAGAACTAACAAAATCAGCTGTGGACAAGCCTACATAGGGACCACCAAAGGCAACGCTTAAACACAAATCAAAGAACATGAAAGGCACTGCAGAATAAACCAACCAGAGAAGTCAGCCATAGCAGAGCACTTGATGAACCAACCTGGACACAGCCTATTATTTGAGAACACAGAAATGCTGGACCACTCTAACAACCACCATGTCAGACTACACAGAGAAGCCATTGAAGTTCACAAGCATGTGAACAATTTCAACAGAAAGGAGGAAACCATGAAAAGGAACAAAATCTGGTTACCAGTATTTTAAAAAAACCTCTAAAATCTGGACAGTAAATAAAGAAAAGCACTCTGAAAACAGAGGAATTCCAGACATGAATCAGGACCAGTTAACACCTCCCAACAAAGGATTCCCCAGGCAGGAATCAGCCAAGCCTTGAAGCTGCAACGCTTTTCAATGCAAATCAAGGGGATTAATTGAAACATTCACACTTGCCTCTAACAGACAAGAGTTCTTTCTCCCACCCTGGACCTTTCACAGATATATAAACCTCCCTTGCCTAGTTTCCAACAGACCTCACAACCTCTGAGGATGCCTGCCATAGATGTGGGAGAAACGTCAGGAGAGAATGCTTCTGCAACATGGCCATACAGCCTGGAAAACTCACAGCAACCTACTGACAAAATCATATTTTGCCTAAGAAATTTTGGCTCCTTCTACACTGCCCGACATCCCAGGATCTGATCCTAGATTATCTGCTTCAAACTGGATTGTAGGAGTTTCCACTGCCAGATAATCTGGGATAAGAAAATAATCTGGGATCAGATCCTGGGATGTCGGGGCTGTGTGGAAGGGGCCTTTCTCTGACAGGTTAATGGGGTGGCCACAAATCGACAAACACTTGGAAAGTGCAAACACTACTGCCTCTGATAAAAGCGGCAAGGTAAAGCTACTGTAGACAAAACCAGCGATCATAGGGCGAAATCAGGCCAGTTAGTCTTGAATAGATAGTATATACAGTAGAGTCTCACTTATCCAACATTTGCTTATCCAATGTTCTGGATTATCAAATGCAGTCTGCCTCCCGCCCCGATCCATATAGCTGTTTCTCTAGACAGCAAGGACTGAACTTTTTACGGATTTAATTTCCCACAATGTTGTTACTGTAAATTCATTTTATGCAATTCTATTTTTATTTGCAGTCAATTTGTTAGTAGTCAAAGTTTTTGTAGTCAATGTTTTCAATACATTGCGATGTCTTAGTGCTAAATTTGTGAATACAGTACAGTAGAGTCTCACTTATTCAACATAAACGGGCCAGCAGAACTTCGGATAAGCGAATACAGTAGAGTCTCACTTATCCAACATTCACTTATCCAATGTTCTGGATTATCCAACGCATTTTTGTAGTCAATGTTTTCAATACATCATGATATTTTGGTGCTAAATTCATAAATACAGTAATTACTACATAGCATTACTGCATATTGAACTACTTTTTCTGTAAAATTTGTTGTATAACATGATGTTTTGGTGCTTAATTTGTAAAATCATAACCTAATTTGATGTTTAATAGATTTTTCCTTGATCCCTCATTATCCAACATATTCGCTTACCCAACATTCTGCCGGCCCGTTTATGTTGGATAAGTGGGACTCTACTGTATGTTAGATAATAAGGAGGGATTAAGGAAAAGCCTATTAAACATCAAAGTACATTATGGTTTTACAAATTAAGCACTAAAACATCATGTTTTACAACAAATTTGACAGAAAAAGCAGTTCAATACACAGCAATGTTATGTAGTAATTACTGTATTTATGAATTTAGCACCAATGTATTGAAAAGATTGACTACAAAAACATTGGCTACTAAAAGGCCAACTGCGTTGGATAATCCAGAACGTTGGATAAGTGAATGTTGGGAAAGTGAGACTCTACTGTAATTACTACATAACGTTACCATGCATTGAACTGCTTTTTCTGTTGATTTGTTGTAAAACATGATTTTTGGTGCTTAATTTGTAAAATCATAACCTAATTTGATGTTTAATAGGCTTTTCCTTAATCCCTCCTTATTATCCAAGATATTCGCTTATCCAAGCTTCTGCTGGCCCGTTTAGCTTGGAAAAGTGAGACTCTACTGTAATTACTGTACTTATGAATTTAGCACCAATGTATTGAAAAGATTGACTACAAAAACACTGGCTACTGCGATGGATAATCCAGAACGTTGGATAAGCGAATGTAGGAAAAGTGAGACTCTACTGTAATTACTACATAACGTTACCGTGCATTGAACTCCTTTTTCTGTTGATTTGTTGTAAAACATGATTTTTGGTGCCTAATTTGTAAAATCATAACGTAATTTGACATTTAATAGGCTTTTCCTTAATCCCTTTCCTTAATTTCCTTAATATTATCCAACATTGTCGTTTATCCAACGTTCTGTTGGCCCATTTATGTTGGATAAGTGGATATGTTGGATACTAAACCCTGGTACTAACAGGTTCTTCTGACCAGTTGTTGGTTAACTCCTTGGCATAGCCTCAGAGTTCACCCCAGTTTAAGGCTCTTCCCATGACGTTGTAGCACCTAAATCTTCCTTCTTGTTTACAAGTTCCACTCAGTGCACTTTGCCCAGTTCATTTTATGTTCTTATTGCTGTGTTTTTCATGTGTTTTTTAATGATCGTGATTTTTAATGCCTTTTAAATTTACTTGTGTGTTTTTTGTAAAACCGTATACTGTATGCTGGTTTTATATCTGTAAGCTGCCCCGAGTTCCTCTGGGGAGATGGTGGCGGGGTACAAAAATAAAATTATTATTATTGACACAACGACGTTGTATGACACAGCAAACAAGATAGGTATGCTGGATTTCGTTTCACAAAATCACAAGTCGAACACTTCCCAAGTGTCTAGGACTGTGTGATGTATTTTCGGATGATGCGTGCAGATCCCAGTAAGGTGGCCTTTTGCAGTTGGCAGATCGTAATTTTGTCAATGTCTATTGTTTCCAAATGCCGGCTGAGATCTTTTGGCACGGCACCCAGTGTGCCCATCACCACCGGGACCACCTGCACTGGTTTCTGCCAGAGTCTTTGAAGTTCAGTCTTGAGGTCCTGATAGCGGCTGATTTTTTCCTGTTGTTTTTCATCAATGCGACTGTCACCTGGGATGGCAACATCAATGATCCAAACCTTGTTCTTTTCCACAACTGTGATGTCTGGTGTGTTGTGTTCCAGAACTTTGTCAGTCTGGATTCGGAAGTCCCACAGTATCTTTGCGTGTTCATTTTCCACAACCTTTGCAGGTTTGTGATCCCACCAGTTCTTTACTGCAGGGAGGTGGTACTTGAGGCATAAGTTCCAATTAATCATTTGGGCCACATAGTTGTGTCTCTGTTTGTAGTCTGTCTGTGCAATTTTCTTACAGCAGCTGAGGATATGATCAATGGTTTCATCGGTTTCCTTGCACAGTCTGCATTTTGGGTCATCAGCTGATTTTTCGATCTTGGCCTTGATTGCATTTGTTCTGATGGCTTGCTCCTGAGCTGCAAGGATCAGGCCTTCTGTCTCCTTCTTCAGGGTCCCATTCGTGAGCCAGAGCCACGAATGGGACCCTATTATAATTAATTAATTAATTAAATAATTAAATAATTTAATTAATTAATTATTATTATTATAATTATTATTATTATAAGTGAGACTCTACTGTAATATGGGTGAATTTGGCGGGAAGGATGAAAGAGGGGTGCGTGGTGCCATAGGGCCCCCTCGTCCTATTTTTTCAAGCTTGGCAAAGACAGACAGACAGTCAGAAAGCTGTAATGCAAATTTATATGCACCTTTATACCGAGAGGCAAAAGGCACTCTAAAGGAAAACTGACCTCTCGCATCGCCGCTTGTGCGTCTGCGCGGGATCCATGCCTGAGGAGGAAGGCTTCGGGCTGGCGGAAGCGGAAGTGACGCTTCTTTGATTGAACTCGAAGCCCCGCCTGCGCTGGAGACAGAAGTCCTCAGTGTTGCAAACTCCCCCATCCCGAATTAAGCTAATAAGGGAGAATGTCATGTACGATAGTGACATCTAGTGGACGCTACAGGGAATACAAATGGGCAAACCGAAGGTGAACTAAACCACCTAAACTGGGCTCTACAGGCCAATGGATATATTCCACCATGCACATCAGAAGAGCTGTAAAGCCAAGAGCAAGCCAGGAGAGTCAAGACAAAGATCCACCCAGAGGAAAGGTGTTCTTACCATACATCAAGGGGACCACTGACCGCATAGGCCAATGATGGGCAACCTTTTGCGCTTGGTGTGTCAAAATTCACCTAAAAAACCTAGCATGACTTGGGTGGTATGTCACTTTGAGAAAAAAACCATAATTTCACAATATGTATGGTTTAAATAACAAAAATGTATAATCTATATATATAAAAGAGTGATGGCATCAGGGCAGCGGACAAAACAACAAAACTACAGGCCCCCCAACCTCGAAATTTGACAACACAACCCATCATTCATGACTCTAGGTTGATACAACAAAAAGAAAAGAAAAATAAAGTCCTAATTACAGGGAGAGGAATAATTGTTTTTATCCAATTGCTGCCAGTTAGAAGGCTAAGCTCCGCCCACTTGGTCTCCTAGCAAACCTACTCAGCCCAGGGGACAGGCACAGTTAGGCCTCACTTAGGCCTCTTCCACAGATTATCAGATTTTAACTGGATTATATGGCAGTGTAGACTAAAGGCCCTTCCACATCTATATAACCCATTTAGAATCTTATATTATCTGCTTTGAACTGGATTATCTTGACTCCACACTGCCATATAATCCACTTCAGTGTGCATACTAAACATAAAGACAACCATACAACAGACATTCAATACCACCACTACCTCAACAATTTCTCACCAACACCACCAGACAACGCCACAGCAACACGTGGCCGGGCACAGCTAGTTGTAATATATAACTGTATTTAATAAATCAAAACCTTTTTACAGTAGAGTCTCACTTATCCAAGCTTCGCTTATCCAAGCTTCTGGATTATCCAAGCCATTTTTGTAGTCAATGTTTTCAATATATCGTGATATTTTGGCGCTAGATTAGTAAATACAGTAATTACAACATAACATTACTGCCTATTGAACTACTTTTTCTGTCAAATTTATTTATTTATTTATTTATTTACAGTATTTATATTCCGCCCTTCTCACCCCGAAGGGGACTCAGGGCGGATTACAATGAACACATATATGGCAAACATTCAGTGCCAACAGACAAACAACATATATAGATGGACACAGAGGCATTTAACATTTTTTTCCAGCTTCATGATTCCGGTCACAGGGGGAGCTGTTGCTTCACTGTCCACTAGTGGCTGTACTTCCTCATTCCTTTCCTCGTGTTTTGCTGGCAGTTTTATGATGTTGTAAATTAGTTAAATTAGCCTCCCGCATAAAGCGTACCTAAATTTCCCTACTTGACAGGTGCAACTGTCTTTCGGGGCTGCATAGGTCAACAGCAAGCCGGGCTATTTAATGGTCGGGGGCTTAACCCAACCCGGGCTTCGAACTCATGACCTCTCGGTCAGTAGTGATTTATTGCAGCTGGTTACTAGCCAGCTGCGCCACAACCCGGCCCAGCCCGGTCATAAATTTGTTGTATAACATGATGTTTTGGTGCTTAATTTGTAAAATCATAACCTAATTTGATGTTTTATAGGCTTTTCCTTAATGCCTCCTTATTATCCCACATATTTGCTTATCCAAGCTTCTGCCGGCCCGTTTAGCTTGGATAAGTGAGACTCTACTGTACTACCATTATTTCCATGTACAACAATCTATGGTATCTCGTGCAGTTTCTCTCTATTCTAGTTTCAATGTAGTCATGAATAATGAATAATATAATAATAATATAATAGTAATAATATAATAATATAATACAATAATAATAGAATAATAATAGAATGATATAATAAAATGTGCATAATTCCCATGGAATAAACAAGAAAACCACTGGACCAAATCACACCAAATTTGGCCACAAAAGACATAGTCATCCAATCAATCTGCATGCGGCAGTGTTTCAGCAAAAATGGCTAGGCGTGTCAGTGCTGACACGCGTGTCATGGGTTGGCCATCACTGGCATAGGCAAACTGATGAAGAAGCACAATCTACAAACTATCTACAGACCCACAAAGAAAATCCAACAAATGCTACGGTCAGCAAAGGACAAGAGGGATCCTCTCACCTCTGCAGGAGTCTACCGTATACCATGCAGCTTTTTTTTTTCATGTCAGGAGCAACTTGAGTCGCTTCTGGAGTGAGAGAATTGGCCATCTGCAGGGACATTGCCCAGGGGACGCCCGGATGTTTTGATGAGGGCCGGGCTGTGGCGCAGCTGGCTAGTAACCAGCTGCAATAAATCACTACTGATCGAGAGGACATGAGTTTGAAGCCCGGGTCGGGTTAAACCCCCGACCATTAAATAGCCTGGCTTGCTGTTGACCTGCATGGAGCTGCAGCTGATACAGGTTCAAATCCCACCTGCACTCTCCCCGGGTGGGATTCGAACCTGGCAGCTTTCAGGTCAGCAACCCAATCTTCAAGTCACAAGGCTTTAGTCCACTACGCCATCGAGGGCTCCACCTGTGGACAAGTCTACATAGGGACCACCAAACGCAGCATTGCCCAAACACGAGTCAAGGAACATGAAAGGCACTGCAGACTAACTCAACCAGAGAAGTCAGCCATAGCAAAGCACTTGATGAACCAACCTGGACACAGCATATTATTTGAGAACACAGAAATGCTGGACCACTCTAACATCTATCATGTCAGACTACACAGAGAAGCCATTGAAATCCACAAGCATGTGGACAACTTCAACAGAAAGGAGGAAAATGAACAAAATGTCTGTACAGCACACAAGGCAATATGGCAAGAGTCTTAGTTTCTGACTTCAGGCAGAGCAGCTAGCAGGGCAATAGATACACACAAATGCAGCACCATCTTGTCCACAAAAGAGAGCTTAGGGCAGGGGTCCCCAAACTTTTTAAACAGGGGGCCAGTCACAATCCTTCGGACCATTGGAGAACCGGATTATAGTTGGCCACCGAGCAATAATAATAATAATAATAATAATAATAATAATAATAATAATAACAACAACAACAATAATAATAATAACAGCAATAATAATAAAAAGAGGGATGGAAGAGACCCTTTGGGCCATTGAGTCCAATCCCCTTCTGTCTTTGTGCACCGAAAGCACAAGCAAAGCACCCCTGACAGATGGCCACCCAGCCTTGGGCACACTGGGTGCCGTGCCAAAAGATCTCAGCCGCCATTTGGAAACAATAGACATTGACAAAATTACTATCTGCCAACTGCAAAAGGCCACCCTACTGGGATCTGCACGCATCATCCGAAAATACATCATACAGTCCCAGACACTTGGGAAGTGTTCGACTTGTGATTTTGTGATATGAAATCCAGCATGTCTATCTTGTTTGCTGTGTCATACAATAAAATAATAATAATAATAATAATAATAATAATAATAATAATAATAATAATAATAAAGAAGGTTGGAAGAGACCCTTTGGGCCATTGAGTCCAATCCCCTTCTGACTTTGTGCACCAAAAGCACAAGCAAAGCACCCCTGACAGATGGCCACCCAGCCTCAATGTTAATAAATAATAATAATAATAATAATAATAATAATAATAATAATAATAATAATAAAGAGGCTTGGAAGAGACCCCTTGGGCCATTTTGTCCAACCCCCTTCTGCCTCTGTGGACCAAAAGCACAAGCAAAGCACCCCTGACAGATGGCCACCCAGCTTTTATGGTGATGATGATGATGATGATGATGATGATGATGATGATGATAATAATAATAATGGTTGTAAGAGAAGAAGAGAACCCTTGGGTCATTTAGCCCAACCCCCTTCAGCCCTTGTGCCGTGGGGGCCAGATAAATGGCTTCGATGGGCCGCATCCGGCCCCTGGGCCTTAGTTTGGGGACTCCTGGCTTAGGGCTTTCTGACACTTGCCTTCTGGGCAAAAGTGATAAGGCACACAGCAAGGAGCCAAGACGGAATTGCCTTCACAATATTGAGTCCCCACGGAGAGAAAGGTGGGGTATAAATAAATTAAATAACTGATGATGATGATGATGATGATGATGATGATGATGATTGTTCCTGGCTCAGTGTGTAAAACAGTTTTCAGGCTGAAAGCAGCATGCAGCACAAGACTTTAGTGGGAAGCTCCGGGCAAGCAAGTCCCACTGCAGCAGAAAAACTGCAAAAGAGACAAACCCCCTGAAATCCTACAAGAATTCAAAATCCAGGAAGATACTTGAAACCACACATATGATCCACCACAGATCCTGAAATTCTTCAGTTCATTTGTTCATTATAAATAATATACATCCTACCCATGATAACCCATGATAACATAAGATGATTATACATCAATTTGCAACCAAAGTTAAGACTGTGCAGATAGACTTGTCAGTCATATTCCAGAGTAGTTTAGCAGTGTATGAGAGGCCGGAAGTTTGACTACACTGTGATAAGTCAGTAGAGACAACATCTTTTAATACCAAAGACATAAGGATTTTGTATAAGCAGAGATCCCTTCCACATAGAATGAATTACAAAGGACAGCCTACCAAAGCATAGGCCTTTTTAGTTTTAGAAAGGGAAAGTGGAGGGAAGGAATAGCCTACTATGGGAGGACACAATCCAGAATTAAAACATGCATAGTGTAGAGAAATTGGATTTTCCCTTTCAACATAATTTTAAACCTTAGAGTGTCTAAAAGAAATTTATTGGCAACAGTTTCAGAACAGGCAGTTCTTTGTCCCAAAATGTGAACCAGAACAGATCGTGTTATGTTTCTTACTTTTCAGGATCAAGGAGATAAGATATGGCCAAGCACACGGCACACTTTCAAAACTGATATGTAAACAAAGAGAAAGGAAGAAAAAAAAGCATATTGGCAGAACTGCTGTTGCCAACCCTTACCCAATTTATTCCAAGCCTAGCCAAGTCTGGAGATCCTTTCAAAGTGTAAAATCAAATTAAAAACAACAACAACAAAAGCATGTTATTAAACTGGGAGAAAAATCTCTTTCATGTCCAAAAAAACCCATTTCAAACCCCCACAGTGGCAGGAAAACTTGGCAAACGTCAGAGTGACAGCATAAAGATCTAAAGGCTTTGATCCAAAAATAAATAAAGGAAGAGCGTCAAGTGTTTTTCCCAGTTTTTATTTCAAGTTTAAAATCCATGATGTTGAAACAAACTTGTGTGACTAGAGAGAGGTATATTGAGCTTTTGAAGACTTGCCATTGGCAGCTTTATTCCATTCCTATTTTTAAGAACTGTGAAGAATGAGGCATAAGCAAACTCTGGGTCTTCTGTCTGAAGAAGAGAAGAAGAGGGAGAGCTATGCTGCTCCTCAAATGCAAAGAATATTGTGGCATCTTGCATACTAACAAATGTAGTACAGGTATATACATTTTGGAATTGGTGTCACTCCTTTTGATCACGAACTACACCTCCCAGGATTCCATAGCACTGAGCCATGGCAGTTAAAACGGTATCAAAGCACATGAATTATACAGTATAGCTGCACCCCTAGTATCCTTCATTCAAGTGAAGGAAGAAGGCGGGGCCAGGAAGACATCTTTCCACCATGTCTCCTGTATCAATTTAATGATATAATCATATATAATAATATTATACTATATTAATATAATAATAAATTGTATATACATGTAATATTAATAATAATATTATGATGTAATACAATGTAATAATAATTATAATTCACTATTATAATTGTATATTTATATTACACTAGCTGTGCCCGGCCACGCGTTGCTGTGGCGTTGTCTGGTGGTGTTGGTGAGAAATTGTTGAGGTAGTGGTGGTATTGAATGTCTGTTGTATGGTTGTCTTTATGTTTAGTATGCATTTGGTTGTTTGTGTACTGTGAAAGTGGTGAGGGTAGAGGGGGTCTATGTACCTGTGTAGTATTGTATAGTATTTATACGTTGTCCATGTGTTGTGAATGCTTGGATAGTAGAAAGAGTTGGGCTGGATGGCCCTTAGGGGTCTCTCCAAACTCTTGTGCCTGTCCCCTGGGCTGAGTAGGTTGCTAGGAGACCAAGTGGGCGGAACTTAGCCTTGTAACTGGCAGCAATTGGATAAAAACAATTATTCCTCTCCCTCTAATTAGGACTTTATTTTTCTTTTCTTTTTGTTGTATCAACCTAGAGCCGTGGATGATGGGTTGTGTTGTCAAATTTCGAGGTTGGGGGGCCTGTAGTTTTGTTGTTTTGTCTGCTGCCCTGATGCCATCACTCTTTTATATATATAGATGTAGTATTACTAATAATATTGCAATATAGTCGTATAATATAATATATTGTATGTATATATACAGTAGAGTCTCACTTATCCAACGTTCTGGATTATCCAACGCAGTCGGACTTTTAGTAGTCAATGTTTTTGTAGTCAATATTTTCAATACATTGTGATGTTTTGGTGCTAAATTTGTAAATACAGTAATTACTACATAGCATTACTACATACTGAATTACGTTTTCTGTCAAATTTGTTGTATAACATGATGTTTTCGTGCTTAATTTTTAAAATCATAACCTAATTTTATGTTTAATAGCCTTTTCTTTAATCCCTCCTTATTATCCAACATATTCACTTATCCAACATTCTGCCAGCCCGTTTATGTTGGATAAGTGAGACTCTACTGTACTTGTAAACCACCCTGAGTCCCCTTCCGGGTGAGAAGGGTGGGATATAAATGTTGCAAATAAATAAATAAATAAATGCTCAAAGTGAACTCCTGCTCCATCCGGCTGTTATAGAATGTCTGCCATTAAAAGGAGCTGAGTGTAAACTGGATGATATATTATATTTTGTTGTTGTTTATTCGTTCAGTCGCTTCCGACTCTTCGTAACCTCCTGGACCATCCCTCGCCAAAGCTCCCTGTCAGCCGTTGCCACCCCCAGCTTCTTCAAGGTCAAGCCAGTCACTTCAAGGATACCATCATCCATCCATCTTGCCCTTGGTCAGCCTCTCTTCCTTTTTCCTTCCATTTTCACCAGCATCGTGATCTTTTCCTAGCTTTCCTGTCTCCTCATGATGTGGCCAAAATACTTCAGCTTTGCCTCTAATATCCTTCCCTCCAGTGAGCAGCCATTGGGCATTATTTCTTGGAGGATGGACTGGTTGGATCTTCTTGCGGTCCAAGGTACTCTCAGAATTTCCTCCAATACCACCGTTCAAAAGCATCTATCTTCCTTCGCTCGGCCTTCTTTATGGTCCAGCTCTCGCATCCATAGGTTACTACGGGAATGCCATTGTTTTAACTATGTGGACCTTTGTTGCCCGTGATGTCTCTACTCGTCACTATTTTATTGAAATTGGTCATTGCTCTCCCAAGAAGGAAATGTCTTCTGATTTCCTGGCCTCAGTTTGCGTCTGCAGTAATCTTCGCGTCTAGAAATATAAAGTGTATATAAAATATAAAATGGAGACTCGACCACAGACATCAGAAGAGCAGCAAGGCCAAGAACAAGCCATGAGAGTCAAGACAAAGATCCACCCAGAGGAAAGGTGTTCTTACCATTATCAAGGGAACCACTGACCGCATAGGCAAAGTGATGAAGAAGCACAACCTACAAACTATCTATAGACCCACAAAGAAAAACCAACAAATGCTACAGTCAGCGAAGGACAAGAGGGATCCTCTCTCCTCTGCAGGAGTCTACCGGATACCATGCAGCTGTGGACAAGTCTACATAGGGACCACCAAACACAGCATTGCCCAAACAAGAGTCAAAGAACATGAAAGGCACTGCAGACTCACTCAACCAGAGAAATCAGCCATAGCAGAGCACTTGGTGAACCAGCCTGGACACAGTATATTATTTGAGAACACAGAAATGCTGGACCATTCCAACAACTATCATGTCAGACTACACAGAGAAGCCATTGAAATCCACAAGCATGTGGACAACTTCAACAGAAAGGAAGAAACCATGAAAATGAACAAAATCTGGCTACCAATATTTAAAAAACTCTAAAATCAAAACAGTAGATGGGAACCAACACTCTGAGGGCAGAGGACAGCTAATGACTGAAAAAAGGATGCCTCCCAGGCAAGAGACAAAACCTTTCCAATGCTAATTAGGGTGATTAATTAAACATTAATGGTCACTATACAGATTTCTCAGGAGATAGACAAGGTGATTTGGTATCCTCAGACCACCAAGAACTTGCCACAATTTATTATGATCCACACAGTTGAAGGCTTTAGAATAGTCAATAAAACAATAATAATAATAATAATAATAATAATAATAATAATAATAATAATAATAATAATAATAACTTTATTTTTATACCCCGCCCCATCTCCCCGAAGGGACTCGGGGCGGTTTACATGGGGCCAAGCCCGATAAAACAATCAATATCAGTAACACGACTATAAAACAATTATACCAGTAAAACAAAAATAAATGTTCAATGTGTTGTTGAAGGCTTTCATGGCCGGAATCTCTGGGTTGCTGTGAGTTTTCTGGGCTGTATGGCCATGTTCCAGAGCATTGTCTCCTGACATTTCACCCACATCTATGGCAGGCATCCTCAGAGCCTCTAAGGATGCCTGCCATAGATGTAGACGAAATGTCAGGAGAGAATATTTCTGGTACATGGCCATACAGCCTGGAAAACCCACAGCAACCCAGAAATAGATGTTTTTCTGAAACTCCCTGGCTTCCTCCATTATCCAGAGGATATTGGCAATTTGGTCTCTTGTTCCTCTGCCTTTTCTAAACCCAGCTTGGACATCTGGAAACTCTCGCTCCATGTATTGCTGAAGCCCGCCTTGCAGGATCTGGAGCATTACCTTACTGGCATGGGAAATAAGTGCCACTGTACAAAAGTTTAAGCATTCTTTCGCGCTTCCCTTTTGTAGTATGGGAATATAAATTGATTTTTCCAACTTGTGTTTTCCATATTTGCTGGCATATGGCATGCATCACCTTGGCTGGGATCCCATTGGCTCCTGCTGTCTTGTTAACAGTTATGGAGTTTTGTTTTGTTTTGGGGTTTTTTTTTTCATGTCAAGAGCAACTTGAGAAACTGCAAGTTGCTTCTGGTGTGAGAGAATTGGCCGTCTGCAAGGATGTTGCCCAGGGGATGGCCAGATTTAAAAAATATTTTTACCATCCTTGTGGGAGACTTCTCTCAGGTCCCCACATGAGGAGATGGCGCTGACAAAGGGAGCTCATCTGTGCTCTCCCTGGGTTGGAGTCAACAAGGAACCTTCAAGTCAACAACCCAACCTTCAAGCCAGCAGTCCTGCCGTCACAAGGGTTTAACCAATGCGCCAATGGGGGGGGGGGTCCTTTTGTCTGTAGTTTACCCTCCCAACAAAGGATTCCCCCTAGGCAGGAAGCAGCCAGATTTTGGACCTGCAATGTTAATTGCAACATTCACACTTATTTATTTATTTAATACATTCAAGCCTCGCTTATCCAAGTTTCTGGATTATCCAAGGCATTTTTGTAGTCAATGTTTTCAATATATTGTGATATTTTGGTGCTAAATTCATAAATACAGTAATTACAACATAACATTACTGCGTATTGAACTGCTTTTTCTGTCAAATTTGTTGTAAAACCTGATGTTTTGGTGCTTAATTTGTAAAATCATAACCTAATTTGATGTTTAATACGCTTTTCCTTAATCCCTCTATATTATCCAAGATATTCGCTTATCCAAACTTCTGCCGGCCTGTTTAGCTTGGATAAGTGAGACTCTACTGCTATGTAGTAATTACTGTATTTACGAATTTAGCACCAAAATATCATGATGTATTGAAAACATTGACTACAAAAATGCCTTGGATAATCCAGAACGTTGGATAAGCGAGTGCTGGATAAGTGAGACTCTACTGTTATTATCATGTACGCTGGAACTCAATCGACAGACCCAGTTTTTTGAACTGAACACGCCTACCTGTATTTTACAATGTGTTTTATGAATACTGATGTAAGTTAATAATAATTTTTAACTGATTTCTATTGCACTGTGCACTTTGCCCCGGTGGCGAAGTGGTTAAAGCGCTGAGCTGCTGAACTTGCAGACCGAAAGGTCCCAGGTTCAAATCCCGGGAGTGGCTTGAGCACCCGCTGTTAGCTCCAGCTTCTGCCAACCTAGCAGTTTGAAAACATGCCAATGTGAGTAGATCAATAGGTACTGCTCTGGCGGGAAGGTAACGGCGCTCCATTCAGTCATGCCGGCCACATGACCTTGGAGGTGTCTACGGACAACGCCGGCTCTTCGGCTTAGACATGGAGATGAGCACCAACCCCCAGAGTCAGACATGGCTGGACTTAACGTCAGGGGAAAACCTTTACCTTACTAAATGCGGTACCTATTTATCTTCTTGCATTTCAGCCATACAACAACTCTCTGTCAGGGGAAACCTTTACCTTTACTATTACACTGTATAATTTTTATATATGTGTTTATTTGTAAGCCGCCCTATGTCCCCTGTTGGGTGAGAAGGGCGGGATATAAATATGGTAATAAATAAATAAATACACTTGCTTATCCAATGTTCTGGATTATCCAATGCATTTTTGTAGTCAATGTTTTCAATATATTGTGATATTTTGGTGCTAAATTCGTAAATACAGTAATTACTACATAGCATTACTGCATATTGAACTACTTTTTCTGTCAAATTTGTTGTCTAACATGATGTTTTGGTACTTAATTTGTAAAATCATAACTTAATTTGATGTGTAATCTGCTTTTCCTTAATCCCTCCTTATTATCCAACATATTCGCTTATCCAACGTTCTGCCGGCCCGTTTATGTTGGATAAGTGAGACTCTACTGTATATGCGTTTTATTGTAAGCCGTCCTGAGTCCCCTGTTGGGTGAGAAGGGCGGGATATAAATATTGTAATAAATAAATAAATAAATAAATACTGTATATACCAGGGGTCCCCAAACTAAGGCCCGGGGGCCGGATGCGGCCCTCCGAGGTCATTTACCTGGCCCCCGCCCTCAGTTTTATAATATAATATATTGTATATACATATAATATTGATAATAATATTATAATGTAATACAATATAACACTAATAATAATACCATATAATAATATTAATTATATATTCTATATTACATATAATATTACTAATAATATTACAGTATAGTGGTATAGTTCAATATAGTAATATATAATGCTAATATTGTGCTATGCTAATAATATAATATATTCTATGTACATATAATTTGTAAGCCACTGAGTCCCCTTTGGGGTGAGAAGGCTGTGATACAAATGTAGTAAATAAATGCAGTAAATAAATAAATAATAAATAAATACATTTTAGACTTAGGCTCACCCAAAGTCTGAAATGTCTTGAAGGCACACAACAACAATAACAACAACAATCCCAATTAACTTGACTATCTCATTGGCCAGAAGCAGGCCCATACTCTCCATTGAAATCCTGATAAATGTATGTTGAGTTAAAATTGTTTTTATTTTTAAATATTGTATTGTTCTTTCATTGTTCTTGTTGTTGTTGTTTTTGCACTACAAATAAGACATGTGCAGTGTGCATCAGAATTTGTTTGTTTTTGTTTTTTCCAAATGATAATCCGGCCCCTCAACAGTCTGAAGGATTGTGGGCCGGCCCTCGGCTTAAAAAGTTTGGGGACCCCTGGTATATACAATTAGCAGAGCATGTTACTGGTGGGAGGGGCCTACAGGTGATGCAAAGGAGACAAGAGTTGGGTTGTTGTATGTCTTTCGGGCTGTGTGGCCATGTTCCAGAAGCATTCTCTCCTGACGTTTCGCCCACATCTATGGCAGGCATCCTCAGAGGTTGTGAGGTATGGAGAAAACTAAGCAAAGAGGTTAATATATATCTGTGGAAAGTCTAGGGTGAGAGAGGTCCACAGATATATATTAACCTCTTTGCTTAGTTTTCTCCATACCTCACAACCCCTGAGGATGCCTGCCATAGATGTGGGCGAAACGTCAGGAGAGAATGCTTCTGGAACATGGCCACACAGCCCGAAAGACATACAACAACCCTGTGATCCCGGCCATGAAAGCCTTCGACAACACATTGAGACAAGAGTTCTTTCTCCCACCCTGGACATTATTCCACAGATATATCACCCCACTTGCCTAATTTCCAACTCGCCTCACAACCTCTGAGGTTCATGTGTGGAAGCAGCACTCCTCCCCTTCCCCCCCCCCCCCCCCCGGTCTCTTTTTCCCTTTGATCCGCCTGGCGACGCGGGTTGCCTAGGCGACGTTGTCGGCCGCCTTCATCCCAACGTTGTGGGCCCGCCCCTTTTCGGCGGCGGCATCTGCGGCCAATGGCGCGCCGCTCCCGCAACCAACCTGCGGGGCCGGGTGACGTCAGGCGCGGCGGCGGCGGCGGCGGCGGCGAGGGCGAGATCCCTCCTTGGGTCTGCAGAGGAGGCGGCGGCGGCGGCGGAGCGGGGCGCCCGCCTCCCTCGCCTCGCCTCTCCTCGCCCGCTTTGCCCGCCCGCCCGGGTCTCCTCAGCATGGCCAAGCCCCACCGGACGCCGGCGCGCGCCTCCGAGCCCGTCATCGAGGTCAAGAGCAAGGTGAGCGAGCGCCGCAGCAGGTGCCCCGGCCCCCTCCCTCCTCCCTCGCCTTTCCCGCCTCCTCCCGGGGATTACGCAACGATGCGCCCGGCGGGGAGGCTCCGCTCAGGGCCTCCGAAGGGGCCGCTTCTCTCCTCAGGCAGCGAGTGCCTTTGGGAGATAGGCCGAGGGGTGGGCGCCTGCCCATTGCCTTCCCATTATCATCACCCTTATTCGATATGCGTATTATTGGGCATTATTGTGTGGAGATATAGATTGCCATTTTATATATGATTTCGTTGCTGTAATATTATATTATTATAATATAAACAGTAATATAAATAATAACGTCATTCCACCATGTCTCCTGTGTCAATATAACAATATTATTATAATATAAATAATAACATCATTCCACCATGTCTCCTGTATAACAATATAACAATATTATTATAATATAAGTAATAACATCATTCCACCATATAACAATATTATTATAATGTAAATAATAACATCATTCCACCATATAACAATATTATAATAATGTAAATAATAACATCATTCCACCATATAACAATATTATTATAATATAAATAACATCATTCCACCATGTCTCCTGTGTCAATATAACAATATTATTATAATATAAATAATAACATCATTCCACCATGTCTCCTGTATAACAATATAACAATATTATTATAATATAAATAATAACAACATTCCACCATATAACAATATTATAATAATGTAAATAATAACATCATTCCACCATATAACAATATTATTATAATATAAATAATAACATCATTCCACCATGTCTCCTGTGTCAATATAACAATATTATTATAATATAAATAATAACATCATTCCACCATGTCTCCTGTGTCAATATAACAATATTATTATAATATAAATAATAACATCATTCCACCATGTCTCCTGTATAACAATATAACAATATTATTATAATATAAATAATAACATCATTCCACCATATAACAATATTATTATAATATAAATAATAACATCATTCCGCCATGTCCCCTGTGTCAATATAACAATATTATTATAATATAAATAATAACATCATTCCGCCATGTCCCCTGTGTCAATATAACAATATTATTATAATATAAATAATAACATCATTCCTCCATGTCCCCTGTGTCAATATAACAATATTATAATATAAATAATAACATGATTCCGCCATGTCCCCTGTGTCAATATAACAATATTATTATAATATAAATAATAACATCATTCCGCCATGTCCCCTGTGTCAATATAACAATATTATTATAATATAAATAATAACATCATTCCACCATGTCTCCTGTGTCAATATAACAGTATTATAATATAAATAATAACATCATTCCGCCATGTCCCCTGTGTCAATATAACAATATTATTATAATATAAATAATAACATGATTCCGCCATGTCCCCTGTGTCAATATAACAATATTATTATAATATAAATAATAACATCATTCCACCATGTCTCCTGTATAACAATATAACAATATTATTATAATATAAATAATAACATCATTCCACCATATAACAATATTATTATAATATAAATAATAACATCATTCCGCCATGTCCCCTGTGTCAATATAACAATATTATTATAATATAAATAATAACATCATTCCGCCATGTCCCCTGTGTCAATATAACAATATTATTATAATATAAATAATAACATCATTCCGCCATGTCCCCTGTGTCAATATAACAATATTATTATAATATAAATAATAACATCATATCGCCATGTCCCCTGTGTCAATATAACAATATTATTATAATATAAATAATAACATCATTCCACCATGTCTCCTGTGTCAATATAACAATATTATTATAATATAAATAATAACATCATTCCACCATGTCTCCTGTGTCAATATTACAATATTATTATAATATAAATAATAACATCATTCCACCATGTCTGCTGTATAACAATATAACAATATTATAATATAAATAATAACATCATTCCACCATGTCTCCTGTGTCAATATAACAATATTATTATAATATAAATAATAACATCATTCCACCATGTCTCCTGTGTCAATATAACAATATTATAATATAAATAATAACATCATTCCACCATGTCCCCTGTGTCAATATAACAATATTATTATAATACAGTAGAGCAGGGGTCCCCAAACTAAGGCCCGGGGGCCGGATGCGGCCCTCCAAGGTCATTTACCTGGCCCCCGCCCTCAGTTTTAGACTTAGGCACACCCAAAGTCTGAAATGACTTGAAGGCACACAACAACAACAATTCTACTTAACCTGACTATCTCATTGGCCAGAAGAAGAACCCACACTTCCCATTGAAATCCTGATAGGTTTACTGTATGTTGGTTAAAATTGTTTTTATTTTTAAATATTGTATTGTTCTTTCATTTACTAATATTGTGCTATGGTAATTAATATAATATATTGTGTATACATATAATATTGATACTAATATCATCATGTAATCCAATATAATACTAATAATAATACAATATAATAATATTATATAGTATATATTAAATGTAACATTACTAATAATATTACAGTAAATTGGTATAGTAAATATAGTAATATATAATGCTAATATTGTACTATGCTAATAATACAATATATTGTATGTACATAAAACTTGTAAGTCGCTCTGAGTCCCCTTCGGGGTGAGAGAGGGTGGGGTATAAATGTAGCAAATAAATAAATAAATGTTGTTGTGTGTGTGGGGGGGGGGGGAGGTTGGACTACAAATAAGACATGTGCATAGGAATTTGTTCGGTTTTTTTTTTTTTCAAATGATAATTCGGCCCCTCAACAGTCTGAGGGACCATGAACCGGCCCTCCACTTAAAAAGTTTGAGGACCCCTGCAGTAGAGTCTCACTTATCCAAGCCTCGCTCATCCAAGCCTCTGGATAATCCAAGCCATTTTTGTCGTCAATGTTTTCAATATATCGTGATATTTTGGTGCTAAATTCGTAAATACAGTAATTACTACTTTGCATTACTGCGTATTGAACTACTTTTTCTGACAAATTTGTTTTCAATATACAGTATAGTCTCACTTATCCAAGACTCGCTTATCAAAGGTTCTGGATTATTCAAGACATTTTTGTAGTCGATGTTTTCAATATACAGTATAGTCTCACTTATCCAAGACTCGCTTATCCAAGGTTCTGGATTATTCAAGGCATTTTTGTAGTCGATGTTTTCAATATACAGTATAGTCTCACTTATCCAAGACTCGCTTATCAAAGGTTCTGGATTATTCAAGACATTTTTGTAGTCGATGTTTTCAATATACAGTATAGTCGCATTTATCCAAGACTCGCTTATCAAAGGTTCTGGATTATTCAAGACATTTTTGTAGTCGATGTTTTCAATATACAGTATAGTCTCACTTATCCAAGACTCGCTTATCCAAGGTTCTGGATTATTCAAGGCATTTTTGTAGTCGATGTTTTCAATATACAGTATAGTCTCACTTATCCAAGACTCGCTTATCAAAGGTTCTGGATTATTCAAGACATTTTTGTAGTCGATGTTTTCAATATACAGTATAGTCGCATTTATCCAAGACTCGCTTATCAAAGGTTCTGGATTATTCAAGACATTTTTGTAGTCGATGTTTTCAATATACAGTATAGTCTCACTTATCCAAGACTCGCTTATCCAAGGTTCTGGATTATTCAAGGCATTTTTGTAGTCGATGTTTTCAATATACAGTATAGTCTCACTTATCCAAGACTCGCTTATCAAAGGTTCTGGATTATTCAAGACATTTTTGTAGTCGATGTTTTCAATATACAGTATAGTCGCATTTATCCAAGACTCCCTTATCCAAGGTTCTGGATTATTCAAGACATTTTTGTAGTTGATGTTTTCAATATACAGTAGAGTCTCATTTATCCAAGACTCGCTTATCCAAGGTTCTGGATTGTTCAAGACATTTTTGTAGTCGATGTTTTCAATATACAGTAGAGTCTCACTTATCCAAGCTAAACGGACTAGCAGAAGCTTGGATAAGCGAATATCTTGGATAATAAGGAGGGATTAAGGAAAAGCCTATTAAACATCAAATTAGGTTATGATTTTACAAATTAAGCACCCAAACATCATGTTATACAACAAATTTGACAGAAAAAGTAGTTCAATAAACAGTAATGCTATGTAGTAATTACTGTATTTATGAATTTAGCACCAAAATATCACGATATATTAAGATATTAACTACAAAAATGGCTTGGATAATCCAGAAGCTTGGATAAGCGAGGCGTGGATAAGTGAGACTCTACTTTAATAACATCATTCCACCATGTCTCCTGTGTAAATATAACAATATAATAATACATAAGACTAATATTATGCTATAATAATAATATAGTATATTGTATATACAGTAGAGTCTCACTTATCCAAGACTCGCTTATCCAAGGATCTAGATTACTCAAGACATTTTTGTAGTCAATGTTTTCAATATACAGTAGAGTCTCACTTATCCAAGACTCGCTTATCCAAGGTTCTGGATTATTCAAGGCATTTTTGTAGTCGATGTTTTCAATATACAGTAGAGTCTCACTTATCCAAGCTAAGTGGGCCAGCAGAATGTTGGATAAGCAAATATGCTGGATAATAAGGAGGGATTAAGGAAAAGCCTATTAAACATCAAATTAGGTTTTACAAATTAAGCACCAAAACATCATGTTATACAACAAATTTGACAAAAAAGTAGTTCAATACGCAGTAATGTTATGTTGTAATTACTGTATTCACTAATTTAGCACCAAAATATCACGATATATTGAAAATATTGACTACAAAAACATCATGTTATACTACAAATACTCCATCCCCATGTGATTTAAGGCAAGGACTGAAAAACGTGAAAATGGGTGATTTTCCTAAATTTGTTGGGCAGAATTATCAGCTTGTTATTTTGTACCTGACTCTTTTATACCTTCTTTGGCGGCGGCAGTCCAATAACCCACTCTTTCAGCTGTTTTCAAAACATTTCCAGCTTCTCTCTCTCCCTTTAATCTTAAACTTCGATTGCTACAAACTGTTTATCCACACATGTCTGGAACTTCACCTGTGAATATTGTAGATATGCTCTTTTCTAGGGAGGTAGCATAGTGGTCTGAGCATCAGAATACCTCTCTGGAGACTAGGGTTTGGACCCAAACCACCATAGAAAGCCTGGGTAGCCTTGGGAAGGTCACATTGTCTTGGCCTTAGGGCAAGACAAAGCCAACACCCTCTGAACAAACCTTGCCAAGAAAACTCCCTGATACTTCTGCCTTAAAGGTAAAGATAAAGCTTTCCCCTAATGTTAAGTCCAGTCGTGTCTGACTCTGGGGGTTGGTGCTCATCTCCATTTCTAAGCCGAAGAGCTGGCGTTGTCCGTAGACACCTCCAAAGTCATGTGGCCGGCATCACTACATGGAACGCTGTTACCTTCCTGCCGGAGCGGTACCTATTGATCTACTCACATTGGCATGTTTTCGAACTGCTAGGTTGGCAGAAGCTGGAGCTAACAGCGGGCACTCATTTTGATCCCCGGATTTGAACCTGGGACCTTTCAGTCTGCAAGTTCAGCAGCTCAGCGCTTTAACACACTGAGCCACTGGAGACTCCCACGTCTGCCTTAGGGTCACCATAATTCAGAAAATACTTGAAGGCACACAAAAACAACAGTAACAACCAGGGCCATAACCAGAAAAAAATTTCCGGGCGGGGGGGGGGGTGTGAAACCTTTTTTTTAGTGAATCATGAAGAGTAGTTCCATAACGCAAAATAATTTAGAAATCAGGTTCCATCGATAAACTTCCGTGGACACTCGTTGTGTAGCCTCCCCATTTCTGTAGAGTAGCATTTGTAAAATAAACCAAGAAAAACCAATGCAGTGAGGGCACTTTAGAGGAGGCATGATGAGTGAGGCACTATGTCCTCATTGTGAAAGACCATGCAGATCCAGAATACGGTAAGTCTTCACAGTTACTTATGGACCCCCCGCCAAGACTCAACCCTTGGAGGACAATCAGACTCGTCCTCGTGGGATCACCTATGATATGACTAGCAAAGATGCACCACAATGTGATCAGGGATATTATTCAAGTTTGCAATTGAATCTAAGGCACCATCAACTCTACTGCACATCCTAATTTGGCCAAAATGATGTGCATTACATTTGAGTAAATGCGGTAATTTGTGAAGCTGCAAGGCTGATCCTTTTTCCTCTCCTTGTCTAGTTTGATGCTGAATTCCGTCGTTTTGCCATGAAACGCTCCGCTGTGGGAGGCTTCCAGGAATTCTACCAGTTGATCCAGAGGGTCCACCAAATCCCTTGTGTGGATGTCCTGCTTGGGTACACAGACATCCATGGTGACCTGCTACCCATCAACAATGATGACAATTACCACAAGGCACTGTCATCAGCCAATCCTCTGCTCCGGATCATCATCCAGAAGCGGGGTAAGGACTAATGTACTCCTACTGACCCTTCTCTTCACATATCAAACTGAATTCTGCTTAAACCATTGTTTGTTTCCTGTCCTTCACCTGAGCGGTTCTGGGAAGATAGCAGTATTTACTGGCAGATCATTAGGTGGTTTACAAAAGGATTTCTTGTCTTTGTAGTTTAATCATAGCAACTAAAAACGAAAGCAAAACAAATAAGAATCCCCTACCATGGCTCAAGATGATGGTGAAATTCATTTGGTTCACATTATAGCAGGAATCCAGATAAATGAATGAATGAGTGAACCAGATTGCAAGTAGCCATCACAGTTTTTCTTGAATTTTGCAATGCAAATATCTGATCCAAAGACAGCCCACAAATACGGATGTCTTATGTAGAAATGCACACCAAAATGCATCCCTTTGCGGAAAACAACAAAAAAATGTGCAACTTTTATGTTGACTCCATCCCTGAAATGTGACAGGTTGCAACAAGCATATCCTTCACAATCTGAGAAGTTCCAGAAAGTAAAAAAAAGACAGACCTGCTCATCTCTAGCCATGGCAGACCTTCCTGTCTTGGTCACTTACTTCCCTGTCTCCATGTTCATCACTTCTCATGTCAGGCCTATGTGATTCCAGTTTTAGACTTGTGTTTAAAATCTTTGATATAAAGTAACACGGGCTGAAATTTTACTTCCCAATAGTTGTTGCGTCCTTTGAACAAAATAGAAAAAGAGTTGTGTGGCATCTTTAAGACTTAACAGGTTTATGATAACACTAGCTGTGCCCGGCCACGCGTTGTTGTGGCGAAGTATGGTGGTATGGGAAATAAAGTATTGAGGAATTGGTGGTAGTTAAGGTAAAGGGTAAACGTTTTCCCCTGACATTAAGTCCAGTCATGTCTGACTCTGCGGGTTGGTGCTCATCTCCATTTCTAAGCCGAAGAGCCGGCGTTGTCAGTAGACTCCTCCAAGGTCATGTGGGATGACTGCATGCAGCGGTGTTACCTTCCCGCCGGAGCAGTACCTATTGATGCATGCACATTTGCATGTTTTTGAACTTCTGGGTTGGCAGAAGCTGGGGCTAACAGTGAGAGCTCACTCTGGTCCCCCAATTCAAACCTGCGGCCTTTTGGTCCAGCAGTTCAGCAGCTCAGTGCTTTAACATGCTGTGCCATCAGGGGATATTATTTCCTAAAGGTTGCAAATATATAATATTTCTGATTTTTTTTGTCTGTTGGAGGCAAGTATGAATGCTGCAATTAGGGGAAATGATTAGGATGTAATGGCCTTGCAGCTTTAAAGCCTAAGTCTGCCTGTCCCCTGGGCTGAGTTGGTTGCTAGGAGACCAAGTGGGCAGAGATTAGTCCTCTAACTGGCAACAATTGGATAAAAACAATTATTCCTTTCCCTCTAGTTAGGACTTTATTTTTCTTTTCTTTTTGTTGTATCAACCTAGAGGCGTGGATGATGGGTTGTGTTGTCAAATTTTGAGGTTGGGGGGCCTGTAGTTTTGTTGTTTTGTTGGTCGCCGTGATGCCTTCACTCATTTATATATAGATTAGCCTTTGTGAACACCAAATGTCTCAGAGCTACCTGTGGGTTTACCTAAGAAACCCACCGATAATAACAGTGTTATTGTAATGCTATAATTAATCACTAGTCTTAAGGTTGCCCTGTGACTCTTTGTTCTTCAGATATAGAACTGCATATGCAGATCATCCCAGTCAAAGTATCATGTGAACAGGAATATCTCTTGCTCAACGGCTGAGATGCCTTCCAGCAAGGTCAGGGCTGAGGCCACATAGGGTAGGGCCAAAGTGAATGGTAGACCAGATATCATTTTTATCTGCTGGGACACCTTTCTCACCAGCTCTACAGACCACAATGCATATCAGTTCAATGCATATCTGCTCAGCTTCTGCTCTGTTGCAGCAGCTTCCGGGCTACAAAGCAGAGTTCAGTTCCATACATCTTCCTAGACTGCAAGCCAAAGCTCATTCCCCAGATCTCAGTTTTAAACAATCTCTTATCCAGAGTTTGAAAAGGTTCTCATTGTTTGGACAATGAATTGAGAATCCTCCTGCTAGAATAGCAACAAAAGAAACTGAGCAAGGCAACGTCTAATGTGCTGACTGGAGGTTTCTCATTCCTGTCGGAGGTGGTTGCCTCTGCTGCCTTAAGAGGCAATTTAATAGAATTATAGATTTGGAAGAGACCATAAGATCGATCCAGTCCAACCCCCCTGTCATGTAGGAATGAAGAATCAAAGTCCTTCTTGACAGGTGGTTTTAAAACAATTAAAAAATTGCCAGAACAGCAACCCCTATTATTAGCTGACTTCCAGAACTGTGCAAGAGATGGAGCCAGACAGGTCTTTGGTCTGGGTGCTGCTACCGAGAAAGCCCTGTCCTGTGCACCCTCCAGCTCAGCCTCACAGAACCATTGGATACACAGCAAAGCCAGTGCTGAGGATCTTAGATTTCAAGCAGGTTCAAATGGGGAAGATACCCAGGCCTCATGCCTGAGATAGTGACCGGCTGGCTGACTGCAGATAGTTAAAAAGCAGTCAAGGGACTTTTTTTCAGAGGCGCAGCTCTGCAAGTCTGTTGCAGCAATAGCAGCAAAGACTCTGGTGTCATCTTCAAGATAAAACAAATTGATCATGATGGTTTGCTGTGAGTTTTCCGGGCTGTATGGCCACGTTCCAGAAGCATTCTCTTCTGACATTTTACCCACATCTGTGGCAGGCATCTTCAGAGGTTGTGAGGTACCTCGCAACCTCTGTGGATGCCTGCCATAGATGTGGGCGAAACATCAGGAGAGAATGCTTCTGGAACATGGCCATACAGCCTAGAAAACTCACAGCAACCCAGTGATTCCAGCCATGAAAGCCTTTGACAACACATTGATCGTGATGGTTCTTGTACCAGTTAAGAGTTTTCCTCCCAGGGTAAATAATAAACAGTGGAGGACGTGGGTTCCAATTGGAATTATGGCTGGAGAAATTTTAAAGGCTCACTATCTCACCCCTGTACCCACTATGCCAGTGATTCTCAACTTTTGGTCCTCCAGGTGTTTTGGACTATAGTTCCCACAATTCCCAACAGCTGGTAAGCTGGCTGGGATTTCTGGGAGCTGAAGCCCAAAACAACCAGAGGACCAAAGGTTGGGAATCACTGTGACTATGCCGACAATCTACACCATGCGAGTGAGCAATGCAACGAAGATCACATCTGGTTTAGTCCTCAGTCTGACGTATCAAACACGATGCCCGTGGGCTGAATCCGGCCTGCCATGTCATTTTATGTGGTCTGTGAGTCTTTCAATGCTAGGACAACATAGTTATATTAATACAATCTTACCCTTTAAAGGCAACCATAAGGCTGACGTGGCCCTCGGTGAAAATGAGTTTGACACCCTGGTCTAGTAAACCACAGGACTTGCATGTATTGTCGAAGGCTTTCATGGCCGGGATCACAGGGTTGTTGTATGTCTTTCGGGCTGTGTGCCCATGTTCCAGGAGTATTCTCTCCTGACGTTTCGCCCACATCTATGGCAGGCATCCTCAGAGGTTGTGAGGTATTGTATTGTTGCCTAGTTGGAAGGAATGGCTTAGGGCAAGCATGGGCAAAGCATTGCCCTTGAGACCCCAAAGTGTGACCCCAGAAGCCTCACCCAATTTTTAAATTAGGAGGATAATTTTTTCATGAGAATTGTCCCAAAGCCTCCAAACTGCCCAGAAGAATGACAGTTTGCTTCCTCAAACTCCCCTTAAAGGGAAAAAATAGTCTGAAAACCAATCAAAATGGTTGCCAAAACATGCATTCCAGGTGGGGGCAAGGGGAATGGTTCCAAGCACCTTTAGTTTCCCAGCCTGGCTTAGAAGAATAGAAAATATTAAATCCCGGGCAAGGAGAATAAGCCTGTTTTTAAAAGAAGAGTGTTCAGCAGAAGATTTTCTTCATGGTCTCGTGGTACTTGTTTGTTAGTATTTGGAACTTTCTGAAGATCTATCCTTGACCAGAGCCTATCAACTCTAGCTGCTAGGGGAGCCTTAAACCAGCCCTCTTCTAGTAGGAGTTGCTGTCTTTCAGCCTGACCTGCTTCACAGAAGTGTTTTGAAAATAAAACAGGAATCTTCTTTGAGCTCATTGGAGGAAAGGAGGGATATAAACATAAAGTACATGTAAGTGAGAAATCACAGGTCTTGAGAGGCATCCTCAGTGGTAGGACGCTGTAAGCAAATAGGATAGCAGTTAAACTTAGCACCAGGCTGGAGGAAATAGCCCCAGTCCTGAGAGTAGAACCTACTGACCAGTCATGTCTCTCAACACAACCGTCCAGAGCAGGGGTCCCCAAACTAAGGCCCGGGGGCCGGATGCGGCCCATCGAAGCCATTTATCCGGCCCCTACGGCACAAGGGCAGAAGGGGGTTGGGCTAAATGACCCAAGGGGTCTCTTCTTTTCTTAAAACCCCTATTATTATTAGACTGGGTAGCCATCTGTCAGGGATGCTTTGCTTGTGCTTTTGGTGCACAAAGGCAGAAAAGGGTTGGACTAAATGGCCCAAGGGGTCTCTTCCAACCCTCTTTATTATTATTATTATTATTGTTATTATTATTATTATTAACAACAACAACAACATTGAGGCTGAGAGGCCATCTGTCGGGGTGCTATGCTAGTGATTTTGGTACACAAAGGCAGAAGGGAGTTGGACTCAATGGCCTAAGGGGTCTCTTCCAACCATCTTTATTATTATTATTATTATTAACAACAACATTGAGGGTGGTAGGCCATCGGTTGGGGGTGCTTTGCTAGTGATTTTGGTGTACAAAGGCAGAAGGGGATTGGACTCAATGGCCCAAGGGGTCTCTTCCAACCCTCTTTTTTATTATTATTGTTATTATTATTATTATTTATTGCTCGGTGGCCAACTATAGTCCGGCCCTCCAACGGTCCGAAAGATCGTGAACTGGCCCCCTGTTCAAAAAGTTTGGGGACCCCTGGTCCAGAGCCTGTGAATCTTGCTGCCTCAGGGACGGGAGAGTGTTGGTGACCGTTCTGTGTGGAGGAAGCCAGGAGCCCCCTCTCCTTGCATGCAGGTCAAAGACCTAAGGACTACTCAAGGAGGATTCGGCAAAATCATTCAAAATCTAGCTGAGCTTTGATTAATTACAGCTGGAGGAGGGGAGCAAGGAGACTCCCATTCCCCAGCAAGTTTCCTGGGCTAAAAATAAGCTTCTGCACCAAAACCACAGTGTGATATTTATAACTCTGTCTGGGAAGTGCTGTAAAACGAGGGATGTGCTGCTCAGGCACAGTGACCTGGTAAAAGCCTGTCCGCCTTCCTTCCTCACTGAGAGTTTTCTAATAATTGGTAGTACTACAAACTTAGATGAATCAGCAAAGGCTATTCAGTTATGGGCACAATCTTGCAAATAAACTCAGTGCTTGTGGCAAGCGGGGACCTCTGACGGGCAAAACCATAAATAGGGTCAGCTTTGGTTATCCATTCCTGACTTCCAGACTGACTCTGTGCCAGAAATGACTGAATAAATAAGCAGAATCATAACATTTTTGGAGGCCATAGTTGACCCTGTTGCAAAATATGGATGGAGCAGATGGTGAAATGGGTCACAGTCCTCGGGGTGTGTTGTGCAGGGGATTTCAAGACAATGCCAATATTGCCTTCTGGGATTCTTAAGCCAAGCAGACACAAAGGTTTAGGTGTTGGACACCAGGGTGTTCCCCACTTTTATGACAGTATTAAAGAGCTAACCTGTCCCAGCTCAGAAAGTCTTCATGATCATCCTGCAGCTTGTCACAAATGACATTTTTAGATGATCCAATGAATCATCCCTCCTGCTAGGTCCAGTGAAGAACAGTGTTGCCAACAAGGTAACACAGATATTTCTGTTTTGGAATTAGAAGCAGGTGAATCTCTAACTCACACCAAAACACTTTCCCCCCTGTACTGGTTCCATTCTTCCCTGGCATAGAAAGTTGTGTGATTTTTTGCGTATATATTTTTGAAATATGCTCCCATCAACTAAATTGTTTTATTCGCCCTATAGGCCTGTACAGAGTGGTGGCTTTCTATAACATGGTCCTCCTTTCTAAATTATTTTGAAGCTACATCCAAGAATTATAGAATAATAGTTGGAAGAGACTGCATGGGCCATCTGCCTGGCAGGAAAAGCAAAATCAAAGCCCCTCAGACAGATGGCCATCCAGCCTGTTTAAAAGCCTCCAAAACAGAGCTTCCATCACACTCTGAGGCAGAGAGTTCCACTGTTGAACAGCTCATACAGTCCGGAAGTTCAACAAATTTGCAGGTTCTACTGCATTTTAGGAAATTTTATAATCCTTACTATTTTTACTGGGATTTTACATGTATTCTTGTTTTTATACTTATGTCATATACTGTATTTGTACTTGTGTACTGTGTATTGTTTATATGTTTATATACAGCACTATAGCGCTTCTGTGAGCCGCCATGAGTCCCCTGAGATGGTGGCAGGGTACAAATAAAGATTTATTATTATAAATATCATCATCATCATCATCATCATCATTCCTAATGTTCAGGTGTCCTAGCCCTCTATCTTTGGAGCACTAGCAGTGATACTCTACTACTGTTGTTGGAAGGGGCTTGAACTGGCAGCGATGGTGTTAAGTCCACAGGCTATTGCTCAAAGTGTGATTAAAACTGAATTATTCATATCCCTTTTAATCCCAGCCTGGCATGTAGTGGGTAATCCCAGAAAAGAAAGCTGAGTGATCTGTTACTGGCAGGTGCCACACATCCAGGCCTGGGTCAGGATCTCTCTTGGGTAGAGAAGAGAACAGGGAGGGAGCCAGGGTTTTGACCCAGCTGTCTTTTCTGAGACTCCGTGAACTGGAATTGTCACCTCTTTTCTGCCACAGTTAGCATCTGTCAATGATATCCTAATGACTTCTAAATGTCACCACAGGGCTGGCACAAGGCACGTTATTGCCTGAGGCGAAATACAAGATTGCCCCTCTTCTCAGTTTCACATGCAGAAGCCAACTAGACTGGCTAGTGATGGGATTATATCCTCCGCTATCTCTGGGCAGTCAGCTGGTTTAGATGGTGAAAGAAAGGCTGTGTGGCATATTGTGCTCTTTTCACCAAACAAAGGGAATGACTCAAGATGCTCAGGAGTAACTGCTGGAGAGGTGCAACTATAGCTCTCCGTGCTGCCACCCTCCTCTCTCACCAACCTTCTGTAAAGAGATTGTCCTAGAAAAGGAGCAATTTATGTATAGTTTCCCATTGATTGGAGGAATATAATTTTATGTAGCACATACATGAATAGAATCGTAGAATCATAGAATTGGAAGGGACCCCAAGGACCATCCAGTCAACCTGCTATGCCCTGCAGGAAGTTACAATCAAAACACCCTGACAGATGACCATCCAGCCTCTGCTTTAAAACCTCCAGAGAAGGAGATTCCATCACACTCCAAAGCAGCATATGCCACTGCCAAACAGTGGCATATGCAATTTGAATCCATTGCTCCATTGTGGTCTAGTCTCCAGAGCAGTAGAAAACAATCTCACTCCCTCTTCAATGTGACATCCTTTCAGATATTTAAACATGGATATCATGTCCCTTTTCAGCCTTCTTTTCCCCATGCTAAACACCCCCAGGTCCTTGTAGGGTTCGGTGTCCAAACCTTTGATCATGTTGGTAGCCCTCCTCTGGACCTCTTCCAGCTTGTCAGTGTCCTTCTTGAATTGTGATGCCCAGAACTGGACACAAGGTTATTCAAAGCAAGGTCTGACCAAAACAGAACAGGGTGTGATTATGATCTTCCCACAATTTAGACACTATATTACCATTGATGCAGCCTAGAATTGCCTTGGCTTTTTTTAGCTACCACACTGTTGACTCATGAGGACCTCAACCAAGGGTAATGAGTTATCCATGGGGCTGTTCTTTGCTTATAGGATTTATAATGTGCCACATTTAGCTAGCTTCCTTTATCTAACTTTACCTCTCTACCCAGCCAGAAAAACACACTTACATTCAAATAAAGACCATGTAGATTCAATATAGGTCTCTATAGCCACTTACAGACCCACTGCCAAGGAAGATAATCATACCCAGCCACAAGTAATTGTCTATAGGATAAAATATGATAATGCTAAAAAATGGCAAACTTGCAAAAGAAGCAGAAGTGTTGGAAGACAGACCAGCTGATCTGCATTATATGCTCAGTGTAGGCTCATATAATTCAGCCTAAACTGCATTGTGTGAGTCTACACTGGTCATATGACGTAATTCAAACTGCATTATTTGGCCATGTAAATTGGTCACTGAGATACTGTGGTGATTCCTCTTGGATCTCCTCCTTCCCTGGGTGTGCAAGGGCCACCACAATGCAACCAGGTGCCCTCCTGGAATTGATTGGTGACAAGAGGATGCTGCTGCACAGCCATGGAAGGAGCCTTGCTCAAGTATGTACAGAACATGACATCTTCTTCAAATATCATAGATAGGCAGAGACAAGGGTTACATGTCTGCTTGTCACCAACAGGATTCCTGTATCCAAAACCAACATTTCCAACCTCTGAGAGGCTGAAGTGAGGGCTATTGACAGTGAGGATGAACAGCTGAGTCTGAGCAGCCCATAGCTACACATCTTGACTTATGCTCTCTTTTTCCTTTGCAGCAGAAGCTGACACCAGCGTCTTTGCCTCAAATTCCCTGCAGCGCAAGAAAAAGGGGCTTCTCCGCCCAGTGCACCAGCGGGCCAAGCCCCACTTGTTGATTGGAATGCCCCAGGACTTCCGCCAGATCTCCTCCATCATTGATGTGGACATTCTGCCGGAGACCCATCGGCGCGTGAGGCTACACAAGCACGGGTCAAATAAACCATTGGGCTTCTACATCCGGGATGGGGTCAGCGTGCGAGTGGCCCCCCATGGGGTCGAGAAGGTGCCCGGCATCTTCATCTCCCGCTTGGTCAAAGGGGGTCTAGCAGAAAGCACTGGGCTTCTAGCTGTGAATGATGAGATCCTTGAGGTCAACGGCATTGATGTGGCAGGCAAGTCACTGGACCAGGTCACGGACATGATGGTAGCCAACAGCCATAATCTCATTATCACTGTTAAGCCAGCCAACCAGCGCAACAACGTAATCCGCAGCAGTAAAGCTTCTGGCAGTTCTGGAGTATCCACGGACAGCACCCCCAGCCAGCAGACCCCCAGCCCAGCTTCCCAGTATCTGAGCAACTGCAGCACTGCAGAGGGGGAGAGCGATGAAGATGGCGACCTGGTGATTGAGAGCGATTTGCCTGCCAGTTGCCCCAATGGTGGTCTCCTTGAGAGCCTGCAGCACAGCCTGTCTCTGTATAGCTCTCAGGGATCGTTGCCCTCACTGAACAGTCACAGCGGCAGTGGCAGTCCCATTCGGGGCAGCCGAGCGGGAAGTCTCCGGGAGGATGGCACAGTCTTCACGCTATAGCCCTGGGTGACATCTCCCCGCTTGTATTTGAAACCACATCACCAAGGTCAGTGTGGCAGTGGCTTCCTTCCTGGACAGGCAGGGAGCTGGAATCTGAAGCCCCTCTGGAACCTGAGATACTACACAGATGTGCTGACACAGACCCTCCTTTGGCTCACTGCCTGCCACGTCCAGTGGTGCTGCTCTCTGTAGCCCCTGTAGCAAGAATGGCAGGTGGGTTGGGAGCAGTAGGGGCTGGCCCACATTCCCTGAAACCATTATCACCTGAAAAAGGCCACTTTTTGTTGATCCAAAACAGTGGGCATTTTATTACATTTGCTGTCTCCACTCTTCTGTGCCCGGTCTGTATTTCAGGCAAAGTGGGGTTGTGCCCTCCTCACAGCCTGCGGTCTCTGCCTCCACCCACTCTCAGCTCTCATTAAAGTGTTTTGTTTTTAGTTGTTTTTATGAAAACATGCATCCCAGATTAATATATTACAACAGACTATTAAATATGGTGTGTGTTTTTTTAAAGAAGTGTTTCTTGTGTGGTTTTTAGAAATGTACTGCAGAAGCAGAGAGGAGAAAAGGAAGACACAGAGGGCCTGAGATTGATCAAGGGGAACAGAGATGGCTCTAGCTGCTCTAGCTCTAGCTCTTACTCTGTTCTAGCTCTTACCCTGGAGCCTCGAGTGGTGCAATGGGTAAACCCTTGTGCTGGCAGGACTGTTGACCAAAAGGTCAGCGGTTTGAATCCAGGGAATAGGATGGGCTCCTATCTGTCAGCTTTAGCTTCCCATGTGGGAACATGAGAGAAGCCTCCCACAGGATGGTAAAACATCAAACATCCTCTGGGCAACATCCTTGCGGGCAGCCAGTTCTCTCACATCAGAAGCAACTTGCAGTTTCTCAAGTTGCTCCTGACATGAAAAAAAAAGCTCTTATCCTGTGTTCCTAAACTAATTTTCTTCCTTTTCCCCTTCATGAATAGCTACTGGTCCCTTTAATTACTGCGAACAACCAGCTTCAACCTTTATCCTTAGTAGTTTGCTGTCACTAGAGCCTCTCCTTGATTCTATGCTCTTCCATTCATATGAGCCCCATAATCATAATCAATAACTACTTTATAGTCAATCTTTTCCCCAAAATTGGGATTTAGGAAATACTGAATTAGGTTATGGACCTTTAAATGATACACATATACTAATGGTGGCAAAAGAGCATTAGGGATTGGTGCTATTTTATTATAATAACTATAAAGTTATTAATAAATATAGATCTTCTCTCAAACCTGCCTCCCATGGACCAGATGCATCATGTCAGCCTCCACAAGCCCTTTCCTGAAAAGGGATGAGGCCCACAATGCCTTCAAGAGTGAAAAACAAACTATTTAATAGAGACTATTAAGTAAGTGGAACATGACTGCCATGTTCTTTGTCTCCTACGAAAATGACTAATGGCAAAAACAGAAAAGGGAGGAAGTAAGGAAGGGAAGGTAACAAAATGACCCCAACCACAGAAAAATAAAAACCCTGTTCTGTGTAGCACACTGGGATTATAGACCTAGAACAGAATTACTTTTAGGAGGCAGTGAGATTATGTGGCTGGCTCCTTGCTTGTTCTCTGTTGTCTGCATTTTGTCGAGAGTAGTTTTCACCTAAGACAGTGAACACAAAGAAATCTGATGGAAGAATATGTAGATTATGCAAATGTTATGCTAATTTAATTTCTCCTTGGGTGATGGCTTTTGCTTGATGATCTTAGATCCTGCATAAATGAAGGGAATGGAGCATTTCATCATAGGTTAAGACAGTGGGTCCCTTTGTCTTTATTTTCATCTTCTAGAAGGGAGTTATATTGGCTACTTGCACCTTCAAGGCAAAAAATTGTATTTGTTTATTCCTAAAGGCATAGATTGTTCAAGGAGCCACAATATTTCATTCCAATATCCTATTCCCTTGCAAACTGGCTACTCCCTCCTTTGCATTCTTGCCTGGGGTCTTTGCACATATCTTTCTGTTACTGACTAAGCAACAGCTATGAGCACAGAAATAATAAATAATGGGAGTGAGGCAGAGACATCTTGCTTAGTAGCAGCCTTAAAGCTAATTAATGTATTTATTTTAATGTGAGGCTTCAATTTCTTCAGATACACTGAGCTCTTTGCATAGCTGAAGAAAAATGACAATGTGTGATCCTTATTGCTAAAAGCATCACTTTCCCACCTGGTAGCCCTAAAGTCTCATTTGCAACCAATGACTTTTAGGGAAGATGTTTAAAATTACAATTTAAAATCCTGTTAATTCCTCTTTGTTTTACTTACTTAAGGGTCTGTCCAACCTGCTCTAGGCTATGATTTCTTGCTCCTTTTGCTCATGCTTATTCCTCCTGACTTCTCTCAGGACCTAGCCTTGGGGTGAACCAGTGACCTGTTTTCTTTGGATCAGAGCTTGGAAAATTCACTTCCTTGCACTGCAGTTCCCAGAGTCCTCCAGCTACATACATTTTTCAATGAGTACTTTATTTTATCCTGCTGACATGACCAAAAGCATTCTTCTGGGGACTTGTGCAATAATAAAGTGCTCAAGGAGATATGTACACCTTATCACTGACAGGAGATAGTGAGACTGTAACAAAGCTCAGTACGATGCAATTGGATGCTGACTGTTCCAGCGTCTTCTAAAATGTGATGCTTTTGGCTCTCCTTTCTTTTTGTTTCCTCATCTTGTACCTTTTTGGGGGGGGGGGGGGAGGGGGGAAGCGGGAGTAAAAGGTGTTGGCCTTACTGCTATCCTATATTTTAATAGGGATGTACAAACGTTATTGCATATTCACAGTCTCCCTCAGTCTCCCCAAGCTTGCAGTTCCTATATGGGGCAGTAGCAGAGAGGGCACCAAATAATCTGCCAATGATTTAAAAAATACCCTATGCTCAGCAATTTCTATGTTTTTGTTCATTCAGTTCTATTTTGTGGATCTTGACAATTCCATTAAAAATCACAACTCATCACGTATGGTCTTCCTATAAAAGTGGAATGTTGTAAATCAGTTTAAGGGTAATTAGAGTGGCTGCAATCTGAAAAACTAGAAGGGAATGGAGCTTATAACGCAAACCACAACTCTCCAACACCTTGAGCAAGATATCTTTCCTTACCTGAGTATTTTTAAGGCAATACTTTCAGTGTATATCTGGGAGATCACACACAGCAGAATGAACAGGGAAAACTCCAAATGGGCCTTGAGTTGACACATGTGCTGTAGACAGTTATGTGGAATGTGACCCTCCAGATACTGGACTGATGGGAGTTGGGATGTGGTAACATCTGGAAGGATGCTGTTTGTTCCATTTAGTCAGGATAGTGGATTTTGAGTTTAAAAGCAAGGCTTGTGGGTTGGATGTCTGAGATTAAAGCGGCCTTTAACCTTTCCCCAACTTCAGAGCCACAGATGCTGTTGGGTTGCAATTCCCATTATCCCCAGCCGACATCGTGGATAATAACCAAAAGTGATGAGAGTTGTCATTCAATAACATCTGGGGGCCCTAACTGGGTAAAAAGCACCATCAACTATGTAAAAAAAATTACAGTTGCTCTGCTGAATCTCCATCCATGAATTCAATGGTCCTTTGAAGGCAACCATGATGAAATTGAGTTTGATGAAAATGAGTTGGACACCCCTGGCCTACATTGTCAAACCCAAGATATTAAGTCCAGAGTCACATTATTTTCCAGCACTATGAGATATAGAATCATAGAGTTGGAAGAGACCTCATGGGCCATCCAGTCCAACCCCCTGCAAGAAGCAGGAAAATCTCATTCAAAGCACCCCCGACAGATGGCCATCCAGCCTCTGCTTAAAAGCCTCCAAAGAAGGAGCCTCCACCACTCTGGGGCAGAGAGAGAGAGTTCCACTGCTGAACAGCTCTCACAGTGAGGAAGTTATGATGGGACTGCACACCTACATGCAAAGCACATGCTGTACTACTGAGCTGTGTGTCTCCCTCTGACTTCTCAGAGAAATAAGGCGTGTCATTTGTGATAATATGTAGCAGTTATCAACCAAACTAAATATAATTAGTCCTTGCACTGGGCATGCATTAAAACTACACCACACTAATGCTTGTGCAAGGACACAGGGTTTCAGCTTCTGTCATGTGACACAAGTTTACTTAAAAAACTGCTTTATTTAAAACCATCCAATCACTCAATTTAGAACCATATACACTCCTCTAAGATCCAGCTGTTTGTCAAGTTGCTGGTTGTGGTTTCCCTTGCCCTGCCTCAGAGAGGGCTGAGAGTTTCTATAATGTAGGTGATTGCTTCCCCAGGCACTGGTTCTGATCTTTCTTAGCACTAAGCGAAACTACTGCTGCCAGGCAGTCAAACTGTGGCTACCAAATTTTCCCAACTTTTAATCACATTCCTGGGAATATGGAAACTCTCTCTTCGATCTCCATCCCCATCCCGCTGCATGTTTTTATCAACCTAGCCCATTTGCTTATAAAGTTTTGCTACATCTCCTGTTGTCCCTGACTTTGGCCACACTGGTTGCCATGAGGAGAGTTCTACACCATATAGATGGGACAGATGTTCTTAACCCCTATATAGATGGACATATTTGGCTTCCTAACCCCTGAAAGACGAGTTGCCAAGAGCAATGCATTAGAAAAAAAAGTCGGCCACTAGTGTGAGCAAACAAAGTTTCAGTCACTGGATTGGTGTGAGTTCAGGTAAAAGAGAGAATCTAGCTCAGTTCAGGAATAAGCAGGAAAAAAAATCCCTCCTTCCTCTCCATTACAGTTCAGAAAAGAAGGTTGGGGAAGGGAGCACCTTCTGCCCCAATCTAGGAATCCAGCTTGATGAAGACTTTGGGCCGGGAGAATATCTTGAGTGCCTCTTCAATCTGTGACAGCTTCTTCTCTAGAGCAACCCGTCGGTTTTGGACACTCAGAGTGTCAACTCTCACTGGAAGCAGCAAGAGATCTTTCAGAAGTTGCTCTTGACCTACAGTAAGGGGAGAAAAAGAAAATAGGAAGCAAACAGGTTATACTACAAATAGTGCTGAATCTGTGTGGTTTCATCAGCTGCATTCACAGAAATCAAGCTGCTGTAGAATTTATTTATTTTATTTATTTACATCACTTTTCCCCGCCTTTCTCTCCGAGGAGACTCAAAGCGGCTTACAGTAAATGGCAAAAATTCAATGCTTAAAAACAATGTAAAAACAACAATTCATATAAAACAATCTACAAAACAACAGTTCATATAAAACTGAATTCCTTGATTATTGTGAGCAAGATCTCAAAGAAGCCAAGACCAAATATAGTTTGCAATCTTAAGATGATCCATTGGGCCAAAACCATAGCTTTTGACATCTGGTTGATTTAGCCAATTGTACTTAGGTGCAAGGTAACTTGCTGCAGATTAGGGATCAAGAACTGAGCAGCAGCACCACACAGTCACTGAGATATGTACAGAGGCCTTTGCCTCCAGTTCATTAGAGCTAGCAAGTCAGGTGAACCAGGTAAGAGAGAAGGAGAAGATGGCAATGAAGAAGTAGTAACAGTGGAATTATTAAATCCAAGGGGTAGGAAACGGCCAGCTATATCATAATTCTACACAGAGAGCTACTATGCTATGCTGAGCCACACAGGATTCTGGCCTTTGCTGAATTGTTTTCAGCAATCCTGAGGAAGCCCAAATGGTGGCAATGGTAGCAGCAATCCCTGCCATCTCCCTTTAAAGGCCTTTTGGGATTGGGAAGACCTCTGTCCAAGACCCCAGAGAGCAAACAGCCATCCAGAGACAAACTCCCAAGACACAGAAGCAGCTTGAGTGTCCCACTTCCAGCCCATCTTACTCTGTTTCAAGTTGCCGAGTGTTTCCAGCCTCTGACTCTCTGGCATCATGGCATGGCCTGGGGGCATGGCAGGGTCAGGCATGTTGCGCTGGTATTCTTCCGCTTCTTTGCGCCAGTGCTCTTTCCTCTCAATCAGACTAAGGACAGAAGAAAAGAACATTATCAGCAAGGGCACAAAGAGCTAGGCAGAAAAATGCAGGAGAGACACATCCTAGAATTCAAAGAAAGGAGCATGCCTGGATTCATCTTCTCTTTTCAAGTTTTGGAAAAGCAGATACAGCTGTCATAAGGCTGTTATGAAAGGAGCAGGACGCAGAGCAAAATGTACTATGATACTGTGTTTGTGGCAACCTCTCAGAGTGACATTTGCAACTATAGAGAAGCTGTGGCAGGATGAAACTCTCACACTCTGCATTTTTATGTACCATCACTCCCATTATGCATCCTTGACAATTCAAAAATCTACAACTACCACAATTCTGAAACCAGCACAGTTAATGGTCATGGGAGTTTGGAGTCCAAAAATGTAACTTTTCCCAAATTATTCATCACTATATTCTTGCTGTAACTGAAAACAGCAAGTCCATGGACTCACAGACTATATATGTATATGGGCTGCTTGCATATTCAGTCCTGAATATGACAACCAGACTAAGCTTCTGCATATAATGTGTGCCAGTATGGGGCATTTATTTTTGTATGTCAGGACTAACCCAAGATATATAAGATTAAGTGAAGTTTTGTGGCATTGAATGTTTGCTGTTTATATGTATGTTAACCACCCTGAGTCCCTCTGGGGAGAGAGGCGGTGTAGAAATAAAGTTTTCATCATCATCATCATCATCATCACCATCATCATCATCATATATTTTTGCCTAAAGTGAAGAACAGTACAAAAGCTGGCCATTGAATCTTTCTTCTTCTTATTGATGGGACAGCATTGTCCAACATGACTGAAGGCAGATGGTTAGTTTAGGAAGTAATGGACAGGTCATATAGCACAGAGTTTTCTCCTCCAATTCCCTGCTACTACCCTTCCCTCCCAGCACCTGTTACTTAATGGGAGGACTGGTCCCATCCAGCCCTCTTCCACCTCCTTCTTTGCTCGGAGAGGAGTTTAATACATACTAGCGGGGGACGTGTCCCTTCTGTTTAGCATCGTACTCTTCCTGCTCCTTGCGTCTCTGCTCCAGCGCTTCAGTCAGTGATTGCAAGGAACGCGAGCGCCGCAACTGAGCTCGCTTAGCATTTTGGGCATTGTGGCTAACAAAATCCACCTCCTTGATGCCTCCCTGGGCCTGAAAAAAAAAAGGACAGAGAGTTAAAGGCCAGTAACATTCCGATGCTGCGGATCTAGAGACAATGCTGGAATAGCTCAGATGACTGAACTAGGACGTGAAAGACCTCAGCTCATATCTTGGGTTATGAAAGTTACTGGGCAACTATGTACTAGTCATTAACTTTACCTACCCTACAGGGTTGCTATGTGGTTAAAAATGAAGAAGATGACTGAGGTCCTTGGAACAAAGATGGCATATAAAAATCAGTCACTGGCTACCAGTATTAGAAACTCTAAAATCAGGACAGTAAATAACGAAGAACACTAAAAAACAGGGGAATTCCAGACAGGAAACAATCAGGGCCAGCTAACACTTCCCAACAAAGTATTCCCCCAGGCTGGAAGCAGCCAAGCTTTGAAGCTGTAGGCTATCTATTGATTGGTGTATCACACTACTGACTCATGTCCAGTTTGTGATCTACTATAGACTCCTAGATCCCTGTCAGCTTTCTACCTGGGAGAATCCTTTGTTGGGAAGTGTTACCTGGCCCTGATTGTTTTCTGTCTGGAATTCCCATTTTCAGCCAGGCTCTGAATCTGCAAGGCCATTCAATGCTAATTTCAACATTCACATCTGCCTCCATCAGACAATAGTTCTTTCTCCCACCCTGGACCTTCCACAGATATATAAACCTCCTTCCCTAGTTTCCAATATGCCTCACAACTTTTGCGGATGCCGGCCATAGATGTGGGTGAAACGTCAGGAGATAATGCTTCTGGAACATGGCAATACAGCCAGAAAACTCACAGCAACCCAGTGATTCTGGCCATGAAAGCCTTCGACAACACATATAAATATATTTGGAATAAATAAATGAACAAGCCAACATGTTCTGGCTATTGTGCAGAAGCTCAGTGTGTTTTGACTTCAATACACTGATTTATTTTCAACAAAAAATACTTTCTTCTGCCTTCATTATGCCAGAAAGAAACAGCAGAAAATACATAAATGACAGAATATAAGTGCAAGCTTCAATGCTTGTGCGACTGTGTGAACATGTGCTTAGGGCACTATGTCCTGCAATTCTTTTCAAGTCATTGTTTTATTCTCGACACTGTATGTTTGAACTTTGAGGTTCTAGCATAAACCAAAAGGAGACCCCATGAATCTCAAACCCTTTTCACCCTGTCAGAGTCCAGCTGGTTGTTGTCTCCCTAAAGGTTTTGCTGGAACACCACACATTTATGAGGGACAGGAAATATAAAGCAAATGGCACCAGGACTGCTGAATCTATGCAGCGCCTCTCCCTCCCAACTTCACATACCTTGGAATTATGGCCTTGTGCTTCTGGTGCAGCTGCTATATCCACTGTTTCTTTTGATTGGGTCTGGTTTGGAGACACTGACCTTCGTGGATGGATTCCTGTGCCACAGCGAGAATATGCTCTCAGGTATTTTTGTGCCTCTGGATTCGGAGAAATAGGACCCTCCTGAAGGAGCCCCAAAAAGTGAGTCTGAGATAAAGATTACTAGGAAACAATCTTAACTGAAACACCAAGGTAACATCACTACCCATGTCCTCAATGAATTAAACTGGAATCAGTTTACTCCTAAATTATTGATTATCACATTTCCATTTCTTTAAACTGGACAACTGAGTGATATTGATAAGCTTAAGAATCAATGAAAAAGAGAGGGAACACAAAGCAATTTGAAAGGACACAAAAACAAGTCACAGAAAGTTGCAGATAATTCAGTTTAGCTTCATATCACATTATGCATCTCCTGATACTTTATTTCTGGTCTATAATGAGAATGGGGGCAGTTGCAACCCAGGCATGGTTTATTTTTAATTCACATTTTGTCAGGAGGTGTGCCTCCTGTTGTGAATCTTGGCCAGTGGAAGCCAATCTGGTCCTCTGTTGTCCATGTCCTCCTACTTTATCCTAAGTATACTATCTTCTAGAGTTGTGCACGCAACCTGTTTTCCTTTGTTACATTAATTCTTTTGGACTTCCATTACCCTCGGGAACATGTAACAGGAAGCCCCCTCCCTGCACTAAAATCAGCTCAACATGAATGCAAGCGGTAGCCAATCACGGCTCCTCTCCTTCTTTTCATGAGCAGCCTCCTTGCCTTTGAAAGTGTATGTGTTTGTCGTGCAGTCCGCCTGCAGCCGAGCGCCGACTCTAGAGTAAGAAACATAACTTGCCTACTTGCCTTGGAGACTGTGTCTATGGCGTGCAGCCTGCCTGCAGCCGAGCGCTTCTCCTTTAGAGTAGAAACAACTTAAAGGTCTGATAGGAAGGAAAACTTGGTCCGATAGAAAACTGACCTTTTGACACCCCAGAGCAAAAGCAGATATTTCCCTCTCCGATTTTGGGAGGCTTCCAAAAAACAGATCGGGCACCAAAAGCCGGGACACGAAACAGGTCAAAGTTTACCCCAAAAGCACAACCCTCCTATCTTGCCTGCTATACATTTTCTTGCCTCATTCAACTGAAACTACCCATATTTCCTCACATAATAGTCGCAACCAGGCCTGTAGCGAGGGGGCGGTTAACCCCTGCCGAAATTTTTCAGGTTATAAAAAAAACCTGGTTTACTCATGAATTTTAACTGGTTAACCAAATCCCCATGCTAAGTCGCAAAACATTAAGAGTCCCTCCAGACACTATTTCAGGCAGATATTGACAGGTTTGTAGCGGGGAGAGGTGTGTGCTAGGGGTTCAACCCCCCTCCGAAATTTTCAAAACCCCTCCCGAAATTTTTTTCTGGCTACAGCCCTGGTCGCAACCCCAAGTTTTGTTTGGTAGAATTAGAGTTTCGTGGGCTGATTCCCCTTTCCTTCCTTTTCCAAAGGCAAGGCAGTTTTAAAACTATGACATGGAGGTCTCTGGAGCTCTGTACTTCCCTCCTTCCTCCAATGAGCTCCATTTCAAATTTTAGAAGCTGCCTTGCATTTCGAGAAAGAAGGGAGAAATCTTCCCTCCTCCTTCCTTCAAGGCAAGGCAGTTAAAAAAGCAAATAGAAACAGAGCTGCTTGTTTGAGGCTGGATCATGCCTCCTCCTCCTCCTGTCTTCGAGGTAAAACAGTTTACTGTATTTTTTTTTTTAAAAGAAACAGAAACTGGAGAATCGAAAGCACTTTTTTCTCTGCGTAATAGTCACACTCCTTTTCAGTGAAAAAAGGGAGTTAAAAGTGCGACTATTATGCAATGAAATACAGGAAGTTGGTGAGAATTACCACAGGGCATATTGGGCTCAGCAGTACCTGCAACTTGATTTTTACTTTGGACTCCACATTCTCATACTTCTGAGACTTCCAGAGGGCTTTCACTGGCTTGCGCTGGTTGAGCTCCCGAGCCTGCTCTTTCTCTCGATACTTCTTCTGAATCTCCCTCATGCGCTTCAGATTCTCCTTCTCATGGTCCTTGTGGTCTCTGCCTGTGCAATGAAAGAAATGAAGCATAGCAGCCTACATGTAACCCTGGTCTGTTGGGACTGGTAAAGTGACAGCCATTCCCCCCAAACAGCCATCCAAAGCTTACGTCTAAGTGTCTGCTCCTGACAGAAGGAAATGCCGTCTAGCTGCAGCAAAGCACTCACTGTGCCCTGCTGACCCCTCTCCAGAATGTCCTTGCCATTCGCTTTTATCCGGGGAGGAGGGTGAGCGAGACGAGCACTGTAACAGGTCGGGTAAAGGCTGCACTCTGGAGGAATGGGGCCAGGAAGCAGGTCCAGCTTCAGAGAGTTCCCTTCTAGTCTCCCTCGGGCTAAACACACAAAATAAGTGTCAAAAAAGGCATTGCAACTCTGTGTCAATTTACTGCTCTGCGCACCAAAGATCCAAAGTTCAAGTTCTTATATTTTTAATTAAGATCAACTGTATTGGGGGAAATGACTCAGGCCAAAAAATTGGCAAATGACCACTAGTTATGCCAACCAGATGACCTTGGAGGTGTCTATGCACCAACCCACAGAGTCGGACACGACTAGATTTAATGTCAGGGGAAAACCTTTACCTTTACCTACAAAATAAACAAACACAAAAATATATGAACCTCTAGCTGTTGCTGGACTGCAATCCCCATCAAACTCAGCCAGCACAACCAATGGTGAGGAATGATAGAAGTGTCTACCAATAACAACATTGATTCCAGCTGTGAAAGCCTTCAACAATACAATGACATTCCCCAGCCCTAAAGCAGATAGTATTGGGCTAGAAGGGGAAATACTGTGACTATGTAGATGGTGCGTGCGGGGAGATGGAATTATTTGAACCTAAAGGCCAAATGTAGTTTGACATAAATTCTCAGGGCCCACTCTCCCACAATAGGCAGGTTAAAACAAAGCATATCTTGCATTAATAATAATAATAATAATAATAAAACTTTATTTATACCCCGCCACCATCTCCCCGCGGGGACTACATGGGGCAGAGGCCCAAACAACATAGGACAAAATATAGGCAACATTATACAAATCACACTATAAAAAGATAAAACAGTAATACAATATATCAATTAAAACAAAAATACAGGATACAAAATTGCATTTAAAACATATAAATGGTAAAATCGTAATAAATACAGGATAGATGATTAAAAACCCTCTGGGGCTAATTAATTGATTGATTGATTGATTGATTAATGACTGTATCTCCAAAGGCCTGAGGTGCATCTGTGCTGTAGAATGAATCCACTTCAGTTGCCTTGGTAAGCATCAGATTTGGTTTAATAGGGTCCTTACTGGCAGTAATTATGCCCTAATCGTTTCAGCCTTTCTTAACACTGGCCAACACACATTTTGGTGCTTCAAAAATTAGACCGGTTGTTGGATATATTTGACTTACTTATTCTAGAAATGGCACCATATTTCCCCTTTCAGGTCTAGTCTTCGAGATAGAGAACATATGACATCTACCAGTCACCACCTGCTCGACCACAGAAAATCATGATAATCATATCTAAGAAACTAGAGCTAATGTGGTCTATCCAATGCAATTTTCTGAATCAGCACCCTAAATAATCTATGAACAGGCCTAAAAAAGGACACAGGGGGGAAAAATCAGCACGTCAAATATACCCAGAAACAGATTTCACATTGGGCTGTGTAACAGGAGATAAATGTAAAAAATCTGGGAAACCACAAAATATCATGGAGGAAGAAGACAAAGTTTTCTGGGGAACCTAAGCTTTCTAGTTTGGAAGTCCAGAGGGTTGCAGAACCTCCACTTCTGCTGTAGAAGACAACATGCAATGAGCACATTTTTCCTAAGAGAGAGAAGAAAATTTCCAGTAACTTCTTTTCCCAGAACATGTATGTTTAGATGAGTGACAACAAACACTTTCTTTTCAATTGATCATGTGATACCAAGCAAGTGGCTTAAAGAAAGCATTGGCATTTTGTGGCACTCAGAACTATTTCTTAATCTTACCTTAATCTAGCTTTTCTGGAAAAAAAGGTTAAGGGACCTAATAAGAACAACAATAATAGTGAAAAATGTATCATAATTAAAACATTAGACCACAATTAAACACATTTAAATCAGAAGGTGTTCTTTTTTAACAGATCCCGCCAGGTAAAAAGTTGTTCTATAATGAGACAGGTTAACGGCTCAAAGACTGCCTGAAAAAAAAATCTTTATCTTCCAGCAAGACGATAAAGATAAAAAGTTTGCTAGTCATCCCATGACAGGGAGTTCCAGAACCTGGGAATGTCCACTGAGAAGATCCCTTTCCTATCCCTAGCAAGAGTTCATATGACCGTTGTGAAAAAAAGGCCGCTGTCAAGTGACTTCAAAAGCCCTCCACAAGTGAACGGTTCAGATTCTGGAAAAAGCCCACTTTTAGCTCTGCGCTCCCTATAATACCACAGCATGTGACCCCCAATGTATTACCCACTACATGCTCTGCAAACATGCAGCACACTCACCTGAGAGAGGGCGCCTATAGTAATCTGGACACAGGGTGGGGTCTGGGGGAATGGGACCCGTGATCCTGGACAACCCCTCTGCCATCTTAGCCTCAGCAACCAAAAACTCTCCTTTTTGGAGGTCTTGAAATGACAAAGCCTTTCTCTATCACTGGGCGCATGCAGTCAATATCTTGGGAGGAGCAGAGAGCTGCAGACAAATGGCTACATAGAAAAGACATTCATTTTAAGCATTTGTATCCCCTTATTATTTATTTATCAACAGCATTTACAGCCCACCTTTCTTTCAATGACCCCAAAGTAGAATATATGTCTCTTTTCCTTCTCACAACAATCCATGAGGGTCAGGGGGAGAGAAGGACTGGTTCGCAGTCAACCAGGTACTTTGATGACAACAAAACAGACTTCACTTATTAATTTATATGACAGCCCACATATATTGACTATATGAAACAGGAATGAGATGATTATAGGCTTCCAGGATCAGCTCTACTAGGAACTCTTGAGCTCTACCAACTGAATCTTTATACCAAAAACATAAACTAAAATTTAAAAGAGCTCTGAATCCAAAAATTCACTCTGAATACCAGACATTAACTGAGCCAACAGTCCATCCACAAAGACATTCATGTTAATGCTGCTACCCCAAGCTTTTTTATTTCAGATACATAATTTAGGATTTGTGTGGTAAAAAGCAGACATTTTGTTGTTGAGACTATTAAGCAACTAGATCTCTAAAAAAATCATCCAGAACTCATGCAGAAGATCTAGTTCTACATTCTGCCCAGTCCTGATGTAAAGGGTGTGACACAAAAGAAAAAGATAAAGAGGGAAGAGGAAAACAAACAACTTCAGGCACCAATTCTTAAAAGTACTATAACAATAAATTGAAGAAGAGGAAAAGTCTTAACGGAGGTGGCTTTCTGACAGAGTAGGCTTTGTTTGCCTTCTCTAGTTGCAGTGCTACTCAAAGTGGTGAAATATACTGGGAGCAGTGCCAGCCCATTGCAAGTCTTCAGAGAAGAAAGAAAAAACCCTACTTTGGAATGCCCTCCCCAAGGAAATTAGACAAGCACCCATCCTCCTAACTTTCAGGAAGGAGTTGAAAACTTGGCTATTTAAGCAGTCTTTTGATAATGGCTAAAAGTATTAACCACCCTATCAAACAGGATTTTAAATAGTTCTCAGAACTATAACTTATAATGCTGAACACCCAGATCATAAGAAGTTGCTGGTTTGAAACGGTATTTTATATATATACTGTTTTAGAGGGCTAAATAGTCTTTTAAACTGTTTATTTCTTTTTGTTTACAATATTGTACCATTTTGTTTTATTAATTCATATGTGATTATTATGTTATATCATTTACAGTGTTTGTCTTTTTGTTGTAAGCTGCATTGAGTTTCCTTGGTGAGAGGGAGCAGGATATAAATAAAGCTTATTATTATTATTATTATTATTATTATTATTATTATTATTATTATTATTATTAGAGCCCCCGATGGCGCAGTGGGTTAAACCTTTGTGCCTGCAGGACTGATGACTTGAAGGTTAGTTGCTGACCTGAAGTTTGCCACTTCGAATCCAACCTGGGGAGAGTGCGGATGAGCTCCCTCTATCAACTCCAGCTCCATGTGGGGACATGAGAGAAGCCTCCCACAAGGATGGTAAAAACATCAAAACATCCGGGCATCCCCTGGGCAAGGTCCTTGTAGACAGCCAATTCTCTCACACCAGAAGCGACTTGCAGTTTCTCAAGTCACTCCAGACATGAAAAAAAATATTATTTTAATGGATGTACATTCTGTGTTGGAATTTACAATGTTGGAAAAAACAATTGCCAGTCCAGGGTTGTTGTATGTCTTTCGGGCTGTGTGGCCATGTTCCAGAAGTATTCTCTCCTGACGTTTCTGGAACTTCTGGAACATGGCCACACAGCCCGAAAGACATACAACAACCCTGTGATCCCGGCCATGAAAGCCTTCGACAACACAACTGCCAGTCCCATACATCAGAGAACTTGAGAGGTCCTGCTGTAATGCATAGTGATGTCATTGCTTTTCCTCTATGCCATTTAGAAGAATCAGTCGAGTGGGATCTGCTTCCTATCAATCCCACTGGTGCTGCCTCATGAAATAGGTGCTTCCAGGTGACAAGGGACAGATAAATCTAATGAAGCTGTTCTCAACAGATGGAGGCTTGCTTATTCTCTCGCACTACTCATTTAATTAGGCTGAAAGGAAGCTTAATGAAACAGGTAGTAAGAGAAACTCTGTAGAGACCAGTGGTTCCAAACATTTTTCTGGTCCCTAGAACCATAAGGAATGTAAAAAAAAACACTGTTATTAACTCATTTCTGAATTGCCCCCCTTAAAAAATCCAATTGCCCCCCTGTAGGGTGTGGTGGCACATTGGGAACCAGGGCTGTAGAGAAGAGAACCAAAAGAGAAGAGAACCTCTCAGTCATTTTCTGTGTGTCTTCCAAAAGAGAGTGATATCCCTCACTTTGCCACAGGGTAGTGCTATGCACAAAGCCCTGGAATTCTGCCAGCAAAAAACAGGTAGCAGCTGCCATGACTCCGCTGCCAGATATCATACAATCTGCCAACAAAACCAAGCAGGAACAGAAGCAGTGAGGAAAAACTACATCCTTTTTTATTCCTCGTGCTTTTTCCAAATATACTCTTACAGCAGATTTCACACACTGCTCATCCTGCACTGCCTAAACAGAAAAGCGTAGATACATTGTCATTGGTTCTCAGAAGAGGAAGGATGGCTTGAGGTGAGAGCTAAATCAAAACTGTTTACTGTAACCAGTAAACTAGTACAGTAAACCAGTACAAGCAGTTCCCAAGTTACGAACAAAATTCTGTAAGTTTGAGATGATGATGATGATGATGATGATGATAATAATAATAATAATAATAATAATAATAATAATAATGAATTTATTACCCGCTTTTCTCTGTGGCTCAAGGAGGGATCTTAAGTTAAATTTGTGTGCAAGTCAGAACAGGTACATTTTAAAGTGTAACTCCAGCCAAATATATTTTAAAGCTTTGGATAGCATAGGGAAGGGTTAACGCCCATGTGATGTTTGTTTTGCTCTCTGTGCCCTTGTTCAAAAGATTTCCCCTCATCTTCTGTCCCTGTGAGAATTGGATTTTGAAAAATTGGGCTTGTTGTGGAAACAAGGATTGATGAGAAAGCTTCAGCTGAGAAACCTTTTCCCCATAGTAACACTTTGAGGAGTGGATTTTCCTTCCAAGGGGTATATTTCTTTCACTTCCCGTTGTCTCAACCCCGTTCTTAACTAGTAGTCATATGTAACTCAGGGACTCCCTGCACTGTAATGAGTAAACAAGAGCCAGGTTTCTTGAATTGATATGAGGTCAAATGCCATCCTCACACCTCCATTTCAAAAAAGAAAACAAGAAAAAGCACTTAGCAGGGCAATCCTGGCCTCACTCCAAGCGCAGGACAGAATGGTTTATTCTGTCCGCTTGGAGAGCAAACGGCTGTTCAGAGCCAAGCACAAAACAAGTTGCAAGAAGACACCTTGCATTAATATCAGAGTAACAGCCAAGATTTGAAAGCAAAGAAACAAGAATTTTGAGATCAGTTCTTTCATGGCAATCAAAGGGCCAGTGGTTTAAACTCCAGGACATACTGTACCTGGAAAGTCTAAACATGATTACTTTGACAGATTTGTAAGGATAGACCAATATAACTCACAACCTCTGAGGATGCCTGCCGTAGATGTGGGGAAAATGTCAGGAGGGAATGCTTCTGGAACATGACCATACAGCCACAACAACCCTGTGATTCTGGCCATGAAAGCCATCGACAACAGATAGAGAAATTATTAAAGCAATGGGGAAAGAAAAAGGGGCTAACAAAGTATCCATCTGAAATAAAAATGGGATAGACTGGAATGGAATCAATTCAGGCAAAGAGCTGGAGTAAATTACTCTAAGTGCTCTAATTATCTGCTCCTCTCTTTTCAATATGAATAATGACCAAAAGTCATTTGTACGCGCACCTCTACTGCTCACAGCTTTCTGCCCACATTAGGGCACACTTGTAGCATACAAAATAGGTCATCTACATCTGTTTGTCATAAGGACAAAATTTTAATCCATCTCATATACATATCTGGGAACTGCAATCATTCACAGAAAGATTCATTTATCAACATGGAAAACAATTCAGGCAAACGAAGGATCATAAATACAAATGAATCCAGAACAGAAAAAGAAAGCATGGAGCCCAAATTGGAAGTAGTGAACCAACTGAACCTGGTGGTACTAAAAATGCATAGTTAGACCTCACTCTATTTCTTCCTAGAGTTAACAGAGTCCATCATTATGCACTTTCTATACAGTTTGATGTGACCTTCTAAACCAGGACTGGGCTTATTCCACTACTGGGTTAATCTTTTTATATTCTACCTCTACAGTCAACTAATATGAAATGGCATAGGTCTTGTGCCAGGAAAAAGGCAGGGTTTTAAATATAGTAGAGTCTCACTTATCCAACATTCGCTTATCCAACGTTCTGGATTATCCAACGCATTTTTGTAGTCAATGTTTTCAGTACATCATGCTATTTTGGTGCTAAATTCGTAAATACAGTAATTACTACATAGCATTACTGAGTACTGAACTACTTCTTCTGTCAAATTTGTTGTATAACATGATGTTTTGGTGCTTAATTTGTAAAATCATAACCTAATTTGATGTTTAATAGACTTTTCCTTAATCCCTCCTTATTATCCAACATATTCGCTTATCCAACATTCTGCCGGCCCATTTATGTTGGATAAGTGAGACTCTACTGTAAGTGCATATGTGAATAAGGCAAAAGTGCTTATTCAACCTCATGTCAAATCATTTGAGGATTAGAAAGACCCAGGTTCAAATCTGCATTCAACTAAAGCTAGTTAATCTTGAAATGATCTCTCGCTCTCAATTTCTCTTTCTAATGAAATTAAGATAAGCAAATCATATATGCTAATGTGAACTCCTTGGATCTAAATATGGATAATATATATATTACTTATATATAACTAAGGTGTATTAGGCATGTAGAACTCTCAATTTATGGCATGATTAAGTACTATACTATGTGATCCACCATAAAATGGCCAGTATACCACAATCCATTCTCTGCTAATCCCTGAGCAATACCACTTTCCCTTAAACTATTTCTACAGCCTTACCTACAAAGCTCTGCAAAAACAACAGCACAATTCATGTTTACAGAAGCACACCTCAATGTGCCTACCAGGGCTTGAAATATGTTTAAATTGTAATCAAGCCTCAGGACCCAACAGTGTTCAGCTCCCGACATTGATACTTGCCAAAAGTTGAGCTCTATCTCCCTTCAAAATGCCATAAAAGTCAGCACAAAAATAGCTAAACCAGCAGGACAGAACTTGGGAGCAAAAGCATCTGCATAAAATTGTGTGTTTTTATACATGCAGCTGTAAAATTAGTAAAATTAGAAACCATTTTCTATACTTTAAACAAAATTCCAACACATTCCGTATTAGAGAACATTAGACTGCAACCAAGTGGCCTATGTGTTTGGTGTTTAGCCTGTTGTGGACAGATACTGCCAAGACTCTCTTGAAGGCTGAGGAATTAAGGTTTGGCCCAGTGGGTGAGGAAACCTTACAGAAGGAGGCTGTTCTTAATAGATCAGTTCAGAAATACATGGAGAGCAAGAGAACAGAGGAGTTGCAGTTGCAGCAATAAATATGAAGTCCTTTTTATTTCACCCAATAAAGTCGAAGTCCTTTATAAGGCAGCAGAACATTCATTTATGTTTTAAGGATGGGATAAAAGGGCAGATTCCTTGTACAGACAGTCCCCAAGTTACAAACAATATAGGTTCTGTAGGTCTGTTGAATTTGTAATTTGGAACAGGTACATTTTTAAGTGCAACTCCATCTAAATATATATATATATATATACTAGGTTTGGATAGCACATGGGTTAACACCCTTGTGGTGTTTCCTTTGCTGTCTGTGTCCCTGTTCAGAAGATTTCAACTCACTTTCTGTCCGTGAGAATTGGATTTTGAAAATATGGTTTCTTATAAAAACAAGGATTGGATAGAAAGCTTCAGTGGGGACACCTTATCCCCATTACAATAACTTTTTCAGGAGAGAATTTTTACTTCCAAGGAGATTTCCCTCACTTTCTGTTGTGTCACCTCCATTTTTAACTATCTGAGTCCACACTGCCATGGCTCTTCAAACAGGCCTTTGAAGAAGGTAGTACCGCCCACTGTTTGCTAAACCCTGGTACTAGCAGGTTCTTCTGACCAGTTGTACCTGTTGGTTAACTCTTTGACATAGCCTCAGAGTTCACCCCAGTTTAAGGCTCTTCCCATGACCTTGTAGCACCTTAATCTTCCTTTTTGTTTACAAGTTCCACTCAGTTCACTTTGCCCAGTTCATTTTATGTTTTTATTGCTGTGTTTTATAATGATTATGATTTTAATGCCTTTTAAATTTATTTGTGTGTTTTTGTATTTGATATTACTATATGCTGTATACTCTATGCTGGTTTTTATATCTGTAAGCCGCCCCGAGTCCCTCTGGGGAGATGGTGGCGGGGTACAAAAATAAAATTATTATCATTATTATCATTATTATTATTATTATTATTATTACTAATATTATATAACCCAACTGTGCGGAAGGGGCCTCTGTCTCTTTATAAAGCCAGGCTTATCCTGGGCAAAGGGGGGCCCAGGCCAAGAGGAAGACTGAAGAAGGCCTTTAATAGATTTGGATGCATTAAATCACTACAGGAGGGATGAGCGTGAGGAGAGCTGCAGGGCCACTCTACCCGGAGGGTGGCCACGCTGGGCCCTCCTTGCAAGCGAAGCCTCCCTGAAGCCTGATAGCCAGACTGCCAGCCGCCTCGCCTCGCCTCCCTCACCTGTCCGGACGAGAAGAGGCCGCCGAGCTCCAAGTGGTTTGACTCTCCCCGCCTTCTGTCTCCAGGCAACTGTCGCTTCCTCTAGCCAAGTGGAAGGCGCACAAAGACTTCTGGGAAGTGTAGTTTCGCCCACTCTTGCCTGAAGGCCGGCGCCAGAGCTCCCCCTGTGGCTGGCGGAGAGAAGAGCAGGGAAGGACGCAAGAGGAACTCTGGCTCTGAGCATTGCCTGTTGGTGAAAGGTGTCATACCGGGCATGGGTGTTTTGGACTTCAACTCCCACCATTCCTAACAGTCTCAGGGCCCTTTCCCCTCTCAGCCGCTTAAGCTGTTAGGAATGATGGGAGTTGAAGTCCAAAACACCTGGAGTGCCCAAGTTGGCCCATGCCTGCTTTGCTTGTATTCGCACCCCTTCTGGGCGGATTGAATAAACTTCTGTGGCTTGTCTTTGTCACGGTTTGCAAAGATACTGTGTGTGTGTTAACTGGAAAATCAAATGCATGTAGCCGATTGGCTAATTTTGCAATGACTTGGGGAATTGGTTTGTAACTGTTGCTATCCTTCTGCTGGAGAATCAGTTTGAACAGGTTTTTCTGTGTTTGTGTTGTTGGAGACTAGCCCGGAGGGAGAATTCCAGGAGAGCAATAAAACAAGCCTTTTATTATTATTACAGCTGATGATATGGCAAAACAGCCGTAGGTACCCATTTTGTGGGTTCCTACCATGCAAAGCATGTCATAGCAAACAAAGAATATATATGTCTCGGCTTATCTAGAATTGACCAATGGCTAAGGATCTTCCCTACCTTCCACACCTACTTGGCATAAGTGATACCTGTGACCTCGCTTGTTGATTTCAAGCTAACTTTTGGTCTTGGAACTTTCTGGAGAAAGGCATCACGCCCCCAAGAAGGAAGGGGCACAGGCTCTGTGTTGCACATACTACTCTGGTTCACACAAAGTGCTGCTTATATTGTCTATATAAAGCAATGATGGGCAACCTTTTGCATTTGGTGTGTCAAAATTCACCAAAAAAAGCCTAGCATGACTTGGGTGGTGTGTCCCTTCGAGAAAAAAACATAATTTCACAATATATATAGTTTAAATAACAAAACTGCGCTGTGGCGCAGGCGGGAGAGCAAACCAGCTGCAATTAACTGCAATGAATCACTCTGACCAGGAGGTCATGAGTTTGAGCCCCGCTCGGAGCCTATGTTTGTTTGTCTTTGTTCTATGTTAAAAGGCATTGAATGTTTGCCTATATGTGTAATGTGATCTGCCCTGAGTCCCCTTCGGAATATAAATGCTGTAAATAAATAAATAAATAACTGTATTTAATAAATCAAAAACTATTTACTACCATTATTTCCATGTACAACAATCTATGGTACCTCTTGCAATTTCCACACTGATTTCTCTCTATTGTAGTCTCAATGTAGTCATGAATAATGAATAAAAGAATAATAATAATAATATAGTAATAATATAATAATATACTACAATAATAATAGAATAATAATAGAAGGATTATATATGTGTGTGTGTGTGTAATGTGCATAATTCCCATGGAGTAAACAACAAAACCACTGGACCAAATCACACCAAATTTGGCCACAAAAGACATTAGTCATCCAATCAATCTGCATGCGGCCGTGTGTCAGCAAAAATGGCTAGGCGTGTCAGTGCTGATACGCGTGTCATAGGTTGGCCATCACTGATATAAAGGCTATATGATATGTGCAGAGGCAAAGCTACATAGGCAATAGTTTACTATTTTGCTGGCTTATTTATTTATTTATTTATTTATTTACAGTATTTATATTCCGCCCTTCTCACGCTGAAGGAGACTCAGGGCGGATCACATTACACATATCAGGCAAACATTCAATGCCTTTAACATAGAACAAAGACAAGACAAACATAGGCTCCAAGCTGGCCTCGAACTCATGACCTCTTGTTCAGAGTGATTGGTCTCAGATGACTGCAGCTGGCTGGCTGCTCACCAGCCTGCGCCACAGCCCTTATGGTCGCTACAGTGTGTGTGAGTCTACTGAGTACTGGCTGGAAAGAAGATGGCTCTGTACTCAGAGAGGCCTGACTGTTTCTGAGGCCTTGTTTGCCGCTGATCTTGACTGAAGCAGATTAATGAAGTAAGAAAGGATTGCTTATAACTGCCGATTTCTGTAAGCAAACAGAGGGACTATTGTAAATACCATTGTTTTGTTGATCTCTTGGCTTCAGTAAAAGTTCCGGTGTTATTTGTTCTGCAAAGCTGAGTGGCGCGTCATTCGGCTGGGTGTCTCTAGGCTCACAGGCACACGTAAGAGCTTCTATCATCTACAATGCCCAACAGTCTTCATCCTGGTGAGTTTTCTCAGCCCTGGCCCATTCGGTATTAGCCTGAGCTCGCAAGGCAGACCCTGTTATCCGCAGTCCTAGTTTTATATCTGACTACAATACCATACAGTACAAGATACCGACCGGTGCATTGACCCTTGGTTCTGTGGACTACCAACCTGCAAGAGAGTGGACAGAATGCGGCAGTCCTTACGTAGCCTAGCAACCGGAGTCAGGAAGAAGGTGCCATCGCTGCAGGGCCCTCACTGTCACCAGACAGACCTTGGACTTCAGTAGGGACGGACCAACTGCCTTGGTGGGGACCTCCTCCTTCTCTTAATTACATCCATTAAACTCAAGGCTTTGATATGGATGACAACTCCAGGTTGTTGTTAGGATGAACTGGCCGGGCTGTTAGGATGAAGGGGCCGGGCTGTGGCGCAGGCTGTTGAGCAGCCTGCTGCAATAAATCACTCTGACCATGAGGTCATGAGTTCGAGGCCAGCCCATGGCGGGGTGAGCACCCGTCAATTAAAAAATAAAAAGTAGACCCTGCTCATTGCTGACCTAGCAACCCGAAAGATAGTTGCATCTATCAAGTAGGAAATAAGGTACCACTTATAAAGTGGGGAGGCAAATTTAACTAATTTACGACGTTGGAATGAGGAAGTGCCGTCACAGTGGATGATGAAGCAGCTGCTCCCCCCTGTGGCCAGAATCGAACATCCCCTCAGGAGAAGGTTAAATTGCCTCTGCGTCTGTCTCTGTCTCGGTTCTATGTGTATATGGGCATTGAATGTTTGCCCTATATGTATATAATGTGATCCGCCCTGAATCCCCTTCGGGGTGAGAAGGGCGAAATATAAATACTGTAAATAAAATAAATAAATAACTGCAGGTCTTTGGAGAGCACTGAATGGGCAGGAATATACATTGAGAAATTTTTTATTAATCCCACTCCCATGTTTAAACATTGTTATTTATCAGCACGTCAACTTTGAGTTATGAATGAGAGACCTCTAAGGTCCCTGATCGTCAGTTGCCCTGTACAGACAGTCCCCGAGTTACAGACAATATAGGTTCTGTAGCTTTGTTGTTATGTTTTACCATGTTTCCCTGAAAATAAGACAGTGTCTTATATTAATTTTTGCTCCCAAAGATGCACTAGGTCTTATTGTCAGGGGATGTCTTATTTTTCCATGAAGAAAAATTCACATTTATTGTTGAACATTTATTGTTGAACTGTATAGTAGTAGTAGTAGTAGTAGTAGTAGTAGTAGCAGTAGCAATTTATTACGGTCTATGACAAGAATATATGGAAATGGGCACAGGTACCCGAAAAGGGAAATCGCAGTTCCCATAAAAGACAGATAAAAGAACAAGTTAAAAACATGCTATAATAAAAACAAATTAAAAGCAGACTATTAGCAGTGTCAGCTAATAGTAAATATCGATCTACTAAGAGGCTCTGGAGGGGGACAGAGGGAGCATTTGCAGTATTTCAGTTATAACAGATTGCTCTGGCTACAAGCCCTGTGGGGTCAGTCATCGTCCGTCTGATGAAAATTGCTGCCGCACAGAACTTGGCGACACTATAGGTTATTGCAGAACAGGAGTCTGAGAGCAGCAGAGAGGTGTAGTATTTTTCAGTGCGGCCTGGATGTTTTAAAAGCCATCACTTCTCGGCCTTTTGGCTAAGATCAAGTATAGTATCTGTTCTTATCAGTTTAACTGTATAGTAGTTGTCATCACAAACCAACATAACCAGACAAACTGTGAATCCTATCAAGAATTTCTTGTTACTGTCATTATTTCCATGTACAAAAATCTATGGTACATATGCGTACATTTACCGATCCTGCATGCTCTGGTGTTCTGTTTGGCAGGCATGCTTCCAAACACAAACTTTGCTAGGTCGTACTTTTGGGGGAAGCCTTATATACAGCAATTCAGCAAAACCTCGACTAGGTCTTATTTTCAGGGGATGTCTTATTTTCGGGGAAATAGGGTATGCATGTGTCAGTGTCTCTTATAAGGAGTTGGCTTAACCCAGGCATGGGCAAACTTGGGCCCTCCCTCCAGGTGTTTTGGACTTCAACTCCCACAATTCCTAACAGCCTCAGCCCCCTGAGACTGTTAGAAATTGTGGGAGTTGAAGTCCCCAAGTTTGTCCATGCCTGGTTTAACCTCTGGCTTGCTAGCAAAACTGAATTTACCGGTATCTTGTACCACTTCGGATCTCTCCTTTGCAGACAATGGCTGCCCCTGCAAGGAGTCCCAATGAGAAGAAATCATCAGGAGGGAAGGCATCACCTCCTCACTTCCTGTTGCAACTGGCTGCAGCTTTGGACAATTCCACTATTAAGTCGCTGCAGGTAAAGGTAAAGGTTTTCCCCTGACGTTAAGTCCAGCCATGTCTGACTCTGGGGGTTGGTGCTCATCTCCATTTCTAAGCTGAAGAGCCGGCGTTGTCCGTAGACACCTCCAAGGTCATGTGGCCGGCATGACTGCATGGAGCGCAGGTAAAGGGTGAGCATTATTTATGAGAGAAGAGAGGAAGGAAGGGCAGGAGATCATACCCTCCAACTCTCCCAATTTGTCCGTTCCCCAGTTTCCTTCCCACTCGCTGCCTTTATCCGCAGCTTGATTCCACTGGTGCAAACCGAATTCAAAGTGCAAAAGCAGTTTGCATGCAATTCATTCTGCACTGGGGCAGAACTTCTGGAAAATGGAAATCTCCATAACCTTTTGGAGATTTTATGATTTTTGGAAAGGCATGACCTTGTTCGAAGTCAAAACTTTTTGAAAAATGATGCCATAACCTTTTGGGAAAGTGGCATTCATGCAAGGCAATTGGATTTCTCAGCTGTTAAACTGATGTATCTAGATATCCTTTTGAACTGTTAGCGACAAAGATATACCAATTCACAAAAACATGTACAATATAGTCTCACATATCCAACATAAACGGGCCGGCAGAACGTTGGATAAGCGAATATGTTGGATAATAAGGAGAGATTAAGAAGAAGCCTATTAAACATCTAATTAGGTTATGATTTTACAAATTAAGCACCAAAACATCATATTTAACAACAAATTTGACAGAAAAAGTAGTTCAATACACAGTAGTGCTATGTAGTAATTACTGTATTTATTCACTTATCCAACATTCGCTTATGCAACCTTCTGGATTATCCAACACAGTCTGCCTTTTAGTAGTCAATGGTTTTGTAGTCAATGTTTTTAATACATTGCAATGTTTTGGTGCTAAATTCGTAAATACAGTAATTACTACATAGCGTTGCTGCGTATTGAACTGGTTTTTCTGTCAAATTTGTTGTAAAACATGATGTTTTGGTGCTTAATTTGAAATATCATAATGTAATTTGATATTTAATAGGCTTTTCCTTAATCCCTCCTTATTATCCAACATATTCGCTTATTTATTTATTCTTTTATTTACAGTATTTATATTCCGCCCTTCTCACCCTGAAGGGGACTCAGGGCGGATCACATTACACATATAAGGCAAACATTCAATGCCTTAACATAGAACAAAGACAAGACAAACACGGGGCTCCGAGCTGGCCTCGAACTCATTACCTCCTGGTCAGAGTGATTCATTGCAGCTGGCTGCAGTTGGTTGCTCAACAGCCTGCGCCACAGCCCGGCCCCATCCAATATTCTGCTGGCCGATTTATGTTGGATAAGTGAGACAATAAGCAATCTGAATTATATACATAACAAATAACTAGTGGAGGCTTGAATAAGGTTGCTATTTCCAACAAGAAAGAGAATGGGACAGTGACAGAGTCTTCCAGCCTTGCCTCATTAGTCACCTTCTTCCTCTTTAGTAACACCCTTTTTATCCAAAGTTTCCAAACCACATGGCAAGCCCCTGAATCCTCCATTTTTTCTCCTGTGAGCATGGAGAGAGGCCAGATGTCTCCAGAGAGCTAAATAGTTAAATGGCTAGGTCCTACCTTTCCTATATAGAAATTTAATTATTTCAGTAAAGTCTTTTATAACTATTAAAGCCTGCTCCTGTATTGCTGATACTCATTCACTCTACCGCTAGCTCAAGAAGCGTCTGATCTGCTAAAACTGCTGTTGCTGCCGCTTTACATTTTCAAATGCCTCAATATAAAGTCAGGCACAAGTCTTGCAGCTCCCTCTTCCGTGCGGTTAACAGCATGTCTGCTCTCACAGTGGCATGAAGACGGAAGGGGCATTCTCCTTCACACCAAGTTGTATGAGGAAGAGATCCAGCGGCACCAGGAACTTTTTCCAGAAGTCAAGAATCTGAAATCTGTTTCTGTGCTCCAGGCCTGGCTGACGACTTACGGCTTCAAAACTAGAATTATAAAGTAGGTCATGCGAGATTTGTGTGTGTTTGCTATAGCGTGGAGGTAGAGCACGTGGGGAAAGGATGCGTGTTCAGTTTTTGGCATCTTGCAAGTTTAAGGATCTGAGTTGGCAGTCCTGGGAGAAACCTCTGCACAATTAAATAAGTACCGAACAATGAGTAAGATGGATCAACTCAAAGTAAGGCAGCTTTGTGCTTAGAATGTGACGCCTTGAGCAATTGCAGCAATAGTAAAGCATCTTGGTGGTTCTAGCAAAATATTCTGATGAGGAACTGAAAAATATGGATTTTTAGACATATATTGTATGCACATTAGAAGCAGTGAAATGTAGAAAAATCAGACTCTCTCTGTGTTAGAATTTAGGGATGCACAAGCTGACAGGACAAGCTGGGAGAAGGGGGGCCAGTTTTCTATACATCCCAGTGTGAATTGGTTCCTAGTACAGCTTGACAGGTCAAGAGTGGCCTCTTGATGGATCTCTCTTTTGGTGTCTGTGACTTGCTACACGTTTTTAAGAGTACTTAAGATAGGAAAATGCTGATTGTGCATATTTATGTCCATGTATGTAAGCATGTGAAGTGACGTACTAATGACGAGATGTATCTAGAAGCATGTTCTTTGTCTGAAAATGTATAAAAGGCAAGTCAACGCCTTGATCGTCTCTCTGGTTTGCTTTTTGGAAGAGATTCCACTTCCAGGGACTCAGCTGAAATAATAAACCGGACTTTTTGGCCTCTCAAAAGGATCTCTCTTTGCGTTATCTCTCCCTTCATCTACAACAATTCTAGGGGTTGTTAGAAAAGAATGAGCAGTCCTTAAAAACATCCCTCCAGCTATTTTTTTCCTATTGGTAGATGTGGCATGCAGCCTGCCCGCCACATGGTTTCGGTTTCTTGCCCTGAGGGAGAATACTCTCCCGTCAGGTAGGAAAGGTAAAGGTTTTCCCCAACTATAATGACTGGGGATGACTGTGGAAACCCTGTTTCCAAGATCTAGGAAGGTATCATTTTGTCTTCTTCCCCAGGCAAAAAGAGTCGTCTTGCTCCTATCAGGTCTACAAATGATGCCACTTGAATACAAAGGCTTGTTCGTGGAGGGAGACAGGGTATGCAGGTTTGAGAGAAGGGTTCCCTAGCATTCTGCCTCAACCAGATGGTTGAACTACTACTCCCATTAGCCTGAACTGAAATGGCAGACAAGGGTTTCAGGAAATGAGACAAAGAGAGTTCCGGTGGCTGTAGAAAAAATGACGTTTATTCTCAGTGGCCAGAGAGAGTAAGCAAAGACCTTCTCCTGTGGTCCGGAAAGCGAAGGTACTGGAACAAAGGATCACAGGTTCTTATATACCCTTTTTCCTCCATCTACTACGTCATCTAGGCATTATCCATCACCAATTAGTGTCAAAAAAGTCTTACTGTGCACTTACTAAAAAGCTATCTTTGCATTTTCCTAAAATATAGACTACTTTCAAGACCTCTAACCCTCAATTAGCCTTATCTCTGGAATCCTCATCTCAGCTTTTAGGGGTTCTCATTAATTAAGGAGTTCCCCCTTATCTTAGCTGTCAGAGACCCATTAGCACTCCCCTCATGGCGCCAGGTCTTATCTTGACATCCCCAAAAGCCTTAATTTGTCTCTTGTCCATTAGCTTATCTACTCTTGTTGACACTTAACATATGTCCCTGGCACTGAGAGTGAACTTTGGTCTTGCTTTTGCTGAGTGTATTTTTAAGGCTACGCACACAATCTGCTGGTGATTACATATTTTCCTATTTCTATTTCTTAACATGATTACATTCAATATATATTTTCCAATACAAGTATTATATTTTCCCAATACACCTTCATCAGAACCAGCTTGGTTTGGTTTGAAATTATGGCAGTTGTCATTCAAACAAATAGAGAGCAACAGGTAGAGTAGTAGATCTAAGATACAACAGCCCAGAGTATATAATAGATTTTCTGGAACCATTTATCCTCTCTCCCTTCTTTTTTCTCAGCTCTCATTTCTTGTCTTGTTTCTACCCCCTAGAACTGACTCTGACATACTCAGTTTCCAACACCCGGACTTCAAGAAGCTCCCTTCAAAGGCAGAAGAAGCGGTGGGCCCAAAAGCTGAAGTTCTGCTCTTACCAAAGCAACCCAAGAAATCCAAGAAAAGGAAAAGCATAAGCATACTGGATATCCCAGTGGCTCCCTCTGTGAACATGGGAAGTGTGCTGCCTCCAGAGTCTGCAGGTATTGAGAGCAAGTGGAAAGAAATATGGGGACATACAATCCCTGGGCTGGGGGAGCTGAGGGAGCCAACATTTCAGTATATTCCATCTGGAGTGGGAACAACTGACTGTAAAAAAATGAGAAGATCCAACCAGTTCCTATAAAGCACTGATGAAGAAAAGACAACTGCTTAGATATTACATCATACTGGGTTTGTGTCAGATGCAATAGGGATTAGTTCTCGTTCTAAATCCCATTACTAGAAAGCAGCTCCCTCAACACAGGCTTCTCCAGATGTATTAGACTAAAATAACTATCATTTCCAGCCAGCATGACTGGTAAAGATCGGATGCCAAAAATTACTCTAGTTCCTAGTTCCTTTGTGAAACATCCCAAGAACAGGTAGCTATATTTTCCTGGTTTACCAATAATATATTTTCTTCCATACATTTCAGCATGAGAATTCTGATTCCAGAGTCATTGTGCTGCATGTTGGGGGAGGTTATCTCTTCATCAAAAGACATGAACATGACCCGTGAACCGCTCTGGTCTTGCAAAATGAATTGTTTGTTGAGGTAGCTGTCAAGAGAGACCAGGTGATTAACCTGCTTTAGCACAGGAGGTTAATCTCCAATAATATATATATATATATATAGAGAGAGAGAGAGGGTAATGAAATTTCGGCCTAGGTCAAAACAACAGAACTACACATCCCAGAAACTTGGCAGCACAACCCCTCATCCATGCCTCTACGTTCATACAACAAAAACAAAAGAAAAATAAAGTCCTAATTAGAGCGAGAGGAATAATTGTTTTTATCCAATTGCTGCCAGTTAGAAGGCTAAGCTCCGCCCACTTGGTCTCCTAGCAACCCACTCAGCCCAGGGGACAGGCTGAGCTAGGCCTCACTTAGGCCTCTTTCACACTGCCTATAAAATACAGATTATCTGATTTTAACTGGATTATATGGCAGTGTAGACTCAAGGCCCTTCCACACAGCTATATAACCCATTTATAATGGACTTAATGTAAGATAAAACCTTTACCCTTTACCTTAACTACCACCAATTCCTCAATACTTTATTTCCCATACCACCATACTTCGCCACAGCAATGCGTGGCTGGGCACAGCTAGTAATATAATAAACTTTATTTTTATATCCTGCCCCATCTCCCTGAAGGGACTCGGGGCGGCTCACAACAGGGACAAGCCCGAAACAACAACACAACATATTTGACAAAAACTTGAAACATTTCAAGCTGCAATAAATCTTGCCAACCGGAAGGTTGAAAGTTTGAAGCCTGGGTCAGGGTCAGCTCCTGACCTTTAGCCCAGCTTCTGCTTACCTAGCAGTTCAAAACCAAATGTGAGTAGATAAATAGGAACTGCATTAAAGCGGGGAGGTATTTAGGCCCAGCATTTGATCAGAAAAAAGGAGGAAGTTTACGAACAAAGAAAGCTCTTTGTTAGGGAGATGGAGCGACAGCACCCTCAGTGGCCAGAACCAAGCACAGCCTCCAAAGATGCCGAGAGATGGGAAAGCCTATATGTACCTTTATCTGTTGTCTGTCTTGTCATTGTTATGATCAGCATTGAATGTTTGCCATATATGTGCTCTGTGATCCACCCTGAGTCCTCCTCGGGATGAGAAGGGTGGAATATAAATACCGTAAATAAAGAGCACCTTGCACACAAGATAAAAGGAAAGGACAAAGGTATTACTTTCCTTTTAAACATAGACAACAGTTCTTCTTGTATGCCTCAAAGACAACCTTGCCTTCCAAAGTTCATTTCGTCTTATTTCTAGGAAAGTCTCAGCGTTTGCGCCCCTTATACCAATACATCAACTATGACAACCCAGAGATGAACAGCCCGCCAGACAAGGAAAGTGATCTGCCTCAAGTGGAGGTTCCCCCTGTCTTAGAGAACAAGACAGGCCTCTTAGAACTGAGAATAACTCCAAATATAGGTAACTATCTGGAAACACAAAGGCAGGCAATAATCTCTCCCTCCAAAATCCACATCATAATAAGGATAGGAATTGCATAATGAGTTGCGTTTGAAATGTGCAACAAGAAATAGAGCAAAATGCTTACCTGTACTTTCTTATGCTGTTTCGAGATGCCTTTCTTTTTTCAGCCAGAAGGTACCATGTGCACACATAGCAACCGGTCAGAATTAAGCCAGCTTGTGTAGAGCAGGCATGGGCAAACTTTGGCCCTCCAGGTGTTTTGGACTTCAACTCCTGCAATTCCTAACAGCTTCAGGCCCTCTCCTTTCCCCCCTCAGCCGCTTAAAAGGAAGGGGCCTGAGGCTGTTAGGAAATGCGGGAGTTGAAGTCCAAAACACCTAGAGAGCCAAAGTTTACCCATGCCTGGTGTAGAGTGTTGGACTAGAAATCTGGGAAGTCCGAGTTCAAATCCCATCATAATATTTGGGCTAATCACATTCTTGCCGGAATGGCAATCCCCTTCCCTGAACAAATCTTGCCAAGAAAACCCCGTGACTCAAAGCACACAACAGCTAGCATTGCCTTTACAGACCAACTCATAAGAAAAACGGATGAATACTGTTTTTATTTACCATTGCAGTTGCAGATGACAAAGGCAAAGAACTGAGAAGCTCCATAAGTGCCACTTCAGCAACTGCAGCGAAAACAGAAGTAGACAAGTCCACTCAAGTAGATATTGATAAGATGCTCAGTGTTTGTGCCGCTCATCTCGTTCCACCGCTATCCCCACAATACAAATAGCAACGCCTAGATGGATGTGGAGCTACTCAATGAGATATGCCTAAGGATAGCAGAGCTGGCTTAGTGCCTCAATTTTTACAATGCATGTGTCTTCCATCTCTATTGTAGTTCTTAAAAAAATCTTTATTACATTCAAGTGTCAGTGTCACATCTGTTCCAGAAAGGGCAAAACACACAAAAGATAAAGACAGTTCCATCCCAATCAGACCTTTCCAATCTGAAATCCTTCAAATATGTTGATGATAACATTCATAATTTTGCTGTTTTTTCTAGTAGGGCACAAGAGGTATTCATAATATATCTGAGTGACCGATTAGGTAGGCTGAACTCAGCATACTCCATAATCAACTAAAAAGGAACCTCATAACTGAGAATATCATCATAGATTTGAGTGACGCAATGGGTTAAACCCTTGTGCCAGCAGGACTGATGACTTGAAGGTTGGGTTGCTGACCTGAAGGTTGCCGGTTCGAATCCAACCGGAGAGAGTGCAGATGATCTCTATTAGCTCCAGCTCCATGCGGAGACATGAGAGAAGCCTCCCACAAGGATGGCAAAAACATCAAAACATTCGGGCGTCCCCTGGGCAATGTCCTTGCAGATGGCCAATTCTCACACCAGAAAAGACTTGCAGTTTCTCATCGCTCCTGACATGAAAAAAGGGCTACGACGAATAAGATGTTCCACCTTATATACTTTAAAAGCAACTGAAGGGTGAGAAGGGAGATTGTGTCAGGAATATGACACTATGGGAGGTTTTGAAAGGCCTTCTGCCCTGTATTTTGAGACATGTTTAGGTCTGGAACAGTTTGTGTGTGCACATGTGTGTGTGAGAGAGAGGAAAAGAGAGACCACTGAGAATCTTCCTTTCAGTCTTAAATTTCTATTGTTTCATATGATATAGCTCTCCTAATCTTTACAGTTCTTGTGAAAGTATTTTGCATTCTTAAATTCAACATACTGTGAAGAAAAAGCTGAAGATTTCCTTAGACTTATTTCTAGTCCATGCAGGCAGGATCTGCCCTATACTTTTTTTTGTCTAGTGCTACAAGACCAGCATCTGCAACTGGAATTAAGGATACAGCTGTTCTAATTAAAAATAACTGTTAAAGCTCACAAATGATAAAAATGGGAGAAGAAATCAGTTGATTGGTGTTTTGATTCTTATCTGTGCTTCATTTCCCCTCCATAGTAATTCACTGTTTACAAGAAGAGACAGACGGTTGCTTATTAATTCTTTATATTAATGAGCAGGATTAAAACTTAGTAGGAAAACATAAACAAAATCAAGTAAACAATGTAGTTCATATAAATGTTAGCCACCTTCTCAGTTTCAGCCTAAACAAAGAACATGTCTAGGATCTGAACGCTGCACACTAAAATTTGCTCTGCAAACAGCACCAGTTTCGCACAGGATACAGGTCGAAAGGGGCAGGGAACACTATCCAATACTTGAGTCAGAGTATTACATGGATGTTTCTGGGAGATTTTGTCCCTAAAGTAACTTATCTAAATTCTGGCTTGACAAAACCTGCTTACCTCACTAAAAATCTGTGCAAATTAACATGGCAAAACTATAGAACCTTTGTTCTGTCCTTTCTAATGCTTTCAAAGACAAAATTTTAATATTAACTTAATTAGTGTCTATCAAGAAATGTTGGAAGATAAACCTTGTGTTTCTTCTAAAAACAGATGGATTTCTAGTGCCACCATACACAACCTGCAAGGTTGCATTAGCTGCATACTAAGAAGGGAGACTGACTTGTCTATAATGGCAGAGAGCCTGCTCTGTTGAGTGCAATTCAAGTTTCCATACTGGTATAAAATTGAGAGTTAACTTTAAAATAACCAATGACAAAGAAATTTGCAACACTTAAAACTGTCTACTTTAGTTTAAAAACCAAAACATATTGTTAGCGGTTTTTACCCATAAGTACAACTGGCCATTCTTTCTCCTCCCCCAAATCCACCTTGATTTCTCCACAATCCCAACTGGTTCTGCTCTTGAGGGAAATTTCTCTTATAAGTTATTTCGCTGTAGTGCCTCACAGAGGTTTTGATTGGTATCTGACTCCTCAGTGATGACCTCTACTATTTCCCAATCTCCAGACCGGCTGGATTTTTTAATAGCATCTACTACACTTTGCATATAGAGGCCATCTTCAAAGGAAGCCGCCATTGCAACTGGCTTAGGATCCCAGGTGCGCTGGTCTTCCTGTTCCTGGAAGGAGTGACGAAGTGCTTGCACTAGGTATACCATCCCTTTGAGATATAACAGAGGGATATCCTTGAACCCTTTATCTAAAAGTTCTGCATGGACATTCATGGAATCTGCGAGCAGAAGCTCTTCGTGGGGAGCAGTGTTCTTCTGGCCATAGAGATCTGTTCCGCGTGCGATAAGACGTCCTGCCGACCCAACAATCATAACTTCGTGGACAAATGATCCAGGCATGTTGAAGTTGAGAGTCACTGTGCTACAAACGCCTCCTGTCATCAGCATCTGGAAAAAACAAAAGTCATCGCTTGTGACGTGACGGATGCCACTGATGGCTGAGTTCTGTTTCACAAAGGTTTTCAGCAAACCATGGACCTTCTCCGCCTTGCGGTTTGTCAGGTGAGTGAGAAGGTCGATGATGTATGTCCCCATGGTGTGCAGGCCACCTCCGCCCATCAGCTCATCGCAGATCCAGTTATATTTGTGGCTGAGGAGGCTTCCCCAGTACACTCGGACATCACAGACCAGAATGTTGCCCACATAGTGTTCTTCAATTAGTTCCTTCATTTTAACAAAAGCTGGTAGAAATCTCAGGACATTGCCCACAAGGCTCATGAGTCTGGGATAATATCTGGCAGCTGTGACCATCCTGAAAGCATCCACAGAAGTAGCAGCTTTTTCACAAATGACATTCTTCCCAATCCCTGCAAAAGGAAGATACTTTAATTCAGATTCCATGAGGAGGTCCAGGGAGCTCTAGCAATCATAAAGGTGATGATCATGACCAGTTATGAAGCAACAGAAGCAGTACTGTGCATGAAGCTTTCAGAAGGAAACAAGGACCATCATTTTTATCCTATTAATCAAGTAGATGTGTTGTTATCTCACTCATATCACGACAAAGGACAGAAATTCTGGAAAGCTTCCAGAACACATTTGGTTCAAATCAGTGGTTCCCAATCTATGGTCCATAGACCACCAGTGGTCCGCTAAAACTAAAATATGGTCCACAGCCTCACTGTTACTACTACAGATAATAACACAGCCCAACCAAAAGAAAATTCTTGGTGTCTTCATTTTTAGGCCTGTTCCTGGGGTTTTTTAGGGCGCTGATTCAGAAAACTGCATTGGATAGACCACACAATTTATTTATTTATTTCATATATTTGTATCCCATCCTTCTCACACGCTGGGGTGGGGGGACTCAGGGTGGCTTCACAACCAGCAGTCATTAGATGCCAAAAACAGACAGTTATAAAAACAATACAATTAAAATAGATAATTAAAATATCAATTAGAAAAACATCATTTAAAAATTATACAAGTCTAAATTATAGTCCAGGGTCCGTTCATTATCAGTCACATATATCCTTATTATTACTGCTGCGTTTGCTGCTCGAATGCCTGGTCCCATAGCCATGTTTTGAGTTTTTCCCGAAAGGATAAAAGGGAGGGGGTCGACCTGATTTCATTAGGGAGGGAATTCCACAGACAAGGGGCCGCCACTGAGAAGGCCCTGTGTCTTGTCCTCACCAATCACGCTTGCGAGGATGGTGGGATTGAGAGCAGGCCACCCCCCACCCCTGATGATCTTAATCTCCGAGGTGGATCATAGAGGGAGATACGTTTGGAAAAGTAAGCCGAGTCAGAGCCATCAGCTCTAGATCATTAAATATGGTTTTCTGTGGGCAAGTAGCAACTACTGGATGGCATATGTTCTGTATCAGAAACTAGAACTGATGTGGTCTATTTATTGCAGTTTTCTGAATCAGCATTCCAAATAACCAACCCAAATCTAAAGTTGACCAAAGACTTATTCGTTTTTTTGGTACTGACGTTTTTAAAAATTATAATCTATGGGTACATCCAGCAATCTACAAAAGAGAAGAAATAATATTGTTCAGTTATATATACAGGTCATATGACTTAATATTTTAAAATTCCATAGCTTTATGCAAGAAATATGCTCCAAAACAAGGCATTCAATTTCATAGTATCAATTCTTCGGCAGCAGCCATAATCTCTCAGCTGGAATCTAGTAGAGAGGATGTGCATGATAAACAACAACCAGAACAATTTGCAATAATAACACAGTACCTAGAGCTTTCACTGCGATTTGTCGGGTCAGAGGTGGCGGGATGTTGATGCAAACCAGATCTACGTCCTGGTGCAGCAAAACATCATCTGTTTGACTTGTGTAGAAGGAAATGTCCATTTCCTTAGCTAGCTGCTTTGCTTCCTCTTCAGTTTTCCCCCACAGAGCCTCAATTGAGAAGCCTTCTGCTCTCAGCAGAGGCACCAACACCCGAGCGGTGCTCCCAGTTCCAAATACCCCGACACCAGGAAGCATTTTCATTTTGGCTTTTCCCCACAATTCACTTCCTGTAGCCAAAGCTCAAGCATAAAAGCCATGCCATTCAGCATCCTGCTTCATCCAGTTCCTAAAATGGGAAAAAGAAGAAAACACTATTATAAGGCACTTTTACATGTCTTGCATAATTCATGTCTAACACAAAAGCAGTCAAAAGCAGATTATTAAATGTCAAATATAAATAAAATCTCATGTTCAGAATGTATCTCTATAATGCTGCTTCTTAATATTAATCTTGCACATATTTAATAGAATAACTTGATTTACTACAAACATCTAGTACTGCTTTAACTTGAAAATAAAATACGACTTTGTAGTTTGAAATATAACTCTAGTCGCCTCTGCAAGAAAACCCCTCCTTTCAAACATTTAAATATCCAAGTTGTCCCATTCATCATTTCTAGGCTGCACAAACAGTATAACCTCCTGATGGGTTCAGTAGCAATGGATTTAATTTTTTGAAGTTGAACATATGAATAAATACAGTTATACTTCAGTTAACAAAGTAGATATGTTCCTGGGCTTTATTTCTTTAACTGAAACTTTGATACCAGAGGAAGTAATAAAATGGGAAAAATAGTTCCAACACTACAAAAAAGATAAGTAATTCAATATATTTCAGCAAACCTTTAATTGAAAACTAACACTAAAATGCATACCAGGATTATTTTTCCCCTTTCAATGGCCTCCACCTTTCTTAATAATAATAATAATAATAATAATAATAATAATAATAATAATAATAATAATTTTATTTTTGTACCCCGCCCCATCTCCCCGAAGGAACTCTGGGCAGCTTACATGGGGCCAAGCCCAGTCAACAACAATGAAATAACACCATAAAACAGATTAAAAACAATAAAAAACAAGTCATAAAAATCACATATCAGAACAAAAGATAAAATTTTACTGTAGATAAAATCAGGAGAAACCTGGGCCAAAGTGCTAGTTTCTTAAGATGTTGGTAACAAAACTTACAGATCTATACTTTTCCAACATGCCAGAGGAGCTGGTGAGACAAGCTTATCTGCTTTCGCCCTTTCTTTATTTTTGATTTGCTCTTCTAAGATGTTCAGTAAGTGATTCTAAATGTTGCCGTTTACCTCAACTACCCAACATAAGCACACACAGCTACAGTGGGATCACCTAAAGGAAAATCTCATTCTTTCCCAAGTCAGACTTTATTGTATTATCTGCCACCCTGTTGACAGTAAACACAGGAAGCCTGTCTTTTTTCAGCCGCCCTTTACCATTCTACCAATGCTAAAGGTGCAAAAACCCAACTTGACAGAAGACAAGAAAAAGAGGACTAGACTGGATTCTCATAAAAAGATTTTGCAAAACTGAGCTCACCTCTCCAAACGGCAGGGCGGAGATGTCCACGAGCATGACACCCCCGAGGCAGAGCCCATACTGGTGCAAAAGGCAGGCATGGGTCTGTCTGTGCTGGAGTTTCAGCAGCATGGTCTGCTGGCCAACATAATCCTGGGGCTTTTTGGTCCTCCAGCTGCTGCTCTCTTCCTCCTCCTCCTCCTCTTGCCAGCAATTGCTTAGCAGAGGCAGACAGGCTGCATTGTCCCCACCAAGACTCTGGCTCCTTCTGGAAGCGAACGGGACAGCCAAGCACTACTAAGCTCTGGAAGGGTCAGGTACTCGTCATCATGAGCTGGAGAGAAAGAGAGAAAAAAAACATTAGCTAAGCAGAGGACAGTCAGTACTTGGCAGAGGGGATGACTGTGTGGCTACAATATTATTATTTTGTAATACAATATAACACTAATAATACAATATAATAATATTAATTATATATTATATATTACATGTAATATTATTCATAATACAGTAGAGTCTCACTTATCCAAGCCTCGCTTATCCAAGCTTCTGGATTATCCAAGCCATTTTTGTAGTCAATGTTTTCAATATATCATGATATTTTGGTGCTAAATTCGTAAATACAGTAATTACTACACAGCATTACTGCATATTGAACTACTTTTTCTGTCAAATTTGTTGTATAACATGATGTTTTGGTGCTTAATTTGTAAAATCATAACCTAATTTGATGTTTTTCCTTAATCCCTCCTTATTATCCAACATATTCGCTTATCCAACGTTCTGCCGGCCCGTTTATGTTGGATAAGTGAGACTCTACTGTATTACATTATATAGATATAGTGCAATATGGTAATTTATTGCCAGTATTGTGCTATGCTAATGATATAATATTGTATGTAAATTTAATTTGTAAGCTGCTCTTGAGTCCCCTTCGGAGTGAGAAGGGCGGGATATAAATGTATCAAATAAATAAATAAATAAATACAAGCCCTGAAATGCACCTGGGGCCTTGTTGGCCATATAAAATGATGTGGCAGACCGGATTCGGCCCACGGGCTGTGTGTTTAAAGCAGACATAGGCAAACGTTGGCCCTCCAGGTGTTTTGGACTGCAACTCAGTGGCTGAGGGGAGGAAAGAAGGGGCCTGAGACTGTTAGGAATGGTGGGAGTTGCAGTCCAAAACACCTGGAGGGCCCAAGCTTGCCCATTCCACAAAAGCCCAGGCTCTTTGCTGGATGAGGAGCAACAGGCTCTCCTTCTGGGAGGGAACAGAGCTGCCAACTCCTACCGTAGGAAGGGCCGCCTTGGGCCTGTGTGCTGCCAGAGCCCCACCGACGGCTTCCCTCCCTCAGCATCCTTTCCCCTTCTGCCCCCTCTCTCTCCCTTCCGCCTTCCACTCTCCTTCGCCTCCCTTTTCCCCTCAGAAGCAAAAAGGAAGGCTGTGGGGACGGAGCGCAGGATGGCAGCCTCCCCGCCTCACCTGAGGGCCGCAACGCGCCTGCGCCCTCTGCCCCCGGGGTGCGCGCGCACACACCTCCCTCTCGCGGGCGACGCCACCAACCCTCCGTTTCTGGCCCCGGTCTGTCAGAACAGAGCGGTCGCTCGCGCATGCGCCCCTAAGGGAACGATTTGTCCTTCATCCGTCTCAGGAGCGCCCTCTAGGTTCCACTTGCTGCAGTTCATGCTGGAAGACCTTACATCAGGCATGGGCAAACTTAATAATAAAAATAATAAAACTTTATTTATACCCCGCCACCATCTCCCTGCGGGGACTCGGGGCGGCTTACATGGGGCAGAGGCCCAAACAACATAGAACAAAACATAGGCAACATAATACAAATCTTCTCTCTCTCTCTCTCTCTCTCTCTCTCTCTCTCTCTCTCTCTCTCTCTCTCTCTCTCTCTCTCTCTCTCTCTCTCTCTCTATATATATATATATATATATATAAGAGTTTATATATATATATATATAAAAAGAGTGATGGCATCACGGCGACCCACAAAACAACGAAACTACAAGCCCCCCAACCTCGAAATTTGACAACACAACCCATCATCCACGCCTCTAGGTTGATACAACAAAAAGCAAAGAAAAATAAAGTCCTAATTAGAGGGAGAGAAATAATTGTTTTTATCCAATTGCTGCCACTTAGAAGGCTAAGCTCTGCTCACTTGGTCTCCTAGCAACCCACTCAGCCCAGTGTTAATAAAGGAATATAAAATAAAATAAATACAAATAATACAATAAAAATAATAAAAAACACTAAAAAAATTAATACAATCAAATACTATAACAAAATAACTAAAAACAATGCAACAAAATAATAAAATATAATAAATTAAAAAGATAAGTTCCAATAAAATTAATTAAAAAAATACAAATAACGTCAAATAAAAATTCCACAACAACTTTTAACCAATACCACCACCACTTTGCCACAGCAATGCGTGGCCGGGCACAGCTAGTCACACTATAAAAAGATAAAACAGTAATACAATATATCAATTAAAACAAAAATATAGGATAAAAAATTGCATTTAAAACACATAAATGGTAAAATCGTAATAAAAACTTAGGCCCTCCCTCCAAGTGTTTTGGACTTCAACTCCCGCAATCCCTACCTTTGAGCAAGGGCACGAGGAAAGACAAGCACTCCTGCCTAAATTCTCCAAAGTCTGAGCCAGATCATCTTTTGCCAATGTTATCTGATCTGTTTGTGTTGGCCTTTCAGGGTTAAAGAAAATATGCCAACATCATTCAAGGAACTAAAATAATTTAAACTCTGGGGGTGCAATGGGTTAAGCCAGTGGTTCACAACCTGTGGGTCCCCAGGTGTTTTGGCCTACAACTCCCAGCCAGGATTTTTGTGAGTCGAAGGCCAAAACATCTGGGGACCCACAGGTTGAAAACCACTGGGTTAAACCCTTGTGCCGGCAGGACTGCTGACCAAAAGGTTGGCAGTTTGAATCCGGGGAGTGGAGTGAGCTCTCGTCTGTCAGTTCCAGCTTCTCATCCCACGGGATGATAAAACATCTGGGTGTCCCCTGAGCAACATCCTTGCAGACAGCCAATTCTCTCACACTGATGAGGAACTGAAAAATATGGATTTTTAGACATATATTGTATGCACATTAGAAGCACTGAAATGTAGAAAAATCATGCTGTCTCTGTAGCAGGCACTCATACACAAACACAAAGAAGTGCAGGGGTTTGTGTAAATGTACAAGCTGGGAGAAGGGGGGCCTGTTATCTATACATTTCATTAGAGGGAGAGCAGACTTTTGACAAGTCAAGAGTGGCCTCTTGATGGATCTCTCTTTTGGTGTCTGTGACTTGCTACAGGCTTTTAGAGTGCTTAAGATAGGAAATTGCTGATACGTGCATATTTATGCCCATGTATGTAAGCATGTGAAGTGACGTACTAATGACGAGATGTATGTAGAAGCATGTTCTTGGTCTGAAAGTGTATAAATGGCAAGTCAACGCCTTGATCGGGGCTCTGGTTTTTCTTTCAGAAGAGATTCCACTTCCAGAGTCTTCAGCTGAATAAAATAAAATCCTTTCCAGCCTCAACAAAAGGATCTCTCTTGGCGTTATCTCTCATGTCATCTATATCAACACCAGAAGTGACTTGCAGTTTCTCAAGTCGCTCCTGACACGAAAAAAATGCTAACAGCAGAGAGTTCCACTGCTGAACTGCTCTTCCTATGGTCAGGAAGTTTTTTCTAATGTTCAGGCGGAATCTCCTTGGAACAGTCACTACAGTAGTAAAGTACACACAGTAGTGCTTGTGTCTTCTTGTAGGATAGTGGTTCTCAACCTGTGGGTTCCCACCTGTTTTGGCCTACAACTCCCAGAAATCCCAGCCAGTTTACCAGCTGTTTACCAGCCCTTCTCCCCTAGAGGACTCAGAGTGGATTACAGTATTTACATATATAGGCATATATACCCTGTTTCCCCTAAAATAAGACATCCCCAAAAAATAAGACCTAGTAGAGGTTTTGCTGAATGGCTAAATATAAAGCCTCCCCTGAAAGTAAGACCTAGCAAAGTTTTTGTTTGGAAGCATGCCCGCTGAACAGAACACCAGAGCATGCAGGATCGGTAAATGTACGTACCATAAAGTGTTGTACATGGAAATATTGGTAGTAACAAGAAATTCTTGATAGGATTCACAGTTTGTCTGGTTATGCTGGTTTATGATGACAACTACTGTACAATATGTAATAAATGTTCATTTTTTTGTTCAACAATAAATGTAAATTCTTCATAGAAAAATAAGACATCCCCTGAAAATAAGACCTAGAGCATCTTTGGGAGCAAAAATTAATATAAAACACTGTCTTATTTTCGGGGAAACACGGTAGGCATATAATTCAATCCCTTTACAATCACATGAGAGACACAAACACAAATATTAAATAAATATTAAGTATTAAAAACATTTAAAACCAATTACAATTATTGTGGAGATATGTCAATTAAATAGTATATTATTATTATTATTATTATTATTATTATTATTATTATTATTAAACTTTATTTGTATCCCGCCAGCATCTCCCGAAGGACTCGATGCGGCTTACAAAGGCCAAGGCCTCAACACACAATATAACAATACAAAACAAAAGGCAAATTAAAACAATTAAAACAGTATAAACAACAAGCAGTAAACAATACGCTAAAACACAACTGGGCCGGGCCAGAGTAATGGGTACAAGATTAAAAGTGCTGATGTGACAGGTGAAATATAAGGCTTATAGGGCAAGTGCAGGGTGCAATATGCAATCTAAGTTCTAATAAAGTGCTTATAGGACTTGGTATTGGAGATTTCCTATTAATCTGGGAAGGCACATTGGAACAGCCAGGTCTTCAAGTTCTTTCTGAAGACTGCCAATGTAGGGGCCTGTCTGAGATCCTTGAGTCGAGGGGCCACCACAGAGAAGGCCCTGTCTCGTGTCTCCACCAACCTCGCTTGCGACGCAGGCGGGATCACGAGCAGGGCCTCTCCAGATGACCGAAGTGAATGCGTGGGTTCGTAGACGGAGATGCGGTCACAGAGGTAGGATGGTCCCAAACTGTTCAGGGCTTTGTAGGTAAGCACCTGCACCTTGAATTGGGCTCGGAAAATAAATGGCAGCCAGTGGAGCTCCTTGAACAGGAGGGTTGACCTCTCTTTGTAAGGGGCCCCAGTTAACATCCTGGCTGCCGCTCGTTGGACTAGTTGGAACTTCCGAGCCGTTTTCAAGGGCAGCCCCACGTAGAGCGCATTACAGTAGTCCAGTCTGGAGGTGACCAAGGCATGGACCACCCCCGCCAGATCAGCCTTCGCAAGGTATGGTCGCAGTTGGCGCACGAGTCTCAATTGTGCGAAGGCCCTCCCAGACACCGCCAACGCCTGAGCCTCAAGCATAAGCGATGAATCCAAGAGGACTCCCAGACTGCGGACCTGTGGCTTCAGGGGGAGTGTAACCCCGTCCAGCACAGGTTGCCACCCTATGCCCCGTTCAGGTTTACGATCGACCAGGAGGACCTCTGTCTTGTCGGGATTGATCTTCAGCTTGTTCCTCCTCATCCAGATAGACACAGCGGCCAGGCACTCGTCCAGCACCCGAGAGGCCTCCTTGGAATTAGGTGGAAAGGAGTAATAGAGTTGTGCGTCATCTGCATAGAGGTGACACCCAACTCCAAAACTCTGGATGACCTCTCCCAGCGGTTTCATGTAGATGTTAAAAAGCATGGGAGACAGAGTAGAGCCTTGCGGGATCCCACAGCTCAAAGGCCAGGGGTCCGAGCAGGCGTCTCCCAGCTTCACCATCTGGGATCGACCCTCCAGGAAGGATCGGAGCCACGACAAAACCATGCCCCCGAGACCCATCCCAGAGAGTCGTCCCAGAAGGATACCATGATCGATGGTATCGAAAGCCGCTGAGATGTCCAAGAGAACCAACAGGGTCACACTCCCCCTGTCCAGCTCTCTACGGAGGTCATCCACCAAGGCGACCAAGGCTGTCTCGGTGCCGTGACCAGGCCTGAAACCAGACTGTGACTGATCTAGGTAGTTGATGTCATCTAGAAAGCCCTGGAGCTGGGAGGCAACCACCCGCTCCAGCACCTTACCCAAGAAAGGGAGGTTGGAGATTGGTCTGAAATTGTTCAGCACCGTGGAGTCAAGGGAAACCTTTTTAAGGAGTGGACGAACCACAGCTTGTTTCAGGTAAGATGGAAAACCCCCCTGCTCCAACGATGCATTAATGATCAACACAAACCAATCAACCAGCCCCTCCCTGGCCGATTTAATTAGCCAAGACGGGCAAGGGTCCAGAGCCGACGTGGTTGCCCTCACCGCCCCAAGGACCTCCACCACGGTCTCAGGAAGAACAAGCCTAAAAGAATCCCACAAAATTGGACAAGCAGACGCCTCAATCACCTCCCCTGGCACTGTGGTGAAATTGGAGTTGAGCTCAAGGCGTATCTGAGCGACTTTGTCCGCAAAATGGTGTGCGAAATCGCGACACCGAGTTGCTGGGTCGTCAAAAGTCTCCTCCTCCATAGGTGGCTGAAGGAGTTCCCCAACGACCCGAAACAACTCCGATGATCTATTTGCTGCAGACGCTATACGGGTAGTCATGTAGGACTCCTTGGCTGCCCGTATAGCCACGGTATACGCCCTAAGAGAGGCTGTAGCCCGTGCTCGGTCGGACACGTCCTGAGAACTCCTCCAAGTGCGCTCTAGCCCCCTCCTCGTATGCTTCATCACAGCCAGCTCCCCGGTGAACCAGGGAGACGGCTTGTCATGACGCAACGTGATGGGGCGTTCGGGAGCGATCGTATCTATCGCCCTGGTCACTTCCCTGTTATAGAGATCGACCAAGACGTCAACAGGATTGCCAGGCTCCATGGCAGGAAGAACCCCAAGATTCTTCAGGAATCCCTCCAGATCCATCAGTCTCCTGGGGCGGACAATCTTAATTTGTCCTCCACCCCTGCGGAGGTTTAGGGTCGCCGAAAGTCTAAAACTGACCAGATAATGATCAGACCATGACACAGGAAGGGTGTTTTGTTCTTCCACTCTGATCATTCCACCGTCCGCCACAAAAACTAGGTCGAGTGTGTGTCCAGCCTGATGGGTAGGACCAGTTATAATTTGTGATAGCCCCATGGTCGTCATGGCGACCATGAAATCCTGAGCTGCACCAGTCAAAGGGGTCTCAGCATGAATGTTAAAGTCTCCCAGCACCACCAGGCGCTGGGAGATCAAGGCCGAATTGGAGACCACCTCTGCTAGCTGAGTCAGGGAAACTACTGGGTCACGGGGTGGGCGGTACACCAGCAGAAACCCCACGCTATCACGGTTCCCCACCCTCAGGTGGACACACTCAAACCCAGATGCTTGCGGAACAGGGCATCTGGCCACGGCGATGGATTGCCGATAGACAACTGCGACCCCTCCTCCGCGCCCCCCCAGCCTGGCCTGCTGATGCACTCCGAAGCCTGGTGGGCACAGCTGAGTGAGATTTACTCCCCCCAGCTCGTCCAGCCAGGTCTCGGTAATGCAAGCCAGATCCGCCCCCCCATCCAGGATCAAGTCCTGAATGGCAGCGGTCTTACCATTGACGGATCTGGCGTTGATCAGCAAGACCTTAAGGCTAAGGGGACTGCAATGGGGCCTACCACTTCCTACCTTTTCAAGGGTCGCAAGCACTCTGTTGCGCTTCTCCCTAGGATGTTGGTGACCCGCAAGTCTCCTCCCCCACACGACCTGAATGGCGCCCCCCTCCTCCGGTCCCCCCTCCCCCCCTACATGGTTGGGATCTGTGGCTAGTCAACTTTCAGAAGAAGTAAGGCTGGAGTATAGTCTCCCTTGGGCTTCAGGTAGGGATGCTTCCGATGTTAAACTGGAAGGAGAGCCATCGAGGGATTTCACTGTATTTCACTACAGTGTTCCCTCACTACTTCGCGGTTCACTTTTCGCAGATTCGCTGTTTAGCGGTTTTTCAATAAACTCTAAAAGACTATTATAAATCATAAAAATGTACAATTTACAGCCTAAGGAAGGGAGGAAAGAGAAGCCAAAGGGAGAGAAAAGGAGCCCAAGTGGCAACGGGAGAAGAAGGAGGCGATTTATCAACACATGACTGGTTGATAAAGACTTAAAATAGTGTATAACTACTAAAATAATGCATAAATATTAAAATAAATAGTGTCCCTACTTCGCGGATTTCCACTTATTGTGGGTAGTCCTGGAACGTAACCCCCGCAATAAGTGAGGGAACACTGTATATTATTTTATAAATCATTCCCATTACTTCCAGGGCAAACCACTTCTAGAGACTTTTCTTCCAGAGGCTGGTTGTAGATAGCAACTTTCTCAAGCCTCCTTTATTTGATGTTTGTCTGCTTAATTATGTATTGGTTTATTTCCTGAAGTGTATGTCTTCTTTGGTTTGCAGTTTTCTTAGCTCTATGTACTTAAAACAGTGGGAGAGGCTGCAGATCATGTGACTGGTTCAGCGGCTGTTTAGAATTTCAGTTTTAAAAGGATGACAGAAGTCAGGTTGAGGCTTGAGTCCGTTAGGCTGCAGAAGCCAGTGTAGGAAGTTAGAAGTCAGTTGAGGCTTGGGTTTCTTGGAAGTAGACTGTTATAAAGCGAGCAGTACAGAGCAATTTAGTGAAGAAGATTAAGTTAAAGATACAAACTGAAATGTTTTAAAGCTTAACCTGACAAGAAATGTACCTGTATATTTAGATACATGAAGTTGAGTAAACAAAAATGGTATTTTAAAAGAAGTCTGCCTGAATCTTTGTCTGCTGAGAGCATGAAATAGAAACAAGATATTGATGAGCCCAGTGTTCATCCATTACCCAATAAACTAAAGGAACACTCCTGAACGTCTGCTACGCAATAGGTTTTGATCCTAATAGGTCATAATCCCTAATAGGTTCATTAGCCCAATAAGGTTCCATTGCCAAATATTCCCAACTGTTTTCATTTTGATTTTCTGCATAAATGTTGAGCCCATGGTCAGTACTGATGATTTTATCAGTTCTGTACTGGCTTTAGACCAGGGGTCCTCAAACTTTTTAAGCCGAGGGCTGGCCCACAATCCTTCAGACTGTTGAGGGGCCGGATTATCATTTGAAAAAAAATACAAACAAATTCTGATGCACACTGCATATGTCTTATGTGTAGTGCAAAAACAACAACAACAACAACAACAACAATGAAAGAACAATACAACATTTAAAAATAAAAACAATTTTAACCAACATACATTTATCAGGATTTCAATGGGAAGTGTGGTCCTGCTTCTGGCCAATGAGATAGTCAAGTTAATTAGGGTTGTTGTTGTTGTTGTTGTGTGCCTTCAAGTCATTTCAGACTTTGGGCGAGCCTAAGTCTAAAATTTATTTATTTATTTATTATTTACTACATTTGTATCACACCCTTCTCACCCCAAAGGGGACTCAGAGTAGCTTACAAGTTATATGTACATACAATATATTATATTATTAGCATTATTATTACTATATTGAACTATACCACTATACTGTAATATTATTAGTAATATTATATGTAATATAGAATATATAATTAATATTATTATATGGTATTATTATTAGTGTTATATTGTATTACATTATAATATTATTATCAATATTATATGTATACACAATACATTATATTATAAAACTGAGGGCGGGGGCCAGGTAAATGACCTCGGAGGGTCGCATCTGGCCCCCGGGCCTTAGTTTGGGGACCCCTGCTTTAGACTGTAAATAGTGCCTTAAAATTAGAAGATTTTTCCTTAAATGCTTACCTTCTGTCAGGTGTTAGAACAGGTATGGGCAAACTTCGGCCCTCCAGGTGTTTTGGACTCCAACTCCCACAATTCCTAACAGCCTCAGGCCTCTTCCTTTCCCCCCTCAGCCGAATGGATATTAAAAATTATGTATATAAAGAACATGGATACACTGACATATTACTTGAAGACCCATCATGGTAAACCAAAAAAAGAAACAGATTGGACATTACTGACAACTTATATAGAACAAGAAGAACTTTTTACAAAAACATAATGTCGGAGTGGACTTATAATGATAACAAGTACAAAATATTCTATCACCTAGAAGAAAAGACGGGTTTTTTTCTGTTTAATGATTTATATTTTTAATTTCTTTTTTATTATTTCTCCTCCTCCCTATCACACCCCCCCTTTTCACTTTCTTTTCTATACTCATTATTGTTCTCACTCTTATTATGTTCAAAAACACTTAATAAAAATATTTTTTAAAGGAATTGTGGGTGTTGAAGTTCAATACTCCTGGAGGGCTGAAGTTTGCCAATGCCCATGTTAGAATCTCCCCATGTACCTTAATGGTTTGTCCCTTTTGAAGCAATAACGTTCACTGTTAACCGTGCATTCATTTAAATATGTGTAAAGACATTTCTGCATCACATCCATATTTGTATGCTTTTGATGTGTACGCTTTGGAAAAGCAAAAGTCTTCCAAATAACATGTACGGCATAAAAATGCAAACAGAAGAATGTTATCCCCAATCTCAACAACAGAAAACCAAAATGGAATACACAAGCAGTTGCACATGGATGTATATTTTAATAAAATAATTCTGTCAAAATACAACAGAATGTGGGTTTCTTTACCATATTCCCAGTACATTTTTTTCAATATTTTTTTCTTCAGTTAAAATTTTCTTCCCCTTGGAAGGCTTCATGCTAGCGTTGGATAACTGAACTCACAAGTACTAAGCAGAGACTGAACCAATATGTGCACAGCTTGGCAGGATGTCCATCAATTCATCATCCTCAGCGAAGAGAAAACTCCAAGTGATGACAGAAGCCTTGTGGATCTGAGGTTCTCCTCAACATGTCTGGGGTTTGTTGGATTTTATTTTCGTACAATTGATATGACACTATCCATTAAAAAAAAGAAAAAAAAATGAGGCGGGGACAAACGTCCTGACATTCCATGCTAGAGCTGGTACCTGAGTTTTATACAACAGAAAAAAAGGGAGCAGAGGAGCATTAAATGGTAGTTTGTACTTCATTAGGTGGTTTCCAATGTGTTGCTGTCAACGTATTCAAGATGAGCAAATACATCCCACACAAATGAAATAACTCAACCCAGATTTGAACCTCAATGATTCCTAATATCTTTCCGATTTAGTTCACAGCACTTAATATACCAACAAATGCAAGTTGGATGCATCAGAGTCCCTGGTCAGTAACTAGTTTTGCTGAGTATGGACAGAAAAGTCTGACAGACTGAACCTCCTATGTACTTGGGCAGTGGCATCATAACAATCCCATGCCATACTTGGAAAGTGGCATCCCAAACACCCAGTTTGGACCCACTCATCACTAATTGATCTGGGACATAGTCTTAATTTAAACTAAAATTCTATTGAAGTCTGCTGAAATATGTGTAAGGAAGACAAATGTAAGCAATACGGATACTTCCCATCTTCTGATTCAGTGGTTAGTATGATCCAAATAATTATTATTGATCTAGTTAAATATCATCTTGCAAGATGTGTGGATTGGCTGAAAATGAAATGCTCATTTGAAAGCTGAGCACTACAAAAAAAAAAAAGGTTTAAGGCAGAGAAAATAGTCCAAACCACCCAATATCAAAATAGGGAGGATTTAGCAAACCTCAGCAAGAATATTTTTCACCCAAGCTTTAAAAGGGTTTGACCTTCCCCACTTTTGTCACAATTCGTGTTCCTATACCTGCCTTTGTTTGTGCATGCCCTCTTCCTATGGGTTAAGGCCAGAGAGAGGGATGGGAGATGTACTTTTATCTTTTTATTTGAGAGCATTTCTCGTGTTTTCAAAATACAGCAATTTAAAGCTGTTCTATTATACAGATAATTTCCCTCCTAAATTATAGAGCAATCAACAGAGAGACACTGTTGGGTTCAGGAGCTGAGCAATCCTAATGTCAAGGAGAAAAAAGCAATTCTACAATCAAGACAGAAATACTGTACTACCAATTGCACTTGAATGTCATTTTTCTGAAGATCAATTATAATATTTAAGTAATATATTAAAATAGGGCCAAATATATTCCACATTTCATAAAATGAAATGTGGAAGGGAGATGCTGCCAAGAAGAGTATACGAAAACATAATGGAGGATTTTGTTACACAAGTGAAATAGGCTGAGTAGTTTTTTCTGGATTCTGTACTGTAATCTTTTTAGATGAATTATTATAGGACAAGTAGAAATATGTGATTTGTCAGTAGATGGAAATCCAATAACCTATAGCCAGTACTAACCAACAATAAGGGTGGAATATGACAACTTCTGAAGGGCTACATGTTCCCTCTCTGTGGATGATGGGCCTTGTTACAAACAACCTCATCTTGCAGGTGAACCTTCAAAGTTTTCTGAGCCTGATGTCAGTTGAACAATAAAAAAAACTTGACTCATGTACTGACCTGACTGATACTGAACGTTTGCCTATATTGTGGCAAAAGAATATCTACAATGAGATCAAAACCTAAGTGCACTGTCTTAGATCAAGAACCCAGAGCAATATTTGTCCTTTTTTTTGGGTTTTTTTTTGGGGGGGGGGGTTGCCAAAACCAACAAAACCTACAAAAAAATTGTTACTTGTGAAAATATTCTGAAGCCTAAAACTGCAGAGTTAAGAAGGAGCTCTTATGACAAAGAACGGTGAATAAATTACAAGTTGGACAATGGAAATGTGTGCAAGACCTTTTGAGCAAAACAGAACATCTGCACTGACTGTTAAGTCAATTGGGACTGTACAGAAACTGTCCTTATTCCCTATGCCATTTTCCATGCCTGCTTTGAGACCTGCTGCTGGCTGGACTTTCTTTATGCAATGGGATTGCTCCAGGGATCACTCAAAAGCTGCACAATTCCGATCACTGTGGGAGTTGTACCTGCATGTGTCTATTGTTTCAATTATATTTGCAGTCCCCAACTCAAAGGCCCCTTCCCATCAAATACTTTCATTGGTCTACATGTCACTATTCGTCAATTGAAAAACTGTTATGCAGTTTAAAAGAATACTTTATATAAATGTTTCAACCTGTTGAGTTTAAAGAAATTTAATTTTCCTCCTGGGAAATGTGTTTTAAAAGTCCAGCAAGATGTTAAAATGCACAAGCCACCCAAAGATGATGAAGTTTCATTTATCTATCCAAATTCTGGATAAAACAGTTTTGAGTACAGCATGCTTTTCCCAAATGCAGGCTTACATATGCACATCCTTGTATAAATTCAGCATAAGGGTGGGCTTTCTAGCCAGAATGTCTATTAATAATTTACAGGTGATTCCTGCAGTACCCTTTGGAAATGAACATCCTAGCAATGATAAATAAAAATAAAACTACTCATTGGGGTAAAAACTGTCCATTAAAAATGGTTTATGTCCTCCATGTCACATTTTAGTTAGTAGTCTATTAAATGAGGTTAGTTTTTAATTCTGATGTCACAGAAATACTTGAGAGTCTTAAATTCAATATAAAATTCCAGTCCCGCAGGCCATGAGTTATAGGTTGCTTCTCATGTGTCCCGCTCAGCCTCAAAGCTTGGCAAGGGTATGGCCATCACCGATGGCGATCCAATTAGTCAGCTGTTAATGAATAACATTTGAAGAGGCAGATGTCAGAGCCCTTTTGGGCCCCTAAGAAAAGGCGTCCAGCCCAAAGAGGCAAAGAAAAATGACTGCTGTCACCCAATATCTGGTTTCCATTTCATTTAAAGACACCCCTTGGTTATCAGCACCATGCAGCCAATAGAAAGAAGACACTCTGTACTCTTTGAAATCTATTCTGTATTCTGCTACATCTCTCTATGGGGAAACCTTGGAAGTGCTTATCAACCAGTATTGAACATGGGATCTCTTGATCTTGTGCCTGATCACTGATGTCTCCAACTCAGTAAGATTCCAGTTGCTCCCAACAGCATTTGGGGACAGGTCCCTGTAATGATGTTGGAGAACATCTGATTGAAGGGCTAGGAGGTCAAGGTGCTGAGTAGTTTTTGTTATATTTCTCAAAACCTTTCCCCTAAGACTTCATTTAATTTGAATTACTCTTCTATTAAGCGTGTGCACGCATGCACAAATACACACATGCTTTTGTACCATATGGCACAGAAAAATATGTGGCCCATTCTTCCGAAGCATTTGAATTTTTACTGGATGGGTCAGACTCCAATGAGTCCAGTGTGACCTCTTGCTCTTTTTAAAAAGAACAAGTGCTAGAGAACAATACTGTGTAAGGTAGGCTTGTCTGCTGATAGCTTCCTTCTTGTGAAAATGAAAAACAAAAACAAAAAAACAACAACACCATCACCAACTCAGATACACTTTTATCTCTAAATTAGTAGAAACCAGCTCAGCACAAACTCTCCAGATATAAATACTGGTGGCTCAGTCAGAGAAATAAAATAAAATAAAATAAAATAGAGATAAAATCCTAAAATCAAAAGGCGCTACACATCAGAATGACCAGTGAAAATACTGAGTGCTGCAGCAGCTGCCAGGCAGGACAGGCTCTGTTGACGTTGCAGGGCCCTGCCATACTGAATCCAAGGTGAGAAACGAAGGCGCAATAAGGAGGCCCCCCTTCAGTCAGCAATGTGTCCTTTTGCTGGGCAGCGTGTGCACGGAGGCGGAGGGGAAATGCGAGGCAGTGGAGGTGATGGTGGCAGCACTGGAGGGGTCATTCTGCTTCACTTAGTGGCTAGTGCAAATAGTCATCCACTCTGGCAAAGGAGCAGGAGCCCAAGCCCACGCGAGCCATGAGCCGCAAGCACTCGGAGGCCTGGCCCAGAGCAAGCAGCAAGGGGGGCTGCTTTGGCAGGTTCTGAGACTCTGGGGAAAGAGAGAGAGAGAGGGAGAGAGAGAGAGAGAGAGAAAGGAGACATTACAACATTTGGTGGGACATAACATCTGGTGCGACTATCATCCCTTCCTCCCAGGCCACCCATATCCCAAGAACTAACAAAGCTCTTCATGGCATAAACTAGTTGACCCAGCCAGTTGAAAGCATAAATTTTAAACTCATGTCCTATGTTTTGGTCTCTGTCTTGTGTGATTAATTATATTTTATAGACATGTTTTGATATTTATCTTTTATGGAACTGCATTTTAATATGTGTTGGTAGAATTTTTATAGTATTTGTGTGTTTTTGATTGTACTGTGACCTGCCTCAAGCCAGGAGGAGTGGTAGGTAAGAAATAAATAAATAAATAAATAAATAAATAAATAATAAAGCTAAAATCTCACCCTCTACAACAAACAGACAACAGATAAATAACCCTGACCTTTTGGAACATCTATTGCCACACAGCTGGAGAAGTATATTTATTTGATTTATATTGTGCCCCTCTCTCAATGAGACTCAAAGTGGCTAACAATACAATTTTTAAAATATTGTGAGATTGCAGGTAACTTAATCATAGAATCAGAGTTGGAAGGGATCCCAAGGGCCATCTAGTCCAAGCCTCTCCCATGCAATAATACATAATCAAAGCACCCCCTACAGATTGCTATCCAGTCTCTGCTTAAAACCCCCCAGAGAAGGAGACTTCACCAGACTCTACAGCAGAGAGTCCCACTGTTGAACAGCTCTTACTGTCAGGAAGTTCTTCCTAAGGTTTAGGTGGAATGCTTTTCCTGCAAGTTGAATCCATTGCATCATGTCCTAGTCTCCAGGGCAGCAGAAAACAAGCTTGCTCCATCTTCAATGTGACACCCTTTCCAATATTTAAATGTCGCTATTATGTCTTCATTCAGCCTTCTCTTGTCCACCAGCTCCTCATAGGGCTTGGCTTCTAAACCTATCGATTACTTTTGTCACCCTTCTCTGGACACATTCCAGACTGTCAATATCTTTCTAGGATTGTGGTGTCCAGAAATGGACACAGTGTTATTCCAGGTGATGTTTGATCAAAACAGAAGAGAGTGGCTTCCCTTGATCAAGGCATTATCCTCCTATTGATGCAGCCAGTAATCAGATTGGTTTTTCTAGCTGCCGAATCACACTGCTGACCCATGTTCAGCTTGTGGTCTACTACGAATATTAGATCCCTTTCAGATGGACTGTTTCTAAATCCAGGTGTCATCCATCCTATATCTGTGCATTTCATTTTTACTGACAAAATGTAGTATTCTATATTTCTCCCTATTGAAGTTCATTTTGTTAGTTTTGGCCCAGCTCTCTAATCCATTTTGGATTTTGATCTTGTCCTCTGGGATATTAGCTATCTCTCCCGCTTTGCTGTCATCTGCAAACCTGATAAGCAGGCCCTCTAAACCTTCGTGCAAGTTACTGATGAAGATGCTGAATAGCACTAGGCACAGGACAGAATGCTACGGCACCTCGCTGGTCACTTCTCTCCAGGATGAAGAGGAGCCATTGGTGAGCACCCTTTGAGCATTTTCTAGACTCCAGAAATATAAACAGGCCCTACTGAAGGAAATGTTGCTTTGAAGTCTAGTAACAGTGGATTAGATTTTACAAATGTGCTATTGAGGTATGGATCCAACTGAGTTCATAGGTATGAAATGTTTTCAGTCAAGGACTTCCACAACTCATACTCTCAGGCTAGTTCAGTACACCGGTTCCTATCTGCCTGTAGCTACGATGCACATATGTCAATAAAATAACTGTGAGGTAAGTTCTTAAAAGTTGTGGCAGTAACTCACTAAATATTTTCACAAGGACACAATGAAAGCAATGAAAACACTTTCATTATGACAACCACAAGGAGCAACTAACTGCAAAGTTTGCAACTAACTGCCTCCTGTAAGATTGAAGTAAATGGAGACTATACTGGCTTATACAGCACAAAGTGTGAGCATTAGTCAGTAAGACTCCTTTTTCCTCAATATCCCCCCTTTCTCTCAGCTGGAGAATGCAAAACATTGCATGGCTGCATTTCTGTCTCGTACATAAATATAATTTTAATAAATGATCTCTGTCAAGAAGAGTAACAAATGTTTCCTCAAGTGTCCGCTAGCAGTATTTATTGTCTCAGTGTAAAAGAGGAACATATCAGTGGAAATGCTAAGTCTGAGCAGCTCACCATGAATTGCACTTACCCAAAATAGCGCTATTGAGTGCAGCACACACAGGTTCCCTCTGGATTGGGTCCAGCTGCTGACCAACAGGACAGTTCCATGGGTCAGAATAGGCAAGCAAGCTGAATGCATCCTGAGGGAGAGGAGAGAGGTTTGAACAGCCCTTCACCACACAGAGATTCTCAAAGTGACACAGAGGACGCTCCAAGATGGAGAAAACATCCATCCACAAGAACTGAGGTTGCCATGTGAACTTTCTCCTTCACTCAAGAACATTCAGATTGGAAGAAATATCAGAGCAATGGTATTACATCTATCTCAATATATCGTTAAGACTGGATTCAAATGTTTTAATCTTGACAACATGCACAACAGCAACTATAATTAGATTTCCATTTTGCACTATCTTTTTTAATGTAGCAATTCCTAATACAGTTGGATGAAAAATGGTAAATCATAAAAAATAAGGCCTTTTTAGTAGCCTTATTGTCTATAGTCCCTTGGTACCAAATTGACCTTCCAAAGTCAAAACAAGGGCCTTATACTAATAAATAAAACAAACTAAGGATAGCGTGTCTCTTCTGAATGAATGCCTGGAAGAGGTAATGGGCTGGATGAGGGAAAACAAATTGAAACTGAATCCAGAAAAAGTGAGGTGCTTGCCATCAAGAGTCCTAATTGGGGAATGGATGTGTGTCTAACAGTTATGGATGAGGTTCCACTCCCCCTGAAAGACTATGTTCGCAGCTTGGAGGGCTCCTGGATCCATCTTTTCAAATGTCAGCCCAGGGAGATGGAACGGCTGCTTGCTACCAGCTTCGAATGATGCGCCAGCTGATCCAGAATTTGAGGATCTAAAGTTGGTGGTGCACGCGCTGGTAACTTCAAGGTTGGACATCTGCAATGTGCTTTATATTAGGCTATCTCGGTACCAAGTTCGGAAACTCCACAATTAGTTCAAAACATGGCAGCCAGATTAGTTACGGGAACATCTAGGATTGAGCATATTACACCCTTACTAAAGTAATTCCACTGGCTGTCAATTGGTTTCTGGGCAAAATACGAAGTGTTGATTTTGACCTTTAAAGCCCTATATAGTTTGGTCCGGGTTACCTACTGGATCACCTTTTCCCGCCCAATCCTCTCCTTTGGTCCCTGAAGTCCTCTGCAGATACTGCCTCCAACTAGCCAGAAGCCAACTGGCGACTATCACCTAGAGGACCTTTTCATTGGTCGTCCCTAGACTGGGGAATAATCTGCCAAAGGAAGGGATCCTACAGATAAACAAGCTGTTGGAATTAAAAATGCAATTGAGGTCCCATCTCTTCCAGCAGGCCTACCAAGTCAACTTTCAATCATGAGTTTTGATTCACATTCTATTGCTACTATATGTCAATTCTGTATCTATGTTTGGTGCAAGTTTTTTATATTTTTGCGTTTTTATCTATGTAATTTATTCTGTATATTTTATGTTCATATGTTTTTGAATTTGTTGCACTCTGCCTTAAGTAATCAGGAGAGGCGGATTAATAATAATAATAATAATAATAATAATAATAATAATAATAATAATAATAATTTATAATGGTTTCTAGAATCACAGAGCTCTAAATGTGCTGTAATGCTTACGTCTTTTATTTTTATTATATATGGTTCTAAGATAAAAATGCTAGCAAGTAGCCTTGAAAATTTGGTAACAAAAAGGAGCAGCCATTCTGGAGAAACACACCTGTAACATTTTTTTATGTGTTGTATTTTTCCCATATTCTCGGCACAACTGTTCGCTCAGGCTCTGCAGCTCTCGCCCAAACTGGATCATCCGCTCGGTGGCAGCGTGGTTTCCTCCGCAGAGCTGCCTCTGAGGACAGCCATCTTCTATAGCATAAAAAAGATAATGGACGTGTACATGAACTGAGGTGTTCCTATGGAATGGCAAGGCAATCAATCCCCTCTTCAATCTCCATCTTTTCATAAAAGATGTCTGCCCAATTCCAGTGGGACCAAAAATGATGGCAGCCCCATAACAGGTCCTGTTTGATTTCAGAATTTCCATCCATGGCTACAGCTACACAAGCATCCAGTCTAAAGCTCCTTAATCAAAAATTTTCGGAAGGTAACTTCTTGTGTATTTTATGGTACAAGTCTCCTCTCATACATTAATTGCCATCCTTTAAAAAGGTTCTAAAAAGAAAAAAGAAATTCTGGGATGGGATGAATACTTCTGAGGTCATGCAGGCAGTCAACATCCTACCAAACCCCTAGACATTGCTCACTCCTGATCAGGATTTATCATCAGAAACACTCCTGAGATGCAGCAACCTTCAGTAGAAGGAAAGGACCCAAGGAAACCAAGAGACATGTCTGCCTAAGCAGGGCCTTGGATGACTGGTTCCCGCCCAATGCAGCTCACCTCTGGAATGTTCTGTGTGATGTCCTAGAAGGGTGCCAGACTGACAAATAACTCAGATGCCACACAAAGCAGGAATTGTCATTATCTCATTACACACACACACACTATTGTTTCCTAAAAAAAAGAAGTGCATGCACCCTACCCATGCTGGAATCATCTGTCTGAAGGATCTCTTCATGCTTGTAAGTGCCATTCATGATCCTTGTAGCAGAATTTTCCAAGACGCCATTGGGGTAGTGCTCTGCCTCCATCTCCATCTCACTGTCACTGCATTCAGGGGGGAAAAGGATACAAGAAAACAATGAAACACTCCAGGAAACAAAGTGTGAACTGGTAAGACAACCTCAGTCAATGAGTGAAACATGCTGCTGGAGAATAATAATAATAATAATAATAATAATAATAATAATAATAATAATAATAATAATGGCAGAATATGTAAAGCAAAGTGAAGAACCTGCTTTAATTGAAGTCAAAAATTAGAAACTCCTCAAAGCACAGCAGACAAAAAACCAATACAAGAAAACCACACTACAAACTAGAGCTGACAGCTGGCACAACAAAACATTGCATGGAAAGTTCCTTGTCAAAATTGAAGGAAAAGCTGATAAGGAGAAGACCTGGCTATGGCTCACGAATGGGACACTGAAGAAGGAGACAGAAGGCCTGATCCTTGCAGCCCAGGAGCAAGCCATCAGGACAAAGGCAATTAAGGCCAAGATCGAAAAATCAGCTGATGACCCAAAATGCAGACTGTGCAAGGAAACCGACGAAACCATTGATCATCTCCTCAGCTGCTGTAAGAAAATTGCACAGACAGACTACAAACAGAGGCACAACTATGTGGCCCAAATGATTCATTGGAACTTATGCCTCAAGTACCACCTTCCAGAAGCAAAGAACTGGTGGGATCACAAACCTGCAAGAGTATTGGAAAATGAGCACACAAAGATACTGTGGGACTTCCGAATCCAGACTGACAAAGTTCTGGAACACAACACACCAGACATCACAGTTGTGGAAAAGAAAAAGGTTTGGATCATTGATGTTGCCATCCCAGGTGACAGTCGCATTGACAAAAAACAACAGGAAAAACTCAGCCGCTATCAGGACCTCAAGATTGAACTTCAAAGATTCTGGTAGAAACTAGTGCAGGTGGTCCCGGTGGTGATCGGCACACTGGGTGCTGTGCCAAAAGATCTCAGCCGGCATTTGGAAACAACAGACATTGACAAAATTACGATCTGCCAACTGCAAAAGGCCACCCTACTGGGATCTGCGCGCATCATTTGAAAATACATCACACAGTCCTAGACACTTGGGAAGTGTTCGACTTGTGATTTTGTGATATGAAATCCAGCATATCTATCTTTTTTGCTGTGTCATAATAAAATTATTATTATTATTATTATTATTATTATTATTATTATTATTATTATTATTATACCAGTCATATGACCATTTCAAAATACAACACAAATAAACACAAAGCAAAAAGGAGGAGAGGGCAGCAATTGCCCTTCTGTTTACAGTCAGAATCTTAATTTTGGCTTGGGAGTTGTTTGAGCCAGGAATAGACCTGCAAATTTTGATTTCTGGTCTTTTGATTATCACATAAGGAGGGGTAGATCATAATCAGGCTTGGGAGGGAGAGTCTTATGGCATCTATAAAGCAAGATTTAGGCCCATCCTAGCGTTAAAGTCTCCTCCCAAAATGACAGAAGCATTTGGGTTCTGCCTTATAAGATCACACACATACATTGTCTTAGTCAACTGTTATGGGTTTTTTTTGTATTTTTATAGCGTTTTATAGTGTTTTTGGTGTTTTTTGTACAATGTTTTTGCTGATTTTATATTGGAAACCGCCCTGAGTCCCTTTTGGGAGAGAGGGCGGTATACAAATAAACTTTTACTTACTTACTTACATTTCCAAATCGGATCACTGGGCTCTGATCTGTAGCTCTGATTTCCTCTTCATTGGGGGCATATATACATTAACTACCAGCAGCGTGTGATGTTGGAATTGTATCAACACTGCTATTGCACTATTTTTGGATGGAGGTAGGGGCCTAGTGCAGACACATAATGAGGTGGAAACCAGGATCCCTATTCTCCTTTAGGTCTCCCACATTTTGCTAGATCTTCACCGTATATGAATGGAATCCACTAAATGTCAGTTCATCCACTGTCCCTGCTCCCTGGATTAGTAAAATGTGGTGATGAGTGCTGCTGGAGAATAATGAATTCTGGATAGACTTTTGTAGTAAAAATATCATTTATGCTGAATGGCATTAAAATGGCAGGGACTGAGTTTGCTGATTGTACCCTGCAATTTACTGCAGTGGCTTCTCTAAACTGATGTGTTTGTTCCAGATGTGTTTTTATAATCTTGCTGCCAGGATTTATAGTCCAACACTATAAATCTGGAGGACACCCTACTGATGTAAACACACACCTTGGAATTCAGAAGCATAATGTAACAAGTTTTCAAACTTCTTAAACAGCTGGCCATTATACCATTTTCCTAGAAAAGAAAGCTGCGTGCTTCCTGGCCCCTTCTGTTCTACCTGGTTTCTTGGTTGCTGGTGCTGCTGTGCTGCTGCGACTTGGTGGAATCTGTGGAGTTGGACTCTGAATAGTTCACTGATGAAGGCGATGATGAGGAAGAGGATGATGATGATGAACTCAGTGCAGGATATTTACTGTGGCTCTGTTTGTTTTTTATGGAAGTGACTCCATTACTACAGCTTGGGCTCTCTGCTCCTGAAAACAGAAGGAAAAAGTCAAGGCTAGAGGTTCTTTTCTCTTCCATTATTATAAGGATCTTTAAGTTGTGTCTAAGATTCCAAGAGAAACCTCAGAAATAGTCCAGTGATTCACAGAATGGTGAATGCTGGCAGGGAAAAACTGGAAACATAGCTGAGACAGGGAAAAAAATGAGTATGCTGGAAGAAGGCACATCCTTCAGGGTCACATTGTATGCTGCACAGCTTTCATTTGCAACATAATTTTGCTGTTGAATATACCTGTTTATTTATTTTGTATAGAAAGCAATAATCTTTGGCAGTGGCTCCACAGAGCCCTAGAATTTGACAAAATCATCATAGGGATTCCATGGAAAAAATCTTTTTTAAAGTGCAGGCCAGAGTATGAAGTTTTTATTGAAATTCAATGTGCCTCTTCTTTAAAAGTGAAATTTGAATCTCTTTGGGTTGCTGTGAGTTTTCTCAGCTGTATGTCCATGTTCTAGAAACATTTTGTCCTGATGTTTTGCCCATATCTATGGCAGGCATCCTCGGAGGTTGTGGGGTCTGTTGGAAACTAAGTAATTGAGGTTTATATATCTGTGGAAGGTCTAGGGTGGGAGAGAGAACTCTTGTCTGTTTGAGGAAAGTGTGAACGTTCCAATTGTCCACCCTGATTAGCACTGAATGGCCTTGCAGCTTCAAAGCCTGGCTGCTTCCTGCCTGGGGGAATTCTTTGTTGGGAGGTGTTAACTGGCCCTGATTGTTGTCTTGGCTGTGAGGCCATTCAATGTTAATCAATGCCCGGGATTTAGGGAAGACATTCCAATACTGGCTGTGAAATGTCATGAAATAAATAGTGAGAACAATGCCTGACACAGCAAAGGAGGATACACTTACCAGTACTGTGAATGTGCAAGTTATTACAGCCATGTCTGGGACTGAGATTAGGGGAGTTGGGGTAGCTGTCCTGGGATTTGGGGCTGCGGGCGCTAAAACATCGTACTTCACTGTCAGTTCCGTTCACCATCTCCACAAACTGCCTGCACCTATGAACAAGGGGGAAAGATGTGGGACCTGGTTTTGACCCCCAGCTGTTCTGCACGGTACACACCCGTTTTCCTTAACAGGTTTTGAAAATACTCACTTTAGCATGAAAAGAAGGTTAGGATTGTGCTCTAGAAGTCCTGGGTATAGCTGCTGTGTGGCTTCAATGGCTTCCCCCACTCTTCCTGCCAAAACCAGCTTTTGTATTCCTATAGGTGACAGATGAATCACTGAGATGAAAGCTGCCCTATTATTCCAGTGATAAGCAACACATAATTCCATATACAGACAGTTCCCAAGTTACAGACAAGATAGGTTCGGTAGGTTTGTTCTTAAGCTGTATTTGTACCTAAGTCAGAACAGGTACATTTTTTTAAAGTGTAACTCCAGCCAAATATATTATGTTTTAGCTTTGGATGGCATAGGGAAATATGAACACCTCTATAATGTTTGTTTAGCTGTCTGTGCCCTTGTTCAGAAGAATTCACTTTACTTTCTGTCCCTTGAATTTTGAAAAAGTTGGCTGGATTGGTGGTAAAGTTTCAGTGGAGATTACTTTTCTCATGATAACCCTTTCAGGAGTGAATTTCCCTTCCTAGGGGAAGATTTCTCTTATTTCCTGCTGTCTCACCCCTGTTCTTGACTATCAGTCATATGCAAATCGTATGTTTGTAACTTGGGGATTGCCTGTACAAACAAAGAATTAAGAAATATCTCATTGAGATCTTGCAATTGGTGCTAAGCTACATCACTCCAGTTATGGAGATCTACAGTGTTCCGTCTCACAAGCTGTTTAATGGCTTGTAGATGTTACTAAATGACTTTGGAAAGGTGACAATGCTATTTTTTCTTAGTGATGGGTCAGAATACTTTTCTAACTTGTTGTCCTAACTGAAAGAGTTACACCTTAATCAAATTTAGCTGTGGACACACCATACATTACAGAAGGAAGAAAAAAAAGGGGGGGGGGGAAGGATCCAGAAGCATCTTTAAGAAACATTTATGTAATTTAATATAGTTAGCATTAAAAATTTAATTTATCAAAAATAATAGTAGATTCCCTCCAAAGTCTTTTCCTTTTTATACTGAAACAGACCAATGCTGCTCTCTCTTTGAAAACAATATGAATCAGTATTAATTTGAAGTTTACTTGGGATAATAATGCTGTAAAATAGTGTTGACAGACTGACTAACTATTAATACATGGAACTTTTTATGTTTTATATAAGCAAATGGCTTCTGGTGAATTTCTCAATGTAGTTGAAAATATGAGTTTTTACCTTCGAAGATATCTTATGACTTTGATTATGTGAAGAATTGCCTATTTTTATATAAGCCTGCCTGATTAAGATACACTTTAAAGGACCTTCTCTGCCTTCACAGGATAGAGGGGCAGTGGTTGCAAATAATAATTGCTCTGTTAGGTCACCCCAATTTGTAAAATTTCTTTTTTGGAGAGGGTCATCTATTGCAAAGGCTGATATTGAGTAAAACTGTGTAAGTTTTTTTATTGAATATTATGAGCTTATCTCATAAAGTAATTTTAAAATTCAATTTGTTTCTCCAAACAAAACCTAGGAGCCACTATGGCAAAATGATAGTCTGCCAAAATAGTTAAAGTATTACTCAATATTTTTGTAACAATTCTTCAAAAACCTGAAAATAATTTGAAGTCTTTATTTTTAATGAGTGGTGCAGATTCACCCACCCAGGGTTAGACATAGTAATACAACAACAACAACAATTTATTACCCGCCTTTCCCTATAGCTTGAGGTGGGATACTTCATGATTAAAACAAACAGACAAATACAACACCATTAAAATTCACAATGCAAAATACACACAATAAAGACCAATACCAATAACATGCAGGTTAAAATTCACAGTTTAAAACTTACTGGGTAGAAATGTTGTATCAAGATGTTCGAGGCAAGGCTACATTTATGTACATTAAAAGTAAAGACTTCAAAGTCTTTTCAGGTTTTTTAAGACTTAAAAGAATTTTTGAAGAATAGGATATTGTGTTTCTCGATCTCGCACAGAATTTAGTTTTGAAGGGGCAGAACAAGGAAAGAAATACTGAAGTTAGACAATAGTAGCTGAGATCAGGAACTGAGAAAGCGGGCAGGACCCTGATGTCGACAGATTCTGACTACTTTCCACTTGACTTATAAGCCTTCAGATACTGGTCCAAAGGCACACTGCAGGCTGTCTGCAGAAGACTTTAGGGTAAATTATAAGAGCAAGCTTACTTTGTCTGTTCTTTATGGATATCTGTTCTTCCTGGATTGTACTTTCTGTCACCCTGGCAAAGGCAGTCGCTGTGGCACAGTACCCATGATGAACCAGGTAAGAGGAGACCATACTGGAAACATTGAAAATGAACAGAAAAATAGGCATCACAGTCAATATAGATACATAGCAAAGCTGAAAAAAGTATTTCTGAGAAGAGGAAGTTAATGTGAGGCCAGCTGGGTGTGTACCAACTGATTTCACATTACCGGTAATTTAGCTCTGCTTTTTACATTGAAAACAAGCTACATTTTCTGTGGTGAACGAAGCGCATGACAAGCCACACTTCCATGACATTCATATAAATGAACCATATAGGAATCCAACTATAACTCCTCTTCATATGAATAGTAAAGTTAATAAAATACTATGAGCCTGATGGAAACTTTTAAGGATTCTGTACACATACACATGGCGAAAAAAATTAACATACCTGCATGAGAATATAAAATATACATTTGTTTCAACATAAACAAATAACAAGTGGCTCTGGGCCAAGTGATAAGAAGAACCATGAAATATACCACCTGCTTTATTGAGGTCTTTAGGTGTTCTATCAGTCTCATCCTTTCTGCCAATCATATCTCACATAAGACTAATCACTGCTATAAAATGCCAAAAACAAACTAAAATGCTATTGGTGTTGGTCTTGTGTGTATTTTGTATTATGTATTTTAATAGTGTTATGTCGTTTTAACCATGTTGTATGGTTAAAATAGATACGACGGGCAGGGAACAAATAAATGTATATTGTTATTGTATATATCTTACCTTCATTACTGGGAAACAATCTAGTGATATGTCATCACAGAACCTAAAAAAGTGATCAAGTCTGAAAACAGCACATCGCTGAAATGATTGCTGAATGAAGATATGTATGGTTTAAGAAAGGAACACAATAACAAAAAAGGTGCAAGGCAAGCAGCCAGCTCATTTTTTACTCATTATTTTTGTTCTGATATATCTCAAACACCAGGAAGGGAAGGGAGGTGGGGGTACAAATTTACCACAGACAATGGTATAGCAACAACCTGTTTCAATTAAAGATTTTTAGTAAAAAAAAAACAAAAAACAAAAAAAACACCTGCAACACCCACTCACTTCTGCAGCATGGCTTGCCATTCACCTAGTCGGTCACCTATGGGAAATCTCTTAATGGTTCCCTGAATCTTTGCTCGCCACTCTCTCATATAATCTTCAATGTCGAAAACAAATGGCTGTTGCCCAAAGTTGGCATCTACTATCTCTCCTGGTGTCTGGAGACCCACAGTGGGATACAGATTGGCCTGGCAAAAGAAGAAACCCACATTAAAGCCCTAGGCCCTTTAGAGAAGGAAGCAACAAAACACAGGAAAAATGTTTTCCTAAGGCAGGGGAGTTAATCTTCTTAGGGGAAGCTTGAATGAAATCACCAGACCGGACAGATGTAACGGATACTGAGCAGAAAGAATATCAGTGACACCCATTTAAAAGCCTAATAATTCATTTAAAAAAACTAATAACTATAAATGCTTTTAAATTAGAAATAAGATTTTATTAGATCTTCTGTGATTTCCAGCAATAGTTTAGAACTAAATGATATAAGCACAAGTAGGACAATTTCAGTCCTTGCATGAGTAAAGAGCCAGTGCTTTTACCCAGAGGGCTTCAATTTCTAGAATTAAATAGGAGGAAGACAACAGAGAACAATGATATGAGCAAACAGTCATATGAGCCTTGCATTGTGAGAAAGGTAATTACATAAATAAAATGCAGTAAAGTTTCCCTAGTAGTTACAGAGTGCATTTTATAATTTGTCAAGGATGAAATCTCAGTTTTCCCTTTATTTACCTCAAACCCTCCAAGTATTTATTTCCCCTATAAACAATTGTAGTTATCTCTGGCTAATGTGTTTCGTAAGCCCACCCCTACACATATTTGAAAAAGAAGCTCAGTGTGTGCTGAGCTTCCATTTTTCTCTTGTTGGAAAAATGAAAGGGCTGCTTAGAAAAGAGAGTTGGAAATGACAACTGCAAGTAATGGTTCCCAAAATATGGAGACAAGATAGATATTGAAGTTCAATCCAAAAGGCAATCCATGATCACGAGTGAACTCTCAAATGCCATACAGGAATCAAACACCCCTTCTAGGAAAATAAAGTAGCAGCTGTGTTTACAACCAGTTGGACAAAAACAGCCTTCTCCAATGTGCATCGCTCCATATTTTTTGCCCTACAATCACCCCTGTCAGTGTCTATTAATGCTATGAGGAGTTAAGAGTTGTAATGCAAACTATTTGGAAGGACACAGTGTAGAGAACGTTGGTTTGAGCTTTAAAGTATAAGAGCTGCAAGACAAGTTTAAGTGATTTAGAAGATGCTATTTCACCCACATTTGCAGGTTCTTGTAAGGAGTCATACAAGTTAATGAACACTGAAGGAAGGAAGCCAAACAACTAAATGAAAAGGACTTGGGCAAAACTTTTTCAAGCAAAAATATGACAGCAATGAGAAGATCAAAACACTAGAGAGGATTGGATAAAGAACAATTTATAGGAGAATGGAGACAGACTGCTCCTTAGTACTAAACAACAAGGCAAAGAGTTTAAAAGAGCTGATCTCTAATGCCTAGGAAGATGCTCATCAAGATAAAACAAGTTTAATACAAGCAAGTATAACACAGACTGCAAACAAATTGTACAGCAGATCTCAACAATGTACAAGGAAGCTGAAATGTTCAGAATGCTTTTTTCTACTTACAACTATGCAACAACTTGCAGCCACTGAAGAAGACAACATCCTTTAGTCTTGAACATGTAAAAGAGCACATATACTTAACAATGATATTCTAGATAATGAAGAAATATTTTTTGTCCTGAATTATCACAGAGAAGGGACTCAACAAGGCAAAATGTAAGTTAATTTTCCAGACAAAGGAGTAAATCAGGAGGAACTCAGCCAGAGCTGATACATGCCAGAACACAAAGAAGTGCGCCTTAAATCCTTTATTGGCATTCAGGTGAGAGTGAAACACTGTACTGATCTAATCTGATATTTACACAGAGCCCTGTTCCTCCTTTGCTCCCTGAATTCTTTCTAAAAGGAAAAAAAACAAGGAAAATGCAAACCATCACCTGAAGAGTAGAAAACAGTTTTGTAGGCAACAATTAAGTGAGCATTGATGGATAGCAGCAATGGAAGCCTAATCTCTCAAACCTACAAAGCAAATATAGACTTCTGATCTCCATTAGCTCTTTATTAATACAGGAGAAATAGGAAAGAACACTTGAAAGCAAGCAAGATTTCCACAGTCAGAAGCAAAACTTTATCTAGCTTGGGAACCCAGCGATGCCTGGGTTATTTGAAAAAGGCATTATTTGTCTTTGATGGTTAGGTATTCACAGTTTGGAGTGGGTGAACTACAATTCCCAGAATTGTGGGTCAATCCTCCCAAAACCTGCCAGTATTCAAAGTTGGCCATTTTGGGTCTGTGTACCAAATGTGGTCCAGATCTGTCGTTGGCTGGTCATCGCCTGGCTGCAGTGCTCTCTGATGGGGGTGGACTACTACAACTCCCAGATTCCTGGGGCAAGTGTCCCAAAACATCTGTCAGTATACACAGCAGGCTATGTTGAGTCTGTGTGCCAAGTGTGGTCCAGATCTGTCTTTGGTCGGGGTCAGTGCTCTTTGGATGCAGGTGAACTACAACTCCCAGAATCAAGGCCCATTCCCACAAACCTCTGCAGTATGTTCAGTTGGTCACGAGGCTTCCCTGTGCAAAGTTTGGTCTCGGTCCATTGTCGGTAGGGATCACTGTTTCTCTGGATGCAGGTGAACTATAACTCCCTTTTCCCCAAACTTGTCCAATATGTTCTTTTGGTTGTGGGGACTCTGTGTGCCAAGTTTGGTCCTGATCCATCATCGGAGGGGTTCGGAATGCAGGTGAACTATAAATCCGAGTACCTACTACTCCCAAATGTCCAGGCCAATTCCCCTCAAAACTCACCAGTATTGAAATCTGGGCATATCAGGTATGCATGGCAAGTTTGGCCCAGAGCCATCATTGTTTGGGGTCATAGCATTCTGGGTGCAGGTGAACTACAACTCCTCTAAATTCCCCAGTAGGAGTCACAGTGCTGTGACTTGATGCAGGGTGAACTACAACTTCTACCATGTGGATATAGAAATATAGATATACTCAAGAGCCTGAAGTCACAAAGCACATACAAATGTTATTCTGGGTTGCTGAATGGGTGCCTCCAAAGTTTTTTGCTTAATCAAAGTTAACTGAGAAAAATGCAACGCCTGCATTTCTCTATGTGTTGGTTTGCCTTTCAACACAATGTGTCATCAGTGCTTCTAGTCTCTGCCTGTTGTACATAGATCTGCTTTTCCCAACAATCATATTAGAACAATGCATCACCCATCGTTTGTGTCTTTATGTGTCTTTTAAAAAGGAAAAACAATTTATATATACAGATATTGTTTCTGTCTGAACTACTACACATGTAGAATCATAGAGTTGGAAGAGACCTCATGAGCCATTCAGTCCTACCCCCTTCCAAGAAGCACCCCTGACAGATGGCCATCCAGCCTCTGCTTAAAAGAACGTGGAAGGTTAATTTTTTAAAATCACTACACTGAGTAGTTCATTGTAAATTCACTCAAAAAGGAATGCCTTAATATTGATAACCAATTTTCAGGAACTTATTAAATTACTCGCTACATTTTTTTCCATTTTGTTTTATTTTTGGAGGAAAAATAGGGTTGTCTTCCTCAGTCATGGGCCAGCTTTGGTCCTCCAGGTGTTTTGGATTTCAATTCTCATAATTCCTAACAGCCTCAGGCCCCTTCCTTTTCCCCCTCAGCTGCCTAAGTTTGCTCATGCCTGGTCTTGCTGCTCCTACAGAAAATGAAGCCTGGCTTAGTTCATCATGTCCATTCAAGGACAGCTACTGGCTTTGCACTTCAATCTGTGAGTCAAGAAGAAAGGGGTGGCCCTGATGGCAGTGTATGACACAACACAGCAAAAGAATTCAGATACTGGGATTTCCCCATTGTTTCCTAATTCACTAACATGTCATTTTTAGTTTGCTAAAGGTAAGCAAGGCAAAAAGGTAGTATTTTTTTTTAAAAACCTGAAGACTTGTTTTTCTTTTTCTATTTTGAAAAAGCAGGCCACGTTTCAAAATAAGCTGCGAAATAGTCTTTTGTTATCATAACACTTTGGTTTTTTTTTTTATAAATCGTAGCAAATTCCAGAAAAAAGTAGTAATTGCCAGCATCTACAAGAAACTGCTTCCCTAAGAAACGTTAACAGCCATTGGCACATCCAAAGCACACGGTCCAATACTATCCCATTTCCAATGGCATGGCAAAAACAAGGCGTCAGAACTTTGCAGCAACCCCCTCCCTTCAATTTGCATATTTTATTAGAAAACTGAAAACAGTTGTACTTACAGGGAGGTCTGTAAAGGCTATACCTGTGGGGGGAAAATATTAGAATTAAAACCACAAAATGTTCCCCATTTGCCTGCAACGTCAACTTAACACATACTACAAGGTATCAACAAATTCTAAGATGGGCTCCAGGAGAAAGAAGCAGAGATGAAGTAACAGAGCCTCCCAACCATTATCATCTTCTGTGACATTGTGATGAGAAATCTTACATTGCAACCCTATTAAGCTTTATCCTAGGGCAATGATTCCCAAACTTTGGTCCACAACTCCCAGAAAAAAAGGCTTGATGGTGAGGATATAATCTACTGGCAGTGGGCAGGACTACTGCCAAAATTGTTTTGTGAGGGTCTAGAGTGCTCCAAATACTACACTCTACAGAAAGATACCGTAACTCATTATATGTGAGTCACTGAGACCACAAAGAAGAACGTATGGCCAATAGTCAATATAGTGCCAATAAAACCACAAAGGAAGAAAGATCTTTAATCACAATCCCACATTTAATAAGCCTGAAAAGGGGGGGGGGGGTCTGCAGCAATGGGCAAAATACATCAAGACATGGCATTCCTCATATTTGTCTTTCATCATCACCATCCGTCCTCCACCCTATTTCTTACAGGAAAAAAAAGCCTCTTATGGTATGAGCAGACTGCTGCACGAAAAAGTAATCTATCAGGTATCCTTGATGGCTTTACAATGATTTCTGTTGAATTGAATTGTAGAACAAACAAGTGTAGACATTGAAGAGCTGGTATAATATCTTAATATTTAATATGTTAATAGCTAATATGATTTATTCAAACATATTCAGATATGGTTAGCTTTCAAACTTCTTAAGACTGCAGTGCAGATCCAGAAGCATGGAACTCACAAAACAAGCAACCTGTCCAAACTATAGTGTACTACCTTATTAGAGGGATTTCCACAAGTATATAACAATCTGAAGCAGGCCAAGAAAACGCAACCGATGTTTACATTTCCAGAAAGAGAATTTAACCTGCTTCTCCCTTCCTGCCAAAACAACTCACTGTGCACTTTGACCTAATTAGGGTTTGCATAGGAGGCTGCTCATCTCTGTTGACAAATTGCGCCACAGCCATTCAGAATGCTGTCACCCAAACAGGAGCATCTCAGGACAGACTACTTCCCATTTTAGCCAAGCACAGCAGATTTAACACATGCAGATGAACAATGCTGCAGGCTGGAGAGGAGGAGAAGCACAGCACACAAGGAGTGGCATTCTAACAACCAGACTGCTAGTGTGAGGGGAAACAAAGTATTTGCTTGTTAAAATAAGACAATGAGATACTACAAAGGCATATACTTATCTCTTTCAAAATTAACAGCAAGCTCTGTCAGAAAAAGTTTGCCAATAAAACTTTCTTGGTTCTCCACAGTAAGGGAGAAAATCTCTCTCCAATCAAACAATGTAGAAGACAGCTAAAAGGGGTTGCAGCATCATATCTGAATATAAGTATCCCCGCTTGGGTATTAATCACAGTTCCCAAGTGATGTATATCTGGTGTTAATCCGAAATGGCTTGTTTAGTTTCACTTGTAAGCCATGCTGCTTCCAGGAGTCAAAGACCCTCCCCCACATCCTGCTGCCCTTGGCACGTGGACCGGAGTGGACCAGCAAGTCCTTGAGATATGGTTAGGGCTGCAGACTTATCTTCTGCTAGTGTTCTACCAGGGCCACTATTCATTTTGGTGAGTATCTTTCATTCTGATGACAGGACAAAGGGGGGACAACAACAATATAATGCAAGTGCTATCTTCTTTAAACAAGGCAGTGTGGCTGTATCAGGAAGTGGAGACAGAAATGAGGTCCCTTGACCGAATTGCCTCTAGGATGTGCTTCAGCATTTCCACATCGAAGCAATGCTTCCTGATGAATCGGTTCATAACCCTGAGATTCAGGGTGGCTTTCCATTTTCCATGGGCGTGAGATATAGGATAGCGACATCTCATAAACTCTCTGTGAGGGTGGCACAGGCTCGATTGCCCCCATCTCAATAGGTGTTCAATGGCTTCCATACACTTGAACTTCAACAAAGGAATGAAGATCTTGTGTGGCCTGCACAGAAATTCTATTCTACCTAAGTAATAATAACCCAGATCCAGACTGCAAGTTCTGGGGAGAGGTCCTAGCTACTCAGGCATGAGGTCCCATTACTCATGGTCTCATGTGCATCCCTGTTATGGCCAGCCTCCTCGGTCCCTGGTCTGTTTTGTGATGGGGGATAGTGGCACGAAGGCATGACTACTTGCAGAGTTTTCCCTTTTCCTGGCTGCTCCTGTGCTTCTACAGTGGGGCTCATCCTGTTAGGCATGTTTCCTGAGTTCCTGCCCCTCATTAGTTCATGGGGAGTGGGGTTTTATCCTCAAACTGGGAGTTCCCTTCTCTGACTTCGGCATCCTTTTACTTGTTTTGCTCTGACTCTATGCTCCCAGAAAACAAGGAAGGGTGGAAGGGCCAGGTAAGGGTGATAGGCCCAGTTACATAAGATTCAAGTTAAGGAAAGGGAACACTTTTTTTTTTACACCAGAACCAATAGGTTTGCACAATAAAGAAAAAAGAGGAACTGGGGTGACTGCAGCGATGAGTGGAAAGATTTCCAAAACACAACCTGTTTTGTCTTATTCTAGCAGTAGGCTGGAATAAGGCTAACCTTCTAAGACTGCTCTCCCCCGTGGAAACACAAGAAAGTCTTTCTACATCCTGTCTGGTTGAGAAAGTGCCTTAGAATATGGTGAGGTATCCCCTGGAGGTTTTTAAACAAAGACTGGATGGCAGTATGTCAGGAGGGCTTTGATTGTGTGTTCCTACATGGCAGAGACTTGCAATATATGGCCCTCATGGCTTCTTCCAACTCTATGATTCTCTGGGGCTGGATGAACAACCATAATGGAATGCAAGGGCAAAATCTAGCTCCATACCCTCTGCACTGGCCTAACCAGTTCTAGTCTTTAATTATCCTTCCGTCATGACGCAACCTGAATCAGAACATTTAATCCTGCTTCCTAACAAGACTAGCTCTGCTTCTAGATCACAGATTTTGCTTAATATCTTACCAATGCAAAATATAATATTAATGGAGGGATGTTAGAATCTATCTGTCAGGTAAAGGCCCATATTTTTCAAGTGTCAGATATTTACAAGGCATCTCTGAAGCAACAGAAAAAGTATTCGCCATATGTAAGTGTTAGTAAACATATAGGATCAGTATGGGCTGCTGTTTCTTTAAGCCCATTTCTAAAACCTTCAGGCACAGAGACGACTTACAAAACAGAATATGAGCTAGAAAGCCTATGGAATCTTAAAGCTTACTTATGGCAACAGTGAAGGAAAAATTGTTCTGCATCACTGAGGGTGTGGGGCTGTTGGGTTTTGTTGGGATTTTTTTTTTGTACTGTCAGCTTTTTAAAAAAAGTCTATCATTCTCAGAAAAAATCAAGAATATCAAGAAACCTGTAACCCGTTGTGATCAGTTTGCATGACCCCAGCAGATAAAACTGTATCTGTGCTGACTTGTCTGTCATATCTGATAACAGGTTCAGTGACACAACTGTGCCCCCTTTTTTTCTCTAACCGGATATTTTTCAGGTTGTCTATGCCAAAGATATGGACAGACGCTATGGACAAATGAGACCTTCGACTTGTGCACTAGAATCTTGCTCATTTTGGCTGATAAAAGCAACCTGGGTTAGGGAGGAACTGGCTATCTTGGGAGTTTATGCCACTGTACAATTCCATCTTGCTTGAGGTTGGTGAGATATTTGCTGGAAAATTTCCCCTTGAACTACACCCCTTGCCCATCATCCTGGGTAATTTACCTGGGCACAACCTTGTGTGGAGACGTATCAGCATTACAGGAATCTAAATATTATGTATCACACATCTCTTTAGATCTGACTTCAGGCTTGATTTCAGGATAATATTCTGCTGAATGATTGACTCACAGAACTGGTCCTTGGACTGCCCATCAATTTAAGATACACAAATTATGCACACTTACTACTGTAAGTACAAGTAAACATGCTACTTTATTCTCCCTTGTTTTTGTTTCATTGCAGAATGTTTACCCTTAACTGCAAACTAAAGCTGGAACTAGGAAGTTGGACAGTTGCCCAGTTTGAAATAGGAAAAGTCAGATGAGGCAAATGTCAGCTTGCTTACCTAGGCTGTGACCATTCTTTGTGTAAAAGCAGGTATTGTTGATGAGATTCACACAACAGCCAATCACATCGCCAGTAGTGAACGTGGGGCCATAGGGCTGCCCTGTCCCTGATGAGCAGAAGGAGTGTCCATCATCACCGTGGTAGCCATAGGAATGCTTATCCCAACCTAAAGAGGACAGAACATCAAGGGCAAGTTGAAAGGATGAATGTGATGAAAGCAGGGACAAGAATAGTGGAATGCAAAAACAGGAAATGCATACTACTAGTACAATGTCACAGGATACCCTCTTAAAAGGCACAGCTATATACAGTTGCAGATAACATTTTAGAGTATTATTGGTAGATAGAAGATTGCTGAAACACAGGAGAGTGACATCTAATAAACTCTCATAGACTCAAGCAAACTCTGGAAGATATGCCAAAAACAATGTCTTACAGTGTTTAACATTTTGGAAGAAAAAGGTTAGTCACAGCTGCTGAAATGCTTTTTATCAAATACTTGATTACAATTTTCAGGATGTATATGCAGGTTCTAGTCACATAAAAATTAAATATATCTGAGGATATCAACTGAATACAAAATCAGGGAAATATACACAGAATTATTTCTGGTAAAGAATTACAATTATATAGAAATGGCATTGGGGGCGTCTACAAATTGAATGTACATCTCTATGATGGCATTAACTCAAAATCTACTGAGAGCATTAATAAAGAAAAAGGGAGCTATTAACACCTCCTTATTAACAATATGAACATAATTTTGAAAGTAATCCCCCACTGTAAACAAGAAGCATTTTGATTTTCCTTATTTCACTTTAAAGCAATAATTGTCAAATAGACTGTTCTGATTGGATTAGAAAAAGTACATGAAGTAAGCAATCTCTGACACCTCTTATTCAGTTATCACCCTGCTTCTTGGTATAATGTGGCTAATATATATTACTGTTGTATTGGCTTTTTTGTATAACAATTTCCCTTCCGGGGTTGTTGTATGTCTTTCGGGCTGTGTGGCCATGTTCCAGAAGCATTCTCTCCTGACGTTTCGCCCACATCTATGGCAGGCATCCTCAGAGGTTGTGAGGTATGGAGAAAACTAAGCAAAGAGGTTAATATATATCTGTGGAAAGTCTAGGGTGAGAGAGGTCAGTGTGAATGTTGTGTAGTTAATCACTTTAATTAGCATTGAAAAGCTTATCTGCTGTCTTCTTCCTGCCTCTGGGGCATCCTTTGTTTAGAGTCGTTAACTGCCCTTGGTTGATTCATGTCTGGAAATCCTCTGTTTTCAGAGTATTGCTTTTTATTTACTGTTCTGATTTTTGAGTTTTTTAATACTGGTAGCTAGATTTTGTTCATTTTCATGGTTTCTTCCTTTCTGTTGAAGTTGTCCACATGCTTGTGGATTTCAATGGCCATATAAAAGCTGAAAGAATAATCTACTGAATGTTCCAGGTTTGGGAGGAATTGTATACACATATGAATATGACATATTCTAGCTGCCACTTTCTGTATTGTGATTGTTCTAAAGAGCCTAAAACAGTTTCTCTCAACTGTGGTCCTAAGCATATGAAAATGATTAATTCAGCACACTATCAGGAAATGATATGTCCTAAAGTGAATTGATTTCTAGGAATAAAATGCAGAATCAATGTACAATCATGACAGATTGCAACAGATGAGGTTCAGTTGAGCGTCACCTGACAAATTCCATTGGAGAGTTGGAAGAAACCACACGGGCCATCCAGTCCAGGCGAAGAAACGTGCTTATCTTTATCAAACCAACATTCATTGCACAAGGTATGACTAGTAAAACAAACAAAATTTACCTTCCCTAACACTTAACATGGATTATTTTTGAGCACAATGCTTGAGATAAAAACCAGGAATGCCTTTACAATTCTATTTAAAGAACTTGCTATTTTGACTGGATTCAAGATATTCTCAGAGGGCCTAAAGACACCAGATCCTATCTGATCTTGAAAGCTAAGCAGGATCAGTCCTGGTTAGTACTGGGATAGGAGATTGTCTATGAACACCAAGTACGATAGTTTATTTTTCAGACAAAGGAACAGGCAAAAACATCTAGCTTACCGAAAAAAACTCTATGAAATTCATGGGTTGTCCTACATTGAAAGGCAACTTGAAGACATACACACACAAGATATTCTGCATCAAGCAAGGTTTACTGACTGCCACACATTCTATAAAAAGCGCCTTAAGTCTTATACAGACAAGATGAGGGGCCCTCTACATATATACCCTACAAGAATTCCTCCTAAAGCTACCAATGCTTGGAATGCTTCACTGAAACAAAATGTTGCCCAGCAATGGAGCATTATGAGAATGGTTTTTTAGTCATGTCTGCAGATGGAAGGTTTATACATGATGAGAAACCTTACCTTATGGTGGTCCCCTAAAACTCCTCATAGTAGATGTGTAAATAAGACATCAACAGCAAAATCTATGGTACCTCAAAAGAAACAGTAAAATCTATGGTACCTCAAATGAAATGTGAAAGCAGTAACATAAAAGCAGCACCGAGTTATACATTTTTGTCCAGTAGATGAGGTTCAAAAAAGAATCTGAACATTTTGCTAGAGATCAGATATAGCAGCCAGAGAATTTCATGCATACAAGCGTCAACAACTTTCAACTTAAGGCAGCTGTAAATTCAAGATATAAATGTTCATATAGAAACTGACCCAGAATTTAAACAAGAGATACTACCATGAGAGCATGCTACACATGCATTCCATCGTTTTGCAACATCCCTAACCATGGTTTATGGCTTAGCTTCAAACGCAGATTGCATGCTTTTGCTAAAGAAAGACCAGCCGTGGGAGAAACAAGCACATGAAATAGAAGAGCTTTTGTAAGAACATTGTTTTAAGGGGGGGGGGGGGGCTAGACTATAAGTTTACTTTTCTCCAGACAGCATGGCCACTCTTAGGGAGATGCTGGAATGTATTTTTTTTTTCCTAATAGGCAGGTGCTAACATAGCACAAGATCTCAGTTTTTCTTCCTTTCTTCTCATTCTATGTCTACCTGGTATGTGTTTGAGAAACAAGGAAAGAGAGAGAAAGTGCACAAAAGTGTCATTAAGCACGTGTTTTTAAGGAGAGAGAAAAATGTCTAAGTGAGATGAAATAACTGCTAGTTTCCTCTGGTGCCTTCAGCACTTTTTTGATTCTTGCTGCCTGCCAAGAAACATATCCGGAATACATAAGTACTTGCATCCCATTGGAAGGTTGATGGATCCTGAAAGGATATATTTCAGTGGCTGCAGAAAAGGCCTCTTTGCTTTAATAGAAGTCCCTTGTAGTTACAAAACTAGCTGTTGTCAAGCTTCCAGAAAGTTTATGTTTGGTTCCATGCTACAGACAATTTTTTTCCATCTCTCTTTCCCTTTTAATGTAAACCATAGATTACAGTCAAGGAGGAACTGAAGCATCATATTACACTAAACACAGACAGATCATCATGGACTAAATATATTTCGCTGTTCCACAGGCACTCATGGGTGAGTAAAGAAGCCAGATCCCACTCCATGAGGAAAGCTACCCAAATAACCCCATGCTACACGTTCAGAACAAAGAGTCCTGGCAATATAAATCCAAAACCATGAGGAAATTGCTTTGTGTTCCCTAAGCAACAATTCATCTCCTGGATTTCCCCTGAGGAATTAAATTCCATCTGCTTACGCTGAAGCTAGTTTATGTATGGTTAAATCTATGTAATGAAAAGCGGAATTTGGCATACCATATGGCAGCTTGAGTGATGTTATTTCTCTTTTACAAGCGGCAAATCCCAGAGCAGTTCTACAGTTATGTCATCTTGGCAAAAGGAAAAAGGTTTCCTTCTTGCTTAAAAAAAATGAACTGCAAAACACCACTCCAAAATCTCGTAGAGTCTACGTATAGCTTCTAATAATCTTGCCCAGGCACATGATAATATAAGCATATATTTTTGATCTGTCATACTACCCCAAGTATTGTCAACATCTTTGTCTAGAATGACTCAGAGGATATACACCAAACATATCCATCTAAAAACAACTTCTCCCTTCTTAATTCAGAGTGAAAAGACATAGAGTGACCTACTTCATTCTGAAAGCCACAAGCTTGCAATCATCTAATTTAAGAAAGATGAACAACACCAGACATTTGCAACAGTAGTTTCTGCAGTGAACACCCATATGACAACTCAGCAAGGAATCCCCAGCACTTTCTGGGCCTGCTTGACCACCACACCCTTTTGGAAGTTATCTTGAACCACCTATCCACCAATGTCCTCTGGATCCTGAATTGCTCTCATTTTCAAATCAGTACCAGGAAAACAGGATACATAATTTGATAAATAAACCAGCAGTACATTTTTAGAGATAAAATATAGAGTCGGTCTCCTTCAAAATCCAATTCACAATGGGTACAATTGCTGCTTTCTATCACTACCTAAAGTGGCTGGGAATAAATTCTCTGACCAGGGAATTTCTGTTGTGGTAGAAAGGAGGTGACTATACAGACAGTACTTAAAACACCATTTCCCACCCTAGTGCTCTCCAGATATTTTGTGCTACAACTCCCAAACTGTCTGAATGCTAGCCAGGTGTTGCGACTAATCATTAGTTTGACTGTTCAGTGATGGGGTATTATTGTTCAGCATAATTTTGAAAGACAGTATTAAAAGCCTAATAATATGGAAGTGCTATCTTCACAACATCTTCTTCACACAAATCCCAATGTCTAGTTCCATTATCATCATGGAGAAAAGACCCAGATAAAATGAACCTGAGAATAGTACCCTCAGATTGTTTTGGAATACAACCTCTGCATTTCCTCACTGAACCAGCTTCAGCTGCTGGGAATTGTAAGCCATAGCATCTGGGGAATGCTAGGTCAGGGACATGCCTAGTCCTGAAACATTTTGAAGAAGAAATCAGCCTTCACATGACTTAGATGGAAACAGAAACGATACTAGGATACCTATCTGTACTAAATACTGCATTCACCTTTCAACAGATTAGGTGACAGTCCGTAGTTGAACAAAACTAAACTATAACAAAAGACACATCGCATGTTTCAGATGAAATAGGTAGATGGTTCACGATAGTATTGCAGCTGTTGTTGAACTGCAATTCCGGACACTACTAATCAGCATATGAGAATGAATGCTGGAAGCTATATAATGGCTATGTAACCCCTCACTCCTAGTTTACAAGAATAACAGTAAAAAAAACCAAAAGTTTCAAGTTCAAGTATCAACAAAGAAAAAGGCTAAAACTTATAACATTCAAGACAATTTGTTTTTGGAGCAATTTCCACATATCCTTAGGCTCAAAAGCATCACATTTACTGCAACAAGACAAGAAGATCAGATCTAGTTATGGAAACTAAATTTTGGCTCAGAAAAGATTTCTCCAACAATACGCAGCCCCAGAATCCATATATGGCAGGCAGATTTTCCTTCCCCTGCCCTGAGAATTGCATGACATCAGTGTAATGATGATAAGTACAGCATGGAGACAGCTCCAACAATTCTTAACAGTGACTCACCAGGAAGTCTGTTCATGTTGACACCTTGGGCCGAGAGTCCTATCCCCATGTACCTTCAAACAAACAGAATTCTGTTAGTTTATCAAACAGGGAATCAATCAAGTAACACCACATAGTGCTGCTCTTCCATACTGGAAGCAAATATAAACAGAAGAAAGTCAAAGTTATTAGTAAGTGGAACTTGTGGTCAGATTCCCTCCAGAGTCAAACAGAAATGCCTTGGGCACCTGGCCAGGCAGCAACTGGGATAGTCACTAACCTGCTTGCTTTCTTTAAAAAGCAAAATAACAACATACAACATGTCCTTAAACTATTGAGTATGCAAACAATTTCTAATTTTGTTAGTTGCTTCTAAGCATTCAGATATAAAAAATCTGTGTGTCAGAATTGCCTAAGAATTCTGTTCAATGACAAGCACAATTCATCTTAAACTTGGCTCTGTTACACCTCAATTTAGAATCATCACACACCAATCTGGAAAATGCACCTTTACAGAAGCCCTGCATGGGCGATTTGTCTTCATCAGCACACAAGATACATCCTTCTTCAGTGACTAAGCAAGCTGCACTGTCTGCCAGATAGATCGTTTGAATTATCTCTAACTAGCAGGAGTGATCTCTGTTACTGCCACCCAGGGCTTACATAGCTGTTAGCATTTTTATGCTGTAATGTTTGACTGTAAAGCTTTGTGGTTCTACTGATGGTTCAAGTCTAGGAAAAGGAATGGGTAGTTTCCAAGTGCCACTGCAAAGAATGTTTTGCCATAGACATGTAAGTCCTTGCTCCAAAAGGTCTTCAAAAGTGGAGCTATGTTTTAAATTTTAATCTTACATTTAATTCCCTGCCCATTTTAGACCAGGGCTTCTAAACGAGGGAGTCTATGGAGAATTCTGTGAGAGCGAGATAGGGGTTTACAAAAGGTCGTGATTGAAAACAAACCCTATCTGCACTGATTGCTAAACACGTAAGTTGGGGATCTGCACCGCCCCCCCCCCCGCCCCCCCGTTTTGCACAGACCTTCTAGCACTACACTCTCATAAGGAAGAAGAAAAGCAAGGAAGGCCAGCCAGTTGTTCTATTGATGCTCACAAGGTGAACAGATGCAAACAGGCAGCCTTCTAGTCCTCCTTCGTCCCTCTCTCCCAGCAGGGCTTGAAGAGCTCCCCATATGTCCCCTTCATCCTCATTGGTCACAGGGCAAGGAGGAAGGCCAGCCAGCCAGCTTAGAGGGTGGCTGCTCAATCGCATCTCCCAAGGTGACTGAATGTAAAGGTAGCAATAACTGAGCAGCTGGCTCGCTCCCTGGCCTTCCTTCCTTTGCTTCTTATATGTGAGAGTGCATTATTTATCACTGTGAAGTCAGAACCCCTGGGCCTGTCTTGGCTGAGGAAAGAATGTCCGTCTTCTTTCTCAGTCAGAAAGCACAAACCAGAGGTGGAGGTGGCAAGCCCAATAGGGAAACAAGTCATCCAGGAACACCTGGCCTGGCCGCTCTAAATGAATTCAAGTCTCCAGGGCCGGATCAACTACACCCAAGAGCACTGAAGGAACTAGCGGAAGTTATTTCGGAACCACTAGCAATCATTTTTTAGAGTTCTTGGAGAACAGGAGAAGTCCCAGCAGTTTGGAGGAGGGCGAATGTGGTCCCTATCTTCAAGAAGGGGGAAAAGGACGATCCAAACAATTACTGTCCGGTTAGCCTCACGTCGATACCAGGCAAGATTCTGGAAAAGATCATTAAGGAAGTGGTCTGCAAACACTTAGAAACAAATGCAGTCATTGCTAATAGTCAACACGGATTTACCAAAAACAAATCATGCCAGACTAATCTGACCTCTTTTTTTATAAGAGTTACAAGCTAGGTAGATGCGGGGAATGTCGTGGATGTAGCCTATCTGGATTTCAGTAAGGCCTTCGACAAGGTCCCCCATGACCTTCTGGCAAACTGTGATGGTTCATGGGCCATGTAGTCCTGTTCCTAGTGCTGTTGTGACAGATGAAGAGGAAAACTTGGGTTTTCCACCACTTCAGCCAGAAAAGGAACTATCTCAGCCAGAAATGGAGCCTTTGCACCTGCAGGAGGTTTGTATTCCAGAAGTCTGTCAAACAAGCCCTGAGCCAAAATCTCCCCCGTTTTCTCGCCATGATTTTTGTAAACAACAGAGGGGAGTCGAACAGGCGTCTCGCAGGAGTGCTAGGATAGCTGCTAAGCATTCAGCTGATTAAGCCTGCTTTCCATGGGAAACTTTAAGGAGTCATGCATCTGGACTCAGAGAATAGCTTTCGTTTCTGGTTCTCCAGAGAACTGCTCTTTGGCGGGAAAACGGGACCCTATTTAGGTGTTTTACCCACAAAGGGATCTTGCGGAGTCAATTCGTCAGCTACCGGAGTAGCGTGTGTGGACAGCTACTCCCGCTTCCAAGCCTTTGTTCCTGATTCCAAGCCTTCGTTTTCAGCCTTGTTTGCCCCACGGATCTTGCCTTGCTTTCCAGGACTCAGCCTTGCCTTGTTTCCCGGACCTTGCCAAGTAATTACCACGGATCTTGTTCTTGTTCCTCGTTTTCTTGTTGCCTTGAACCAAGCCTTGTTTTTCCAAGAACCAAGTTGCTTCCTAGCCTCGCTCTAGTTTCATGGACTAAAGGACCTTGTCATCTCCCCTCACTTTGCTTGGCAAAGTGAGTGTTTCGGTTATTGGATTACAACTTTGGACCTTAATATTTCATATTGGACATTGCTTCTTTGGACTAATTTTGCCCTTTCCTGAAAGGTCTACTTCTGGACTATTTTCTACACTTGTTTTTATTAACTTTATATATTCCTTCAATAAAGATATTAGATAGATTCTGGCCTCTGTGTATGGTTATTGGTGCTCTGCAGCCTGGGTCCTGACACAAACAAGCTAGTCAAATGTGAGCTAGGCAAAACTACAGTTAGGTGGATCTGTAATTGGTTAAGCGAACAAATCCAAAGAGTGCTGACTAATGTGTCTTCTTCATCCTGGAACCGTCCTGGGTCCGGTTCTGTTCAACATCTTTATTAACGACTTAGACGAAGGGTTAGAAGGCACGATCATCAAGTTTGCAGGCGACACCAAACTGGGAGGGAAAGCTAACACTCCAGAAGACAGGAGCAGAATTCAAAACGATCTTGACAGATTAGAGAGATGGGCCGAAACTAACAAAATGAAGTTCAACAGGGACAAATGCAAGATACTTCACTTCAGTAGAAAAAATGAAATGCAAAGATACAGAATGGGGGATGCGGGGCTCGACAGCAGTATGTGTGAAAAAGATCTTGGAGTCCTCGTGGACAACAAGTTAAACATGAGCCTACAATGTGATGCAACAGCGAAAAAAGCCTATGGGATTCTGGCCTGCATAAATAGGAGTATAGCGTCTAGATCCAGGGAAGTCATGCTACCCCTCTATTCTGCCTTGGTCAGACCACACCTGGAATACTGTGTCCAATTTTGGGCACCGCAGTTGAAGGGAGATGTTGACAAGCTGGAAAGCATCCAGAGGAGGGTGAATAAAATGATCAAGGGTCTGGAGAACAAGCCCTATGAGGAGCGGCTTAAAGAGCTGGGCATGTTTAGCCCACAGAAGAGAAGGCTGAGAGGAGACATGATAGCCATGTACAAATACGTGAGGGGAAGTCATAGGGAGGAGGGAGCAAGCTTGTTTGCTGCTGTCCTGCAGACTAGGACGCAGAATAATGGCTTCAAACTACAGGAAAGGTGATTCCACCTGAATATTAGGAAGAACTTCCTCACTGCGAGAGCTGTTTGGCAGTGGAACTCTCTGCCCCGGAGTGTGGTGGAGGCTCCTTCTTTGGATGATATATTTGGTTGGCTACTGTACCAAGCAGGTGACTGGAAGCAATAGCGGTAATGAGGAGTGAGACCCCTATCTTACTTATCTCGTGACTGGTGAGGATGGAAGGGGTGCACTGGGAGTTTGCCAAGCATTGCTAGAAGGGAAGGAAGGATCGGGTACTGATGCTGGCTCCCTTGCTGCCTTACTTGAGGAAAGCGCGAGGAACGACAATGGCCAACTGCAGCAGCTATGGCAGTACTGATCCTGTGGATATGGGGTTTGTATTGTAATTCTCATGTAGGGGATCCTGACAGAAAAGCTCATGTAGGGGATCCTACAGAAAAGCTAGTCTAACTACTGGTAATTATATTACTCTGGCTAACATGAAGTTCTGTAACAATAGGCATAACAGTCCTGTTCCCGTTTCCTCAGACATCAATCTCGCTGTGTACAGCAGTAAGTGTGCTTAGGATTATGCTCTGAGATCAGTTTTGAAATATATATCAATAGCCTATTAAGTTCTTAGGTGACTTGTTTATACTACAGGGCCCAAGTGATTGCTTTAATACATTGCTTAGAAAACAGAGACAAAAACACAAACTACCCAAACAGGCCACACAAGATATTTGCTTTAAATACCAAATACTGCTTTAAAAGACTGAGAGTCCGGTAAAATAAAAAGTTGAGATGCTCAATTCAGCGCAAGAAGCATAGAACACTCAGAACATATGTACATCTCATTGCAATAGAATAAAAAATAAAAAATACAAGTCATACATTTAGGATTGGTGATATTTTTGATCAGAATAGTAATAACATGTCATTTGCTTGGGGTCTTAAATATGAAAGAAACAGTCACAAGGCCTGAAGCTCAATGAATTGTGGAGGCACGAGTCCAAATTTTATATGAAACCCCTTAAAGAGAAGTTATTTCTAAACAGCCAAAATGAATATTCTCAAAGGCTTTTTATTTTTTCCTTGTTTTGCTATCTTTCCATTTTGTCAACATTTTCATGCTAATTTTTCTGGAGAAGTATGTCTTTTCCATTGTATTACCGTAAGAGGTGACAAATCTTTTTGCAGTGCTGATTAGTACTCTTTTAAAATCCCAACGTTAATCAAGAAGGAAGGATACACATGTATGTTATTTCACACACAACTAGTCTTTTCAAATAGGACCCCCTTGTCAAGAATAAGAGTCTTTATTGAGTTTGTTTAACATGGTAAGAATATCTGACAAATTGTCAGGAAAGAGAACAGCAGTGCTGCAAATAGTAGGTCATGAAATTGATATTAAGCTTATCAATTTAATGACCTATATGGGAATAAATATATCAGCTTCTAAAGAAGAGAGCACAACAGCCAATCATTGTTACTGTAACTGTCTCATTACTGTTTTTTAATGAAAACAATTCTTACATATCTGGATGGTCCCAATCCAATTACTAGACCAGGGGTCCCCATACGAAGGCCTGCAGGCCAGATGCGGTCCTCCAAGGTAATTTACTCCCACCCTAAACTTTTAGACTTTAGGTCGCCCTAAGTCTGAAACAACTTGAAGACATACAATAACAATCCTAATTAACTTGTCTATCTCATCAGCCAAAAATAGGACCACACTTCCCAATGAAATACTGGTAAGTTTATGTTAGTTAAAATTGTTCTTCACTTTAAATATTGTATTGCTCTTTTATGTTTTTGTGCACTACAAATAAGATACATGCAGTATGCATACGAATTCATTTGTGAGTTTTTAAAACTATAGTCCGGCCCCCCAACAGTCTGAGGGACCATGTAGCCCTCTGCTTAAACATTGTTGAATGGTAAATCAACACTAACATAAACCCTATGGTTTCAATAGATCTATTCCAATAGGGTCGAGCAATTAGATTTAGGCCATTGAGTTCCAATGCGTGCTGTGGCAGTAAAAAAGAAATGGTTTCCACCCACAATAGGAAATTCTTTCTTTATATGTTAGCATCTCACACATGGAGATTGCCAAAGACCTGGGTGCCAAGACACAGTAACTGCTGCTCTCTCTCAATGTGAGAAAAATTAAAACGTTGCCCAATGAGTACCAACACCAATCTCTATTAGCCACGAGGAGATGGAACACATCCCAACCCTTGTTTTATACAACCACGGTTTCAAAGTATTTTATAAATATAAGTCGTTCATATGAAAGAATCCAAGCACTTTATAAACATTGCAGAAATGAAGCATGAGTTGTGACAGTTACACAGATCATAATATTAATAGCTCACCCTCTTCTAAAGAATAGCAGTTCTCACAGACTGGCATAAACACTCCCTTAGCACAAGGCTATTTCTAGGTACAACAAACTAAGAAAACTATCCAGTCATGCTGTGCCACACAGCTTTATATAGAAGTCTTATTAAGCTATCTCACTCCCAAGAATACCACGGGACAGGGTTTGTGATAGAAAGTTTTTACTCTTTCCATTGAGAGATTATCACTAACAGACTTGACAAGGCAACCACAGCAACACTAGTAAAGCACTTAGTAAAATTAGAAAGCTAAACAATAATTGCAAATACCTATTTATATGACAATGCTAGAACTTTATATGAACTTTTATGTGTTCCTACTTTTAAAAAACCACCCCACAACCCAGAAAATAAACATACCAGTTTTACGATTATTGCATGAAAAGACATACATAGTGCTTAAAAATAAGTTCATTATTATCAAATCAACTGTCTCCTGTCACCAAATTTGAAATAAGCACTGTGGTATATATTGATTTGTACGTTGCAGATAGTGGGCACTTTGCTGGCATGAACCCATTATTCTGTAAAGCTCATTCCATAATCATCCACCATTGAAGTTCAGAAGACAGGTTTTCAGCTATAAAGACCAAACTCCTTAGAGACTTTTCTTGCTTAAGAAATTAATCTACAGAATACTGGTACCTGTTATTATTTTCTAAGTTTGCCCTTGGCATTATTGTCAAGAGTCAGACGCCAATTAGCGAACAAAAATAGAGTTTATTCAGCAGATAAGCCAAAAAGTAATGTTAACACAGAAACAAAACCTTGAAACACTTCACTATCAGTGCTTCAAGAGCAGTTCAAACAAAAATGTAATTCAGCAACACAAGCAGGTAAAAACAAAGCTAAACAAACTTAGTGCAAACTGCACTTTCTGAGTCCAAGCCCTGCTAGCCGGCTCTGTAGTTTTCAAAGGAACAGTTCCCAAAAGAAAACACCAAATTGGTCAGGAAACAAACAAACTAAGAATGCAGTAGACTGCTTCCACAATGTGGATAAAGCCGAAGACTCCAAAAGGATGGTGAAAAGACGTCGTCCGGGATTCCAAGGTCAGGAGATAACAGCGGTGTCCAAAGAGCAAGCCAGGAGTCAAAAGCCGATAGTAGTCATCAATCACAGGGCGAAGGCAGTAGCAAGGTCAAATTCTGATCCAAGGTCTGAAGAGGGTGCAGTCATCCAAAACAGGTCCACGATAAGACACAGCAAGAGCCAAGCTAGGTGATAACAGCAGATTCAAATCATAGTCCAAGTCCAGTCTTCATGGAAACACAGAGATCCCAATGGCGCCTCAGCAACACCTTGCCAAACGCAAAGTGCAGTGGCCAAACATTCCCATTTTATTCCCCTTCCTCCTGGGTGACCAAACACTCACACCCAAACACCAGGTGTCCCAAATCTACTCAGAGTCTGAGCTCCACACAGCTAGAGCTCGTGGATCTGGAGTACCTAGCAATTCGTCGGAGTCCCAATCATCCTGCCCACACTTAGCCCCATGAACACTTAAAGAACCATCCTCCCTTCTCCAAGCATCCCAATTGGGATCAGCTCCTGCAGAAACCCCAGGTTCAGAAATATCCATAGACCCAAAATCCCCAGACATCTCCGGTGGCTGTGCCCATTCAGTGCCCGCTTCCCCAGCCACCACCTGTTCCTCAGCATCCATCTCCCCATCTGAATCTTCCTCAGAAGATCCCCCATATAGCTCTCTAAGTCGCTTCCTGCGCAACTCCTCCAGTGAACCCTCATTACGAGGGTTTTTTCTTCCTCTTCGAATTCCATCCCCATCAACCATAATCCCTGTCAGGACCCAGGCTGCAGAGCACCAATAACCATGCGCAGAGACCAGATTCTATCTAATATCTTTATTAAGGAATTATATAAAGTCAATAAAAACAAGTGAAGAATATAGTTCAGAAGCAGACCTTTCAGGAAAGGCCAAATATAGTCCAGGAAAATAATGTCCAATATAAGATATTAGAGTTCAAAGTTATAATCCATTAACCGAAACACACACTTTGCCAAGCAATAGTGTGGGGAGATGACAAGGTCTTATAGTCCATTGAAGCTTGACAACAAGGCTGGAACATAAGCTTGATTCTTGGCTGGATCAAAGACTTGAAACGTGGCAACTTGAAGCATGAAACAAGGTCCGTGGCAAAACGTGAGACAAGGCAAGACTTGAAACTAGATCCGGGAAGCAGGGAACAAGGAATACGAAGTCCACACACGATCTCTCTCTCAAGCTGATCAATTGACTCCGCAAGGTTCCCCTTGCGGCAAAACCCCTATATAGGGTCTTGTTTTCCCGCCAACAGAACACTTTCCCTGGAGAACAAGAAGCGAGACCCAACTCTGTCCAGATGCATGACTCCTTAGAATTTCCCAAGGGAAGCAGACCTAATCAGCTAGTTGTTTGGCAGCGATTCTGAGACTCCGGCGATTAGCCTCCCTGACTCCTCTATCTCTATTATAATTGTCCTTTCAGGAAAACGGGGGAGAATTCTGCCCAAGGCTTGTTTGGTTAACTTCCTGAGGACAAACATCCTCCAGGTGGAGAGGCTCCGATTCAAGCTGAACCGGTGGAAATCCCATGTTTTCCTCCTCGTCTGCCACAATAGCACTAGGAACGGGACTACAAGGCCCATGAGACATCACAATCCCCGAAGGCGCAGTCACAACAATTATTCATTACATTTCAAAGAAATACTAAGTGAGGTCCTCAGGCTATCCTGAACAATACCTTATTTTAAAACATATGTCAAATGAAGTGATGAATATAATTCCTAAAAATCCATTTAACACGGGAATGGCATCTCTAAAAATTGTTACTTTTCTTTTTAAAGGCATGCTGTCTCAATTTTAGCTGGATTTTAGCCCTCATTCTTTGAAGTACTACAGTAACCTGCATGTGTCCCCCTCCCACAAGGCTATCGTTCAACCCTACAAATTTCCATATGCTTCCTAAACACCAAAAATTGGGTGGAAATGGCTAACAATGCCTCCAACAAGCCTGGTATGTTAGGGGAACAGGTGTGTCAAAAACTCACAAATATGGCAAAATAACAGCAAATAGTCTAGTGGTTTGAAGGGCCTAGGGGACCGAACTATTTGGAAGAAAAAATACTCCCCCCCCCCCCATTTTTAGGTGGGGAAAAAATGGGGAATGTGGCCTTTGATGGTCTCACTGAGGAAACAACACAAACCCCCACTTCGGGAAATTGTCCTCATACTACAAATATCAACCATTATTTATGTTCCCATGTTGACAACAAACTGAATGTTTCTCCTTTTTATATTAAAACAAATATTCTTTCTACGTTGCAAAGGAAATTACATAGATAATTATTAGGAAAGAAAAATAATATTACATGCATATGCTTTAGTTAAGCTGCCCTAAAATATGATCTCTATAGCAAGACTCATAGTGCCCATATTTATTATACTAACACTTTTTGAACATTTCCTGAATACACCTGTCAGAGTTAAATGATAACAGATTTATCTATTCTTCTCTCTTGTATCAGACCATTTGTGAGAAATAGTTAAAATTCAACCTCTGCTCATTGGACATATGCAAAGATATTTGCCATAAATTTGGACTGGATGGCCCATGAGATCTCTTCCAACTCTACTATTCTATGATTCTATGATTCTATAAGAATTTAACGTTATTGGAGAGTAAACCTGAGTTAGTTCAAGACTACTGAATCACATAATTGGAAGAAACACCAAATGCATTTAGTTCAGTGCAGGCAGGAATGCACAACTAGAACATCCATGACAGCGGATCATCTAACCATTGTTTATACGCTTTCAGTAAAGAAAAAATATTTGGGGTAGCAATGTTGACCATGCCAGATATTGAAAAACATTTTTGTATTTCAATAAATAAAATTTCTGTAGTAGTCTGTTTTACTGCCCGCTTACCATCAGGAAGTTCTTCATAGGAATTTCCTTGACCCATTTAGTTAGTACATCACAAAGACAAGTACATGAATTATGATATCACACAGAAAAGCTATTTTACTCCATTAGCAATATTAGAGACTCTGGCTTGTTTAAATCTGAGATGATTTGGATTAATTGACCAATGAGGGAAAAATATTTCATCACGAACATGAAATATTGTCAAGAGGAATGACTAATTCCCCGAAGGTATGGAACCAACATTTCACACAAAAGTACAGTGGCTTCTGATTTTAGTTGCCCAGTTAAAAGGATGAATAAACATGAGTATATATAAGCAAAACAAGTGATTTCTGAACATAAATAGACTATGTGCCACAGGAATTTATGCTTTATTACATGTTTTCCAGAATCTTGTGAAGTGATGACATGAAGTACATTCCAACATGGAGGATAACTATCAATAACCCATATTTTGTTTGCCTGGTGAAATTAATAAATGGATCCAGTTTAAACCAGGAATTTAAATCAAGAGTATAAACAGCAATTAGTTGTTGTTCCAAGATCAAGCATCTCAGTTTCTGAACAGTACTCTCTACTTTTCCACAAATGATCAACAAATCTCTCAGTGACATCTACCTAGGAATTTCACATCTGTGTTTTGAATGCAGGAAAAACAGAAGATTGTTATTGTATTTACTACTGTTTTTCCAAAAAGAGCCTAATTGAGAATTAAGAGTCAGTACTGCTGGGCACTTGTCATGGCCTGTTCAAGAGATTCAGTGTCAGTTCTGCACTTCAATTCATTTGTCTTCTCAAAGCATCCAAAAAGCAATACGAGTGAGGAGAGTGACAGCACAATTCACAATTTTGTTTTTCCTCGAGGCAACTGAAGTGAATCATCCCAGGGAAGTGAGTAACCTAACAGGCAGAGAAGACACTAGCCAGAAGTTGCCAAACCCACTAAGAGCACTTTGCCAAACAGCTTTATCTATACTACAGAACAAAAATATTCAAAAGATTTCAGAAGATATAAAACAGGAACTGACAGCCTCCGTGCCACTATCACCTGTGTCCACCCACAGATCTTACCATTGCCTGTATACCTGCCACTGAGCTGCCAATTTAAAGCATCAAACCAAAAATATGGCTTTCAAATATTTTAAAGATCAAGTTATTTGCTTTAGAGATTTATTCAATAATATTACCATAATCAAAACCATAACTTCATCAAAATATAATCCAACCAAGTAAAGATATCAGAGTTAACAACTGCTCTTCATTGTATGGATGTCAGATGAGTTCTATATATGGCCTTCTTTTAACACTCAAAGTTTTCTTCTCTCAAAACCCCCACTTTTACTCCAATAGGTCAGCATAAATACCAAATTTCTAGTCTAGTCATTATCAAAATCACTCACGCTAAAATAAGAAGTTTGGAGACAATAAGATTAATCAAAATCTTTTCACAAGGATGATCAAACTGCAATCTTTCTCCTATGGACTGAGGAATATGGATATGCAGTTCTCACTATCTGATACATTTTACTGATCATCGACACTCTTGTCTGCAGAAGCACCAAGCACAAGCTACCTCTATCATTTGTTTTGAGAAACTAGTAGCAGGGAACTACAATAAATAAATAACAGCTCAGTTACACTCAGTTCTGTGGGTGATTTTTCTCCTATAGACACTGTCATGTTTGATTTCCTTCTCAACACACTAAACAAGCCACACTGGAATGTTGACATGTAAGCTTGGTATAATTACACAACAGCCAGCAAAGAGGGCAACATTATAAGGATGCTTCATCTCAATATAGATTACTAGGTTGGCATTTGATGACAGGAAGTCAAACTGGTTTTTTAAAATTTGAACTAGAGCTGAATAGGAATCCTAAGTTGTATTTTACCAACTGAAACCCAGAGAAACACGTATATGTGTTTCAAATTTAAACTGTCAGTCTCTATTTTAAAATTAAACTGAAACAATAGGCTAAGCTATAGAGATCAACAATGCTTTGCCTTAGATCAAACTTGCCGAAACTTCCCAGCCTAGTTTAAGTGCAAGCACTGGAGCAAACTTCCTGGAAAACAAAACAAGGAAATTGCCAAAGGTGGACTAAAAGCACGTACTTACCCATCTCTCCCTTTACTGACTATCTTCACTTCAAAATAATAAATACCACAGGCTGCAGGAATGGGATGAGTAGCCCTGACTGAGGCAGCATCCTTGTGATTTTTCCCATGTCCTGGAAAAAAAGAAAAGGGTGTTTGAGAACACAAACCCTTTTATCACATTTCATCAATTGTAAGATACTATCAGTTCTAAGATGTACCTTAATTTCAGCAACACCATCAAAATATATATATGTTACACCTGCAATTCTAAGATGCAGCCCATTACTTGAGATGTTTATATAGGGAAAAGTGCATATTAGAACTGAAGAAATACAGTATTTCTCCATGAGTTATCAGACTAGAAAAGGAAAGAGCAAGAACAAGAATAATTTCCCATGGAAATGCAGAAATAGATGCTTCTCTGCTTAAAATAATGGGCCCCTACACTGCCTCTCTCTTTGTAAAGAAAAGAGAGAAAACACTGACCCCAATCTGATGACCAACAGACAAGCTATTGCAGTTTCCATGGGAAGAAAGAAGCAATGGTATAAACCCAAATCAAGCTGGGTATAAACCAAAACAAACTTTCAGCTCTTGCACAGGCCTCACAACGTTTCCTCACAGCTCTCAAAAAAGAGCAACGCTTCATAATTCAACAAATAAGATAAAGCACCTGCGTCAAACTCAATGCCCACAGCCTGAATTCAGCCTGTAATGTCATTTTATGTGGCCCTTTCATATGCCAGACTAAAACACCTGTATTCTTCAATAGACATCTTTATCAGAGCTGATGGGAGTTGTGATATGGCTGCAGTTTGTCCTGTTTAGTCAGAATAGTGGGTTTTTTATTTGATGTCTGACGTTAAAATGCCCTCTAACCTTTCCCCAACCTCAGAGCCACAAATGTCATTGGTCTGAATTCCTATTATCCCCAGTCCACATGGCGGATATTCAAAAGTGATGTGAGTTGTTGTTCAACAACATCTGAGGACCCAAACTGGTTAAAAACTAAAGAGACTGACCACTATCTGGATATAGACTGAATCTCTCTGTATCCAAGGATTCTCCATCAATGGATTCAATGGCCCTTTGAAGGCAACTATAAGGTTAATATGGATCTCGATGAAAATGAGTTTGACAGCCCTGGATACCAAAACACATGGTAGAAAGATCAATACACAGCAGCCACAGAGTACAAGTCCAAAACTCATAATTGACAGTTGACTCGGTAGGCCTGCCGGGAAAGATGGATCTTTAATTAGGTCTTAAATTTAGACAGCTTGTTTAGCTTTTGTAGCTCTTCCAGCAGGTCATTCCACAGTCTTCTGTTGAAGCCAATGAAAATGTTCTGGCTGGTTGGAGAAAGCATCTCCCTAAAGGGCCATGGATTGTGCAGGAGAATGCAATTCTGTAGGCAACTTGGACTCAAACCATGAAAGACCGTGCACCCATGCACTGGTAACCTTAAGGTTGAACTTCTGCAATGCGCATTACATTGGGCTATCTTTGTACCAAGTTTGGAAACTTCAGTTGGTTCAAAATACCGCAGCCTAATTGGTTACAAGAACATCTAGGAGTGAGCACATTACACCTATCCTAATGTCACTCCCCTGGCTGTCAATTAGTTTCCAGGAAAAATACAAGGTGTTGGGTGCATGGTTTGGGTCCAGGTTACCTTCAGGATCACTTTCTCCTGTACAATCCACCACGAACCCTTAGGTCCTCTGGGGAGCCTCTGCTCCAGCCTCCCAGAATCTGACTGGTGACCACCACTCAGAGGACCTTTTCATCGGCAGCCTGAAGACTTTAGAATGACCTGCTGGTAAAGCTCCGACAGCTAAATCAGCTAAATTTAAAAATCATCAAAAGACACATCTCTTCTGGCAGGCCTACCCAGACAGTTTTTAACTAAGAATCTTAAACTCATGTCCTTTGTTTGATGTCTTTTTTGTGTACTTTAATATACATTTTATAGAAATGCAGTTTTAATGTGCATCTTTTATAGAAATATATATTTGTTAAATTTTTGCATTGTTCGTGTTTTTTATCATGTTGTAACTTACCTCAAGCCCCAGGAAAAGGCGGGTAAGAAATAAAATTATTATTATTATTATTATTATTATTATTGGCTTTAAAGGTAACCAATTTATTGTTGGTTTATTGACTACAATTTATTGTTGTGTTTCTATTAGTTATTTCATTTTGATTGAGGTGTTTTATGTACATCCTTGTACGCTGTTATTTTATGTTATTCGGTGAGACTGAAAGGGGGCCGGGCTGTGGCGCAGGCTGTTGAGCAACCAGTTGCAGCCAGCTGCAACAAATCACTCTGACCAAGAGGTCATGAGTTCGAGGCCAGCTCGGAGCACCGCATTTGTCTTGTCTTTGTTCTATAATAAATAATAATAATCTTTATTTATACCCCGCCACCATCTCCCCAACGGGGACTCGGGGCAGCTTACATGGGGCCATGCCCAGAACGATACAATATAACAAAATATAAATAAAACAAGAAATCATAACACATTAAACAATACTATATATATATATATATACACACACACACACATTACAGTAAACAAAATCAAAAGAACAGTAGAACAATAAAACCAGGGCGGGCCACATGAACACTAAGATAAAACTCGGGGTGAGAAAGGAAGTAAGAGTAAAAACCACAGAGAACAGGGTTATAGAGTGGTGGGGCAATCTGGAGGACAGATATTGGAGGAGAACAGCAAAAAGGGATATATGTAGCAATTACTCTCCAAAAGCACAGCGGAAGAGTCATGTTTTCAGGTCTTTCTTAAAGGCTGCTAGTGTGTGCTATGTTAAGGCATTGAATGTTTGCCTTATATGTGTAATGTGATCCTCCCTGAGTCCCCTTCGGGGTGAGAAGGGTGGAATATAAATACTGTAAATAAATAAAAATAAATAAAGCAGGGCCTCCCTGGAAAATCTTAATCTCCGTGGTGGTTCATAGCAGGAGATGCGTTCGGACAGGTAAACTGGGCCGGGGCCGTTTAGGGCTTTATAGGCCCAAGCCAGCACTTTGAATTGTGCTAGGTATCTAACTGGCAGCCAATGGAACTGACGCAACACGGGAGTTGTGTGCTCCCTGTACGTCGCCCCAATTATTAACCTGGCTACCTCTGTTTGGACTATTTGAAGCCTCCGAACAGTCTTCAAAGGCAACCCCACATAGAGCGCGGTGCAGTAGTCTATCCTAGATTTACTGGACTGGTGTGGTGGTTAAGTACAGAGGTGTTCTCGTTCTGGGATACAACAGCCCGGGCTCTTAATGGCAAGTGACCAAGGCCCCGCAGCAGGCTCCTCTCCTTCTCCCCACCTCAAGCCCAACATCCCCGCACCGTCACTATGGCGACCCGGCTGCGTTCTTCCCCAAAGAAGGGCGACACTTCGAGGCTCCTTCCCGTCTCTCTCCCTCCCTCCCTCTCCGCCCTACCTTTGTAGTGAACGCGCAGGTTGCCCTGGGAGAGGCCGATGTAGTTGTACTTGTCCTTGGGGCTCCAGGCGCGCGGGAGCGGCGTCTCGGCCAGGTTGACGGCGGGGTAGAGGCGGCGGAGGCGCTGGCTCAGCTCCTGCTCCTCCGGGGCCAGCGGCGAGGGCGGCGGGGGCGGCGGAGGGGCCAAGCCCGAGTCTCCCCCTGGGAAGCTGGTGGCACCCACGTCCGCCATCTTGGATCCACTGTTGTGTCAGCAGGAGAGAAGCAAAACTCGTCTCCCCGACTGGCCAATGGGAGGCGGGCTCGGCCACAATGGGGCCGAAAGGCACTCTGGGAAAGCGGGTTCGCTCGCCTATTGGCGCCCAGCGCGTCTCGAGCGGCGCTGGACTACAAGTCCCGAAGGGTACCGCGCGAGAGAGGGCTAACGCAACACGTCACGACGCACGCCGAAACAAACAGTCCCCTCAGAAAACTCACAGCAACCCAGTCTCCTCAGAAGTCTGTGGCCGAAGCAGGCGAGTGGAGGAGGTTTTTCGCCTGGGGAGAAGGAAGAAGCGTGGCTATAGGGCAGGCATAGGCAAACGTCGGCCCATCAGGTGTTTTGGACTTCAGTTCCCACAATTCCTAGACTGGGTGGCTGTGAGTTTTCCGGGCTGTATGCCCATGTTCCAGAAGCATTCTCTCCTGGCGTTTCGCCCACATCTGTGGCATGCATCCTCGGAGTTTGTGACGTCTGTGGGAAACTAAAGTGGAGTTTGTGTCCAGGGTGGGAGAAAGAACTCTTGTCTGTTGGAGGCAAGTCTGAATGTTGCAGTTGGCCACCTTGATTAGCATTGAATGGCCTTGCAGCTTCAAAACCTGGCTGCTTCCTGCCTGGGAGATGTGAGCTGTCCCTGATTGTTTCTTGTCCAACAAAGGATTCCCCCCAGGCAGGAAGCAGCCAGGCTTTCAAGCTGCAAGGCCATTCAGTGTTAACCAAGCTGGCCAGTTGCAACATTCACACTTGCCTCAGGTAGACAAGAGTTCTTTCTCCCACCCTGAACATCATTTCACAGATATATAAACCCCACTTGCCTAACTTATTTCGGAGTAAACTTCACGTCCAGAGCCGTGCTCTCCTTCAAGCAATTCCCTCTCCTTAGGCCGCTCTTCCGCTGGGCACCTGCAGGGGGCGCGGTGGACTTGGGGGCGGGGCCTGTTGCCAAGGCGCCGCGATGTCAACAGTCTCGCTCCGCGCCGCTTTCTTCCGGCCTGCGCGGCCATGGAGAGCCGGGCCACGGGCTTTCCTGGGTGAGTCCTCCGGGAGGGAGGCTTCTGGAAGCGACTCCAGCTGGTTTGCTTACTGTTGAAGGGGTGGGATAGAGCAGACATGGGCAAACTTCGGCCCTCCCTCCAGGCGTTTTGAACTTCAACTCCCACAATTCTTAACAGCCCTGAATCAAGATACAGTAGAGTCTCACTTATCCAACGTTCTGGATTATCCAACGCATTTTTGTAGTCAATGTTTTCAATACATCGTGATATTTTGGTGCCACATTCGTAAATACAGTAATTACTACATAGCATTACCATGTATTGAACTACTTTTTCTGACAAATTTGTTGTATAACATGATGTTTTGGTGCTTAATTTGTGAAATCATAACCCAATTTGATGTTTAATAGGCGTTTCCTTAATCCCTCCTTATTATCCAACATATTCGCTTATCCAACATTCTGACGGCCCGTTTATGTTGGATAAGTGAGACTCTACTGTACTGCTTTAAGAGAACACCCCTACGGATTTTTAGGTCTTTCACCTGGGCATAGAATCACATTGGAGAATCTGGAGAGTCCTAGAGAAGCGTTCTCTCTAGAAATCAATAGGTCCTCCAGTGTGACCAAAGAAAGTTGAGCATTAATTCACACTGGAGGACCTTGGAGATTCCCACAGGGAACCTTTTAAATGAAACCTGTGAATAATCAAATCTGCAAAAGTCAAAATCTGAACCGCATATGTCAATGATGGGCAACCGTTTGCACTTGGTGTGTCAAAATTCACCAAAAAAACCCTAGCATGACTTGGGTGGTGTGTCACTTTGAGAAAAAAACCCCATAATTTCACAATATATATAGTTTAAATAACAAAAATATATAAATGCAATATATAACTGTATTTAATTAATCAAAAACTATTTACTACCATTATTTCCATGTACAACAATCTGTGGTACCTCTTGCAGTTTCCATGCTGATTTCTCTCTATTTTAGTTTCAATGTAGTCATGAATAATGAATAATATAATAGTAATATAATAGTAATAATATAATAATATACTACAATAATAATAGAATAGTAATAGAATGATTATATATATATATATATATATATATATATATATATACACCCTGTTTCCCCTAAAATAAGACATCCCCAAAAAATAAGACCTAGTAGAGGTTTTGCAGAATTGCTAAATATAAGACCTCCCCCGAAAGTAAGACCTAGCAAAGTTTTTGTTTGGAAGCATGCCCGGTGCCCACCAAACAAAACACCATAGCATACAGGATTGGTAAATGTACATACCAGTTGTATATGGAAATAATGGTAGTAACAAGAAATTCTTGACAGAAGTCACAGTATGTCTGGTTTGGTTATATTGGTTTGTGATGACAACTACTGTACAGTATAGAATAAATGTTCATTTTTTTGTTCAACAATAAATGTGAATTCTTCTTCATGGAAAAATAAGACATCCCCTGAAAATAGGACCTAGCGCATCTTTGGGAGTAAAAAATAATATAAGACACTGTCTTATTTTCGGGGAAACACGATATATGGTATATATATATATATATATATATATATATATATATGTGCATAATTCCCATGGAGTAAACAACAAAACCACTGGACCAAATCACACCAAATTTGGCCACAAAAGACATTAGTCATCCAATCAATCTGCATGCGGCAGCGTGTCAGCAAAAATGGCTAGGCGTGTCAGTGCTGACACGCGTGTCATAGATTGGCCATCACTGGCATATGTTATTACTACCACGAGTACTGTATATCTGGAAAGGAGTAACAGGGATGTCTTGATACTAGATACACCTTTATATCGCCAAACTATCTTATTTTCTTTCTGGGGAGAATCTACACTTAGTCCCCTGCATAGCCAAATTCATTATAAAAGCCACCCACCTGAGAGAACTCTATCTCACAATATGGGGTCCCTTATCATGGTGATGAATTTTCCTAAATTTTCCGATTGATTCTTTCACACTCTTTAATCCTCTTTTTTAATCAAACTTGTTTAATCAAGTTTTACTGTGTTTTAATTTATTTTAGTTAACAATTACAGGAGTTTTAGAATGTGATTAGTGTCTATTTGTCTGTTTATTTTTGTTTTTTGTCTTTTATTGTTGGACTAATCAATAAACAGATCTATCTATATACACCTTTATGGAGTTTGGTAATGTCTTATGGTCATACACTTTTTTATTTTAGGTTAGGAATAAGCACTCAGGAACTTGAGAAAAGGTATTACTTTTATTCTGTTTATACTTTTATTCTGTTTATTCTTATTCTATTCACAAGAGAAGAGAGTTGCTAGAAAGATGACAACACAAAGGCAAAGTGTTAATATTGGATAATCAGTTTTGATGTTGTTGGAATGATGGCTGATTTACAAGCTACTGTGGCAGTACCTCTTTAATTAAACAGTTTATACCTTCCCCCTAGTTACTTAGAGCAGGGGTGAGGAGTGTGTTACTTACACAGATGTTCTCAAAATGCTTCTCCATAGGTTATGCTGTCTGAATGTGGTAATAACATTTGGAAGTTCACAGCATCCCCTCCCTTAATATAGACAGTTCCCAGATTATGAGACACAAGAACACTTTGTCTTGGCTGACTGCAGAGCTGCATAACTGCAATGTTAAACTAATGCTATGTTTCAGATCTATATCTGAACAGTCTGTCAATGTATTTGGTACAGCAGACATATTCTGCTATTGAAATGGGGCTTCTACTGAATCCTATTGCTCTTCTCACTATCCTATCTTCAGTACAGGACTAAACTTTCAATATTCTGGTTGGTAAACTGGTGGTAAAATACAATCTGCAGTTTCAGACACAATGAGAAATTCTCGTTTAAACAAACCAGGATCTACATGCATGAGAATGAGGAAGAGGGTGAAGGAGGGCATAGACTTCAAATTCATTCCTGACTTCTCAAAGCATTAGGCAGTGTTATTTCCAAGGCCACGCAAAGTCTGCTATTTAACATGAAGTTCAAGAATTTGTCATTGTGTGACAATCATCAGCATAGCAAAATGGACAGTTTTCCCTAACCTAATTGCAACACACTAGCTGAGGATGGTGGGAGTTATAGTCCAACATATACTGAGGCCAAAGTTGAAAAAAAACTGAAATAAGATGCCTGCTTCGAGCCATTGGTTCTCTTTCATCAGATGAAGGTAGCTTGATTGGGTCAAAAGGCCAGTCCTTTGTGATCTGATGAAATGTCTTCCCAGTCACCCTCCGCTGTCACCATATTTGGCTGTAGGAGTAGCAAAATAAAACAAACTCAAAAGTATTTTGCTTGAAAGAGAATTATGCTTCCAGAAGGCCTTTCAGAGAATTTATGTCTTTCCAACAGGGATACAATGAAGCATGTAGACTTTGACAGGTTGTTGGTGGTTGCTGCTAACATTCCTTACTTTGGGCTATTTGGGATAGGCCTACTGCAAGATGGTTTCCATGGGGCAAAGGTTTTGTGCTATAGTGGTGTTAACGCTCTCATGTTCGGAATGTCCTTCTCAGTAGCACTGCCAATTCTTCTTGCCATTATTTAGGGTCTCATTTCGACAGTCCCTCCAGACTTTAAAAAGCCAAAAAAGTATTCCTGCCTTGAATGCATCATCTCAGAAGGTATCACTCCTGAAGAAACAGAAAACTCTGGTGAGTGGAGCAGTGCCAGCAAATCGAAGCTTCTGCCTAATCAGAGACAGGCGCATTGGATCTTGGTAGCCTTCTATAATTTGGGCAGCTTCTGTGATCAAAGGCCTAGGCAAGAGGATGCCATTTCAGTTTTAATTTTGAGTATGTATTTTAAACACTGTTTTCAATAACATTTTGATTTGTTTTAAAATAATGTATTTACAAATATTAATGTGTTGTATACCACTTGGGTCTGAAAGGCAAGACATACTTAAATAAACACATAATAATAAGGTATGAAATCTTAGAATTATAGAGTTATAATATTGAGATATCCCCCTTTTGATCCAGGTTGGTTCTCATAACTGAGAATACTCTCAAATTAATCTATGAAATTATCTCACTGCAATTTGGAGATCAAGGATCACAAAAAGCACAACCACTAAATTTTGGCAAGCATGTGACACTCAAGGTGGTTTTCTTGTATGAAGGTGAACACATTCTGGGAAATAATAATTGCTGTTATCGCAGACATCATTAAACAAGCTAATGTAGTTTTCCCTGCCCTTGTTCTGTTGTCAATATTTCTGGCTAGAAATAAGCACCTTCAACATTAATCATTGCTATGCTTTCCAACATCAGCCACCAGGATAGAAATTGTGGAAAGGAAAGGAAAACAGGAGCCTTCTTCCTAGATGACTTGTGGTCTGTGATCCTTTACTATTTGAATGAGATTTTCCTGCTTCTTGGCAGGGGGTTGGACTGGATGGCCCATGAGGTCTCTTCCAACTCTGATTCTATGATTCTATGAAACATTATCAGATGAATCACAGGCCTCACCCAACCTCTTTAACAAAATTCCTTTATTGAAAAGTGGATTCCCTCATATAATACATAAATTAGAGCATGGTGCACAGTACCACTAGCCCACTACTTAAATCTCTTGAAAGATGTCACATCTGATTCCTCTTTTTTGTATGCTTTTCTAAATATATTTAATGAAGGCTTTTTGTTATCTTCATTATTCTGTAGATGGCATTTGTGTTAACTTTATTCTTTTTTTCACTCTGTTTACACTACACTTAATAAAACCAATAAAACATTAACAATTAAAACAGTACAGCAATGAGTTAAACCCTTGTGCTGTCGGGACTGCTGACCAAAAGGTTGGCGGCTTGAATCCGGGGAGCGGGGTAAGCTCCCATCTGTCAGCTCCAGCTTCCCATGCGGGAACATGAGAGAAGTCTCTCACAGGATGGTAAAACATCAAACATCTCGGTGTTCCCTGGACACCGTCTTTGCAGACAGCCAATTGTCTCACACCAGAAACGACTTGCAGTTTCTCAAGTTGCTCCTGACATGGAAAAAAAAAACCAAAGATCTCCCCCTAAATCTGACCTTTTAGTTAATTTAACCCTATATTCTTGAATCAGACCTATAGGAGCTCCCTGTGGTTTCAAGCACGATATTTCCTATTTCTACTAGGAGGTTCCTGGCATTTTCCCGTTGTCTCCCATCCAAATACTCACTACAAACAATACTGTTTAGCTTCTCTAATTAAAAAAAAAACTGGGTATGTGCAGGTTTGTGAACTCAACCCTGGTACAGGAGCAAAGAAGCATGAGAAAATAAATGAAAGGGGGTGGGAGAAATCCTGCTCCCATATTTTGAAGACTTCCAGATGTGTAGGTTGCAAGTGGGGTGGTAGTGATCAGATGGAACTTTGTGAAGGGATTATACAAAAGACCAAAAAACAATAGCAAAAAACTTCATTTTTCTCTCCTTAATGTTTAGGGTCGTTCTAGCAGCCAGTTGTCTTCATGGCCTTCGTATGCCCCGGGACAAGTGATCCTGCAGAACCGAAAACCTTGTACTCTTCCTGAATGGCAACGGTATGTGTGAAAATAAGATTTTAATGATTGCACTAAAATCTTGCAAGCTCAGGGATGTGGCTTTCTGAGGCAATTTATCTGAGCAAGGCTATCAGTGACCATGGCTGTTGGAGGTCTCTCAAGTCAAAAGATCACCATAAGTCAAAAGCTGTCTGTATGGCAAATAACAACAATAAGCTGTATGTCCAACCATTCTCTTTGTCCATCTAGACCAGAACTTTCTAAACTGTGTGTTACAACACATTGATCTGTTGACTGCGATGTGTAGGTATGCCACATGAACGTAATGAGAAAGCTCTGAATTTATGTAGAATATGCAATACCAACTTGCATATGTATTTTTATGCAGCAAAGGTGCCGATTAGTATTGGTAACATTATTAATGTTAGTATTAGTAACATGCTGTTACTCATAAATGACAGACATTTTGGACATTTGATATTATTTTACAAATTGTATATTTTAAAAATAAACATGAAATTTTTTTGTAAGATATGTTGTGTCCCTGTACATATTGTTGTTACAATTTACGTATGTGTCCATATCGCTTATAATGGGTTGGTTGAACCTCTGGTTTGGTAGTCAAATTGAATGATTGTGTTGCGAAATGCTGCTTGTCTAGAAAGTGACTCGCCAACATGAAATGTTTGGAAAACTCTGATCTAGACAGCGCTGTTTATTCTGGATTTGCAAGTCCTTGAGCAGGGAAGGTTTTCTGTTCTCTGCTTATGAGATGCTATGACTGAAGTTGGGGTTGCCATGCACAGCATGTGCTCTGTCACCAAATTAGCTCTATCCCAGCCTGCCATAGTAGACAGCTGATATTTCCTTATTTTGTTTGAAAGGGGGAATATGATTTACATATTATGCTTCAGAACATGCTAGCCAATCTCACCTCTATGAGTGTTACAACTAAATTTTCTTGCTGAAATAGTGATATTTTGGTAAAGATGCTAAAATTAAACTGTGAAATAAGTGGCGTATTATTTAATTATATTTCAGCACCACTAAAGATACCATATCTAGTTCTATTGCAAAGCCACGCTACCTTGAAGAACTGGAATGCTATCTGTGGAAAGAGCTGCAAGTTCTGGATCTTACTAAAGGGAAAGTTCAGGAACTGAAGCTTCAGGTCTGAGCACTGAATGTCTGTAAAACAAGTATTTATTACTATTAATAAGGGATGAGGAATGTGTTTGTTGGGCTCTTCTCTCATTGCTTCTCTTCATTAGTTGTGCTTATGTAGGGATTTTGGAAACTGGTATAAAAAGTAACATTAGCAAGTCCTGGATAATGTTCATATCTCATTTTCCAGCTTTCTTGAGATGGTTCCTAGCAAATTACCTTTAGAAGATCCACACTTCTTTCAGAAACAGACAGGGCTTTCTGAGCAGTGCTGCATACTTGCTGAACCCAGTACCTTTTTAATTTCTAATGTGGAAATTACTAACTGTGGGACTCACATTAACTTTGTGTATGAGGAGCTTCTTCACATCTTGGGCAAGTAATCTGTCAGCAAGGGCTCATACCAGAGGAGACAAGTGTGGTGGGAGGTTGTTGTTTTTAAAAGATTTTTTTCCCCCTGCCATTTCATGACACTTCCTGGCACCTCCTGAACTTTTAAAATTCATACCCAGAACTGGGTTTATTTTTAAATCCTAAAGATATCAGAAGAAAAACAGTGCCTCTTGTTCTACAAGGGCCAACCAGTCCCACACTTGGGCCCCGTGTTTCAGAACCACTAGTTGGTACCAAAATCTATGGCTCTTCAACTCTGATTATATACAATCACACAGTAAAATCATGTCCTTTATTTAAACAGGGTTCAATTATAATGGGATGTCTCTTTTAGTCCTGTATTGTTTGTAACTTGTAGTCTATGCTTTTAAATTAATGGTTTATATTAATTTGATTCCAGATATAGTTTCATATTATTTTATTCTTAACTTTTTGTATATTATAAGGATATTTGGTTATACATGTATCTCTTTTTTATTCTATAAATCACCTTGAGTTCCCCTTTTGAGCAGAAAATAGGAGAGAAATAAAAGTGACTGAATGACTGATTGATTGATTCAAAGAGCTCTGTTGCAACTCCAAAAAATTATTACAACCTGCTTCCAAAAGAATAGAGTGAGTAGATGTGGAAGAAATGTCGCCTAGCAAAAGTCAATAAAATTCAAGGAGCTGTCCTGCTATACATCACACCTCTTTAAACCAATCTGGAATAGCCCAAGATACGGTAATTTGATATACTGTTGGCCTGCATACTGTTGGCCTGCATACCCTGAGTCCCTTCGGGTGAGAAGGGCAGCATAGAAATGATGGAAATAAATAAAATAAAATAAATAGGAGTGCAGAATCCTTGTGTGATACACAGGCCTACTGTACATTCTTTCTGTGCAGGGGAGAGGGATTATTGAATATCCATTTGCTGTGATAGTTGTAATAATAGTGCTAGTAGTCAAGTCTAAAACATACAACTAGCAGAGTGGAGTAGTACTAAATTTGTTATCTCTCATTTTCCTTTTCCACCACTCCAGCCTTACAAAGAAGTATTTGAATTCTTCATGGAAGAGTTTAAAACATACAAGCCTTTATTGGCTTCCATCAAGAATGAGTATGACCTAACTATAGGTAAGAGATGCTGCCATATCAAATATAATAGTTATTCTGAATGAGCCAATCTGCACATCAAACTCAGGTGCCAAACAATATCCACTGGTAAAAATTATTAAGCAAAGTGCTGATCAAATCTGGCATAGCTAAGAAAAGAAACATTTGTCTTTGAATTCAGGTGGGAGAAGCTTTAGGCTTCGTTTTGGATTTAAACTCCCATTAGTCCTAGTTAGCAAGTGGAGTGGGAAGAAATTGTGAGAGTTATAGCCTAGAAGCCCTGGAAGGCCAAGGAATCCCCACTCCTATTTTAAATATGACACAAAATAGTCATGAATGAATGAGTTCTGTAGCATTGTCTTTCCTAGACTCAAAAGTCTAATTCAACTTAAATTGACCAAAAACTGATCTGATTCTTCCCAGTTTAAAAGAATGAGAGGACAACATATGTTTACATGAAATCAGTTTATCCTTTAAGCGATTTTTCATTTCACATATGGTCTCATAGAATAATATCCATCATACAGTATGTCAGGGCACTCTTTCTTTTTAATTCCTCAACATAAAATTCTGGCTCAGCAAACAATGTGTGCATCATATCAGGGCTCCAAATGATCCGAGTAAAGATCCATTGTGATCAATAAGTGATAGATGCAGACACCTTTTCCAGATTAAGTTGGCATACTAAGCATCTAATATAAGGAGTCACCCAAGCTTCCTTAGTGGAACCTAAGTGGGCATTCAAAATGCTAGTTTTAAAGACCAAATCTCATTTAACCAAGCCTTTACATTAGTGCTCACAGTGTTACTTTTTTGGGACTATAGTTCCCAGAATCCCTCAGGAGAACTAGTAGTTCTGTTGTCTGAGGAATAATTAGATCTGTAGTCCAGGAAAGTATTTTTCTCGATTCTGGAAAGTACAAATTCTCTGTTAATTCTCTGCAGTCAACTCCCAAGTGTGTGTGAGTTTTGCAAGGCAATGCATTGCAGCAGCAGACCCCAGAAAAGAAGGCCTTTTGAAAGATCAATATATCTTTTTGTCACTTTATAAAGCCACTAGCTGTGCCCGGCCACGCGTTGCTGTGGCATTGTCTGGTGATGTCTGTATTTTATAGGCAGTGTGGAAGAGGCCTAGGTGAGGCCTAACTTTGCCTGTCCCCTGGGCTGAGTAGGTTGCTAGGAGACAAGTGGGCAGAGCTTAGCCTTCTAACTGGCAGCAATTGGATAAAAACAATTATTCCTCTCCCTCTAATTAGGACTTTATTTTTCTTTTCTTTTTGTTGTATCAACCTAGAGGCATGGATGAGGGGTTGTGCTATCAATTTTTGAGGTTGTGCGGTGTTTAGTTTTGTTGTTTTGTCGGTCGCCAGGATTCCATCACTCTTTTATATATATAGATATTCAGAAATCTTTAATAACTTGAGAACTTTCTTTTTACGATTTGTAGCACATCTTCAGGAAAAGCTCCACTCCTTGGAAGCCGTGAATGCTGTCCTGGTCACAGCCTCCGATCAATTCACCCAACAAATCCTGGCAATACAGAAGCAAGAGAAAATTGAAATAACCACATTGAAGAAGGAGAGACTCTACTTGCTAGAACTCATTGACCAAATGAGGGAAGAGAAGAGTTCTCTGGAGATGCAGGTGACACACTGATCTGCCTGTCTATTGCATAACCGATCCTCAGAAACATAGTTTTAGAGCCCTGTTTCCCAGTGTGAGACACATGCCCCACAGGGGAGCAATTTTATTTTTAAGGGGGGCAATTTGAGAAAGAGTTATTAATAGCTAATTGTTTTGCATTTCTTATGGTTTTAGGGGCCTCATATACAGTATATAAATATGTATTGCGACATACACATTTTGAAAATTAAAATCAGAATGTATGAGGCAGTCCGCTTGTGACAATGGAAAAGGAAAAGCCTGCTCATAGAGAGGAAGGAGTGGGGAGAGAATGAACTAGAGAGAGAATGAGCACAGAAAGGGGAGGCGCCTTTCATTTCAAGCACCCCACTTCTCTCAGTGTCCTGTTGACATGACACAACAAGCTACCCAAGATATATTACAAATATTTTTGTTCTGCATATGAATGTAGTAAAAAAATCTGTGAAAAAATCCAAAGCATAGGGTTGATGTGAGTTTTCCGGGCTGTATAGCCATGTTCCAGAAGCATTTTCTCCTGACATTTTGCCCACATTTCTGGCAGGCATCCTCAGAAGTTGTGAGGTCTGTTGGAAACTAGGCCAGTGGGATTTATATATCTGCGGAATGTCCAGGGTGGGAGAAAGAACTCTTGTCTGTTTGAGGCAAGTGTGAATGTTGCAATTAATCACCTTGATTAGCATTGAAAAACTTTGCAGCTTCAAATCCTGGCTGCTTCCTGTCTGGGGAGATCCTTTGTTGGGAGGCATTAGCTGGCCCTGATTGTTTCATGTCTAGAATTCTCCTGTTTTCAGAGTGTTGTTCTTTATTTACTGTCCTGGTTTTAGAGGTTTTTTTAAATACTGGTAGCCAGATTTTGTTCCTTTTCATTGTTTCCTCCTTTCTGTTGAAATTGTCCCCATGCTTGTAGATTTCAGTGGCTTCTCTGTGTAGTGTGACATGGTGGTTGTTAGAGTGGTCCAGCATTTCTGTGTTCTCAAATAATATGCTGTGTTCAGGTTGGTTCGTCAAGTTCTCTGCTGTGGCTGACTTCTCTGGTTGAGTTAGTCTGCAGTGCCATTCGTGTTCCTTGATTCGTATCTGGGCAATGCTGTATGGTATACAATAGACTCCTGCAGAGGTGAGAGGATCCCTCTTGTCCTTTGCTAAAAGTCCCCTGCCTATAAACCTCCCTTGCCTAGTTTCAAGTATACCTTACAACCTCTGAGGATGCCTGCCATAGATACAGGCGAAACATCAGGAGAGAATGCTTCTGGAACATGGCCTTACAGCCCGGAAAACTTACAGCAACACAGTGATTCCAACCATGAAAGCATTCGGCAAAAAATTCAAACCATACCTTATTTTCATAGGTAAGTCAATATTTAATATGAAAAAAATGTATCAGCTGTAAGAATATTAATTTCAGGTAGCAGGATATTGTTTCAGATTCTCACAAAATACAGTGAAGTTGGACACTGAAGTTACCCTGAGTTTCATGCAGACGACGCAAATCAATTTGTTATTTTATTTTAATCTTCCATTGATGCCATGTTTTTAGGAAGCTTGTTTAGAGCAAGTTAATGGCCCTAGTTTCTTCCACATGAATAAAGAAGAGTTAACTTTTTGAATAATAATAATTATATGGCATGAGGGAGAAGGGGGGTATCAGGATTTTAGAGGCTTAGGTGGGGCATGGCCAGAAAAAGGTTGGGGAGCACTTTTTTATACCCTTCTGAATGCAATTGTCATTTTATGAGACAGTGTGAGGTCACGATTCTTCCATAATTTCCATACTGAAAGCTCTACAAGTATGCAATCAATGGCATGGCATCATACATTGTTATTACAGAAATCGGTGCTCCTTGTTTAGTTTCCTGAGCCCATCAAAAGGCACTTCTTTTGGAGATTCAGTAATGTTGAAGTGCTTTTTTTCTCTGTAGAGGTGTCACGACCCAGGCTGCAGAGCACCAATAACCAAACACAGAGGCCAGAGTCTATCTAATATCTTTATTAAGGAAATATATAAAGTTAATAAAAGCAAGTGTAGGAAATAGTTCAGAAGTAGACCTTTCAGGAAAGGTCAAAATTAATCCAAAGAAACAATGTCCAATATGAAATATTAAGGTCCAAAGTTGTAATCCAATAACCGAAACACCCACTTTGCCAAGCAAAGTGAGGGGAGATGACAAGGTTCTTAGTCCAAGGAACTTGATGTAAGGCTAGGAAGTAAACTTGATTCTTGGAACACAAGGCTTGATACAAGGCAACAAGGTACGAGGAACAGGGACAAGATCCGTGGTAAATACTTGGCAAGGTCCTGGAAAGCAAGGCAAGGTCCGTGAAGCAAAACAAGGCTGGGAACGTGAACGAAGGCTTGGAAACAGGAACGAAGGCTTGGAAACGGGAACGAAGGCTTGGAAACGGGAGTAGCGCTGTCCACACACAACCTACTCCAGTTGCTGACGAATTGACTCCGCAAAATTCCTTCAGGGCAAGGAACCTAAATAGGGTCCCGTTCCCACCAAAGAACACTTCTCTGGGGAACCAGAACCGAAAGTCAATCTCTGTGTCCAGATGCATGACTCCCTAAAGGTTCTCATGAAAGCAGTCTTAATCAGCTGAATGCCTGGCTGCGATTCTCAGGCTTCTGCGATTAGCCTGTTGAACTCCTTTTTGTTGTTGATAATAACTACGGCGAGAAAATGGGGGAGATTTTGACTCAGGGCTTGTTTGGCAGATTTCTGGAAGACAATCCTCCTGCAGGTGCAAGGACTCCAGTTCTGGCTGGGAAAGTTCCAATTCTGGCTGAAATGGTGGAAAACCCAAGTTTTCCTCTTCATCTGCCACAACAGCGCTAGGAACGGGACTACATGGCCCATGAGTCATCACAAGAGGCCACAGCCCGTGGCAAGCTGAGTTTGTTACATCTCATGATTGGTGGTCTTCTCTCTGTTACATGGCACAGGTGTATAAAATGCGAAAGGCAGTGGCAGAAGAATACCTCCGGTATCTGAATGAGTGTGATGCACGCAAAATGCTGATTATAGATCTTAATGAAATATACCGTCTGAAGGAAGAAATGAAGCTCACCAAGGTCCAAGGTAAAATACATTTTCCCCAGTTAAAGCCATGTTGGTTGAGGGATTTGGGAAGTTATAGTCCTGAAAATAACTTTTCCAAGTTTGGCACCAGTGACCAGCATCTAATAGCAAGGAGAAATCCTGTCTCTCTCACACATTATATACAAATGTGTACATTTTGTACATGGAACTGAAATCGCATATCTTCTATCTGCAGTCAGCCCTCGTCGCTTGCGGGATTAGGGCATAGGGCCCCCATGAAAATACAGTAGTTAGCAATTGTTTATTAATGCTTAGGCCATAAGTCATTTGCATAAATAGATACAATATATAGTTTAAGCAGCTGAGGGGGAAAAGGAAAGGGCCTAAGGCTGTTAGGAATGGTGGGAGTTGAAGTTCAAAACACTTGGAGGGCCGGAGTTGGCCCATGCCTGCTCTAGCATGACTGAAGAAAGTTGGCATTAGTCACAGGGGAGAACCTATAGACTCCTAGAGAGAACATTTTTACCAAATCTGTGAATAATCAAATCTGTAAAAACCAAAACATCAAATGTAGAGGGATGACAGTACACGCTGACCAGACCCAGCTTTGTCTAGCTTCAAACCTTTTTATTCAGCGAGGCTTTTAAAGAAGGAGATTTTTAAGATCAAGTCGGGGTGCTGTGGTTTTAGCTTTGAATACATTTTAAGTAAGTTTTTAAGAATTTTAACTGTTATTTTTTATTAATACAACTGATGTTTAATTCTGTGTGTTGTCAAAGGCTTTCATGGCCAGAATCACTAGGTTGCTGTGAGTTTTCTGGGCTGTATGGCCATGTTCCAGAAGCATTCTCTCATGACGTTTCACCCACATCTATGGAAGGCATCCATAGAACATCCAAGGAACATGAAAGGCACTGCAGACTAATTCAGCCAGAGAAGTCAGCCATAGCTGAGCAATTGATGAACCAACCTGAACACAGCATATTATTTGAGAACACAGAAATGCTGGACCACTCTGACAACCACCATGTCAGACTACTCAGAGAGGCCAATGAAATAATGTGGACAATTTCAACAGAAAGGAGGAAACCATAAAAATGAACAAAATCTGGCTATCAGTATTAAAAAACCCTCTAAAATCAGGACAGTAAGTAAAGAGCAACTCTCAGAAACCAGAAGAATTCCAGACAGAAAAACAATCGGGCCAACTAACACTTTCCAACAAAGGATTCCCTCAGGCAGGAAGCAGCAAGTCTTTCAATCTGCAAGGCTATTAAATGCCAATCAAAGTGATCAATTGCAACATTCACACTTGCCTCCAACAGACAAGAGTTCTGTCTCCCAACTTGGATTTTCCACATCTATATAAACCCCATTTTCCTAGTTTCCAACAGACCTCACACCTTCGAGGATGCCTGCTATAGATGTGGGTGAAATTTCAGGAGAGAATGCTTCTGGAACATGGCCATATAGCCCGGAAAACTCAAAACAACCTGATGTTTAATTCCGTTTTAATGTTTGTATATTTTTGGATTTTAAATTGTGTAAATAATCATAATACACATAAACATGGTTGCATGCTACCAGGTGATTTTCCTGAGAAATGATTTCCTAGAGCATGGCTTCTTAATCCTTTTCTGGTTGTGTCCGCTTTTCACCTGATGCAACCCTTAGGGCCTGTAGGTATATAAAATAGGAATACATATCAAACATTTATTGATAATAACACATAAAGAAATTTATTTTGCACATATAACAAAGCACATCAGCAAGCCACAGTTTCCTGGAAACTGCTGAGCAAGAATATGTTTTGGTATATCACATTAAAAGCAGGATCAGCGTAAACAAGTCCCAAGTCTTTTTTTTCTTACAAATTACAAAAAACTATGACTAGTTCAGCTTTGAGTGATGTAAGGGCTACAGTGCTGGAAGAGGATGTGAAGTTCTGATTTCAGGTCCACTTCCTCCCTAAAGCTCATTAGAAGCCAAAGAAACATCTTACTGGCCTGAGCGAGATGTTCCTATTCTGGTGGAGAATTTAATCCCTGTAGAAAACCATGATTTACGTCACAGTTTCAGCAATAAATCTGGGTGTTATTAAACCATTTTCTCTTAAAGATGAGAGAGGCGAAGACACAGTTAAGCTGTCGCTTGCATTAAAGATGGCACGCCAGGACCTCACCAAAGCACAAGTAGATCTGAACACCATGAGAGCAAACTATGGAGACGTTGTGCCCAGGAGAGAGTTTGAATTGCAGGAAAAAAATTACAATGAGTTGGCCGACAAGGTACCTGAGTATACTGTGCCTCCCTTATACTTCCCAGGTTAGCATATAATTGGTTGGCGGAGTAGAGAAGACGCTCTAGACTAGAAAGCATTCTCTGGATGTGAAAAAAGGTTAAGTCCATGAAAAAAGGTTGAGTCCATGACATAGAAGCCATAGATAAACTGTTGCGGCAGGAGTGGGAACCTGTAGAAAGTAGGGGGCTACAGTGGCCCCTCTGGAGACCTCAGAGGCTGTGTTCTCTACATCCACTCCCACAAAAAGAATCACCATTCCTCCAAGTGCTCTTCAGAAGACATGGAGGGTATTTCACCATGTTTTGGGACCCTCTTGGTTCATTTTAGGCTCAAGTAATGCCTTTTCTAACAGGAAGTTAGCATACGTGGCTTCTTTTCAGTTCCTATTTCAATAAAGGACTCTTCTGGGTCTAAATTGGAACACTCACAGACCCTCAGACATGAAGGAAATGTTTGCCACACTCTTACAATCCATTTCGGAGCCAAAGGAAGTTTTTATTAGAGAGGCATATTTAAGATGGGCACGAAATGGCCCTGGGGGCTGAATGCTTCCCCAAACTTTGCCCACTGCTGCATCTGAGGGCAGTTTAAAGATGCTTAAAGCTTTCATTTCTTCTTTATGATTACACCACGGGTTGTCATGCATCAATGCACAAAAAGTTGTTAGTTTTTAATTGAGAAAATTGCATTGAAGGGAAGAATGCCTGAATCACAGATACAGTAGAGTCTCACTTATCCAACGTAAACGGGCCGGCAGAACGTTGGATAAGCGAATATGTTGGATAATAAGGAGAGATTAAGGAAAAGCCTATTACACATCAAATTAGGTTATGATTTTACAAATTAAGTACCAAAACATCATGTTATACAACAAATTTGACAGAAAAAGTAGTTCGATACGCAGCAACATTAGGTAGTAATAACTGTATTTACGAATTTAGCATCAAAATATCATGATGTATTGAAAACATTGACTAAAAAAATGCGTTGGATAATCCAGAACGTTGGATAAGTGAGCGTTGGATAAGTGAAACTCTACTGTAGTAAAAAAAAAAAAAAAACTATTTGAGGGCATACAATTTTTAGGCCCAGATTAAGTTTACGGACTGACTCCTGTTTCATAGAATAGAATGGAATAGAATAGAAATATTGAGTTGGAAGAGACCTCATGAGCCATCCAGTCCAACCCCTGCTAAGCAGGAAAATCACATTCAAAGCGCCCCTGACAGATAGCCATCCAGCCTCTGCTTAAAAGCCTCCGAACAAGGAGCTTACTTCACACAGAGAGTTCCACTGCCGAACAGGGGAGGTTGGACACTAGCCGATAGTTGTCCATTATAGGAGAGTTCAGGGATGGATTTTTTTTCAAACTGTTATAAAAAAGGGACTGAACAGGGAATTACAGGCAGTCCCCAAAATACAAACAAGATAGGTTCTGTAGATCTGTTCTTAAGTTCTTAAGTTGAATTTGAATATGTCAGAACAGGTGCATTTTTAGTGTAACTCTAGCCATATAGAGAGAAGGGGAGGAGGGAGGGAGAGGGAGAGCGCACAATGGACAGCATAGGAAAAGTTTAACATCCTTTTGGTGTTTTCTTTGCTGTCTGTGCCTCTGTTAAGAAGATTTTAATTCACTTTCTGTCCCTGTGATCATTTGGATTTTGAAAAAAAAAATGGCTTGTTATGAAAATAATGATTGGTGCCAAAGCTTCAGTGGAAACTTCTTTTCCCCATGATAACTTCCAGGAGTGAATTTTCCTTCCGAGGGGTAGATTTCTCTCACTTCCTTTGATATTGCCTTGTTCTTAAGTATGATTCATATATAAGTTATCTGAAACTCTGGGACTGCCTGTATAGTCTTTGAAGCTCCTCTCAGTTCAAGTCCCACTCTATTCAACTTCCTTTGGTTCATAAAGACAAATGCCCTGGGATGACTCTGGATATGCTATGTTTTTCCCCACCCCATGCTTTTTTTCTTTTCAGATGGCAGCTCTCCAGAAAGATTTTCAGGATCTCCAGAGTGAGTATGACACATTGCTAGATGTACACAAGCAACTTTCTGAGGAGCGGGACCAATACTATAATGAACTCATCAGTGTCCAGCGTGCCTCCACCCCTCGGCCCGATTGGGACAAATGTGCAGGTATGCAGTTTATGATTGTGTCGCTGGTAGGGAAGGCAAGTGCTGGGGCCTTGCATAATGGAAAGATATTAATGTCTGCACCAAGGAACATACGTTTTTGCACCAAAACTGTATTTTTCAATGTGACTCAGGACTTGCACATATAATGTATTTCATGCATATTCTGGGCCAGCCCTTCCCCTAGGCAGAATGAAGTGGCTGCGTTATGCAGCAAATACTGTGGGCAAGTTTGCACTTTCTGCCATTTCCCTTGGGTCTCCTAGGCTATCTCTCCTCCATTCCAGTTGGATTCCACATATGGAATGTGTTGGGGTTTCACTCCACAAAGTGTTGAGAAGGATGGTCAAACAAATGCTAATAGAAGCAGAATGATTAAGGAAGGGGACTCAGTCATGAAGACCATGAAAGCTGTACCCAGCACATTTTGTGGATGTTCTGTTCTGTACAATGCAGCACCATCTTATAAGCACATTGACAATGCAATTAGCCTATTTTATTGCTCTTCACATTTGTAATCTTGCGTTCAGTGGTGCTTTCTCCCACTGGTGGGTTTGTGACTGTAGGACTTACAAGATCCCTTGAGACAGATCTACTGGATGACATGGTGTAGATGCTATAGTAGCAAAAATAATAATTGGTTTGCTGCCCAGAATAGGCTTTCCAATGAGCTCTAGTCTGTGTTTGATCAGATGTATTTGACCAGGGGCCAGGCTGTGGCGCAGGCTGTTGATCAGCTGCAATAAATCACTCTGACCATGAGGTCATGAGTTCGAGGCCAGCCCGTGGCGGGGTGAGCACCCGTCAATTAAAAATAAAAAATAGCCCCTGCTCGTTGCTGACCTAGCAACCCAAAAGATAGTTGCATCTATCAAGTAGGAAATAAGGTACCACTTATAAAAGTGGGGAGGCAAGTTTAACTAATTTACGACTTGGAATGAGGAAGTGCCATCAGAGTGGATGATGAAGCAGCTGCTCCCCCCTGTGGCCAGAATCGAACATCCCCTCAGGAGAAGGTTAAATTGCCTCTCCGTCTGTCTGTCTCGGTCTCTGTTTGATGTGTTTATGGGCATTGAATGTTTGCCCTATGTGTGTATAATGTGATCCGCCCTGAGTCCCCTTCGGGGTGAGAAGGGCGGAATATAAATACTGTAAATAAATAAATAAATAAATAAATAAATGTACTCTGAGTTTTCCACCACCAATGATACTGTTTCTGCCCAATTTGTTTCGTTGCCACGTGCCTCCTGACGAATTAGGAGTTATGGATATATTTATCTTATCTGCCACACCCATACTCTGTGCTATAGTAAACAGCAGATGTAATGGAGGCTATGATTATTGTCCTTTACATAAAGTGGTCCTTTGTGTTGTCAAGCATGACGGGATCCAGCGTGTTGTAACTGCGGTGCTCTAATACTTTGCACCTTTTTGTTGTTATAGATGTGATTTCTGGTGGGCTTGAACGCTGGAGCATTTTGTCAGAAGGCAAAACTAGTGACCAGCTGGTAGATGTACTTTTGGAAGATCTTGGCACAGGACTGCTGAAAGAAAAAGACGCCTTTGTGGGAAAGGTATGCGCAGATATGATTATTGCATTGATGGAAATTTATTTTTCCTCATCCTTATCAGTGGCATTCAAAGGTTCTTTGGAAGTACAGATACTCATCATACCGATCCTTCCACCCCTTAGGGAGTCTGCTGTCTCCTGTGTTTATCCATATCCAAGTTGTAGCCATTTTCATCTGCACTACGAGCAAGTCTGTTGGGACTTCAAGACACCAGAGTGCTTTCCGCCACTAAAAGATTTGCTCACCACAAACAATCCTTTGTTACCAGGAACATTCATCCGCGCTTTCCCATTCTGAGAGTTGCATTTATGCCGGGGGTGTATTGTCTGTCTCTCCAGATGTCAGACTACAGCTCCCAGCACACCTCACCCATTGTCTGTGTTGAAAGATACTGCTGGGAGTTGCAGTTGAACAACATCTGGATGGTCATCCTTAGCTGACCACTGGGCAAAGTCCTTTTTCTTTTGCATTTCTCCCAACTTCACTTTTAAAAATTTGGATTGTATTTTTTTTTACTATTAATAACCTGTATTTTATATATTGTGAAAATTCAACAATGAAAGGACTAAGGCATTGACATCTCCAGCTCATCCCCTGTTCAGGTATCAGCCAGCATGCCAATGCCTTAAATCAAGAAATAGCTTTCTAAGATTTACAGAGATATTTGCAGGAACATCTCAGCAAGCGAGAGTCCAAAAATGGCAGGCTGAAACCCGGAACCTTAATCAGTGGCTGACGCCGGATGAGAGACTCCACCCCTGGGCACACAGAAGACTGGGCAATTTGGAAGGCACTGAATAGACTGCGCTCTGGCACCACGAGACGTAGAGCCAACCTTAAGAAATGGGGCTACAAAGTGGAGTCCGCAACATGCGAGTGTGGAGAAGAGCAAACCACAGACCACCTACTGCAATGCATTCTGAGCCCTGCCACATGCACAACGGATGACCTTCTAATGGCAACACCAGAGACACTCCAAGTGGCCATCTACTGGGCCAAAGACATTTAGTATTAATGCCAAGGGTTTTTTTTCTTTCTTAAAAAAATCTCTGTTTGCAAATCCATTGCAACTTGTACCCTCGGTTCGCTTCTGACACAATAAATAAATAAATAATATAGATAGATATATAAAGATAAAAGGGCAGGGAGATGTCTAATATTGAACTTCCCAGAGGAAAAGTGATATACAAATGCAAGAAAGTAGACATCTCTTGGAGGAAAACCAGTTAACTACAACAGAATGTACTGTATTGCATTCTGCTTAGCTAAATGTTTCCCCCCATGTGTGATTTTTTTCTTCTAATATCCCTCTAGCTACAGAAATTCTTCTGATTGCAAAACAGCACTTAAAGTGAAAGCATTCTAGGCATGCCACCCTTGTGCCTATGTAACAGATACTTGTTAAGGACTTAATCTCAACTCTCTAGATTGTGTCTTGATTCCTACTTTAGGACTGATATGCCGATATTTTTTCCTAGAGTCGAATTTTATTTTTTTCTTTTCCTTCCTTCCTTAGGGGAAAAACGAGAAAGTCCCTATATTCCTCAGGTGTGATGGTCTGGTTAGAAACAAGAAATTGTCCAAAAAGGAGGTTGTGGCCCTTCTAAGGGAAATATGGAGAGATAAAATTGCATTTGATCAACAGGTATCTTGATTTTTCTGTTCCCTTTTCTAATATGGATAGACCTGAGGAGGTAAGGGATAGGAGGGCCCTATCCCAAACGTTGTTTCAATACCTCCAATGAGGCCTATGAACTAAAAACCCTCCTCGCTGCCAGCATCCACAAATAGTTGCACAGGCAATTCACATACATTGAACTGAGATTCATTATTCCCATCCACCAATTTCTGTCCCATTCCTACTATTACAGCTGTGGATTCCTGCATCTGTGGGGCATTAGATGGCTTTTGGGAAACAGGATGATTTTGCTTATTAGTGAAATCCATCAGGACATTATTTGATATCTCTGTAGCTAGCATGGTATAGATCAACCCTGTCTCCAGCCTTTTTGACCATTAATACTCCAATTGTTGATGAAATTATGTGTACAACATAACTCCCAGGATGGAAATCAATCAAGATCAGAACATTAGTATGTAAGAATTTACTTTTGTTTTGTTTTGTATGGTCCTGGTGAAAATGGCACAATCTATGAAACCTCCAGATAGTTTATTCCGTACACATAGCTTGTGTTTGAGATAATTGGACATAACCGATTGTAAATACCTGCACCCAGTCTCTGGGCAGATATCTCTTTGGAAATAAATGGCAATCATAACCTTGTTGAAAAAGATAAAATGATATCATATCCATTTGGCAAATGTGAATCTCTACGAACATGTGGAGACCACCTTTTGAAAACCACTAGTCAAGAAAAGCATGACCTTGTTAGAAGTCAACCCTCTGAACAAGTGATATTAATAAGCATTCATATAATGGCACACAGGTAACTCAGCTGAGGACAAAGACATGCCACTACAAAAATATAATTGGTTAGCAGAGGATGGTTGTTTCTTTGAAGTTGAAATTGCCGTTGCAGTTTGCCCAAAAGATATATGCTCCCTTAAAACCTCTTAGTTTAAAACATGCACTCAGAGATTAAAAGCAAAGTCTTCTTTGAAAAATAACGTATCTTGTATACTCACAAACATCTTGTATTAATTCACCATACAGGCACATTTCTTATTTAAGGTTCAGTTATAGATAGGATGTAGTTCTCTCTGTGTGTTGAGTACACAGGGTATAATTTTTAATCAATAGTTCATAGCCTTTAGGTACAGCTGCATTCACTGAAGTCCATAAGTCATACTTCTCCACTGAAGTCCTAACAGCAACATGTAACTCCACTAAGGTGTGATGCAAACAAGCATCCACCTCCACAGAGGGGATAGCAGATACACATCCATTGAGGTGGATGCAGATACTGAATACAAAATGGAGTCCTGAGTCTGAACATGCTCAGTACAATCACATGTATACAACCCCTTCCATACCAAAGAGGTACAAGTTAAACTGGCAAATCAACATACATATAGAATAAAGGTTAGCAAATATGTACATTAACAAATAAATAGCATCACCATTAAGTCAGAAACAACTTGGGGACATTCAACACTGACATGGGAGAGCAGAGTCTCACTTATCACAGGGTATGTGTTGTGCAGACTCTCCAACATTTTACAGATGAATACTCTTGATATTTGTGACCAAGAGGGAGAAACACAAGTTGGGAGAGAATGCAGCAGTTTGCTTTTGCCTGAGCTTTCCAGTAACAGTAGGATTTTAAAACACACACACACACACACACACACACACACACCCAATTTCATTCTTGCCAGCGTAACTGAGTTCAAACTCTATTTGTAGCAATGTAATCTGAGGGCAAAGAGAGAGAAATAGGACAAAAGAGAAATTGGGGCATTTCACTAACAGCTTTAAAAATTCAGATGACAAAGGAATGATAGAACCAGAATTGGAAGAAACCACATGGGCCATCCAGTCCAACCCCTGCCATGAAGAAAAAGCACCATAAAAGTACCCCTGACAGATGGCCATCCAGACTCTGTTTAAAAGCCTTCAAAGAAGGATCCTCCACTGGATTCCAAGGCAAAGAGTTCAACTGTTGAATAGCTCTTAAGGTCAGGAAGTTCTTCCTAATTTTCAGGAGGAATTGTCTTTCCTGTCATTTGAACCCAAGGACTGAAAATCTTCTCCTCCATTCCTAGTTTGGCCTTCACTCAGAGGAAGTGAGTATTGTCCTTGAAACCGTGGTCTCTTTTACAGAAAGGAAAGCGATCCAAACTTGCAGAGTTCTTCCTAAACTTCTTCCAGAAAAAGTATGGCGACGTCTTTGCTTTCGACTGGACGTACACCATTTTCGAAAATATCAAACTTTATCGATCCAATGAAACTATGACAATGTTTCATAACATTCTGATGGGAACTGTGAGTAATTTACTTTCTCGTAGTCTGTTTCTTAAGATATGCACAATATGCAGATCAGGGAATTGGTTCATTTTCTGGCAAGTGGCACTGAAGAAGCAAGAAAGTTGACCGCTTTAACGGTTTCCACCAACTAGCACCGTTTGCGTGTTTTGCACATCAGTCCCAACCTTTACATGCTGGTGATGGAGTTATAATCCAAAGCATCTGAAGGTTCTGCTCAATGAGTTTCCTTTTCGTTATTTCTTGGCTGTTTTAGCCTCCCTAAATTGTCTGGTGGAAGATTGTCAGGAAGGAACTGTTTCAGACTAATGCATATTACAAAATATTGCCAAAGGAGTATTTTTATGGGCAGTTCCTATGCAGGTGAATATTCAGGTAACCTTTACATGAAGGGCCCTCTTAATACAGCCTTGTATCGTAAGTCCCAACTTGTTCATCACAGCAGGCTATGAACTGTACACAAGGAAGTACCCCTTGCATAGAAAACTGCCGAAGTCTCTCTCACACAAACACCATCTCAGACTGTGCTCTTCCACGTTTTGGACTTCAGCTCCCACAATTCCTAACAGCTGTTAAACTAGCTCTGATTTCTGGGAACTGAAGTTCAAAACATCTGGAGGAGCATATTTTGAGAAACTGCTTTAATTTAACTTTGCCACCATCTCTTTTGCAGCTAGATGAAGGAGTATACCACAGCCATATCCAGCAGCTTAGCACATTGTTCAAGGAGCTGACTGCTGCTGATACTGTGAATACTGGAGAGCTAACAAATGAACAATTTGCGTAAGAACTTGTAGCCGTGAGGCATTCATTTTTACTCATATGCAAACAAATAGAACCATAGGACTAGAAAATATACAGTGATTTTAACCAACTTAGGCACATCTAAGTTGTTTTGTTTTGGGTTGGTATTTAATATTCAGAATATCTTGGGATGCAAAAAAGGAAGACTGGGTGTTTGATACAGAAGTGGTGTATGTGTTTCTGTTTGAGTTTACTCACACATAGCTGCCCCCTTTTAGGAAGCTGATCTATTCCAGAGCTTCAACTTTTTCCACTTGCGATACTTTTAAATCTGAGAAATGTTATGTGATCCCAGGAATATAGGTATACAAAATATACCTATAAAATATATAAATAAAACATTCACTGAATGTCAGCATTTTTAAGGCTTGCTAAATAGGCTGATTTTCCTTTTTGTGGAGTACAGCTGAAGCATTTCCTGCAGGGTCCACTGTAAATACTGCAGGTTATTGCTCAAGGATTTGTGCCGATGGCTTTCAGAAACCTTTTACTGCTGTCATTGCTTTCGTGATCCCAACATTGAGATAAAGGAACCCCATTTGGGATCAGGACTCACAGTTTAAGATGCCATGATCTATACAATGTTAACTTGTAAAAATGGCACAGGAGACAGATACATCACACCCTTTTCTTCTTGCAGCCTTGCCCTCAAGACAGTTTTCCCTTCAAAAACCGAAGAAGAGATACAAGAATTACTTGAGGCAGCAGGATACAGATCAGAGCTTGACAGTATTTCGTACAGGTCCCTCTTCTATGAGGTTAGTTGCTCATAGCACAGAATGGGAAATGGGAAGATGTGGTAGTGGGAATGCGGTAAACACATGGAGAAAACACGTGTCAAAGTATAACTCATCTTTTTGAGCAATCGTTAAACAGAAAATACACAATAAAATAGACAGCAGAATAAGAACAGCAATGTTCCATTTGCAAATGGGCAATAAAGGGGAAGTTCTGCTAAAATAATTTGTTTCTCAGTGCTTGCTTAAAAAATAGGCATTTCAGGGCTAGCCAAAATATTCCATGTGTTCTCACTCTCCCACAACACTGGGATGTAGGTTTATAAAGGAAAATTGGGAGGCCATAAATCTAGACGATTTTATAACAAAGTACTCTTTCAAACAGTTTATTTCTACCAGATTTGGTAAAACTAGCTTAGATATGTTTCAAAAGTTAGCAAACCTCCATATTCAGACATAGTCTTTGAATAGTAGATTCTGAAGAGCACAAAGTAGTCTTAGCCATAATAAAGCTATTAAGAGATGGATGTTCTAATAATATTTAATGATTGCCGTAGCTGACACAAGGTATATTCCAGATATGCAGTAGTCTACCTTATTTACAGAAAATTATGGGGCATGAAGATGATTCTGTTGCCCTTGTGTAAAGCTCTTATGCTTTCACAAAGCAGTTTCTATTTTCCGTCATTCTGCAGAAAATGTACTAAGGCAGAATTACCACGTCTTTTAACTGACAGTGCTAAAAACACTCCCTTTGGAAGGATTCCTCAACTGTCTGGAGCTCAGCCCTTCTGCTCCCCATCAAGGGGATTACTTGCACTCAATGAGCAGTTTTAAAAGGCTTTTGTGGTTTTGCAGGATGATGAGGGGAAAACACAACTCCTAGTTACAAAAATCAAGAACCAGTATTTGAACGAGAAGCAAACTTATCTACGTGAGCTCCGTACTGAATTAGGAACCCGGTTGTGAGTATCAGAATCCTGAAAATTTCAAACTGCTGAAGTTAGATCTTGATTTCCTATCAGTGGATGTTGAACTATAGCTAGTTAGCTTCAAAAGGATACAACAGCCAGGCATGTACTGTTGGTGACAAACATGCAATTAATCTGGACTTACTTGAGCATATACTTTGAAGTTTGTTGAGCAAAGAGGTATTAAATATCTTCTTGTACATACACACTTGGCTAGACAGCTTTCAAGCCAGCATGTATACCTTCAGGGACCATGGAGGGGAATGCAAGGAGATGCTAGAGAAATATGGGCCATATACCAGCCAGAGAAGTTGGCCTTCATGGCTGGTTGGGAAAGAAGTCCAATCTAAGTGATTTCATGGTGTTACACTCCATAAGTATCGTGTAGTATTACAGTGCAGTCCTTGTATGTCTGAGAAGTAAATCCAACTGGATATATTTTATATAGGTGCAGGATCACATCTCTAGTCTGGATAAAGTAAAAATAGCTATTCAAAAATCTTGAAAAATCAGAACTCCCAAACTTCTGGCTCCAAGAACTTTGGGTAATAATAGTCAATCTGTACAGCCAAACACAGGACTTGTCACTGACTGTTTGCCCTTCTTTGCACACAGGGAAGTAAAGCCAGATGACCTAAGGGCAGCATTCTGCGCAATTGACCCGGGTCTTCCTGAGCAAACGCTTGACTCTTACATCTCTTGGGCGTTCCAGCTTCCAAAGGAGCAACTGGATCCTTCTGAAACACTACATATAGATCTACTGATGCAAAGGCTTTTGAACGGAGATATTAGACGGCAAGAAGTTGTTTCAGGGGATGCAAAGAATTTGCCCTCATCTGTCACAGGAGAAGAAACAGAGGCCTCTGTCAATGTCTAAATAGCCTATCTCCTTTCTCTCTTCTGAACTTGATGGAGTAATTACATTTTAGTGAGTAGTGGCCTAGAATAAGCTTAGTCAACATAAGACCAACTGAAAAAGTGAGGCATAAAACAAAACTTCTGCTAGAACAGTGCTTTGTGAACCCAAATGAGTAAGAGCTTTGTAGCATAAAACCAAATTGTTATAAATAACCCACTGGCGTGAGAGACGTATGACTTTAAATTTCTGAGCCAGATTGTAATATTTCACAGAGGTAGCATATATTAAGACAGAGTGACAGGAAGATTAAAGGCTGCTCACACAAACTTAAATAACTTTTCTCCACAACTGGATGATGAAACCCTATACCATTTAAAAAGTGTACACTTTGTTTTGCTTTTCTAAGTTTCAGACCCATCATCAAATCTAAATAGATTCCAGGGCTACAAAATAGGGTTATTAAAAAAAACTTAAAAGTGAAAGTTACAAAAGAAGCTGCTTCCATAATTAGCCCCATGAAGTAAGAGACCCCAAAATTAGAAGCCAGATAGACACACAGAACTGTTTTAAATGCGTAGGCATTCCTTATTAGGATTTTCACATAAAATGTATTCAGTATATTTATCTCTGCCAAGTATAAACCTAGATTTAGTTCAATAGGCCAAGGTTGGCTCAGTAAGTGTTTGATACTGGCTAATTCATTGATTAGATTTAAATTGTCTTGCAGGCAAGTAGGGTTGATGTAAAGAGATATCAAGCTGTTATGTCTGACCAAATAAATGGATAGTGAGTGAATGTTGAGGGGAAAAGGCCAATTCCAATATTTTTGCTCCAGGAACTGTGTTTATGAAATACTTTGCAGAGAAAACTGTTATGAAGATTTGGGCCAGGAAATTAACTTGTGCTGATATGCAAAGCGGTGGTATGTTGTTGTTCTTGTTCAGTCAGTTACTTTGCAAAAGTGCTGCCATTCATGGGTTTTCTAAGTCAAGTAAATTTGAATTGTAAAGGAAATCTGAGTCTACTCGCTTTTAATGGTGCAAATTTTTATTCATAAAGATAGACATTACACATTTAAGAGACTCGTTTTTTGTCTGCTTTAAGACTGCAGAAGCAGAGAAATATACCACTATATGTTTCACTTTAAAAAACCCAGAAACTAACAATAAATCCCGCCACCATCTTCCAAAAAGGACAAGGGACGGCTTACAAGCACGTAGTAGTGCAAAAATGACAAAATACAGTATAATACATATAACACTGTTAATTTACACAAAACCAATAATGTATGTATAAAACAGCATAAAAACCCTTCTAGTTATTGAGATAGAAATACTCAATAAAACACCGCAATAACTGCAGATTTACCTTAATATAATGCAATTTGTAAGCAAGATAGCATTTCTAAGATCCCTTCAAATATCAACTCATAACATTTCTGGACCAGAGTTCTTTATCCCAAAATGGAAACAGTTTGTCTTCTGCAGAAGAGCATTTCACTGCTACTTCATTTTAGTTTTGGAGGTACTACTTTATTTCCACTAGTAGCAATAGGAAGCAACAGCTCTCTATACTCTAGAGGCATATGCTGCTCTATCAGTACATTTAAAGGTGTCTTCTCTGTGATCAGTCCTTGCCTAGATAAAAAAGAGATTTGCAAGGGGGACATGTGAGTCGAATAGACACAGGATTTGCCTAAGTTCACTGATATTTGTTTGTTTACATCTGTAAATCAAAAGCCCTTCTATCAAAACCCACTATCAGGTGTAGATTGCAGCAACTTCTAAGTGAGCTAAATTTCTCTTAAGTGACAAGATAAGTCAACATAACAGGTTTGGACAGAAACAGCAGCTCTGAATCTAATATTGAGACACACTAGCCCACAAAACAGATATCTGTGCCCATTGGGCATACTATTCCAAAAGCCAGGACACATATGTTCATACATGCAACCTGCATATTCTATTCTACTCCTCTCACCCACTGAACTCCAAAAGCAGCATGCTAACTAGAAGTCCTTTAACATCGAACTGTTTAAGTTTCCTTTTTGTTGCACACTTCATTTCTATTCAGCCTCAGTTTTCATTTCCTTATGAAATAATCCCAAGAAAGGTGAGGCTTTAATTTTCCTCAGACACATACATACACAAAATGTGATGAAAAGGAAGCTAAGCCATAAAGACTTTGTGTTTCCAGTTATGAGTTGCTCCCTCCTTGTTGCTCAGTTCAATACCGTATGAAAAAGAATTGCCACAACATTCTTCCAGGTAGAACATGCCTTTTGTGGTATGCAATCTCCTGGAAGTCATAAACCACCTCTTACCGTCTCATGAGAAGCTCCATATCGGCAGGCTCAGCAGTCTTGCGTCCAGCATGGTTTGCAAAGGCTTTCAGGTCATTACTCAGATGTTTAAAGTAAACGCTCACGCTAGAAAAGTGATGCTGAATGTCAGTTCTGCAGTTTTCAGACCGCACCCCTCACCAAGAAACTTGTCTGAACTGCATGGCCTCAACCAAACCAGGAGTCCCAGAAATACCTATTGCTTCAGGTGCTCAAGAGGTAAAAAGGTAAGACTCTAGAGTCAAGTTGTGAAGAAAAAAATGGCAGTACAACATCCTTCATATTGTATAGCCTGTGGCTCTGTTGATCAGCCTCTTCCCCCATACCATTAACTCATATGAAAGGGATTTTGCATTACTCACCTCCTTTCAACAACCTTGAAAGCATCCTTGGAAACTGGCACCTGCGCATAATGGCTAAATAAGTTTTTTATCAAGCTGCTGGGGAGTTCAGGCCCATCCTTTGTTCTGCGTGCTTTCCGAGATGGCATTGGAGCCCGTTTAACATTGTGCTGCTTCGGAGAAAGCCTCCAAATAATATAAAATAAGTTCAATACAAAAAGAATGTTGCAACAGAGGTGAAGAATCTGTGGTGTTTAAGATACCCTTGGACCCACCTCTCATCCTAGCCTGCATGGCCAATAGAGATGATGGAGGTTGGAGTCTTATCAAGAGCTGAAGGGCCACAGCTTCTTCATCCCTACTGCACATGCATGGCATAACATTCAAATAAAAACTCAAGATGCATGATTCCCTTCCTCAGAGAAAATTCATACTATTATCACATTGCAATGTGACATCTCAGTGTCAACTTGCCTAGTTACCCAGCAGGTATACTTAGATACAGGTATAATGGCTTCTAGCACATTCGTAAGCAGATCTCCCAAAATGCTAGACAGGTAGTTTTTATTATAACCAGAGCCTTTGTGTCCGACAGCACTAGAAAATACCAACCCGCTGTTCTGATTTATTTATATTGTTGGTATGCTGGGTAGCTTGCAAGAACTTTGAAACAACTCAGAAACAACAGCCTGGCAAGAAAATATTTCTAAAGGGCCAGAGTTCTTCTGTAGTTGCTATGGTTTGGTCAATTAGAGAGATACTTAGCAGACTCATTTTAACTTTATCAGCTGAAATCCCTTGCCTTCTGTGGCCCCTTCCACAGAGCTGTATAAAATCCCACATCTGCTTTGAACTGGGTTATACGGCAGTGTAGACTCAGATAACCCAGTTCAAAGCAGATATTGTGGATTATCTGCCTTGATAGTGTGGGTTATATGGCTCTGTGGAAGGGCCTTCTGAGAGGAATTCCACCAAATTGCAATAGCTCAGAAAAGTCTGAAGACAAGTTCAGCATGTAAATAAGTTTTGCCTTTCACTGATTAAACCCAGCCATAGGTTCATAACTATAATTTGAGAAAGGGATATCTGTTCAATGGAACTGATTTCCTGGAAAGAGACTGAATTCCAGTTTCCATTATGTTGGGAAGCTCACTATTCCAAAGCGCTGAAAGAAGCCCCATAGGAATCCAAGCATCCAAATGTGTGTTTCTTGACTGTTACAAAACAGTAGTACTCTTGCCATACTCAACTGATGTTTTTTACTGGGATAATTGTTTTATTGCTTTGTTACTGTTATTTGTTTGTTTTATCGGGCCTGGCCCCATGTAAGCCGCCCCGAGTCCCTTCGGGGAGATGGGGCGGGGTATAAAAATAAAGTTATTATTATTATTATTGTATCCTACTGCATTGTGTACATACCTGGAGGCATCCACTTTCAAAGCATGTGGGGTAGCCAACAATGGGATGCAGTCAAAGGCTCTAGCATACACAAATGCTGGTGTCTTCCCAGTTGGATCTGGAAACAGAAACATATACTTGTGCATGCAATTGTAAGTAAAAATTAAATACAAATCTTAGTGAGTCACAGCAAAAATTACTTGGATCTCCCTTGTTGTAGATAAGCTAGTACCATCCATCAAGTTACTGAAAGATTGGATTCTCGATGAATTTCCCAGAATCTGGATTCTCAGGATTGGGATAATGTAGCTATGAGATCCAGACAACAGAGCTTGAGTACAAATATATGAGAAATATGCAAAATCTAAAGAATAGAGCTGTTTCTGACAAATTTCAAGAAAACTATATAAAAAATTATCTCTTCTCTGAACAGCTACAAAAATATTCTGTGCAGTCTAGCTATACATTTTAATTTGCTGCCATAAAAAACTATAGCCCCATCAAGTTTCCTCACCAATATTCTCAAAGTCTGTTTCAGTATCAGTCATCTCCTCAGACTCAGGATCCGTTTCAGCTTTATCTACCATTTGTGTTGCAGGTGGATTCTTCAGCTCCTTGGTATTCCTTCTGCTTACACAAGGAGTCTCAACTCTGGTACTTTGGGATATCTCATTAGCTGTGGACCATATAATCACACAATTGCAATATGACACATTTTCAAAAAACACATATTTACAAACATTTTAAGAATTGCATAAAAGAGGTATACTGAAAAATGTACCTCTGAATTCAGTCTACACAAGAAAAAAAGAGTAATGGATATGCACCTTCTTGGCAGTGTTTTGTCTAATTTTGACTACTAAGCTTAAGCCAACCATGGCTCACATGTTCTTGGTGAGCTTTTCAGACAACATTCCTTTTTATAAAGAGGTTGGGGAGGGAAGCCAGATGTCCTAAGCAGCCTCCAGAAAGCCTCCCCATATTTCATCAAAAGGCATGAAAAGATCCAATATCCCTTCTCAGTTCTACTGCAAAGAACTTACCAGTGTCCAGATGCATTTTGGAACTATTCTCAGGAGTAGGAGACCTTTCTTGGAAATCAGCCTGAGAAGGCACAATGGAAGCCTCTTCTCCATCCTGCCCACTGAGTTGAGGCTGGGAAAAGAGCTTTGTGGCAACTGAAAGCATCTCAGTGTCATTTACCAGAGTTGTCAGAGAGTCCAAGAGATCACTTTGTGCTGTTGGAAACATTTCAAGAAGAGATAACAGCTTGAAATGGTGACATTAAACCATGCACTGACCCATTTCACACAAACACTCTAAGAATGTCAAAACCTCTATTTCTATCTTTAGAAGATTAGTTATTGCTACGCAAATACACATATGCATGACAGGCTGTGAGAAAGCGAACTCACATTCTTTATCATGCTGCAAGTTTTCATCAATGCCTCCTTGAAAATCCGTCACATTAAGGCTTCTGTAATTTTTTGGCCGACGGGTCAAACCCTTTTTTTCAGCCGGCTCCAATGGTGCTGGGGTTTTAAAAGATACCTGAAGAGACCTGAGAACATAATCCACAAAGAGATCCTTAGTATGTAGCACTATGGATTAAATCTCTTAGAATGACATTTACATCAGTACTGTTCCTGCACCTTTTGTTTTCCCCACTGAATCTTTATGAAGCAGTTTTCAAATCACTGCACCAACGCATCCCAGGTTTCTTAACTATGCCCCAACCAGGTCCAGGAATCTTGCAACACAGAAAAGTTCCTCCCATCCGCTCAAATAAATTGAAAGAAGAAACAATGGTATAAAGACGAATACACTACAGATTAACACCAAAAAAAATCTGCTAAAGAATGAATTTGACTAAAAGACATGGAGCACTGAAGTTCTTTCAAATAGCAAACATTACGAAACACTCCTTGTGGTAAGAACTGTCCCACATCTGGATGTTCAGGACTCTCAACCAAAATTATAAAACAGATGTGTCAAACACAACTTAAGCATGAGACTATTTCTTGTCTATGCAGGTTGTAGGCAGAAATGTCTAAAATCAGGTGCTAAAAGTCTCTCTGGTGTAATTAGCATACAGTGCAAGAAATAAAACATCTTTCTCTTTTAACTCTACTGAGTTAAAAAAGAAAAAGTCATATGCAGCAGGATATTATTCATACATATATGTCACATTTAAATAATTCTCCAAGCTTTAGGAACATGCTGTGGCAGTCTTCTCATGTGTCCTCACTCTATCCCCTTTCCATGCTCAAGACAAGGAGGTAATTGTAAGTGCTTGCTTCTCACCTGGTCCCCTCATCTGAATGGCAAAGGAGAGAGTGGGACCTTAAGGTTTACAGAAATTTATTCCTATACCTCAATACATTATGAGAACAGTCTTACTAAACATGTATCTAAGTACTGTATTTTCAAAACTTCTACCAACATTTGTAATGGTTCAATCCATTCCTCTCCACAATACTTTTATTTACAGTGTTCAAAGATGAAATATAACTTTGTCACAGTTACAAATTGCTTTCTCCCTTTTGGCTTACTTTGTCAGGGATGTGTTTTCCAGTGCTGAATGAGCTGGAAAGGAAGGGCAAAACACTTATTAGATGGCAATGTCAAAGAATCTTTAAGTTCCATGTTAAGCATACTTAAAATAAAAGTGAACTTACCTGTACTTTTGTACATTCGCCGGGGTATGGGGCGCAAGAACATCATGGAAAAAAGGTAAATACTGTAAAATGAGAGCACCCCCTCTCCATTTTGTGGTGAGCATGAGAAATGGTCGATGGATTCCAAAGCCAGAATCCAGGGCTATGTACCCATTCACAAAGGGGGGGGGGGGAATCACTCTTGCTATCATGCTCACGTTACAATAATGGGGCTGTACTGTAAACATTTAAACAGCATTCCTGTCCTCAAGAGATGGACCCAGTGGGGGAGTCATCACTGTTGTGGCCATGGTGATTTCTGCTTGTGAAAAATCAAATGTGGGGATGTAAAACCCATAAATGTGAAAGGCCAACCATTTTTGCACTGAATAATTCTCTAACTGGTCTACTTCTATTTGCTTTTCCTTAGTTTCATAGGATTCCCAGGGCCAACTCACTTTCAATTTATTTAATTTTACTTAAGCAGCACAACTGTGTTGTCTGTCTGGCCATTGCCTGGACACTGCAGAAACATGGAAATTATCACACTACACTTTAAAGTAGTAGTTCTCAATCTGTTTTGGCCTTCAACTTCCAGAAACCCTAACAGCTAGTAAACTGGCTGGGATTTCTGGGAGTTGTAGGCCAAAACACCTGGGGACCCCATAGATTGAGAACCATTGCTTTAAAGAGTAACTATTCCACTTTAAATTCTGTGGCTGCCTCCTGCAGAATTCTGAGGTTTGCAGTTTAATGAGACCCAGGAACCATCTGGCTAAGAATTTTAAAGGCCCTTCCCTAAACTACAAATGCCAGAATTTCAGAGGTAGCCACAGAATTTGAAGTGGGATAGCAACTCTTCAACACACTAAATCAGCAACTTTTGTTGAACATTTCAAAATACAGTTTAGGCATTGTAAGCTGCCAAACTGGGAGGCAGGAGAAGGAAATCAATGGCTCTTGCTTTTTAAGTTTCCTTCCCCAGTTACCTTAGATAAGGGGCGATAACCTACCAGCATTTGAAGGCCACACTCACCCGTCAGAGAGTCTCTGTATGGTAGCACATCCCATAATACAATTAATAAAATGTTAGGATTTCCAAGTTCACCCTGGCTTTCAAAGCTCTTACTCACCAACTGAGTTATCCACACCTCTCGCAAACAGACTAATCCTTTTCGACACAGGTCTGCGTGGAGCAGAATCAAAGTTCTCTTTATTAGGAGAGTCAGGTGAACTGGTTTTTAAGTTACTAAAAAGATGACAAGACAGGTCTTCAATACCAAGTGAGAGTAGAATGGACTTTTCAAACAAGCATGCTAACTTCCCCTACCCTCTATGGAAATAGGAACCTGTCTTCACAGGGTTTGAGAAAACTGAAGTGCCAATTTAAAGCATGTTTCCTCCAAAGCCAAGCTTATGTTTTATTTCCCCTAATGACCTGTTTACTTTCCATCAAAGAAGCCTGGCAAGCAATTGCCTGCTATGGCAATCTCTCAGAGCTCCAAGCATCTGTTGTACATTTGCCATTGAGTTACTGCTAGAACAACCTTCTTCCTTTCCTGTTTCTCACTAAAATTTCTATTACTCAAAATGACTTGTAAATTGTGTTCATCCCTCTTTTGAAATAACAGAATAATTTTCCTATTCTTGCACACAGTATCAACACAACACTTGAGCAAACCTGTTTAAGCAAATATGCAATGTTACTCATAAAGTTAAACAGAAATAAGTTAATTAAGACTAAATTCAAAACTGGAAATTTTTAAAACTTCCTGCCAATACAAGAAAAAAAATTAAGAGTCTTCAGTATTTTGCATTACATAGAGCAGCAGTTTTACAATATGGTACCAAGTCTCTTTTCTTATTAATTTCAGAAGGATTTTCCCAAGTAAATAGCTTTAGGATTATCATCTTAATCATGGCTTATTTGAACAGAAGGTAACTACTTACCCGCAGGGACTATGCCCCAAAGGTAAATGCAAGACTGAGTCCACAGGCTGGGAACATCTGGGTTTTGCAGGAACAAAGGGGGAAATGATTGGCCCTGTCAAAAGAGCCCAACAATTTTTAACGTAATATCTGAACAAATTAAATGCTTAGCAAGAAATTGAGTTAAATCACCATTCCTACTTGCACTTCTAAAACGAAATACTTATTTATGTTACTGTCTTAGGAAGGAAGGCGAACTCAACTTGAGTTCTGCTCCTAAACAAGGGTCACATCATTTCCATCATTTCCAAAAGAGCTGAGCAAAAATTCTATTTGTGCTGCAATTGACCTTTCTGCATCTTCCCCCTGCTTCTCCTATCCATTGACAATACAGATTACATGTCATCTATATGTGGAAGGAGGAAATCATGTGTAGTTTGAATATGATTCCAGTATAAAAACTGTTGTTGCCCAATCCCCCTTTATTATCCGGGTAACGCTAAGGCTCTTCCTCCAAAAACCCAGTATGATAAAATTTCTGTACTTTGTAATTCTCTAATAGTAATAATAATAATAATAATAATAATAATAATAATAATAATAATAATTCTTACCCCCTTCTCTTCATGGCTTCAAGGGTTACAAAACAATTAAAATACATAAACAAGCAAAACATTACAAATACACACAAATTCTAGTAACTACCTCAGCTATCTTATGTTTTACCTGCAAGCAAGAGAGCCAAATGTTTTCTATGTCTTTTTTAGATATATGTTTTATACCAAGTGACTCATTTGAGAATAGCAGTGTGATCTTCTTTATACATTGTAAACACATTCCTCCTGTTTTTTCACTTAAGCTCCACACCTTTCCATTACCCACATATATTCTTTCTCCTACTTACGAGTCTGCAGCACTTTCTTGAATAGAAACCGCGGCGATGCGACATCCAAATCCATGGAAGTGGTGGGTCTTTGGTAACTGAACGGGAGGTCCTGGAGAAATAAGAAGTCACAAATATTGGAGGCAGATAGGAGCTGCAAACACCTATGGCGTTAACCTTGGAATTTTTTAAAGCATATATTCAGTACAAACATTAATACACTAACTCCTATTATCTCTGGCAAAGTAAAATATAAATATACTGTATATTAACATGGTGCCGCTGAATACTTTTCCACTCATAACAATGCCAGCATATTTCACTTCTCACTACAATCTCTGTGAAACAGATATTTGCCAAAGAGTGGGTGAAAGAGATTCCTGGTTAGCAAATGACACTTCCGTTTTATCTGTTCACAGTTCTTTTAATCCAAAGGCGAGCTCTAAAGTTTAAGTATTAATATATTATTTATTTCCATCATTTCTATCTCGCCCTTCTCACCCGAAGGGACTTAGGGCGGTTTACAAAACTGGCAGAATTCGATGCCAGCTTACACTTAGGTGGCCATTGATTAATGCACAGCGCAACAACTCCATTCTGATCTGCAAGTCTATTAATCATATGTCTAGATATATCTCCAGTTAGAAAAGACGCAAATAACTGTTTCTGATTAGATCTAATCTACTGGTGCCAACTCACACTTCTGAGTTCCCATGTTGTTGTGAAAAATAAGAAATCGCTCCTGCATATTATATAACAAAATTGCCCATTTACCTTTGAAACTATTTCTGGTTTGAGATGAAAATATGTGGATTATGTTCATTACATAGCAGGGTAACTCTTTTTGCATGGGGTACTTTGCTTATAATTACATTAGAGTCTCACTTATCCAACACTTGCTTATCCAACGTTCTGGATTATCCAACACATTTTTGTAGTCAATGTTTTCAATATATCGTGATATTTTGGTGTAAATTTGTAAATACAGTAATTACTGTAAATACATTAATTACAAGCACCCACCCTGGCTTCCTTCAAAAACCTGCTTAAAACCTGGCTCTTCTGCTGCGCCTTTGGATAACCGAGCCCATAGCTATAGTAGTTGCACAGGCCATCTCTTTGACTTGAAACACTGCACTTTATTCCTCTGCCCCAAAGCATCTTAGAATATAACATTGTATTTTAGTTCTAGTGGTCCCTCCAGGCCATCCTCTTCTCCATCCCAGTGGTCTTTTTTTCTTTTCAGATTCATATGTTATTTGAGTGATTATATTCCTTCTGTTTATGTGAGTGTTTTAGTCAATTGTTATGTTTTGTTTTTAATTCTTATAGCGTTTTATAGTGTTTTCAGTGTTTTATTGTACAATGTTTTATGCTGATTTTATATTGGAAACCGCCCTGAGTCCCTTTTGGGAGAGAGGGCGGTATACAAATAAACTTTTACTTACTTACTTACTTACTAACTAACTACATAGCATTATTGTGTATTGAACTACTTTTTCTGTCAAATTTGTTGTATAACATGATGTTTTGGTGCTTAATTTGTAAAATCATAACCTAATTTGATGTTTAATAGGCTTTTCCTTAATGCCTCCTTATTATCCAACATATTCGCTTATCCAACGTTCTGCCAGCCCATTTATGTTTTTGAACTGCTATGTTGGCAGAAGCTGGGCCTAACAGTAGGAGCTCACCTCGCTCCTCGGATTCGAACCGCCAACCTTTTGGTCTGGATAACTGTATTCTGTGGGGAAAAGATGCATTCTTTTTAATTGAATGGGGTAGAATATTGAGGCTAGAACAGGCCTGGGCAAGCTTGGGCCCTCTCTCTCCCCTCCAGGTGTTTTGGACTTCAACCAGGGTCAACCCCCCTGTTCAAGCAGCTCCACTGGCTGCCGATTATATTCCGGGCCCAATTTAAGGTGCAGGTTATTACCTATAAAGCTCTAAACGGTTCGGGACCTGCCTATCTTTGTGACCGCGTCGTCCCCTATGAACCCACCTGGTCGCTGAGATCTTCCGGGGAGGCCCTCCTCTTGCTTCCACCCTCCACACAACTTCGTTTGGTGGGGACGAGAGAGAGAGGGGGGGGGGCTTCTCGGCCATGGCTCCCTGACTCTGGAACTCCCTCCCCAGGGAGATTAGGTTGGCTCCCTCTCTACCTTCCTTCAGGAAACAACTGAAGACTTGGATGTTTCAGCAGGCCTTTGGAGATACAGTCATTAATTAATCAGCCCCAGAGGGTTTTTAATAATCTATCCCATTTTTATTACAATTTTACCATTTATGTGTTTTAAATGCAATTTTTATCCTGTATTTTTGTTTTAATTGATATATTGTATTACTGTTTTATCTTTTTATAGTGTGATTTGTATTTGTTGCCTATGTTTTGTTCTATGTTGTTTGGGCCTCTGCCCCATGTAAGCCGCCCCGAGTCCCCACGGGGAGATGGTGGCGGGATACAAATAAAGTTTTATTATTATTATTATTACTATTATTATTATTATTATTATTCAACTCCCACAATTCCTATCATCCTACCGGCCCTAGGAGTTATGGTGGGAGTTGAAGTCCAAAACACCTGGAGGGAGGGCAGACGTTTGCGCAGGCCTGGCCTAGACATTCCCCTCCTCTTGATGCCGCCTGGAATTGTACTGGCTTCTCTCGCTGCAGCATCTCACTCTTGACACTCTCGCTGCTCAAAGCCTCCAAGAGGAAGGAAGAAGGCAGGCTGAGGAGAAAGGCCTCATCCCCTCCCTCTCGCCTCGCTCATACCTTCCGGCCTTGCTGGCGCAGAGACCTCCGTAAGGGGGTCTGCGGCTGGCTTCTCCGACTCTTACGGGCGCTCATGGCTCCTTTCCTGCCGTCGTCCTCCGGCAAACCGCGGAACGCCTCTCGCCGCTTTCTCCCGCCTCCGTTTCAAAGCTGACTGAGCGTCTCTCGCGATGCCTCCTCCTTCGCGCGCCTCGCGGGGGTTGCTGGGAAATCCCTTTCCCTCGCGCGGCCAATCGAGTGACGTAGTTAATAATAATGAGCAGGCCCTCCCGGTGTTTTGGACTTCAATTCCCGACTGGCTTTGGGAATTGTGGAAGTCCAAAGCACCTCGAGGGAGGGCCGACGTTTGCCAGGCCTGATCTACATTGTGTTGTCGAAGGCTTTCATGGCCAGAATGACTGAGTTGCTGTGAGTTTTCCGGGCTGTATGGCCATGTTCCAGAAGCATTCCCTCCTGACGTTTCGCCCACATCTTTGGCAGACATCCTCAGAGGTTGTGAGGTCTGTTGGAGACTAGCCAAGTGGGGTTTATATATCAGTGGAATATCCAGGGAGGGAGAAAGACCTCTAGTCTGTTTGAGGCAAGCGTGAATGTTACAATTGGGTATCCTTGATTTTCATTGAACGGCCTTGCAGTTGCAAAGCCTGGCTGATTCCTGCCTGTGGGACCCTTTGCTGGGTGAATCGTGACATACCAGAGGCACTATTGGTAGATCACTTGTCTATCCCGGAAGGCAAACATTAGGGAGAGGAATGTTGCTCTCCCATCGACTTTATGAAGAATCAGATACAGTCAGGCCAAACATGCCATTAAATTGTGTGAATTATAGGTCATATCACAGTAACGACACAAATGCTATCAGCCGAAATGGGTGTTTCATACAATATAATACATTGTATGTGTATATACAGTAGAGTCTCACTTATCCAACGTTCTGGATTATCCAACACATTTTTGTAGTCAATGTTTTCAATACATTGTGATATTTTGGTGCTAAATTCGTAAATACAGTTATTACTACATAGCATTACTGCTTTTGACTTTTTCTGTCAAATTTGTTGTATAACATGTTTTAGTGCTTAATTTGTAAAATCATAATCTAATTTGATTTTTAATAGGCTTTGCCTTAATCCCTCCTTATTATCCAACATATTCGCTTATCCAATGTTCTGCTGGCCTGTTTATGTTGGATAAGTGAGACTCTACTGTATTTGTAAGTTGTTCTGAGTCCCCTTCGGGGTGAGAAGGGCGGGATGTAAATGTCATAAATTAATTAAAAAAATATATTCCAGTTCAAAGCAGATAATGTGGGTTTTTTATTCAGCTGTGTAGAAGGCGCTCAAGACCCCAAGAGGGCCGAAGTTCGCTCATTTATTATTATTTCATGTCAAAAGCATTGCATAATAAATAAATTTAAAAAGTGATGAAATAAAGGAAATAACAAGCAGCTAAATACAGTAGTCTCTCACTTATCCAAGCTAAACGGGCCAGAAAAAGCTTGGATAAACGAATATCTTGAATAATATGGAGGGATTAAGGAAAAGCCCATAAAACATTAAACTAGGTTATGATTTTACAAATTAAGCACCAAAACATCATGTTAGACAACAAATTTGACAGAAAAAGCAGTTCAATACGCAGTAATGTTATGTTCTAATTACTGTGTTTACGAATTTAGCACCAAAATATCACGATATATTGAAAACATTGACTACGAAAATGGCTTGGATAATCCAAAAACTTGGATAAGCGAGGCTCTACTGTAGTTTTAGAGCAAAAGCGGGCAACAGCGTCCGCATTGTCCGTAGCTTTAAACAACTCCTCCGTACATGAGGCAGGACATTGTGGGCAAGCATACATATGCGGAGTTGTTTGTTCTGCTCCACAGTCACCCAAGGTGGAGGATTCCTCCAGGTCAGGGGTCCTCAAACTTTTAAAGCTGAGGGCCTGTCCACAATCCTTCAGACTGTTGAGGGGCCAGATTATCATTTGAAAAAAAAAATACAAACAAATTCCGATGCACACTGGATATGTCTTATTTGTAGTGCAAAAAAACAACAAGAACAATGAAAGAACAATACAATATTTAAAAATAAAAACAATTTTAACCAACATAAATTTATCAGGATTTCAATGGGAAGTGTGGTCCTGCTTCTGGCCAATGAGATAGTCAAGTTAATTAGGGTTGTTGTTGTGTGCCTTCAAGTCATTTCAGACTTTGGGCGAGCCTAAGTCTAAAATTTATTTATTTATTATTTACTGCATTTATTTACTACATTTGTATCACACCTTTCTCACCCCAAAGGGGACTCAGAGTGGCTTACAAGTTATATGTACATACAATATATTATTAGCATAGTACAATGTTAGCATTATGTATTACTATATTGAACTATACCACTATACTGTAATATTATTAGTAATATTATATGTAATATAGAATATATAATTAATATTATTATATGGTATTATTATTAGTGTTTTATTGTATTACATTATAATATTATCAATATTATATGTATACACAATATATTATACAGTAGAGTCTCACTTATCCAACATAAACGGGCCGGCAGAACATTGGATAAGCGAATATGTTGGATAATAAGGAGAGATTAAGGAGAAGCCTATTAAACATCAAATTAGGTGATGATTTTACAAATTAAGACCAAAACATCATGTTATACAACAAATCTGGCCGAAAAAGTAGTTCAATAGGCAGTAATGCTATGTAGTAATTACTGTATTTACGAATTTAGCACCAAAATATCATGATATATTGAAAACATTGACTACAAAAATGCGTTGGATAATCCAGAACGTTGGATAAGCGAGTGTTGGATAAGTGAGACTCTACTGTATTATAAAACTGAGGGCGGGGGCCAGGTAAATGACCTCGGAGGGCCACATCTGGCCCCCGGGCCTTAGTTTGGGGACCCCTGCTCCAGGTAGTGCCACCTTGCCAAGTTGTTTTTTGATCTGCCCACTCCGCTTCTTAGTCTGTTCAGTTCGCTCATGATCTTTGGGCCTCCAACTCCCAGAAGCCCTGGCCAGAGACTCCAATAGTCAGGCATTCTGGGAGCTGAAGTCCAAAACACCCGGAGGGCGGCGGGCGGAGGGGGAACGGAACGCCTGCGATTGGCTCGCCTGGGCACGACGTCAGAGGCGCGCGCCGCTCCTCGGTCCCCGCGGTGCCTTGTGGGGCGGGTAGTTCCGTTTCCTGCGCGGAGGGCGCGTCTCCTGCGTCGTGGTCGCCGTCGCGGCGGCGGAGGGGCCTGCGGGGCCTGTGGGTCCGGGAGCGCGCGCCAGGCGAGGCGAGGATGCCGGGCTTCACGTGCTGCGTGCCGGGCTGCTACAACAACTCCCACCGGGACAAGGCGCTGCACTTCTACACCTTCCCGAAGGACGCGGAGCTGCGCCGCCTGTGGCTGAAGAACGTGTCCCGGGCGGGCGTCTCGGGCTGCTTCTCCACCTTCCAGCCCACCACGGGCCACCGCGTCTGCTCCGAGCACTTCCCCGGCGGGAGGAAGAGCTACCTGGTGCGCGTGCCCACCATCTTCCCGCTGCGGGGCGTCAACGAGCGCAAGGGCGCCGGAGGAGGGAGGAGGCCGCGCGGGCACGCCCCCGTCCACGCCGCCCAGGCCGCCCAGGCCGCCGCCCAGGCCGCGGTGCTGCTCACCCTCCAGGAGGCCGCAGCAGGAGCGGGAAGTGGCGGCGGCGCGGCGGAGGCGGCGCAGGCCTTGAGGGCCGGGATGGGCGCCGGCAGCCCCGAGGACGTCAAGCCCATGGACCTGACGGTGCAGCTGGAGCTAGGCGGGCCGGCCGCCGCCGCTGCTGCCGCCGCCGCCGCGCTGGTGTCTCCCATGAGCCTGGCCAGCTTCCTGGCGCAGAACGGGCCCCTGGGCGCGGCCGAGGGCGGGCCCCCCGACCACTCCTACTCGCTCTCCTCCGGCACCACCTCCGAGGAACTGCTTAGGAAGCTCAACGAGCAGCGCGACATCATCGCCCTCCTGGAGGTCAAGATATAGATAAATATATATTTACATTTATTTCTAGACTAGCTTGGTTACTCAGCGTTGCCTGAATTATTTTTTAAATTTTACAGAACGCATAAGGTTGTGGGTGAACTACAACTCCCATCAAGCCAGGTGAACCCCGAGAAACTCCATCAGTAATTAAAGTTTGTTAGGTCGGGCAAGTTTGCTCTAAATCAGGCATGGGCAAACTTCGGCCACACAGGTGTTTTGGGCTACAACGCCCACAATTCCTATTTTTTTCCCAAGTATACTTCCTATAAAAGCTGCTGAACTTACGGACCAAAAGGTCCCGGGTTCAAATCCCAGGAGCGGAATGAACGCCCGCTGTTAGCCCCAGCTCCTGCCAACCTAGCAGTTCGAAAACATGCAAATGTGAGTAGATCAATAGGTACCGCTCCGGCAGGAAGGTAACGGTGCTCCATGCAGTCATGCCGGCCACATGACCTGGAGATGTCTATGGACAACACCGGCTCTTCAGCTTAGAAATAGAGATGAGCACCAACCCCCAGAGTCGGTCACGACTGGACTTAACGTCAGGGGAAACCTTTACCTTATACGCCAATAATTTCTTATAAATTTCCTTTCTTAATTTGGTTAAATTGTTTTTAATTCTTTTGTGATATTTATCCTTAAATATTTGTTTCTTTAATTTTTATATTCCCCTCCAATTTTATTTTTTATTTCTTCTTCTCAATAGTTAAATATCACCAATTCTGATTTGTTCTAATTAATTTGTAGACTTGTTATTAGTCCAAATTCTGTTAAATGAGCCTAAATTTCCTCCCATTAGTGCAGTGAACTTTAGTAAAATGCTGAGCTGCTGAACTTACTGACAGAAAGGTCGACAGTTCGAATCCGGGGAGCAGAATGAGCTCCTGCTGTTAGCCCCAGCTTCTGCCAACCTAGCAGTTAGAAAACATGCAATGTGAGCAGGTCAATAGGTACCGTTCCGGCAGGGAAGTAACGGCGCTCCATGCAGTCATACCGGCCACATGACCTTAGAGGTGTCTACGGACAGCGCTGGCTCTTTGGCTTAAAAATGGATATGAGCACCAACCCACAGAGTTGGACACGACTAGACCTAATGTCAGGGGGAAACCTTTACCTTTTACTTTTATTGGATGTTTCATTGATAAAAGGGTATCTATAAACGTATTTATTTTATATTTCTCTTTCATTCATATTCCTTTTATATTACTCTCTTCTCTTATTATGTTAACTAATAATTCTATTACAATTGTGAATAAGATTGGGGAAAGGGGACATCCTTTCCTTGTGCCTCGTGTTATATTTTTTTTCACTGTTAAACCATCATTCACTATTACTTGGACATAATTTTTTGAATATAATTTATCAATTAGGTGAAGATGAAGGAGATGAAGGGCAGCATCCGGCGCCTCCGCCTGGCCGAAGCCCAGCTGCGTGAGGAGGTCCGCGAGAAGGACCGCCTCCTCCATGCCGCCACCATGGGCGGCCACCGCAAGCGCCACGGCCTCTGAGCCTCACCAGCCCCTTCTCCCTCCGGAACGCGGGAAGGACAGAGCCGCCCACTCTTTCAGGAAGCCTCTCCCACTATTCCTAGGAGAACTGCGCACCTCAACACCGGTATCAAAAGGCGATCCTCTGCCAGCCAACTCCATACTCCTTGCATCATTATGTGCGATTACAACTCTGAGACAGACTTCGGATGCTGCAGTGTGGGCGATGCTGTTGCCACGGATGAGCGCCACTCTCCTGCTCTGCTCTACGTTTTACCGGCGGGACGCCGCTTTTCCCTCTCATTTCAAGAAACCCCAGCTGCTGTGTCCACCAGCGCATGCCGACCCTGGCTCTAAAACTCAAGTATCACCATGAGAGTGGCCCATCACGGCTTCCCTGGAATATTTTTTAGGAAAACAGTCTGGGCTGTTGTTCATTGGCTTGTACTCCTTGTATTATGATGAGTGATTACAACTCTGAGGCAGACCTTTAATGCCGTTCCATCTCTAGCAACAGCAGGAAATGCCTCCTGAAATGGAAAGACACTGGTCAATGTTTCCCTTCCCTATGTGTCCGCTAGCACAGACTGGGCCAGACCCAAAAACTCACTGTTCACATTTATGCCTATGAGACTTGTGCACTAAGACTTGTTAGAAGGACAGTCTGGGCTATTGTTTGTTGGCTTGTACTCCTTGTATTATTATTATTATTATTATTATTATGTCTTATTATAAGTCTGAGGCAGACGCCGGATGCTGTTGCAACAGATCTCCTTTTAGCATCATTAAGGAAATGTCTCTTGATCCCTTCAGCTCTACACTATGACAGACAGAATGCCAGTGGAAAGGCACTGGTCAACTTTTCCCTCTTATTTCAGGAAGCCTGGGCTGCTGTTTCCACCATGGCACATTGTCCCAGACTCAAAAATTCACTTTTCACGTCCACGCCTATGAGACTTGCCTGCCAAGGCTTCACAAACATATTTCTAGAAGGACACTCTGGTTGATCGCTGGGCAGCTTGTACCCCTTGTGTTATTATGTGTTATTAAAAGTCTGAGGCCGATGGTGGGGTCTGTTGAAACTGGTCCATCTGTAGCATCCATGAGGAAATGTCTTTTGTAAAGCTGGATAGTTCCATTCCGGTCATGTAGGACTCTGAGCTGCTGCCAAATACTGAGTACAAAGCCAATTTTGAGGAAAGATAGGTTACATATTTGATAAGCTCACGCTTGAGTAGTTTAAACTGCAATTCTCATTATACCAGGATTATTTTAGTAGATTTTTTTTTGTTTAACAGCACCATGGAAAATATTTTTTTTCTTTATCCTTCCATAATATGAAGGACCAGGAGGAAAATGGGATTGCGGATTTTTCTTCTGTCTCTCCCAATCTCTCAGAAAATTACTGATGGAGATTACTCCAAATATGATGTCATTTCTGGTGTGCAGATTCTGAACAGTCAAAGAGGGTAATAGACACATATGGCCTACATCACTATATTGCAGTTGTTGTTGTTACTGGTTTGCCTTTCTTCTGTAAACGGATAGGAGTTCTTGTGTTTGTGCCATAGTTGGATGGTCCCGAGCCCTTCAACAGTCGTGTCTTGTGTCACTTTTGCTAATGTTTTATTTAGCTTGATTTAAATCAGTACTGTGCAGTACATTTCCTTTTAACTTAAGTTGCAGTGCAGTCTGGCTAACATTAATGGAATTAGATTAATTTCTGATCACTGTGTCTGTATGTTAGCGCAGATGATCAGACCACTTTAATGGCACAGGTGTGGACTGACAACTCAGTTTGCAAGATTTTCAGATTGAAACAAATCCATGCTTGGAATGGATGAAAGTGAAAGAAGAGCCCGTCTTAATCTGATTCACTTTGATCAAAAAAGGATGGCACTCTTCAATCTGTTACTACATATATGTACAACTAAATAGATTCTTCTGTTTAATACTTTAGAGCAGGGTTTCTCAAACTATACCCCTCCAGGTGTTTTGCACTTCCACTCCCAGAAATCCCAGCCAGCTTCCCAGCTGTTAGAATTGTGGGAGCTGAAGTCCAAAACATCTTGAGGAGCACAGTTTGAGAAACACTGTTTTAGAGCATTTGATAAGAGTCCATTCACATAAAAGCCTACCACTATTATTACTGCCCAGCTTTTTAAAGAATGCCAGGTTCCATCCACTAAGAGGAAGGGAAAAATAGAACAATTTCTCAGATCCTTCTGTTTTAATCAAAAATCAGATTTGTATAAAGGACAATTGGCTCATCTGGTTTGATGGACTTCCTGTATTTTTAGTGTATCTTCAGTTGGAACTATTGTGACTTGCTGGAGTTGGCTAGTGTCAGGATGATGTTCTTTCCAGTTCATTCTTATTTTGGTTAAAGTGCTTTTTTATTTCATGTAATAATAATCTTTAAAAACCTACAAGCATATATTGCTTACATATATTGTACAATGAAGAAGAAAAAGAAATTACTTTGTGCAAATTAAAATGCTAGGTAAAGCACTGTATAGAATCCTCCGTGGGTTTTATGTGGCCCTTGTTCTTCTTTACCATGTATAGATGAGAAGACCTGTAAGCCTCTTTCTATAGTTCGGAGCTCGTGTCATTAGCAATGCAGTTCATTGGGAAATGTAGCAGCAGAATGTAAATCCTAATTGTGTTGGATTTTGTGGATGCCCTGCAGTAGGTATTGGGGAATTGATCTGTTCTTTGAACAAGATAGTAGACTGTATCCAGTTATTTGAGTAGAATTTGCAAGAGTATTGTCCATTATATACTTTTATTTTTGGAATTAATCTCTAACTTTTTTTCTGCTTGCTGTCTTGTGCTTCTTAGATAGGGAAGTGAAATGCAGGCACCCTGGTTACAGAGTGTGCCCTGAGGTTGTCTTTGGTCACACAGTTTTCAGTTTGGTCTGTGTGCGTCTGTTGAAACCTTAGAGAGCACGCCAGCTTTCTGACATTGTAAATAAGACTGCATTCTACTTGGATGAAAATGTTTCAAAGATGTGTGTCGTGACACTTGTGGTACTTTTCTACCATCATTATGCACTAAAATATGTTCAGTTGATTTAATTGCAGGACTGGTTATTTCCTGGACTGTTCTATTCTTGCTGGTTATCCTGAGGTGCTAACAAACAATGCTTAATTTGAATAAAGTCTATTTTGTTTTGTTATGCTACAGTATGTCGTTCATCTATGATGAATAACACATCTTCGTATACCTTTTCGTCCTCTATGACAATCTACTTGACTCTTGAAGAAAATACATTTCATGCATTTTACCTAGATTTGAATGCCTTATTTACTTGAATCTAATGCTCACCTTTTTTGGCTAAGTGACCTCGCCATCTGAAGGGTTCCATGACATTTTTGGTCATGGAACCCTTCAGAATACGTTTATATTCTGCCTAACCCTAACACTATCCCTGATTGGTTTAATCATAATATATTCCAAATCTTTTTACACTACTTCCAATACATTTCCCAATTTCCTATAGAACATCAGATTTCTGAGTAAATTTACTCTGATGTTTTATGGATTATTTATTTATTTACAGTATTTATATTCCGCCCTTCTCACCCCAAGTGTCATTTATCTTAAAAACCTTTCAAGAAAGAAAAAAAATCAAAAAGAAATGTGGAATCAACATGAAAAATCTGACTATGCAGGAGTTGTTCTCGATGTAAAATGTTGAAATATGTAGCCAGTATATGTATATGTGATAAAAATAGCCGTGCTATGAAATAGCTATTATGGAGACTGTTAATCCAATTGTTGGCCTCATGTAGTTTTATTTTAAAATCCATTTTAAGTTTGGAACCCCCCCCCCCCCTTTCTCACCCAGAGGGTACTCAAGGCGGCTTTACATACAAGTAATGATTGAATGCCTTAAAACACAATGTACACTTAAATAAATATTGAAATAGAAATTATAAGTACATTAAAACAATTAAAAATATAAAAACAAAACCATTGGACCAAATCACACCAAATTTGGCCACTAAATACATAGTCATCCAATCAATGCCGCATGCAGATTGATTGGATGATTATGTATTTTGTGGCCAAATTTGGTGTGATTTGGTCCAATGGTTTTGTTGTTTATTCCATGGGAATTATGCACATTACATTATATATATATATATATATACACACACATACACATATATATATATATACAGTAGAGTCTCACTTATCCAAGCCTCTGGATTATCCAAGCCATTTTTGTAGTCAATGTTTTCAATATATCATGATATTTTGGTTCTAAATTCGTAAATACAGTAATTATAACATAACATAACTGCCTATTGAACTACTTTTTCTGTCAAATTTGTTGTATAACATGATGTTTAGGTGCTTAATTTGTAAAATCATAACCTAATTTGATGTTTAATAGGCTTTTCCTTAATCCCTCCTTATTATCCAAGTTATTCGCTTATCCAAGCTTCTGCCGGCCTGTTTAGCTTGGATAAGTGAGACTGTATATAATTATGTCATTCTATTATTATTCTATTATTATTGTAGTATATTATCATATTATTACTAGTATATTGTTATTATATTATTTATTATTCATGACTATATTGAAACTAGAATTGAGAGAAATCAGTGTGGAAAGTGCACGAGGTACCATAGATTGTTGTACATGGAAATAAGGGTAATAAATAGTTTTTGATTTATTAAATACAGTTATATATTGCAATTATACATTTTTGTTATTTAAACTATACATATTGCGAAATTATGTTTTTTTTTCCTCAAAGTGACACACCACCCAAATTATGCTAGGGGTTTTTTTTGGTGAATTTTGACACACCAAGCGCAAAAGGTTGCCCATCGTCTCATAGACTTAGCATGGGAATTTGGTTAACCAGTTAAAATTCATGAGTAAACCAGGTTTTTTTTTTTAAATTGAAAAATTTCGGGGGGGGGGTTGAACTCCTAACACACACACACCCGCTACAGGCCTGCCCTTCCTTTTCCCCCTCAGCCGCTCATGGGCCTGAGGCTGTTAGGAATGGTGGGAGTTGAAGTCCAAAACACCTGAGGGGAAAGCCCACGCCTGCTCTGAAGGGAAGGGTCCCAGAGTGCCTTGCGGCCGATTCACCTACCAAAAGCTTGCTGGGAGCTGTAGTCGCCCCTCCCGTTTCCTCGGAAGCCGGCGTATGCGCATGTACGGCGGCCGAGGGGGCGTGGCCGGAAGAGGCGGGCCGGGCGGGGAGCGCTCGGAAGGTTTGTGCCGCGCTCGGTGCCTTCGCCGCCGCGCCTGCCGCCATTAGCCGAGTTGGAGCTGCGAGGTGAGAGAGCGCGGAGGAGCGGGGCGGGGGGAGAAGTGCGCGTGCGCGAGGGGCCCGAGCTCTCCCGGGGGGTCGCCTCGCCTCGTTCCCGCCTCGCGTCCCTCGGAGGGGAAGGGCGTGTCGCGGGCGGCGGGGCCTACAAGGCCCCCTCAGGAAATCGGGCGGGAGGCCTTTGCCGAGGGCTTCTCTCTAGGCGTCCCCGGAGGTTTCCTCTCCCTTTGTGCGCTTGGCAAAGCACATGTGCAGTCATAGAATAATTGAGTTGGAAGAGACCCATGTAGGGCCATCTAGTCCAAACTCATTCTGCCATGCAGGAAAACCACAATCAAAACATCCCCGACAGATGGCCATCCAATCTCTGTTTAAAAGCCTCCAAGGAAGGAGTTTCCACCACACTCCGAAGCAGAGAGTTCCACTGCTGAACAGCTCTTCTTACCGTCAGGAAGTCCTTTCTAACCTTCAGGTGGAATCTCCTTTCCTGTCATCTGAACCCCGAGTCCTACTTTTCAGGGCAGAAGAAAACAAGCCTGCTCCCTCTTCCTTATGACATCCTTTCACATGGCTTTCATGTCTCCTTTCAACCTTCTCTTCTTCAGGCTAAACATAAGTCAACTCTTTAAGACACTCCTCAGAGGGATTCATCATCTCCAGACCTTTGATTTTTTTAGTCTCCCACCTCTGGACACCTTCCAGCTTCTCAATATCTCTTTTGAGCTGTGGTTCCCAGAATTGGACACAGTATTCCAAGTACTTACTTACTTAAGCGATCCCTTGTAGGCCGAGGATGATGGTCCTCCAGTTATAGAGTCTTGGGGGTGAGTTCTTAGGTGGCTGAAGAGACCTATTCTTGATCTGCATGTTCTCCCACAATGAGGACATTGGTTTCCAGGTGGAAGGCGGTCCTGGTCAGGGTTGGCTTGACGCTCCTTCCTCTTGGCACGTTTCTCCTTTAAGCCCTCCATTCGTGCCTCTTCGAACTCCGCAGCACTGCTGGTCACAGCTGACCTCCAATTAGAGCGCTCAAGGGCCAGAGCTTCCCAGTGTCTATGCCACAGTTTTTAAGGTTGGCTTTAAGCCCATCTTTAAATCTCCAAGTGAGGTTTGACCGAAGCAGAATAGAGGGTCACTTTGACTTACCTTGATCTAAAGACACTACTCTCCTTTTGATGCAGCTCAAAATCCCATTGACTTTTTGAACTGCTGCATCACACTGTTGCCCGTGTTGGCTCAGCGGGTTAAACTGCTGAGCTGCTGAACTTGCTGACCGAAAGGTCGCTGGTTAAAATCCGGGGAGCGGGGTGGGCTCCTGCTGGTAGCCTCAACCAACATAACAGTTGGAAAACATGCAAATGTGAGTAGATCAGTATATACCACTCTGGCAGGAAGATAATGCAGTCATGCCGGTCAAATGACTTTAGAGGTGTCTGCAGACAATGCCGGCTCTTCGGTTTAGAAATGGAGATGAGCACCACCCCCCAGAGTCAGACATGATTAGTCTTAATGTCAGGGGAAAACCTTTACCTTCTATCATACTGTTGGCTCATGTTCACCTTGTCCACAAAGACTCCAAGATGTTTTTCACATGGACTGTTGTCGAGCCAGACATCACCCTTCCTGTATCTCTGCGTTTCACTTTTTTTCTGCCTAAGTGAAGTATCTTACATTTGTCCTTGTTGAAATTCATTTTGTTAGTTTTGGCCAATCTGATCTGTTAAGGTCATTTTGAATTCTGAACCTGTCCTCTGAAATATTAGCTATCTCTCCTAACTTGGTGTCATCTGCAAACTTGATAAGCAGGCCCTCTAAATGTTTGTCCAAGTCATTAATAAAGATATTGAATGGTATTGAGCCCAGGACTGAACCCGGCATTCCACTCGTCACTTCTTTCCAGGATGAAGAGGAACCATTGGTGAGCAGCCTTTGGGTTCCTGGGAGGGAGCTCTTGCCCTGCAGTTCCTAGCAGCCCCAGCCAGAAAGACCTATGGGGAGGGAGGGATGTTGGGAACCATAGCTGAACAGCACCAGGGACCTCATCACTAGAACAGGGCTCCTCAAACCTTTCAAGCCAAGGGCTAGTTCATGGTGCCTCAGTCTGTTGGGGGGCCAAGCCATAGTTTGAAAAAAGCATGAATTAATTCTTAGGCACACTGAATGTATCTTATATTTGGTGCAAAAAAACAAAACAAAAACGTGAGAGAACAATATAATATTTGAAATGAAGAACACTTTTGACAGACATGGACTTACCAATATTTCAATGGGCCTGCTTTTGATTGATGAAATATTCAAGTTAATTAGACTTGTTTTTGTTGTGTTTCAGGAGGGTGACCCTAAGTATAAAGTTTAGGGCAAGAGGCGGTCAATGACCTTGGAGGGCCACATCTGGCCCGCATGCCTTAGTTTGTGGAACCCTGGCTTAGTCACATGTATGTTTTAAGTTGATTAGGGGATAGAAAAGAGGCAGGGTACCTTAGACACCACCTACCAAAAATCTGTGGGTACTCAGGTCCCATTATATACAACAGTGTAGTAAAATTATGTCCGTTATATGTAACGGACATAGAGACTATGACATGGAGCAATAGATTCAAATTGCAGGATAATAAGAGTCCGCCTAAATGCTAGGAATAACTTTCTGGCAGTAAGAACTGTTTGACAGTAGAATAAGCTGCCTTGGAGCCTGGTGGAGTCTCCTTCTCTGGAGGTTTTTAAGCAGAAGCTGGATGGCCATCTGTTGGGAGCACTTTGATTGATTTTCCTGCACGACGGGATTGGACTGGATGGCCTTTGGGGTCTCTTCCAACTCTATGATTCTATGAATGTGAATTGGGAAATAATAGAGGGATTAGTCTGAATCCATGATGCATACAAATCGCAGTGTCATTCTTCTAGAGCAGTGGTTCTCAACCTGTGGGTCCCCTGATGTTTTGGCCTTCAACTCCCAGAAATCCTAACAGATGATAAACTGGCTGGAATTTCTGGGAGTTGTAGGCCAAAACACCTGGGGACCCACAGGTTGAGAACCACTGCTCTAGGGCAATGAATTAGAATTTGTAAGATGCTTTTCCTTATTTATATCTTGGTGACGAGGAATTATATCAATAGCACAATTCCTTACCTTTAAAATATTTTCAAAACTGGTTTTCTTCCTACTTGTCCTCGAAAATAATGCTTTTGGCAAATTGAGCGATATCGGGGGGGGGGGGGGTCTACTCAAAACAAGAAGAGAAAACGAGTATTTGGAAAATCTTTTTATGAGGGCCATAGTCACAGTATGAAACATATTGTACAAAATGTTCTTCCCTTCACCTTGCTGCTTTTTCTATTTTACCCACTGTTTTCATGGTGAGGCAACATTTGAGTGGATTTGTATAGGCTCATAGATTTCTGAGTGGGCTGGCTTCCCAAGTAGGACCCCGCTGTTAGTTAGAATAATGTTTGTGGCCAATTCATACTAGATGCAGCTATACCAAAATTACTCATTTTATTTTGAGCTCTGTGGTGAAAATGCAAGTGTCCTTCATATACTTTGAAAACAACATTTGAAGTTGAAAAACTATTGGTTGAAGTTATACTTGTTTATGTGGATGGTGTGAAACTTATTAGCGAAAAGGTGTGGTTGATGTTAGGAAATCCACCTTCACTGACCCTATCTTTGAAGGGAGCAACGAAAACTTGCATTGAAAACCACTCTATTTTTTCAGGCTGTCAGACTGTATAGAAATGGTAGCTGCCCATATACATTGAAAAACATTTTGCATTACGTTGGAAAAGAAGTTTATGAGGGTTAATATTTTGTTTGAATACTGTATATGGATTGTAATCAAATTATTTCTGCCCTCCTTTATATTTATGTGGAAAGATATTCTGGGGTAATGTTGTAATATCTGTATAATAATTATTGGTGTGTATATATACATTTTTAAATGCTGTCTTTAGAGCAGTGGTTTCCAACTTTTGGTCCTCTAGGTGTTTTGGACTTCAGTTCCCATAATTCTTAACAACTGGTACACTGGCTGGGATTTCTGCGAGTTCAAAGCAACTGGAGGACCAAAAGTTGGGAACCACTGCTTTAGAGGGTTTATGATTCCATATCAATTGGGGCAGTCTTTTTCATATTGTTGCTGAATAACGTAATCTATTGAAAACTTTCAGTAATATTTCAGAAAGACAGAAAAGGATGCTTCTTATATCCTATTGGCTGTATAATCCTAACTTGCCTTGTTGGCTCAATTTCAGTATGGAAACATTGTTTTTCCTTTTTACTAATGGGAAAATGGCAAAGAGGTTGAAATTTGCTCTTAATACTATTGTTATTTAGAAAGAACAGCCACTTGTCTGTGATAAACATGAATCTTCTGCAGAACACATAACGAAGCATAATGAATCTTGATTGTTATTTACAGAATCCCCCTAATCCCAAACTCGAAATACTTAAAAGCAACCCTCAAAAACTTTTTACCACCAGCTGCTTAGTCACATGCTGAGCTTTTCCTCAAGGAACTCAGATGAGGGTAAGAACAATGTGGAGGACCCGCTTGCACAAGACCTTTGTAAAAAAAAAGCCCAGATGCCTCTGTACTTGTCTCCTGTCCAACCAAAGGTGGGATGCTGACTCTAGAAAACAGTTGCAAGGGCCAGAATGGAGTGACTTCATTAGCCACTTCCTGTATCCAGCTCAGAGAAAAGGAAAAAGGCTCATGGGGCAGTGTGTATTTCTGACTACTTTTCTAAAAATGTGGACAGACATCTAAGATTTCTTCTCGCAAGGGCCTAGTAAGGTGGAAAACATTCAATGAATTCTAGGTATAGGCTATATTTCAGAGGAAGGAACTAGCAAAACCATGTCTGAAAAACCCTAAGAAATTCATGAGGTTGTCATAAGTTGGCAGCCAAGTAACTTGAAGGCACATACACACCTCTCCTTTTTGTGGTGCATCTGGAAAGGTTTGCCTCTAACCTTGGTATTGTGTTAACCTTGCTAATGTATCATAGCCTTTTTTTACTGTTGGAATTATTATTAAGCAAAAATTATATTAAAAGTTAAGAATAAATAACTGCTAGGGTACGAATACCAGTACCGTAGTCTATGTTTCAGAAAATGGAAAAGGCAATCAATCACTGAGTATATAAAAACCCTGTGAAATTCATGGGGTTGCCATAGATGACTTGAAGGCACGCACACACGCATACACAGGGAGGGAAAATTGTATAGCTGTTAACAATTTCATACAAACATTCTAAAAACTAAGTTGAAATGGAGTTCTGCTCTCTATAGCATGTCAAATGATAGTCCCATTCAAAATCCACAAACTCCTCTGAACTGCCTATGTTTCCATGGTCACATTAATCCCTGATTAAAATGAACATGCAAGTCAAGCTGAGTATAGTTGCTTTTGCAAAACATGGGACTGATGATCTCTCTGCTCTGAGCTTTCCCTCATCAGCATCATGTTCCTTTATGCCTAATTGCTTCTGGAACAATTTGCCACAGATCCTTTTTTCAGATAATAATGCTGGGGTGTTTTATTGTACACCCATATGGCTACTCAACAGGGTCAACTCTGGTTAATATTTCGGTGAGACCCCAACAGCAAATACAGGTTGAATCTCCCTTATCCAAAATGTTGTTTTTCTGATTTTTCTTCTTCTTTTATATTTGCATATGCATAATGAATGAGGGAAAGGGGGCTGTTTTCAGATCCAGACCCCACTGGGTTTCTTTTAAGGAGCTGTCGCTTCATCACAGTCAGAAATGTGCTGGGAGAAGGGGGGTGCTCTGGGTTCTGATGGTTTCAATCCATACTGAGTCACATTTCACTGGTCTCTCTTGTACTTTCATTGGCAGGCTCCAGCTAAGGATTCAGAATGGGAGACAAGCCTATTTGGGAACAGATCGGTTCCAGCTTTGTACAGCATTACTACCAGTTATTTGATACAGACAGAACTCAATTAGGAGCAATATACGTAAGTAGATACTAGAACAGGATTCTTTACTTATTTTAATTCTTTACTTATTTTTCGGTACTGCTTGCTTACATCTCTTTCATCCCCCAACCACAATTCTGTATATTTCCTTAAAATATCTAGGAATGCCTGTCAGTTATTGTGAGCTTGAGAAGCAGAATTACATTTACAATTATGTCACTAAAGCTTTTGCAGTGTGTGCTAGTTCTATTTACTCTCATTTGTTTAGTTGAAAACAGCCCAGAGTCCCTTTGGGGAAACAGGGCAGTCTACAAATATAGTATTATTGTTATCATCATCATCATATTGGAGTATCTCCACCAGATCAAAGACACCATAAAACTGGTGATCTCTGCAGGTGGTGACTTCCCTCTCGGGTGCTTACTAAAGGTAATGGCAACACTTTGCCATCTTGCAGAGAGGTTGCCCTTTATACAGTTTTCCTCCCTCTCATCGATTTACTAGATATTTGTTAAGATTTAATTTATTAACATGAGCACCCTACCCATTCTATTTTCCCTACCATATCCTCTGGGAAAAAATATTTGGAAATGACTAATAAAAATTATATACAAAAAAAGGGCTGAGGAGCAAAAGATTGAATTAGTGATCTCACAGCATTCTGGAGTAAGGAGCAGCCAGCATGAATTGTTAGGAAATGTCTCTTGAGGCATGTTTTTTGGCATCTGCCTGAGTTAGCTAACTTTGTGCTTAAGAAGCAATTGCTGTTTAATAATGGCTTGTATAGAGCCATTACATTTTCTATGGGGGATCAAGAATGGTTTGTACAAAGCAAAACCTTTCAGCCAGACTGTGACTGGATTTTCTTACTGTTATTATTTCAGATAGATGCCTCATGCCTTACGTGGGAAGGACAACAATTTCAGGGCAAAGCAGCTATTGTTGAAAAACTCTCAGTAAGTATTTGCAGTAGCAGTTAATGTGTGATAGATTTTTATTCAGTCTGAAATTTGATAGATTTGCTTCTCTGGGCGAGATAATCTCTAGCTTTACATCTGATGTCATATTCATTGCACATTCCTCATACAGTACAGTTGTCACTTCCTACGTGGTGGTTTCAATAGTGTTTATCTGTATGATTTCATTAACTTCTATAGCATCTCATGTAAGCAATACCTAGCTTTTGTGTGTACCTTAATCCTGAGGTTTTAATAAAAGCACACCTTTGGGTCATTGAATACCATATCTCCTTGTCTTGAACTTAGTCAATCAGATACACATTTCTTTCACATACAGAACTGAAATTGTGTGAGAGTGAGTTAAAGAGTTTCTTGTTTCCATTACAGAGCCTTCCCTTTCAGAAAATACAACACAGTATCACAGCGGAAGACCATCAACCCACACCTGACAGCTGTATACTCAGTATGGTAGTAGGGCAGCTTAAGGTATGTGCTACTTTCAACCTTGAACCCTATGAAATGGTGTTTTAGAGCTCCGTTAAGGCCCATTTTGGGTATAAACCATAGTTTGGGTGCCATAGATAGGATGTGGGCTTACATGTTTCCCTTTCATTATTTGATGATCTTGGCAGAAAAAGAATGAGTACCCATAGAGAAATGTGTGTAAAAGTTTGAAGGAAAGCTGCTGCTTTACATTTAAATCTTTGATCAATCTGGTATCAAATATCTACCCCCACTACCCCAAGCGAGACAATCTGTTTTTGATTGAATTGTGGAAACCAAGTGGCTTTTCCATTTGGTTGAAACAAAGGTGATAAACATTATGACTGAGGTATAAAGTTCCTCATAACCTCAGTGGTAGCTGTTGAGCAAGTCCCATCTATTGGTTGCAAGTAACTGAAAGTGGGACCAGTGCTTTTATATGCAGTTGTTGCCTCTCTGACAGCAGAGTTTAAACAGAAACCTGAACAAATATTGTAGGGATTTTGGTAAGAATGTGTCATGTAATTGTGAGCCTATGACTCAGACTGTAGACAGCAGCCATTTGGGAGCTTCGTTCATTCGAAAAGCTGTGTGATGCCTATGGTCACATCCTCTCACTTTATTTCAATGGGTGCCCTGTGAAAAAAGAAAACCAACAAAGAATCTTGTGTTGACAGTTTCAAAAAAACAAAGCATTTATGATGTGAAGAAACGACAGCAGCAGCAGTTTTAGCACATCAGAAGCTTCTTGAGCTAACAAGAGTGGAGTGAATGAGCTTCAGCAATATAGGAGCAGAGTCAAGCTTTAAAAGTTATAAAAGACATTATTCAAAGATCTGCATTTCTATATAGGAAAGTTAGGACCTAGTTATCTAGCTATATTGAGACATCTTGTCTCTCCATACTCACAGGAGAAGAACAAAATGGGATTGCCATGCCATCTGAAAACTTTGAATGAAAAGAGGCATGTCCCTGAGAAGTATCAGTACAAGAAACAAGAGAGAGAGTAGAGAAGCAGGCAGAGAGCAATGGGGGAAAGGCTTTCCCTGTCGGCTAACTCATTTGCCTTTCTATTTCCTTAATAAGGGCTATAAACCTGTGCAGGATATAGTTGAGTTCCAACACCTTGTAATACTGCAAATATTTTTTTGGGGGGGGGGGGGGGGGAATGGCAATTATAACCTTTTTGAAAAAGTTATTCAGTTTGTTTTCAATTGTCCTTTGCCCTGCTGATACTGCAAGGTCACAAATTCCCAGCCGTGAAACAGTGAGCAGGGGGAAACATAAGCACAAACACATTCCCTGACTGATAAAAGACTAGGGCAATAAACTACTTGGCTAATAAAAACAAGTAAATAAAATTAAAGCAGGAGCGCTCTGCCGAAGCAGCCTGCCTCGGCTCACGCCAACCGGAAGTCTGCCACCTTTTTGAAAAAGAAAAATGATGTCATATCCGTTTGGCAAATGTGAATCTCCATGAACATCTGAAGATACCTTTTGAAAACCACTAGTCAAGGAAAGGCATGACCTTGTTAGAAGTCAACCCTTTGAACAAGTGATGTTTATAATCATTCACATAATGGCACACAGATAACTCGGCTGTTAAACTGAAGAATCATGTCTTTGAACTACCAGGAAACAAAGACATGCCACTACAAAAATATATTTGGTTAGCAGAGTTTTCAAGATGTTTCTTTGAAGTTGAAATTGGAATTGTAGTTGCAGTTGCCCAAAAGATATACACTCCCTTGAAACTTATTAGTTTAAAATATGCATTCAGAGATTAAAAAAACAAAAGTCTTCCTTAGAAAAATAACGTATCTTGTTTACTCGCAAACATTTTGTATTAATTCACCATACATGCACATTTCTTATTAAAGTTCAGTTATAGATAGGATGTAGTTTCTCTGTGTTGAGAAACCATAGTCCAAAGTATAATTGTACTCACTGCTTCTCAAATTAAGCATATAGTAAACTGTTGCTGCATAAATTCAAATGACAGCTGCTTCCATTGAAGTCCAAACACATACTGATAACAAAATGGAGTTTTGAGTCTAAACATGCTCAATACAATCACATCTCTATCCCCTCCCACACCAAAGAGGTCAGTCAAACTGGAAAATCAACATATACATATAATACAGATTAGCAAACATACATTAACAAATAAATAGTGAAGGCTTAAAAAGTTGCTATTTCCAACAAAAATCACTTTGTTATGACCGAGAAATTTGTGCTGATAAATTAGTCTTACTGTCATTACAATTCTGTAATTTTAGTGCTACAGATATAACACAACTGCCTCTCTGGAAATTATTAAGACTGTAGTACAGCTCTGGGTGTAGAAGACTATCTTGTTCTCTGGAAGCAACTAGAAGCAGTGTTAAAAATCAGAGAAAACAGGTTCTCCCTCCATGCCTCTTCTCCCATTTTCCATCCGCAACATCTGTCCCCTTGAAAAAAATTGTTTAAGAAAGGGGGTATTTGATTTTTATTCTTGTTACCCAGTTTGAGTGACATAATTTGGACAGAAAAGTAAGTTGTATATTAAATAAATCATGTACTAACTGTGAAGCATTTATGGAATTTCAGGTCAGTATGGAGAGCAATGTATTTAGCTTATAGGTGACATATTTAACTGTGTAGAGTCGAGAGGTATATTGCAGTTTACCTAGGAAGACTGAGGAAGAATTAGGAATGAAAAGCATTGTATGAACATCCTTGGGACACAGAGTCCTTGTAGGTCTGTAAGTGGGCACTTTTAGCTAGCAAGACACATCTGTTGTATAGGTCCATTAATTTTGCGAAAACTGCCTTTAAATGACCTCACAGCTCCTTCTGCTCACTGCTAACTTCATCCTTCTGATAATGATGGTTCTGGCTGTCCTTTGATAAACTGCAACCTTCTCCTCATTTGGCCTGTTATTCCAAGGAGAGGAATGGCTTTTCAGCCCGCAATTCTCATGGCAACTTCTGGCCTCAGAGGGAAAACCAGCAGCATGTCCTTTGGTTGGGAAAAATACATGACATGACCTGGTATATTTTGATAACTAGTGTGACCACATTTGTGAGAATTCTTATCCATCAGTTAAAGGATGTTTATTTGTATTCATCTGTAATGTGCATCCATTATAATCTGTGTGTAATCAATAAAATCTGTTATTTTATCACACAGTCTTGTTTCGTTTTGGTAATTCTGTAATTTCTTATTGACTAGTGTTCAGTTTGTATGAACAGAAGGATATGCCAGCAGAGGATATGCCAATCTTGCATACAGAAACTAGATGAAACTTATTATCTCAAAGTTATATTTCTTCCTGAGTTTGTCCAAATATAATGTAGTAGAAAAGAGCTTGTGCTTCTGCAGTTTGTAAGAAATTTGTTTAATACATTTTCTCAGGCAGATCTAGAGAGGATGAGACAGCAGAGAGCATTGGTTTTTCCTTTACTTTCTGAATGTTCAGTTGAACACTGCCTCTAACGTTATTCATTATGCATTGTGTATTTATTGCATCACTAAACCTGGTTCAGTAGATCAGAAACACAAAGAAGGCATGTAGACAGCTGTTCAAAATGAGAAACCAGATTCATATCAACATACCAGAATATTAGTGTTACTTGGTGTATCTTTACAGATAAACAATTTTTAGTAGGCTTAAAACTCACTTTTCAGTTTATTTTTTTAAGTTAGGACCCAGTTCCACTCAATGGCATTTTATTTTTTAAAAGTTCTCTTATGTAAAGAGCTATGAAGAACTTTGGAGAATATATGCCAAATGGAGTAGATACTGCACTGTGCAAGAATTAACAAAAGTAATGCAGATTTATGTTTTCATAGTTTCAGAGAACAGAAGCTGCTAGTTTTTGCAAAATTGGTGGTCATTATTTAAAACACGAACAACCCATTATATAGGGAAACCTCTTGCAAAACAGTTAAGATGAAAAGATATAGCTTGTAGCTGTGATGTAAATATTAGACTAGTAAGTAACTGAATAGATTCCCTTTCCACTTGTTACATTGCTTCTTGTCTACTTGTCCATCAACAGTTCAAGTATCAGTGTGGCACATTCTGGGTACACACAGTAAATGCACTCTTAATAAACCCCAAGTGAAACAGGCATCCTGTGTTTTCAGAACCTGTCCATTTAATGGTTTCTCTCCTCTTCTGCTCAGGCAGATGATGACCAAGTTCTAGGTTTCCATCAGACCTTTTTGTTGAAAAGCTTGCAAGGTGCTTGGGTTTGTACCAATGAAGTCTTCAGGCTAGCGCTCCACAATCTTTAGCTTCTTGCCTCCTCCTCCCTCTGAACTCTGCAGTCCTCACTGAGTAAGAAGCCTTCTGCTTGCTCCTGTCTCCCAGTTGACCTTGAAGCCTGAATAGCATGACTGCTGCTTGTGTGTTATCAATGCAGGACTGCAGAATGAAAACTTTGCTTGACCCAGAATTGTGACTCCTGAATTAAGAAAGGTGTGGGTTCTCTTAGGAAGCAAATGCTGCAAAATTAATAAAGCATAACTGTTTTGTTTTCTGCCAGTCAGTTGCCTGCTTAACATATGCCAGACTTTAGAAACGTGGGACATACATGTGGCATACAGTGAATGCTTACCTCTATATGTCTGGAAATTTCTGTCTTCTCTAAAGCCTGTAGGCATATTTGCAGTTTATCTCGCAGAGCGAGGCAACAATCCACAAACAAAGGCAGAATACTTTCTAAAGTACCAGATGGTCCATGAGTAATAATAAAAAGTCAAGTCTCTGCTCCAAAATACCTAAATTACAACAGTACTTTAGAGATGGGAAAGCAAACAAAGGAGAAGCATCAGCATCAGAGCTGCAAATATACAAACTTTACTTGAAGTAAAGATGAAAATTAAAGGTCTAACCCAAAGGCTTCATAAAAAGTTGGGTTTTAAATAAAGAGTTGGCCTAGTGTTTTCAAACTGTAACTCTAAAAATATTATTGAATCACACAGCATGAATATGTGGTTATGCTACATTTATCTGATTTGAATTTTAATATGTAAGGGAAGGAACAAATGGTATCATTGTGTGAAATGCTTGCTTGTGAAAGGACTTGCTTCTTGGGAAGTAGTTTTATTTTTCTCCACCGCTCTATCAAGATGCACTTGTAAAGGATTTTCACTAATTTCAGTCTTAGCGGAAGTAGTTTACCTGAACTCTGGGTTGGGGGAAGAAAGGGGCCATGGATGGGCATTCAACACCTAAAAATTGCAATGGAATTCAGATCTAACAATAGTTTTTATAACAATATTTTTATAAGATAGACTTTATGGATGCAGTACAATATTTCCATTTCAGTGCAAGAGACAACCCACAATTAACTTGGAGAAAGCATGATATTCATGTGCAGATGTAACTGATAGTTTCCTCTTGTCTTTTCCAGAGTTTATGTGGTAGCCTAACAACAGATGTATTGAATTATTATCCATCTTTTGTAATTATGCAAAAAATACTATGGGACCAAAAAGTTATTTCAGGCATCCTTCTGTCTTATTTTTGGAAGCAGAAGCAATTTAGCCGTTTGCTTTTGTGATGACCATGGTAGAAGTCCCATTTTGTGACATGTGGTAGTGGAAAAATATGTAGCAGACTCCTCCTGTATTTTTTTATAATATATATCCTCTTGTACATCATAATCTTCAAGCTTGAACAGAAAATTATTATTTGTTTTAAATGACACTCTCTTGTGGAACTCAGAGCAAAGTGTTTCAGAATCTTAAGGCACAAAGGGAACCCTAGTTGATAAATTCTGTTTAAAATTTACATTGCAAAAAGAACAACACTTTCAAATTTCAATAAGCACAGATTATAGCTCAGTAGTAATTGCTACTGTGAGAAGGGATCACCTCTAAGTTTGCTAGTAGCTTGAATATTGTCCATGACATAATAATGATGCACTATTCAAACTGAGAATGCACGCCCAAATCCTAGGATATATTAAACCTTTTTGGTGGGTTGGCGGAAGGGTGTGTGATTGTTTTATATTGTTTTGCTGAATGGAGTCGTATGCATGACAAATCTGTCACTAGTGCCAGAATTCTCCTGCTAGAATATATCTGTTTCTAAAGTGTATTTTTCTTCTGTCTTCACAGGCTGATGAAGATCCTATTATGGGATTCCACCAGATCTTTCTATTAAAGAACATCAATGATGCTTGGGTTTGCACCAATGACATGTTCAGGCTAGCATTGCACAACTTTGGTTGAGACAGCATCCCTGAGGCATCTGTCCTTTTCTTTTCTCCTCTCCTCTTTGCAGATATTACTCACACTCATGGAACATTCCAAATATCATACACAAATTTGCAACACTATGGCAAGCCAGCAAGACCTGTGACGTGCCCCTCCGAAGAGTTTTTGTTGTATCACTAGAAGAGCTCCTTGTGCATGATGTTTGGAAGTTAGACTTAGCTGCATTTGACAAGGGAAATCTTTGTGTCACCGGCATGTCTTGGGAAGAATCCATAACACAAAAGGTTGTGTTTCTGTACTGACAAGTTTTCTAATACTCCAAAGAAACAAAAGGAAAGAAAAGAACAGCAGCTCGAATCCAGCTCAGATATTTTTTTTGTCGTTCAGATGTTTCAGTGCTACATAATACAATAAAACCATGCAATTTTCCTAACAGTTTAAATTGTTGGATGTTCAGTCTGTAACTAGAGAGTCCTTCATCTCCAACTATATCCAAATACCTGGTTTGGGAGCAGGTGGCTGGACATACATTTGAAGTTGTGAAAAATGTTCATAGCTGTTTTGTAGGACTTTTTTGGTAGTTGTGAAAGTTTTGGATATATCAATTGATGGATTGTTCAAGTACTGAACATTGCGTCCTCATGAAAATCACAACATGGATTTATATTGATTATGTGTATGCAGATCAGATCATTACACTGAAACTTTAGTATTTTCTTTTGTTTTTAGTACCAAATGGATTGAAAAGTGATGCATAAAAAGTGACAATGCAGGATGTACTGTGGATAGGTTTCCTTTTTATGGACTGTTTTCCAGACTACCATATTTACTGTTTTGTTCAAGAGCTGGGGACCTTTTTTCAAAGTAACGTGTAACTTTGTCCCCGAAGACATTGGCAACCACATTTTAATGCTCACCTGTGTCTTGCTCTGGGTAATATCCTGAGCTGTCCTTCAGATTTTTTGTTGTATCAGGGGCATGCATCAATAGTAGTGTCTTAATTAGTTAAAAAGCCTCAATACATATAAACAGCTCAAACAACTCTAGAAAAATATTCTTTCCCTCTGTGGAAAGCTTCAGAGAGGTAAATAATCCCCCCCTCCCCAAAATGGCCAGATCCTGGAAGGATATTTATTCAAGCATTGTTAAAGGCTTTCACAGCCAGAATCACTAGAATGTTATGGTTTCTGCCTATGTGTGTTTGTTTGAGTGTTTATTAGCGGGAGCTGAGCAGTCTTGTATTCACAGGCCTTTGACATTATTGTATTTTCTACAGAGCAGTTCCAACATATGCTGGGGACCTGAGCTGGCACACAGTCTTCTATTCAAGATGCTGATAAATACCAGAAGAAATGTGCCGTTTTTGGCTCTGCAAAAGAAATCTGTTTGATGTGCTCATTGATGATCTTGCATAAGGGCAGCTCTTGTCTGTACCTATATGGCTACAAACAATTCAAAGCAATGTTTTAAAGTGTGTTCAAATACAGAAGTTTATTTCTATACTACCCGAATGATCCAAGCTTTTTAAAAAGTCACTTTTGGATTTACTCTTCAGTGTGTCATGTAGATTCTTTGCACTGATGCTTCTGCATCCTTGTATTTTCATGGTGTTGTTTCCTTACTCAGGGAAAATCCAAATAATGGCTACTCTTCCCAGCAAGGACGCATTCTGAAGAACAACGGCTGGATCTACACTGCCATATAATGCAGTTTGAATCTGTACAATATGGTCAGTGTCGACCTATATAATGCAGTTAAACTGTATTGTATGAGTCCCCACTGACTATATAATTCAGATTCAAACTGCATTATATGGCAGTGTACATTCAACGTATAGCTCATACCACTAGCCCTGCTTGCCAGTGGTGTTGCTGGCCAGTTCTGGAAACTTGTTTGGGCAATGAGGCTTAGGCTGGCATCTATGTCTTAATATGTGTGTAGACTTCATTTGTGACCATCCCAATATTTGTGGAATATATTTCCAAGCTTGTTAAGGATTACAGCATTTTGGTCTTCAAAGCAGATGACAGAAAGAAGAAGATTTTCTCCTTGCAAACTCACTAGTAGGACACAGGCGTCTTCTGTGTGAATCTCAAATGACTTCACCTTGTAAGAAGGTTGGAGGAAAGAAGGTATTGCATTCTTCTGTGTTTTGAACTAATTGTTGTATAGGCCTTAATAAGAGCAGTGTCCAATAGCCATATAGACACAAAATGCCTTACAAAAATTAGTTAAATGTGACTTTCACGGGGAACACATTTTGTTTAAAAGGGGGCCTTACTCATTCTTTTTGATGGAACAGCTCAGGTGAGCTCAGGTGAGTTGTCCTGTTCACATGATCTTCAGCCTCCAAATACCAGCATGTGCTACTGTCTTCAAAATAATGTTCCTACTAAAGGAAATACTAAGGACTGTAGATGAATAGGTTATTCAAGAAACTAAGAGAGGCCATCCAGCCTGCTCTACTTAATCATAGAATCATAGAATAGTAGAGTTGGAAGAGACCACATGGGCCATCTAGTCCAACCCCCTGCTAAGAAGCAGGAAATCGCATTCAAAGCACCCCCGACAGATGGCCATCCAGCCTCTGCTTAAAAGCCTCCAAGGAAGGAGCCTCCACCACGGCCCCGGGGAGAGAGTTCCACTGTCGAACAGCTCTCACAGTGAGGAAGTTCTTCCTGATGTGAGAGCTGTTCGACAGTGGAACTCTCTCCCCGGGGCCGTGGTGGAGGCTCCTTCCTTGGAGGCTTTTAAGCAGAGGCTGGATGGCCACTTGTCGGGGGTGCTAATGGAAACCATTGCCTTGTAAATTGTATTCTTTGTAGGAGAGGGAGAAAAGCTTCCTCCAGAAGGGATGGTAGTGTTTCTGCTCTGAGATAATGAATGATGTCTAGATTGTGGCTATTAAAACTGCTGGTTCAAATAATGCAAATTCTTTCACCCGGATACAAATGTTAAATGAAATCAAATCATGTATTGGCACACAGAAACCTGTGCAGTTAGTGACGCTGCTTATGTGAAATAGTCTACCAGCCATATATTGACTTACTACTGGGTTGCCAGTTTTAGTCATTCTTGGAGAGCAGCAAAACCAGGACTATTTTGCTCCTTTTAGGACAGTGTCAGTCTTGGTGAGTCACAAGTTGTATAATTCTTGGGCTCATATGAGCCTTCTGTATAACTCCTACTGCCTGCTTCCTTTTTGGCTATGCAAAAACACATTGCATATTTTGCTTATGGATATGTATTTCAGCATGGGAGAGCCGTGAACTGTAAAAAGATTACATTTAGGTAAATACATTGCCTAATGCGCTGCATAATTGCAGTTTATAAACGGAGTGGAGTGCAGTCTTATTTTAGAGCTTGGATTGCAGAACAGCAATACATAAGCTGAAGTTATATATAGTAAGACTACCTATCCTTGTATAATTTTGCTTTGTCACGATTGTACCAGTAGTAAACGTATAAATAAAGGATCTTTAACTAATAGTGTTGCTTTAAAACTAAGCTTAAGGAATGGTGAAAACTAAGGAAGCAAGGTAAGATTGGTATTAAACTTCAAAAATCAAAAACAGTAGGAATAGGTGACCATTGCTATGTTTTGTTCATTAAGTAAGAGCCATTTGGTTCAGTGATAAAAGGGACAGGACAAAATTTCAAACCATCAGAGTATCCATATTGTTTATTGGGGTGGCCCTCTCTTCTCAGCTGAAAAATACCTGTCTGTTTCATTTTGGAAAGAGGCTTGTACTTTCAGAAGAGATGGATAAAAGAGTTCAAATCTTCACAGTTTAGTGATTTCTGGAAGGAAAGTAGAGTCTTGCTAGACTAGAGAAAGACATTTCCTTTTTTGTCATTGATGTATGTAAAAAAACAAAAACCCATGGAGAGTTGTTTTTCTTCGCCATTTACATCCTTCTGAGAGCCGGCATGGCGTGATGGTTTGAACACTAGGGTCTACTTGGTGGCGGGGTATAAATAATGTTTTATTATTATTATTATTATTATTATTATTATTATTATTATTATTATTATTATTATTATTATTATTATTATTATACACTGCTATAGGTAAAGGTTTCCCCTGGTGTTAAGTCCAGTCGTGTCTGACTCTGGGGGTTGGGGCTCATTTCCATTTCTAAGCCGAAGAGCCAGCGTTGTCCATAGACATCTCCAGGTCATGTGGCCATAGGCATGACTGCATGGAGCGCCGTTACCTTCCCGCCGGAGCGGTACCTATTGATCTACTCACATTGGCATGTTTTCGAACTGTTAGGTTGGCAGGAGCTGGGGCTAACAGCGGGTGCTCATTCCGCTCCCGGGATTTGAACCTGGGACCTTTTGGGTCCCTGGGATCTGCTATATAATCCAGATTATCAAGATAATCCACATTATCTGCTTTGAGCAAGATGATATGAGTCATTACTGCTAGATAATCCAGTTCAAAGTAGATGATCTGGATTTTATTTGGCGGTGTAGAAGGAGCCTCAGGCTGGATCTGCACTGCTCTATATCCCAGGATCTGATCCCAGATTATCTGATCACCCCGGATTGTCTGGCAATGTAGACTCGTAATCCAAATCAGATAATCTGGGACCAGGTCGTGGGATATCGGGTAGTGTAGATCCAGCCTCAGCCTCCTCGTACTCGGCAGGCCTTGCTCCCCAAGAAATACAAATCTCTCTCCAATCTTCATGGAAGGAGGATGGGGATGATGATTTTTTTTTGTGTGTGTGTCAGGAGCAACCGGAGTTGCTTCTGGAGTGAGAGAATTGGCCATCTGCAAGGATGTTGCCCAGGGGATGTTTTGATGTTTTACCATCCTTGTGAGAGGCTTCTCTCATGTCCCCGCATGGAGCTGGAGCTGATAGAGGGAGCTCCTCCACACTCTCCCCGGGTGGGATTCGAACCTGGCAGCTTTCAGGTCAGCAACCCAACCTTCAAGTCACGAGGCTTTTATCCCCTAGGCCACCAGAGGCATGAAAGATAGATGGCAGGAAAGAATGACAGATGGAAGGAAGAATAAGTGTAAGGAAAGAGGGATGGATGGATAAATAGAAGGCAAGGAATGGAAGGAGGGAGGAATGGAAAGAAGGCAAGAAGGTGGGATGGAAGGATGGAAGACAAGAAGTATAGATGGATGGAAAGAAAGAAGGGCCCGGGCTGTGGCGCAGGCTGGAGAGCAAGCCAGTTGCAATGAATCACTCTGACCAGGAGGTCATGAGTTCGAGGCCCGCTCGGAGCCTATGTTTGTCTTGTCTTTGTTCTATGTTAAAAGGCATTGAATGTTTGCCTATATGTGTAATGTGATCCACCCCGAGTCCTCTTCGGGGTGAGAAGGGCGGAATATAAATGCTGTAAATAAATAAGGAAGGAAAGAAGGCTAGATGGAAGGAAGGAGGGATAGATGGAAGAATAGATGGTAGATTAGATGTAAGGAAGGGAAAAAAAATGATAAATTGAAAGAAGAATAGACGGAAGGAAGGAGAAATGGATGGACGTAGAAGAAAGGATAGATGGAAGGAAGAATAGGTGTGAGGAAGGAAGGAAGGAAAAATAGATAGAAATAAGGAAGGAAAGAAGGCAGGCAAGGATAGATAGATAGATACGGTAGAGTCTCACTTATCCAACACTCACTTATCCAACGTTCTGGATTATCCAACGCATTTTTGTAGTCAATGTTTTCAATGCATTGTGATATTTTGGTGTTAAATTCGTAAATACAGTAATTACTACATAGCATTAATCTGTAATGAACTACTTTTTCTGTCAAATTTGTTGTCTAACATAATGTTTTGGTGCTTAATTTGTAAAATCATAACCTATTTTGATGTTTAATAGGCTTTTTCTTAATCTCTCCTTATTATCCAACATGTTTGCTTATCCAACGTTCCGCCGGCCCGTTTATGTTGGATAAGTGAGACTCTACTGTAGATAGAGCCGGGATGATGATGATTCCTGTGTTAAGCATCTGCTTTGAAGCGGAACTCAGTAGCCGTGCTGCTGTTTGCGGGGGGGAAGGAGCGGGAAGCAGTGACCGGAAGCGGAAGCGGGCTGCGCGTCGGGGTTTGGCCTATCTGGGTCGGCGAGAGCGGTGTGTTCCAGGCGGCCTGGCGAGGGGCTCCATGGCCTCGGCCAGCATCGACATCGAGGATGCGACGCAGCACCTGCGAGACATCCTCAAGCTGGACCGGCCCGCAGGTGAAGCCCGGGCCGGGAAAGAGGGCGGGAATGCGGCGGGCGGGGGGTCCGGGCCTCGCGGCCTTGCCTGGAGGCTGGAGCCCGGGAAGGAGAGGGAGACCCAAGCACGTCTGTGGAGGGAGTCCAGTCAGGCCTGGACTGGAGGAGTCGTGTTCCTGGGCTGCCCATTGGAGGGAAGGCTGAGAGGAGACATGACAGCCATGTACAGTATAGTCTCATTTATCCAACATAACCTGGCCGGCAGAATGTTGGATAAGCGAATATGTTGGATAATAAGGAGGGATTGGGGAAAAGCCTATTAAACATCAAATTAGATTATGATTTTTACAAATTAAGCACCAAAACATCATGTTATACAACAAATTTTACAGAAAAAGTAGTTCAATACGCAGTAATGTTATGTTGTAATTACTATATTTACAAATTCAGCACCAAAATATCATGATATATTGTAAACGTTGACTACAAAAATGTGTTGGATAATCCAGAACATTGGATAAGCGAGTGTTGGATAAGTGAGACTCTACTGTATAAATATGTGAGGGGAAGTCATAGGGAGGAGGGAGCAAGCTTGTTTTCTGCTGCCTAGAGACTAGGATGCGGAACAATGGCTTCAAACTACAAGAAAAGAGATTCCACCTGAACATCAAGAACTTCCTCACTGTGAGGGCTGTTCAGCAGTGGAATTCTCTGGTGGAGGCTCCTTTGGAGGCTTTTAAGCAGAGGCTGGATGGCCATCTGTCGGGGATGCTTTGAATGTTATTTTAATAATAATCTATATCAGGGGTCCCCAAACTAGGGGCCGGATGCGGCCCTCCAAGGTCATTTATCTGGCCCCTGCCCTCAGTTTTAGACTAAGTCTGAAATGACTTGAAGGCACACAAAAATAACAACAATCCTAATTAACTTGACTATCTCATCAGCAAGAAGCAGGCCCACACTTCCCATTGGCATCCTGGTAGGTTTATGTTGGTTAAAGTTGTTCTTATTTTTGAATATTGTATTGTTCTTTCATCATTTTTTGTTTTTGCATTACAAAGAAGATGTGCAGTGTGCGTAGGAATTTGTTTGTATTTTTTTTTCAAACTATAGTCCGGCACCACAACACTCTGAGGGACCGTGGACCGGCCCTCTGCTTTAAAAGTTTGAAGACCCCTGATCTATATATATAAAAGGAGAATGGCATCACTCCACCGGGCAAAACAACAAAACTAAAGACTCCCCAACCTAGAAAATTGACAACACAACCCCTCAGCCACGTCTCTACGTTCTTACAAACAAACTAGACATCCCCAACCTCCATGGGGCCTAAAAAATCCCAAAAACTGGAACGCTCCATCTGTGCCAAAGGCCAGCTCACGCACGGACAGAACAACCCCAACCCCCCCTCCCTCAACTGCCGACTGAGAAGGAAAAGGAAAGGCCCCGACTCCATCAGGCATGCTGGGAGTTGGAGTCCAAAGACACCCGGAGAGGCCTAGCCTGCCTTACCTCCTTCCACCCCTGCTACTTCAGGCTCCAGCAAGGCTATTCAGTCCTGTTCAACCTGCCCAACCAAGATTTCCCCTACATGGAAAACCCTCATATTTTGAAGCCATCAGGCCATTCCATCCCATTCAACCAGCCCAAGGAAGGAGGCCCCTATATACAAAGCGGCCAGACTTTGAAACAGCAAGGCTATTCAGTGCAATCCCAATTGGCCACAGCAACGCGTGGCAGGGCACAGCTAGTAATAATAATAAGTTTATTTATATCCCACCTCCATCTCCCCCAAAGGGGACTTGGGGCGGCTTACAAAATCAAAATACAAGTGATGATAAAATATGAAACATCAAAGGACAACAACAAGAACCAATAATAAAATATACACAATAGGCGAAAAAACACAACACAGAATTAAAACATCAAATTAAAGGCCCTCTCTCTCGTCCCCACCAACCGCACTTGTGATGCTGGCGGAAGCGAGAGGCATCATCAGAGGTTTTGAGCTTTGTTGGAAACTAGCCAAGCGGGGTTTATATATCTGTGAAATAATGTCCAGCGTGGGAGAAAGAACTCTTGTCTGTTGGAGGCAAGTGTGAATGTTTCAATTGGCCACCTTGATTGGCATTTAATGGCCTTGCAGCTTCAAGGACTGTCTGCTTACTTTCTGGGGGAATCCTTCTTTAGGTGGTGTAGCTGGCCCTAATTATTTTCTGTCTGGAATTATCCTTTTTTTTAAGTGTTGTTCTTTATTTACTGTCCTGATTTTAAAGGTTTTTTTAATAGTGGTAGCCATATCTTGTTCATTTTCATAGTTTCTTCCTTTCTGTTGAAATTGTCCAGTAATTCAACCAGAGAAGTCAGCCATAGCAGAGCAATTGATGAACCAACCTGGACGCAGCATTTTAATTGAGAACAAAGAAATGCGGGGCCACTCTGACAGCCATCATGTCAGACTACACAGAGAAGCCATTGAAATCCACAAGCATGTGGACAATTTCAACAGAAAGGAGGCAACCATGAAAATGAACAAAATCCTGCTACCAGTATTTAAAAAAACTCTAAAATCAGGACAGTAAAGAACAACACTCAGAAAACAGGAGAATTCAAGACAGAAAACAATCAGGGGCAGCTAACAACTCCTGACAAAGGATTCCCCTAGACAGTAAGCAGCCAGTCCTTGAAGCTGCAAGGCCATTAAATACTAATCAAGATAGCCAATTGCCACATTCACGCTGGCCTCCAAGAGTTCTTTCTCCCACCCTGAACATTCCACAAATAAATCCCACTTGCCTAGTTTCCAACAGAGCTCACAACCTCTGAGGATGCCTGTCATAGATGTAGGTGAAACGTCAGGAGAGGATGCTTCTAGAACATGGCCATACAGCTGGGAAAACTCACCGCAACCCGGTGATTCCAACCATGAAAGCCTTCGACAACACATTTATTCTAGTTGCTCAACTTTTTATAATTTATACTTTTATGCATTTTATTCCTTTTATGACTTTCATTTACATACTACTTACGAAATAAGAGTAAAATGTTCTGGAAACATTCTGAGTAAACAAATACTTTTGTAGCAACTCTGAGATTATGCTGGCCTTTTAATACTGAAGTATCTCTTTCCCCAACGGGAACCCACTCACCAGTTAAAGCCTTGTTTTATTTCCACTTCCAGTCTTTATGCAGGCCAGAATCACAGATGAGTTAAAGATGAGTTTCAGTTAAAATTTCAAATCCTTGGGGGTGAGGTATGGTTGCATTCTGTTTTTTGCCACATAAGACCCACTTTTACTTTAAGGTTTCATAGAGGACATAGAACCTGCTTCATCGTAGTCTTGTTTACATTAAACTTTCTGTGTTTTAAAAAAATAATGTTATTTTTGTTTGTACTATTTTTATATTTGTGCTTGTAACATTTTCCCGAATCCAACCTACATTGAACTACGAAGAATATTGTTGCTGACATATTGTAATACATTCTGAACTCATCTGTGTTAACTTATAGATTCAGTAGGTGAAGTCACAGGCTGAATTCTAGATGTTATTGGTTTGAAGTGATTGCTTAACTGACAGCCTGTGGCGTACAATAGACTAGTCAGATAGGATTACAAGCCATAGTTTGAAGTGTGTTCAGAAACATTTGTTTGTTTATGTTCCATAATTTTCCCAAGCTTACAAAACGTAAAACAGACAAAGCAAAAAAAATAATCTTATGTCCTATGCTAACTATGATTTCATTTCAGTTTTTATAACCTTGCAAATAACTTCAAAAAGGCAGTGAAAAACCTGTTGATACTGTCTTTGGTGCCCATGTAACCCTTGTTTTGTTTCATTTCATTCAGGTTCTGTAAATGAAAACCAAAGATCATCTAGTTCATACAATGGAGACCTCAATGGTTTGTTGGTACCAGATCCCATAGCAAGTGGAGATGGTGTTTCCTTGGCCAAGCCTATCCCTCAAACAGTTCCTCTGGGAGCACTGCAGGAGAAGCAAGTCATGTAAGTATCTTGTTGGATGGAAGATAGTCAAGGCTGAGAGCACTGTTTGTGTTTAACCTGGGTCTGTTACAATGAGCTTGGTTCGGAGTTACCTCTTCTTCAAATATTTCACTTCCAGCAGTATCCTAACTTCCTGTTCAACACATGTAGCTTTTCTGGAGAGCCCCAGATTTACATTATTTTGCTGCCCCCACAAATGAGCAAGGGTATTTTGACTGTTCGCCTAATGGGGGTAAATCTGTGCAGTTATAGATACTGTAATTCCAGGTTGGGTTTGTAAAATACAGTTATATTAATAGTTTACAAAATATGTTTCATTATACCTTCCACCATGAGTCCAAGTTGAATCAGACAGTTACTATCAATGATGAACAACAGCAACAGACCATAACACTATTTAACATGACTGCAAAAACATTGCTTTTGTGGGACATCCTACAGCACATTTTGCTATAGTTTTTCAATGGATATCTGATAGTCTCAACCAATTCATAATAGGGTTGCTGTGAGTTTTCTGGGCTGTATGGCCATGTTCCAGAAGCATTATCTCCCGATGTTTTGCCCACATCTATAGCAGGCATCTTCAGAGGTTGTGAGGTCTGCTTGGAAACTAGACAAGTGAGGTTTATATACCTGTGGAGTGTCCAGGGTGGGAGTCCAGGGTCTGTTTGAGGCAAGTGTGAGTGTTGCAGTTGGCCACCTTGATTAGCATTGAATGGCCTTGCAGTTTCCAGGCCTGGCTGCTTTTTGCCTGTGGGAATCCTTTCAACATAATTTGTGCCAGCCACAAAAATGAACTTTCTGGAATATAACAACTACTTTCAAAGTAAGTACCACATAATAAAACAGGAAATAACGCTTTCAAACTAGAAACAGAAAATCTTTCAAATTTTGTTATATAGTGTAATCAGTATCTAAAATGTACTTATCGTGATAGCTTCCAAAATGTAGTGTGATTCAGTGGTTGGCTATGTTTAGAATTTGCATATGTCATGTATGTTATAAGCAAATGCCATGTCATCTCAAAAGTGTCTTTGCTTGTTTTATCACAGTTTAGGCAAAGTTTGGATGTCAGTAGTTGAGTTTTTTGGTCTAGCATTATTTTCACGAGTGGGCTAAAGGAAAATCCTCTGCTAAATGGTCCCATCACAGTAGCACAAATGCCTTTTCAGTCTTGAGACTTTAGTGACCACCACCCAGATTTTTTAAAACTGTTCTCTTAGTATATTTATTTGCAAATAATTATATACATTAATAAAATGTAAAAAAGAAAACCCAAAATACCTGCCATTCAAGGCACATTCTTTTTGAGGTCCAGGAAACAAGTGTTGTGTTGGACCAAATCAGGAAGACTTGCTCAAATAAACATGTTTTTTAACATGAATGAAAACAAAACCAGTGGTAGCTGGAACATAGCAAACTGTACATAGCAAAAGTGTTACATACTTAAAGTTATTTTATTTGACTTTGTTTGCCTCTCCCCATTTAGCTGCCTCTCTGGAGATGATAGCTCCACTGGAATGGTTATCACTGCTAAAGATGTTGAAATAGTTGCCAGCAGTGACTCCAGCATCACCAGTAAAGCTCGAGGGAGCAACAAGGTAAAAATCGAAACATCTGTCTCTTCAGTATTATACTAACTGACTTTCCCCAGCCACTGCCTTCCAGATTTGTTGAACAGCCAGTTTACATTTTAGGTCCTATCAGTCAATAATTTATGAACGCAATAGTTTGAAGGAGCAAGCTTCTTTTGATTTTTAAGGCTCTTCATCCAGTGATCTATTCCCCCACGTCCAGCTTGTCTTGTGTACATTTCTTCATTGTTGCCAGAATAACTTCTGCTATAGATTTAGTTCTGATAATATTAATTAGGCATAGTAAATTTGACCAAGTTTATATTGTACTGTTTGAAACATTACTCATATCATGGTAAACTAAGCATTAGACATTTCCCCTCTCTTTCTGTATGCTTGTCTTGAAGGACATATTGTGGCTCTGATGACCGTGATCAGGAACACATGATTCTCCATAATGTTGTTAGACAGTAATTTCCATCAGCGGTAGCCAGCAGTGAGGAATGGTGGGGCTGCATTTCAGCAGCTTATAGAGAGCCACATGTTGTCATCCTCCTCCTCCATCCCCCACACACATACAAACACTTCTTGCCATAAAACTTTCTGCCACTATTTTTTTGCCAGTGTTGGAGTGACTTTGACACTTAGTTTGGTTTTGTGTTCCTTGTCCCCCACTTAGGTAAAAATCCAGCCAGTGGCCAGATATGATTGGGAGCAGAAATACTACTATGGGAATCTAATAGCTGTGTCAAATGCCTACCTGGCATATGCCATTAGAGGTAAGTCAGCTGTCCCACACTGCTTACCATGCAGCATAATGATTTTAGTTCATCTTTCTTCGCATTGTGTTTCCTTGTAATGGCCTTGTGTTGGGCTGAGGACATTGCTGTTCCTTCCCCGTGTTGACAAGCATTTTTCCTATTCCACAATAGGTGCCAGCAATGGCTCTGCCATGGTGCGAGTCCTGAGTGTCAGCACAGCGGAGCGGACTTTGCTGAAGGGCTTTACTGGTGGTGTTGCAGACTTGGCTTTTGCTCACCTCAACTCCAATCAGCTGGCCTGTCTGGATGAAGCTGGCAACCTTTTTGTTTGGCGCCTGGCCATGGAAAATGGAAAAATTCAGTATCCCAGTTAGGATTACACTTTGTGTGAAAGTGCTCTAGTGTTGGTAGATATGTGGGTCAGTCAAAGCAGCTGTCCAGTTAGCAAGCAGCAGCAGATTCTCGCGACTGGGAGTAGCTGGGGGAGCTTTGGAGGTCAGAGTTATATGTGCAGTGCAATTTGTCTTAGACCTCCTTAACTTAGGTATAGGAATGACACAGTTCCTTCGCTTGACTTATTGTCAGCTTCTGTACATGGGATGGGGAGAGTTGTCATCTTGCCATTGTCCTTAAGCAGTTGATTGTACTGTCCCTGCCCTGATCAGCTGATGCTATTTATAAGCAATAGCACCCTACTCATTAAGCAACATAGTGATGTATTAGAGTTCTAGCTATTTCTGTCAGCTAAGATCAGAGTTAAGACATGTCATCTACACAGCAAGCAAGACTGATTCACTGGTTGTCAAACTTTGATCCTCCAGATGATTTGCAGTGTTAAATCCCAGGAGCCCCAGGACAGCATGTTCAGGGACTCTGTTGAGCTGCGCTCCGTAATATCTGGGAAGCCAAAAGTTGAGCAGCAATGTTCTCAGAGAGTTGGTTCAGGCCTAACATTTTTGGCTTAATAAACCATGACCTGTTGAGCTGAGAACAAGCAGTGAGCTGATAACCAAATTTGAGCATTGTCTAGGAATGCTTAAAACACATTTATCTGTTACATTTGAATTGGGAAAGTGTGCTTTATTTCCAGTTTACTCACCAGCATGTTTGCTCCCATGCTGTTTTAGTAAAATAGCATTAAACAGTATTGGCTTAGTTCAGATATAAAAGAAATTATGTTTTGAATAAACCGAAGTACTGTAGATGCACCAAATCCAGTGCATGGACAAGGAGAGGTGGAGCCTGTAAGACTGGTAGAAAGGAGACAGCAGTAGAAAGGAGACACCAGTTGCAATCCATGAGTGGTTGTAAATTTTGGATCTTTAAAAAATAATGGGTCAAGCTAGTGGAAATCTAGATATTTTGAATTTGTTTTATGTTCAGTGAGTTGGGAGCAGGAAAGTATTGGAAGTGAGGAATAGCAAGTGGGCTGCTTCTGATGGGTTTGGGAGGGCATGAGAATGTTAGTAGCATTTAAAGCTAGATTATCATTAGAAGGAGTATTCCTCAAGGTCTTATGGTATATGAAGATTTGACAGAATTATAGGGTCACAATGCTACTTGCTGTGACTGTTTGGAAAACTTGATCCAGTTTGCTCTTGTCTGGATTAAGTGATGGGAAGTGTTTTAATAAAATTCCAAAATATCTGAAAGTTACATTTATTGGAGGTTTTATATATAAAAAAGAATTCTGTAGCTCTTCCTAAACATATTGCTCAGAGAAGAAATTTTAGTGAACATCAAACGACCCGATGGGACTCCTCTGAATAGCTTCAGGAGGATCATATGGTGTCCTTTCATCCCTGATGAGAATGAGGACGGCTGTGAAGAAGGCAGTCAAACTCTGGCTCTCTTGCATGAGGATCGGGTAAGTGGCTCTAATCTCCCCAAATCTCGAGAGGATATTGGGATACCAAGAAGAACAGTTCTGTGTAACACAAAGACTAAGTCAGGGCCCAGTATGCTTTAATTAAAGGCAAGGTTACTGTTAGAGCCGGCTCAAAACTGGTTAGATCTCAGTGGATTTTTTTCAACATGGCTTCAGTCATATTTAGATTCCTTTAAGGAGTATACATGAGGACCCATAGATTCACCCAGCACTTTACATGACTGATATTGATTATTGTTGCAGCTAATACCTGCAGCTATTGCTGTTTTTTTAACTGATTTTAACCAGGGAGTTTTGTGAAGTTAGATATTTATGTTGGCTGTTATTGTTTTCTGTTATTGTTTCTGCAATTTTTGTATTTTGTGTGTTTGTACCTTTGAGTGTTTTGTAAGACAGCCCAAGTCAGATGGTGGTGGGGTATAAATTAAAAAAATTGTAATTATTAATATTAATATTGCAGGTTAAACTTATGTGGTCCGAGGAGTGAGTCTCGATCATTCGTTGACACTTATACATAGACTGCATATGTGCTTTGTAAAGACAATTGTGAGATTATATTAAGTTAGTTTGTTCTTTGCTCATCTGTGTTTCATCAGGACCTGGCAGAACTAGAAGGTTCTGAATTCCCTCATTCTTACATTTTTAATTTTAAAAAAATCACATTTTTATAACTCAAAATGCTGTTTCTTACCTAAGGTATACAGGAGGAAATGGGGAGGAGGCCTCCAGGGTGCTTTAGGGCCAGGAAAAGGACTATTTGCTTAGGAAATGCATCTCTATAATTTGCTATTTTGTTTATGACCACATATGTATAGCAGAAAAAAGTAAGGATAATACGACTTCAAACAAACCCAGTGCTCTGTTTGCAATTATTGCAATGCAAGGCAATAACTGGGATGGAACACCCGATAGAACTGTAGCATGTGCTATGTGTCTATATTGCTCTCCATTCTGTAGGCAGAAGTCTGGGATCTTGATATAATCCGAGCCAACCATAACTCCTGGCCAGTGGAGGTGACTAACATCAAAGAAGGCTTCATTGTGGTGAAAGGTCACAGCACGGTAAGAGTTGTGCTGCTTTTCTGGTATAAGGGCTGATATTCAGTATTGGCATATGTGTACTTTAATTCTTTAAACACATGACATCCGATGTTCTATTCATTTGGCTGCTGAAGGCAGTAGCAAGAGGTTGTGTGAACTGGTGTCTTACTTGAGAATTAACAATATATAATAAGCCAGAAATCCTGGCCCATTAAACTGCAGTATAGATTAACTATCTGCTGGTATACGTAGCCTGCTTGTTCTGTATTTGTGTATGCAGAAGAATAAGCCAAGGAAAGAGGGTGGATGGTTTTGAACTTTGAACTGGAATTCTGAACAAGGGTTCCCAAACGAGCAAGTTTTATGTCTCCCTTTCTTTCTAGGCTGAATTACTGTTCATTTGTGTTTGGATGTCATCCAAAGCTTGTTTGTTTATCATTCCACATCAAAGCAGGAAAAGACAGTCTGTGTGTAGTAGTATGCAATATAAGTTCATTCACAGCGAATCTCTATGAAGACAGAATTCCTTTATTATTATGTGCAGACACAAGACTTTTGCTTTGACTTTGAACTTTAATATTCCCAAGAGCAGGTACCATAAGACACAAATCTCCATGACTAGACTAGCAGAGGGAAATATAGTTTCTGTCATTTTCATCTTGCACGTGCTGCAAAGTAATTTGCACCAATGTTTTTTATTGTTCTGATAATCATATGGATAGCAAGCTGGACTTTCCTGTGTCTCCTCATAGGGCTGGATAGTACAGGTTTATATCTTGGCTTAACTCTATTAATTGTACTGGGCATAAAATACAGCTTTTGAAAAATGGAAAGTCAGATAGTAGCACCCTGTAAATACAGTAGAGTCTCACTTATCCAACATTCACTTATCCAACGCATTTTTGTAGTCAATGTTTTCAATATATCGTGATATTTTGGTGCTAAATTCGTAAATACAGTAATTACTACATAGTATTACTGCATATTGAACTACTTTTTCTGTCAAATTTCTTGTTTAATGTGATGTTTTGGTGCTTAATTTGTAAAATCATAATTTGGTGTTTAATAGGCTTCTTAATCTCTTCTTGTTATCCAACATATTCGCTTATCCAACGTTCTGCCGGCCCGTTTACGTTGGATAAGTAAGACTCTACTGTACAAGCATGGCGATACTCAAAGTTATTGGTACAGAATGAAGTTACCCACTTTATTGGTGCAAATGTACTTCAATTATGGACATCAAAATCAGGGTTATTGATGGCAGCGATGTATCAGATGACACCAAAATGAATCTGGAATAGGAAAAGGGCTGATGCATTCCCCACCCCCATCTCACCTCCCCTCAGTTTCTGGTTTTATTTTCAGTTTTAACATTTGGATATCCTTTGAGATGCATTAGCAATTAGTATCACTACTAAAGTAAAGCCAGACTACTAATCTGTGAGAGAAATTGTATAATTAAACCAGTATGTTTAAGCTTTGCATCGAATATCAATTCTTTCATTGTATTCTCTATTGCCTCCAGTGAAGTTGCATTTCTAGGTTAAAGGTTTAAAAAAAAAACTATTTTTTATCGTTTCTGTTCAGCGCCTCAGTGAAGGAGCCCTTTCCCCTGATGGCACTGTCTTAGCCACAGCAAGCCATGATGGCTTTGTTAAGTTCTGGCAGATTTACATCGAAGGACAGGATGAGCCAAGGTAATTTCAGAAGCAGAGAATGGGCACCTGGTTGGTATGGCCCTGATTTTCCTTGGGTTACAGGGAAACTCTACAATAATTTATTTGGTTTTAAATGCTGTTTATGTTTTATTTTATAGATGGTTTTATGTGGTACATATATTGATTTTTGGATTCGTATAGTTTTTAATATGTTGTAAGTCGCTTGGGGTGCCTTTGTGGGAGAAAGACAGAATACAAATAAAGATTATTATTATTATTATTATTATTATTATTATTATTATTATTATTATTATTATTATTATTGCAGGAGGCTTTCAGCACTGCAGCTAAGGAGGAGCAGTCTTGTCAAATTGTCTTTTTGTTCCTTGCTTAGGTGTCTCCATGAATGGAAACCCCATGATGGCAAGCCCCTGTCTTGCTTGCTGTTCTGTGACAACCATAAAAAACAGGACCCAGAGTAAGAAGTGATCCTGGCTTTTTCCCCCATTTTCAGCAACTATTGAAACTGGCCTGCTTGGGAAAGTAGCTGCATGCATCTTGCATTTTGTCCTGGTGGTGGAGTGTTTGTGTCATTGTTTGTAGCGAAAGAACAGAATGTTGAAATGTGGGTTTTGCAGTGGTGATGCCCACTCTGTAGCCTTAAATATCCACAGTTGCTCTGTTTGGCCTTCAAGTGGATGCTTGCCAGAGAAGACCCTTTCTATTTACAGTCAACATTGGATGATATCTTTCTGTATTTCCAGTCTCCTGCTCTGCATTTAGCTTCAGTTCTGGATTAACATTGCTGATTTTGCAACAGAGATGGGGAACTTCTATGTGGCAGGTTATATTCCCTGAAGATTAGTCTTTTCAGCGGGCTGAAACCTGTAATCATAGAATCGTAGAGTTGTAAGAGACCTGCCAGTCAACCCTTTTCTGCCATTGAAGGAAAAGCTTAATTAAAGAACCCCTGAAAGATGGCAATACAGCGTCTGCTTAAAAGGCTCCAAAGAAGGCGCTTCCACCATACTCCAAGGCATAGAGTTCCACTGTTGAACAGCTATTGTGGACAGGAACATCTACCTAATGTTCAGGTGGAATCTCCTTTCCTGTAATTTGAACCCATTGCCCAATTGGTTTTGCTAGTTCCTTCCTCTAAAATATAGCTTACTGAACCTGGTATTCTTTCGTAATCGCCCATCTAAGTACTATATTTTTCATCTTGCTTAGATTTCAATATCAGATGGGATCTGGTGGCCTTGAAATATTTGTCACAAAATTTATGTTAGAATTCTGAGAAAAAGGCAGAGTTGAAATTAACACAATTGCCCTTTGCAATCTCCCTCATATTTTCCCATGCACCCATTCATTTCTACAGAGTTCCATTTTGGAGGTTTCTCGTCACAGGAGCAGACCAGAACCGAGAGCTGAAAATGTGGTGTACCGTGTCATGGACTTGTTTGCAGACTGTCCGGTGAGTATTGTCATGATCATCAAGCTATGTATTATAGGTGCCATTACTTTGGGGGTGGGCTTCAGTAGGCAAGGCCTTTGTTGCTATCTCTTTCTCCAGTGACCTTTCCCCCTTTTATGCTCAGTATTAGCATTGATCAGAATGAATTTCTATCTGTGCAAGTTCTGTTGATATTGCCCAACTTAGCTGCTCCTTTTAAAATGTGAAGCTACTCTGAGTGGCTTTAGTACATCTAAAAATATGCTCCTGGATGTGTAGAATCTTTCCCTAGCTTTTTTAGCCCTACTTTATATAAGAGCTAATATAGTGTAATTGCTAAAGCTAAAGGAAATCTTCAGTTCAAACCACAGCTTGGCCACAAATGTATAAAACCAGTAAAGAAGAGCACGTATTTTATCTCCTCCTTGTTGATATAGTGATATCCAAGGTGTGTTTCAAATGTGACACTGCTGGTTGTTGATTTGGAAGCAGTTTGAATGTTAAAGAAATGCTGTTTCAATGATTAGTTAAATGATTTATTTTCAGCTGTATAGGAATATACATTTCATAATAAATGTTGAGACAGAAGCAGGAAATTCTAGAATTACTTGAATGTTTTCAGGCTCTATTCAGTCTTGGAATGAAAGCTTGGATTTTAAGAGAAGCAATAGGAGGCAATTTTCATCTCTTTTAGACATTTATCAAAATTCTGAAAAAGGCACATATGTGGAAATTTTGACAGTTGGCACAGTTGCTTCAATGGAAAGCGATTGCAAACAACAGCCCAGAAATAATGTGTGCATGTTGTGTCAATTTCAGATTTTCGCCAGATATATTCAGCTCTATGAGTGTCCTACCTAGCCTGAAGGCTTGCCTGGATCTTTCTGCTGAGTATTTGATTTTGAGTGATGTGCAGCGAAAGGTAAGCATTAACATCTGTTCACTTACTTGGAGAATGCCTGAGTCTGGTAACAGCTTCTTGATTAATGTAAATACTTTCATTATTTTTACATTTTATATTTTAAGAGGCAACATTTGCTCATAGTATAAACTTTTCAAAAGTCCTCTTTTTGAAAATAGGAATAGATAGCCATCCAGAATTGATCTAGATCTGTTGGATATCTGAACTGCTGGTTTAGGGGCAGTTGTGTGTGTGTGTAAAGCTGGAGGTGTGTGTGTGTGTGTTTGTGTACTATTTGCAGCTTATATTTCCACAAGATGCCTTCATGATGCCTTCCTCCTAGGTCTTGTATGTGATGGAACTTGTCCAGAACCAAGAGGAGGGCAAAGCATTTTTCAGCTCCATCTCAGAGTTCCTGTTGACTCATCCAGTCTTAAGCTTTGGTATCCAGGTGGTCAGTCGCTGCCGGCTGAGACACACAGAAGTCCTGCCAGCAGAAGAGGAGAGCGATGGCCTGAGTTCAGGTGAGGGGCAGGGAAGCTCCCATTTCGAAGTTGGGGAAGGACAAGAATGTAAAGGAGGGTAGAGCACATAGAGTTGCTGTGAGTTTTCCGTGCTGTATGTCCATGTTCCAGAAGCATTCTCTCCAGACATTTCACCCACATCTATGGCAGGCATCCTCAGAGGTTGTGAGGTCTGTTGGAAACTAGGCAAGTGTTGTTTATATATCTGTGGAATGTCCAGGGTGGGAGAAAGAACTCTTGTCTGTTTGAGGCAAATGTGAATGTTACAATAGGCCACCTTGATTAGCATTGATGGGCCTTGCAGTTTTCAAGCCTGGCTGATTCCTGCCTGAGGGAATCCTTTGTTGGGAGGTGTTAGCTGGTCCTGATTGTTTCATATCTGGATTTCCCCCGTTTTCAGAGTGTTGTTCTTTATTTTTTAATACTGCACATACTTTTTATATAGAAGGACGCCGACTTAGTTTCTGGCATAAAATCCTTCTGCTTTATAGAGTTGCTGCCAGTCGGTATCAGCCATACTGAGCTTGATGGACCACTACTTTTAGCATGTTGTTGTTCATATTCTATTATTAGTGTAAATACCTGGCCTTATCTGAGTATACCTTTTTTCTTCCACTCAGAGGCGTCGCTTTGCCTCTCCCATGGCCCTGCCCAAGACACGGAAGCCAGGTCAGAGGGGCCACTTCCCACTCACTTCCATCTTTGCCTGGCCCTCTGAGAAGTCCTCCATTAGAAAAGTTTCCATGGCAAGAGAGGCTCTCTGAGAGGGACTCCCTGCTGATGCTTTAACCTTCTTCCATTGATCACTCTTTCTTTGAGCACTGCAGCGTGAGTGTCATCAGCTGCCAGTTTGGGTCATGTTAAAAATAAGGCAACAAACAAAAGGCATAGGTTTTTTTCCCATTTAAAACCTGCCAATATTTTAAATTATCCATGTACTAAGTTTGGTCAAGATCCATTAAACCATGTAGGAAATTTTGCACTTCAAATAATACATACATATATTATTTCTTGGCCTTAGCCATTGCAAAATACACTCAACACATTCTCTGTTCAGAGCTCTTAACATTCTTGATGCGTTGTGATATCCATTTTGCTACACCTGCCATAGATCTTGATGTTTCTGCTCTAAGCAGAACTACATTAATGTTGGATTTAACTCATAGTCTCTTTCCAAATACTGCAGTGGTTTGCCTTCCATTGTTTGATAAGGTAAATAGGCTTGTAGGACAAATATTTTGGACATGTTTTGCAGAATGTGCAGCTCTGTCATACCTGTCATGGGAGAACAACTAGGTTTTATTACTAAAGCACTTGTGGGAAATTTAGCAAAAAAAAAGTTGAATTCCTTTAAATATTACCCTGATTGCACTTACTGTGGTTGTATGTAAAAGATCCCATTTGATTTTAAGGCATTATAATTGTTTGGAAAGTCGAGGTCCTGTTATCATCTGCAGTCTTGGCTGGTTCATGCTCTGCTGCTGACAGCAAGCTAAGTGAGGAATCGAATTACATTTCTACTTATCTTTTCCAGAAGGCACGCAGGGTACAGGAGCAGTGGAATCAGCTGCAGGAGTGCTTATCAAACTCTTCTGTGTCCATACTAAGTGAGTGTTTTGATACCAGTTTCTGATTTCTTCGTTGACTTCAGGCAAGGAGACCCTGTCTGTGCATCTTCTTTGGTTTTTGACAGCCAGCAGAAAGGACATCTGCCTTTCAGCTTCTCTGATTTTTCCTCTGCGTTCCCTTCAGTATAGGATGTAAAGATGGCTTCCCCTAAAATAGAACAGGTCTGGCTTTGTATGTGTGGAATGTATACCATAAGTTTTGGGATATTATTTCCAAATGCAAACCACTGAATTGCATAGGATGTCAAATGAATACATCCATGGAAATACTCTGGAGTCATATCTAGTTCAGGAAAAATAAAAGCAAATTCTTCACATTTTCAGTTAGATTAGTATTTTTAATTTATTTGTCTCCCTTTCTCTCTGAAACCTTTATTACTGATATTCTTCCAAACAGAAAATTTGAGCTTGTTCCATTTCTATCAATCCTTATCTGTTCCGTTTCAACTCTTTAGATAATTATCTTGGAACACAGTTGAGTTTGTATTTGACAATATTATGCATAAAATATTATGGAGATATCTAATTTTCTGGATTTGAAAACCAGGTATCTCCATCAATTTAGTTTTCTCTTGTCAGATTCTTCATTTTAGTTTATTAATTTTTAAACCTACAACCTCATTATATTCTTCCAGCATCCTTAATAAGGGCCTCATACTTTCATTCCAACACTATCATTAAATTATGTGCAAAAGCTCTTGAATACACAAAAGTTATTTTATAATAAAATTCATTTGAGATCTAGAACCTCTGACTGTGGTCAGTGGGCTAGATGTAAGCTTTCCTTTCCACACTGCCTTATGAGGCAGTGCTGTGTACTATAAATATTCTGTGAAGCAGATGTCCTAGAAATATTTGTCCTGGCATGAAACAGCATCACAAATTTAGCAAAATATTGATGGGAACTTTAGCAGATTCAGGAGAAGTTTGTAAACTGAAAATATATGCCTGATTTTTGACAGAGCCCTTCAGGATGTACAGATCAGGTTCCAGCCTCTTCACAGTCCAGACACAGCTGCTCCAATGCCTTCCCATGGCTCCCACGAAGATTTTGGTGAGTATTTTTCTTTCAGTCACTGATTTCTGGGTAGACCCTTGTACGTGAGCCTGAACTTGTTGTCTGAACTTATACTTACAAGAAATTCTGCAACTGGAAAGCTGGTCAATTTTGTATCCATTTTTGTTTGCTTGACTACAAGCTTTGAGTTTGAGAGTTCATGTTTCTAACCATATACTGGGGAAGACATGTTCAGAAATTGAAGAAGTGCTTTAGCCTAAGGGAAGATTGTATGTTGTGATATCATGTAAGAGCATTCTGCTTTTCAAATCTTCCTTCTGGATAGATAACTTGTGAGAGTCCCCAATACTGCATTTCTCCACATCAACCTCCTCCTGCTTGGTGCCCTCCAGATGTCACGGGCTATAATTCATATGATGCATGGCCAGTGGCTTCATTGGCTAGCATTGATGGGACTATATATAAAAGCATGTGAAGTTGAGCAGGTTGAGCAAGGCTGCAATACCAACTTAGCCAGAAGTGTGTGTAGGCCTCATGGGATTCACTATGGCTTTCCTCTTGAAGGGACATATGAAGAGTTGTACTTTGAAGTTTTCATTTTAAAAGTGTCAGTCACTGAAATCTAGAGAACTTGTTCTTTATGTTAATTTATCTTTTTTGTTGGCAGTGTTAGCTTCAGGATCAGAGGGAAATCTTATGACTCCCCCATATTTCCCTTGCTGTCTTGCTTAGTAGAGTATAATGACAAATGTTCTCAACATTGGGGGTATAGTTAGTACTGCCTTTGATGGCTTCTAGAACACAGGCCTTGTGGCTTTTGTTCTTCAGGATTTTGTTGCCAAATGATCTCCAGCATTGCCAATTGAGATGATCATGTAGCAGTGTACGTTTTATTGATTAGCTTATCGGCCATATCAAAACATTTGACAAACACATTTAGCACATACAACCCACATTACAATCAAAGTTTTAAAAAGCTGTTAACAACAGGGGGTCAAGATCCTGAACCAGATCAAATATCTACATCACCCCTCCAATTTACACCAATTGACTCCAGATATGCTGTTCTCAGCTGAGTTGCTTTAAATATTAAAAGGACCATTTTGTATGTTATTTTAACATTCTGGTCAGCCAATGAAATGTAGTTTTAATATAATGATCCTAGTGTGTCTTTTGTATAATGTATGACCTGAGGGATTGGTTTCTCTCTTTCTTATGCAAGTTACAACTAAACAGTACAAGTGTGATATCTTCCACCTCTGCCACTCCACAGATACAAAATTGTTCATTATATGGAACTTGATTAAACCTTACATGTTTGAAAATTGCATCCAGCTGTTCAAAACTAATTCTGGTAAATACCCTCCTGAGGTGTTTAGACATTTCTGTCTATAGATATTGAGCTGTTTGAAAAGTATGTTTAAAATGACTCAGCCATTTCAATGAGCCAGCTTTCTGAGCTTCTATATCTAATATTTGTTGTGCAACAATATTTGGATCTAGTTCTTCTAGGAGATTTGGATTTAGGGTTGGAAGTCCACAACTCCTAATGTGTTTTGTCAGTTGAGCTAGCCAAGAGGTCTGATGTTGATTTTTTTTTTGTCTGCTCTAATCATGCAGCAGTGGTGGGAAAGGCTTTATTCCGCCCGAGACCTTAGGTTGCCACTGCATCATTACTGGATTGAGCAAGGGGTGACCTAGCATAAGACATCTTCCTACATTCAATATGCCATTTACTTAACCCTGACTTCAGCTACTGAGTATCCAGTAGCAGCCAGGGGGTGTATTTAATATGATTTTAGTTACATGCTAGCAGAACAGTGTGATTGTAAATAACTCCGATTTCTCTCCTTGCCCTTGGTTTGAATTGCTCTTGACCTGTATGGTGTGTTTTGAAGCATTCCCAGACCACCTCACTGACCTGGGTGCAGAAGGCCTGGGGTCAGAGAGAGGATCCGTGCATGGCTCACAGCCGGATTTACATCGCATTTCTGAGTTATCTGTGCCTGTGGACTTCCTCTCCCCGTCCAGCGATACCAAACCAAAGCTCATGACTCCAGATGCATTCATGACTCCCAGTACATCTCTGCAGCAGGTATCTGTCTTGGTCTGGCAGGATCAGAGGGGAAATTGTGTCTTCCTGCATACTTTTCTTGCTGCTTTCATTAGGAGGGACCGTGACCGTTTGCATATTTTCTTTGCTTATCAGGGGATTTTAACATTGTCTTTACCTAATCAGTGTGCAGACAGAATTCCAACTTCAAGGGTTTGTACTTGATTCGGTAAAGGCTTTAAGGGACTTGGCAGTTGGTCTGAGAAAAATAGTGATTTCAGATATTTTGGAGAAGGATATTGATCCAGCTTCTCTAGTAGTTTCCAAGTGCAAATACAGAAAAAAATATATGTGCTTACAGTAAAGCAGAGCTTGAATGGAAATTTGAATAGCATTTACCCAGAAAAAAATATTCTGAATAAACATTTGTTATTGTTTGTCTAAACATAAAACCTCAAGGTCATAACATAATTTTTTCCAAGATTGTACTGGTGTGGTTAGACTTGTGATTTTCTAGAACAGATGGCTATGAATGTATCTAAACAGGACTGGTATCATAATTTTAGATTTATTATTTTTATTTATGCTGCCCAAATTTCTTTTGGCACCTCACAAAATAAATATTAACAACCATATAATGAAACAGTTAAATCTTAAATTTCAGGAGCTACAAGGTAAATTCAACAGCAGAAGAGCAACATGCAGAAACCTAAGAAACACAAGCACATTTTTGAAACTGAAAAAAAACCCAGGAGAATGGTTCCAAAAAAAATTATATCGTAATCACAATGCTGGTTTTCTTAAAATTCTCTCTTGAGTTCATAGATAAAAGAATTTGGGAGAGAAAGGTTGACTCCCCATTGAGCTCAATGGTGAGGAGCTCTGGCCATTGAAGCGCACTGATCTTTGCAGGACTGCACAATTCCCAAGTGGAAATAGAAATAAGAATGTAGATTATGAACACTGAAGATTATTTTGGGAAGCACACAAGTCTTTAATTATTCTAATAGTGGTTGCAATCATGTATGTAATGCCATCATAAAGGGTAATGGTAGTTTTTATGGTGGATAAAAGTATGTTTACCTCAATAAAATGACAGCTAACCCTAATGCATTCCTTGCACCAGATCACAATGTCGCCTGGAAGCAGCATTAGTTCCCTCACAGCTGTCACTTCCATGAGCAGTTCTTCAGTCAGTGATCCTCCAGTTCCTAGGTGAGTCCCAGGTGAAGACTTCTTTCTGGTCTCTTATTGTTTTCTGTTACCCAGGGGATGAATATTCATTCAGAAGCCCCACTCAAAATGAACTAATTCTGTAGGATTCTGTTTAATGCAGATTGTTTCTCTTAGCCAAGTATTACATTGTCAAATATGCTGCCCTGGTCCCAGAGAGTAGTAGCCTTTCTATCCGGCCTCATTCTCCAAACTTTTCCTAGAACGAAGGAGGAATGGACTTTAAAGTGGAGGAATCTTGTTACTTATAACCTAGCTGTAATGCAAGAAAGAGAACATGATAATATGAGAGCGACTTGTTGTTAAACTATAATTCCCATCATCCCTACTGAGTAGAGCCAATAGTTAAGCGTCATAGAAGTTGCAACCGACAGTCTGCAGAACTGGCCTGATACAGTTGTTAGTTGCCCATCTCTGATACAGAAGAACACTGAAACAATTAGACATTATTTATCACATAAGGAATTTGTGAGCAAACAGACTAAGACTTGTTCGTGGTTAAGACCAAGTATCGTAGTTACTAGATTATGCAGTGATTGATTTAGATCTGCCACGTCTATTTAATTACTTACCTTTTTTGTCAGTTACTATAAGTTTGCATTGATGTGTCTGTTTACTGTTTTGATTTAGTTTGGTTTGTTTCTGTTGTTTATTATGTCATTGAATGTTTGCCATCTTTTGTTGGAAATCTTCCTAAGTCCCCCCAGGGAGATAGGACGGGTAATAAATAAAGGTTTATTATTTTATTATTATACACTAGCATTACAATGCAGATTTAACTGGATTATATGGCAATGTAGAATCATACAATCCAGTTCAATATTTTATTATATGACTTTACACTAACTATGTAATGTAGTTCAAACTGCATCATTTGGCAGTGTAGATGGACTTTAGGGGCAGGTTCAGCTCCATCAGAAAAGATGAAAGGCTCTCCTTCCCTCCCAACTGCCATCAATGTGGTCCTGTAGAAAGAGAAGAACTGGCAGTATCTGAAAGACTGAATGCCCTCCTCCTTGTGTGTCTTATTTCAATTGTAAGATTAAGAGAAAGCACCTCTTGTGTTTGGATTCCTTTGAATGCAAGCCTGATCTCTGTAAGTTTTCTGGCTTTGTTCCTACTGCAGGCCATCTGAAGAAGTATCTTCAAGTCCAAAGATGCAGTTGGATGCCAGCCTTGGATTGAGCAGCAGTAGTGGGAATCTACAAACAAGCCCACGAAGTCATTCGGTTCTTCTCCCTGGTCTTTCTGACAGGCTGACCCCAAAGGCCCCCATCTCGGTAAGGTGGCTTCTTTCTCTCTTGTTTTTTCTACTGTCCTTGCTGCAACTCTGGGAAACATCTGCTTCTACACTTTGCAGCTGAATGTGCTAGTCTCAATTTTACCCACTGATTTCCAGCCCACTAATCCTACCCACCTGCTGTTGCCACCTCCCTAAAGGAGCACTTTTAAAGCAGTTGGTCACTGCCTTTAAAAAAAATAAAGATCACATAGATCATCTAACCTGTCTCTTAGCACACAGCAACATCAAACTACAAAAGTGACCCGGGTTGCTGTACCTTTACTGTCCCTCATTGCATATTTACTTCTGTGCTTTAGTAGCTGCTGGTTTCCTCACCTATTGGTTAAAAATAATGTTTAGCCTATCTGCGAAGGTCAGAGGATCAACTTGGGTTAATCTCCCCTTCTTGTTCTGAAGATGTATGCACTGCTCTTGAGATCCAGATCAGAAAAACAGAATAAAGACTTTGAAACCTTCCCATCTGCTTAAGCTGTATAAATCTTTAAAATCTTGTGTTTTTGTATTGAGTTTTAATTGTATGCCACTTTGTAACCATCTGATTCTAAAGGCTATTACATATTAAAGTAAATACAGGATACAGTCAGTCCCCAAGTTACAAAGAGGGATGAGGGAATAGGAAGTGAGAGAAATCTACCGCTAGGAAGGGAAATTCATTCCCCCACTCTGTCCACCTTCCGCAAGGACTTGAAAACCTGGATGTTCCAGTGTGCCATTGAATAATGGTTTTAGTCTCTGATCAGTCTGCTCAGCCCTAATTTATTGATTAGGTTTTCTCAGCACTTTACCCCCAGCCCCGGACCTATACTCTGTCTTTTGCACAAGTCTTTGCCCTGCCCTCTAGAATCTGATCATGCCCACCATGTCCTGGTTTACTGGTTGTTGATGTTGGTTGATGATTTTTATGATGTTTTTACTCTGCTGTTTTTAATTATTTTAATTAGATTGTATTAGGTTTTTACTTGTGTTTTAGCTTGTAATCTTTGTTTATGCTGGGCTGGGTCCCCATGTGAGCCGTCCCGAGTCCCTTCGGGGAGATGATGGCGGGATATAAAAATAAAATAATAATTATAATGATAAAAGACTTATTATGGGAAAAAGGTGTCTTGGCGGAAGCTTTATCGTCAATCCTTTTTTTTACAACAAGTCAAATCTTTGAAAATCCAGTCATCACAGGGACAGAAAGTGAGGTGAAATCTCCTGAATAAGGGCACAGACAGCAAAATGAACAACATAGGGGTGTTAACCCTTCCCTATGCTATCCAAAGCTAATCTAAATCTAATCTAATCTAAATCCATAATAAAAGCGAAAATCCTTATGTGTGTATGTGACACAGGTGTCCGCTCACACAGGCAGCTTCCGTTCTCCACAAACAGGCTCCAGTTCCCAGGGCTCAGAATCCAGCAAGTCACTCCCGTCCACTGACATTGCGGTTACAGCGAGCTCCATGAACATGTAGCCCAAACCCTGCCAATGTCCTTCCCAAACACTACGACCAACCACCCAAGGAATGCTTTCATTTGGGGACCATTTCATCCTAGATTTTGCTTTTTCTTCCACCACAGGCAGGCATTCCAGGCTTCTCCATTGGTGTGGAATTTGCATGGCCCCGCTGCCCTTCCCTTTCAAATCTGTCTGCATAACAAACACAGCAGAACAGAGCAGCAACTAAACTTACTGGAGGACTTTCAGGATTGACTGCACATGGTGGAAGTTGTAGTTCACCCTACATCAAGTCACACCACTGTGACTCCTACTGGGAAATTAGAGGAGTTGTAGTTCACCTACACCCAGAACACTATGAACCCAAACAATGATAGGTCTGGGCCAAACTGGCCATGCATACCTGATATGCCCAGATTTGAATACTGGTGGGTTTTGGAGGGGAATTGCCCTAAACATTTGGGAGTAGTAGGTATTGGGATTTATAGTTCACCTGCAATGAATGAGTACTTCTAACCCTACTGATGATGCACCAGGACCACACTTGGCACACTGAGCCCCCATAACCAATACAACATATTGCAAAGTTTGGGAAAAAGAAAGTTATAGTTCACCTGTATCCACAGAAATAAAGCCCCCATGACTTACTTTACATCCGGGCAGTGTTGGGAGGGGGATGGGCTGTGTATGAAGGAACTTGCATATGGGAGTTGTAGTTTCCTGCACCAACTGAACCCAGCTGACACTGGATCTACACCAATGGTTCCTTGGAAAAGTGGTTTTAAGTAACTATATGTTTTAGCTGACTAATGTATTTTATGTATTTTATGTGTTGTATTTTATGAATAGTTGTTAATGGTTTTAAATGTGTTGTTGTTTTATTGATCTGTTTAGCATTGAATTTTGCCAGTTGTTGTAAGCCGCCCTGAGTCCCCTCGGGTGAGAAGGGCGGGGTAGAAATGTTGTAAATAAATAAATAAATAAACTTTGAACACAGGCAAACAATGCTTTTCTCAAATGACCCGGGCACCGCTGGGTCCCCAAGCTAGTGTATATATATATATTTGGCTGGAGTTACATTTTTAAAATGTACCTTTTCCAACTTACATGCAAATTCTACTTAAGAACAGAACCTATCTTGTTCGTAACTTGGGAACTGCCTTACATACAGTGGTGTGGAAGGGTTTAGCAAAGAAGGCAAGCAAGGAAGTTGGGTGTCTAATTCTTATGTGTCCAGAAGTATTGTTGCAAAATCTTGTGCTTCTCTGTTGAAGATTTCCCCAGAAAATGCCTCACATGCACTGGAGCGACAAGAAGTGGAGCCTCTGGTGGTCCCTCAGTCTTCTCCTACCCGCGAACGCTCCCCAGATGTCATTTCCTCAGCCTCCACGGCCATGTCTCAGGACATCCCCGAGATTGCCTCAGAGACTCTGCAACGCAGCTTTGCCGCTGCCCCTTCAGGGCTCCCCGTGGAAGTCCTGGACCCCAACCATCACACAGACAGCATGGCCTCGGCAGCATCAGCCTTGCACTTGCTGTCCCCCCGAAACCGGCACAGTTCCGAGCACAGCCACCACTCCTTAGACATGGCTCCCAATGAAGTGGACATGCTGACAGCACCCTCCCTGCTGGAGACAGTCTTGCCTCAGGAAACTTCAGCTTCTGACCCTACTGTGAGCCAGCCGTGGCCAGCTGCTCCTGACATCACCAGAGAAACTAGAAACAGCATGGCAGACAGGTAGTCTGTCCCTTCCTTCCTTCCTTCCTTCCTTCCTTCCTTCCTTCCTTCCTTCCTTCCTTCCTTCCTTCCTTGCCGATCCAAGGTGGTGTTCAACAGTTCTCTTTTATTAATTAACTAGCTTTGCCCAGCCACGCATTGCTGTGGCTCATGGAAATGATTTGTTGGTGAGGTGGAATATCAGTGAATAGCCTTGCTTCCTGAAATTCACCTGGCTGTTTTGTTGTTATGGAAGTCCTTGTTTGGTGACCTGGATTGCAATGAATAGTGTTGATGCGGCTGGTATGAATGGTGTTATTAGTCATTTTGATTAGCATTTAATAGCGTTGTAATCTGAAAGCCTATCTGCTCTGTGCCTGGGGAATTCATGTGTTTGGAGGTGTTAGCTGGCCCTGATTGTTTCGTGTCTTGTAGCTCCAAACCGTGGTTGATTCCTACCTGGTGGAATCCTTTGTTGGGCAGTGTTAGGTGGCACTGATTGTTTGGTGCTTTGTATGTTCGAAGTCTGGCTGATTCCTGCCTGGGGTAATCCTTTGTTGGGAGGTGTTAGGTGGTACTGATTGTTTGGTGCTTTGTATGTTCGAAGTCTGGCTGATTCCTGCCTGGGGTAAGTAATCCTTTGTTGGGAGGTGTTAAGTGGGACTGATTGTTTTCTGTCTGCGGTAGACCTGTTTTCAGAGTTGTTCTTTATGGGTTGCTGTAGGGAAGTGTGGCAATGTGGTGGTGGTGGGGGTTTGCTGGGCATGCGCCAGTTCATGTTTGACGCATGCGCAGATTGATTTTTTCCTGTTTTTTTGGCTTTTTTGGGTCCTTGTTAGTTTCCAGATGTTGGGTTTTGTTCCAGGAACCTAGCGGCAAGGCCGCTGGGTTCTGTTGCTGAGTTTCGAGGTTCTGGGGCATTTAGTTTTGTTGCTTACTTCACAGCCCCCAGGACATTACCTTTTTATATATATAGATGTTTTATTGTAAATACAGGTACAACAATATCCAAATCAGTCACCATTTCAAAATACATACAGAACGTTGTTGTTTTGCTGATTTCACATTTATCTCCCATCTGTGTCTTTCGATATTTCTCCCCCCTCTCCTCCCACTCTCAGGGAACAGTACTTTCCTTTGTTCAAATATTATTTTAATTCATCGATCGTGTAGAGAATTTGGTTCAATTTTTTATATTTTCCTTTTCCTTTGACTTTTATCAACCAATCTTCCACATTTCAGGTCCCAGTTCTTCTTGATTCGGCCTGATGTGATCCTCTTCAAGGATGTAATCCTGTAGCGCAAAAACCTCTAGATATTTGAACCATTTTTTAAACTTCCCACTTCCTATGCTCTTTCCAACCCAAGGCCATAGTTGCTTGGGTGGCGACTATCATGTATTTTATAATTTCTGCCCAATCCTTAGTGTTTTCATTCTTGTTTGGTTTCTGGGTGAAAAATTAGGAAAAATTCCTAATAATTCTCCTATTTCTTTCTTTACCTTGTTATAAAATTTTATACTTTGTCACATTCCCACCGCATATGCATACAAGAGCCAATTTGTCCACATCTGTGCCAACACAATTTTGAAATTGATTTAGATACATGAGCTAATTTAAATGGGGTGCTATGCCATTTAGTCAGTATTTTCCTTTGTGTTTCTTTAGTCCTTATGTATTTAATTTTTTTTAATTGAATTGATCCAATGGTCTGATGGAACGATCCCTTCTTTTTTCTTAGCCCCAGGAATGAAGTTGAAGAAAAACACAAGGGTCCTTATCACAGGCACAGTTACCACCTGTTGCATGATAGTCAAGATGCCAATGCTGAGCAAAGGTATGAACATGAAGATCTCTCTATTTCACCTCTCCTTCCATGTAGCAGTACTGAATTCAGTTGAAGCTAATGAACTTTGGGATTGTACAATTCAGAATCAAACTAAACAACACTGAATACATATGCTTATAGGTATGATTCAGGATCTTAACGAGTACGAACTTGGTTTTTAGTTTTTAAATGTAACTTCCAAGATGTAAGTTTTTCTTTCTTTACCAAAGACCTTAAGAATGTTTGTCTGTTGTGTGACAATGGCCAGGGAAATTGTGACTCTTTCATTACAGTCGAATCATCACTGGGGATTCACTGTGGGCACTAGATTATCTCTCTTTGCAAATTCAAAGTGAGGGGCTTGTATTAATTGCATTTATTCTATGCAGCCCTTATGCCACATATCTATACACGTAATAAAAGTGAAAATATGCATGTGTTTGTATGGCTGGGTTGTCCACTTAACACAGACAAGCTCCTGCTTCCACAAACAGCTATAGCTCCCACTACTTGGGAGACACCAATGGCCCTCTCTCCAATGACATTGCAGGTTATAGTGAGTGACATGAACATGTCCAAGGCCCTTGTCAGTGTTTTTCTCAAGAATCATCCTGCCCCCGAACCAAGTGAAGGCTTTCATACAGGGACAGTTTCTTCCTAGATTTTCTGTTTTTCCTCCACCACAGACATCCCAGTGTTTCTGACTCTATTGGTGTGGAATTTGCATGACCCCACCCATATCCTATATCCCTTTCCTATTCTTTTCTATGGCACACAGTAAACAGAGGAATTGATCAGCAATTGAAAATACTAGAGAGGTTTGGGGAGTATTCACCATGTTTTATAGGAGTTGTAGGGACTGGGATGTATAGTTCACCTGCAATCCAAGAGCACTCTGAACTCTTATCAATGATGGACCTGGAACTAACTTGGCACACAGCCCCCATGACCAAGAAAAAATACTGCCAGTCTTTGGTGGGATTTATAGGGGTTGTAGTTCACCTACATCCAGAGCTCACTATGAACCCAAACAATGATGGATCTGGACCAAACTTGCCATGCATACCCGATATGCCCAAATTTGAATACTGGTGGGTTTTGAGGGGAATTGGCCTGGACATTTTGGAGTTGTAGGTACTGAGATGTATAGTTCACCTGCAGTCAATGAGGAGTCCTCTGAACTCCACCAAAGATGGAATTGGACCAAACTTGGCACAAAGAGCCCTCATGACCAGCAAAAAATACTGGAGGTCTTTGGGGGAAATTCATCTTGATTTGGGGGAGTTGTAGTTCACCTACATCCAGAGCGCACTGTGAATCCAAACACCGATGGATCTGGACCAAACTTAGCACACATACCTGATATGCTGAAATTGGATTACTGGAGTTCTTTAGCAGTACTGCCATTTTCCCCTTTCCTCTGCAGTGATCATGACGATGAAGTTGCAGGCTTGGCCTCTGCATCAGGTGGATATAGTGCCAAAGCAGCTGCCCAGAGGCTGCCTGTGAAGGACTGGAAAGCCAAGGTCTCTCCACGCGTCTCCCCAAAGCTTAAGAGGAAAGGGAAGAAAGATGATGGGTAAGCATGTGGCCTCAAAGATTGGGAAGAAACACAACTTGCTACATTAACCGTTTTCCACACTTCTTACTTGAACAGTCAAAAGAACAGGAATCTACTCACATTTGCATGTTTTCGAACTGCTAGGTTGGCAGAAGCTGGGGCTAATAGCTGGCACTCACTCCGCTCCCCGGATTTGAACCTGCAATCTTTTGGTTCGCAAGTTCAGCAGCTCAGCACTTTAACATGCTGTGCCACTGGGGGCTCCAGACCACACATATCCCGTAATATATTGCTCACATTTAATCTGGGCTCTACTATATGAAAAAGAGTAAATGAATTACAACTCCTGCTTCTAAACAATTAAATGAGAATCTCACATGTATACTCGATACTCTGATTTTATATACTTCTAATGATGTTTGTATATTTTAAGTTGTTTTGCAATGCTTTTTGTTGTGAGCTGCTTTGAGTCTCCATATGGAGAGAAAAAGCGGAATAATAATAATAATAATAATAATAATAATAATAATAATAATAGGCTGCATCTATAGGTGTACAGGGTCTACAGCAACATAATTTCACTCTATTCTCTTCTGATTAAATTGCGCCTTAAACACCGTGTCCAGTTCTAGATACTACCATTCAAGAAGGATATTGTGACAAGCTGGAACATATTCAAAGAAGGGTGATCAAAATAGTCAGATTTGGAAACCATGCCCCATGAGCAGCAGCTTAGGGAACTCAATATATTTAGCTTGTAGAAGAGGAGGTTAAGAGGTAACATGTTCAACTATTTGAAAGGATTTCATATTGGAGAAGGAACAAACTGGTTTTCTGCTGTTCCAGTGACCAGGACATGAAGCAATGATGAAGTCAAATTACAAGAAAAGAAATTCTACCTAAACATTAAGAAAAAATCCTGTTTGTAAGAGCTGTATAATATGCTACTTCAGAGTGTGGTAGAGCCTCCTTCTCTTAAGATTTTATACAGAAGCTGGATGTCCATCTAGTGAGAGTGCTTTGATTGTGTATTCCTGCATGGCAGAAGGGAGAACCCTTGTGGTGCCTTCCAACTCTATGATTCTAGCCATTGCTGAATTGTGAGACAACACTCATGTCAGTCCCAGTGATCCTACATCTACCATGGTTAGGATTGCCAACAGTATTCAGGCCTATGAATTATTATTATTATTAATTCATTTCTATCCCACGTTTTTCCCGTGGGTGGGATTCAAAGTGGCGTACAACATATAAAATTCATACAAATACATCTGACAGCAATACATGATCAATTAAAACATATCCCGATATAAAAAACCCAATTAACATATTTATTTATTTATTTATTATTTACAGTATTTATATTCCGCCCTTCTCACCCCGAAGGGGACTCAGGCCGGATCACATTATGTACATATAGGGCAAACATTCAATGCCCATAAACACATTGAACCGAGACAGAGACAACAGACAGACGCAGAGGCAATTTAACTTTCTCCTGGGGGATGTTCTATTCTGGCCACAGGGGGGAGCAGCTGCTTCATCATCCACTCTGATGGCACTTCCTCACTTCCTCATTCCAACGTTGTAAATTAGTTAAACTTGCCTCCCCACTTTTATAAGTGGTACCTTATTTCCTACTTGATAGATGCAACTATATTTCGGGTTGCTAGGTCAGCAACGAGCAGGGGCTATATTTTATTTTTAATTGGCGGGTGCTCACCCCGCCACCGGCTGGCCTCGAACTCATGACCTCATGGTCAGAGTGATTTATTGCAGCAGCTGTTTACCAGCCTGCGCCACAGCCCAGCCCCATATCAAATAAAACAAATGTAAAACTTACAACAAACACTGTTTAAAGATATCCATAACCCCCTGAAGTTATTTGTCAAATATTTTCAAAAATTTATCCGACTGACCGTGCCTATTTTCATTTGTCTAGAAAGGCCTGGCTCCACGGAAAGGTTTTAATTTGCGAACAAAAAGCCAGTAAGAAGGGGGCTGATCATATCTCATTAGAGAGGGAGTTCCAGAGTCACGGGGTCACCACCAAAAATGCCCTCTCGTTCCCACCAAACGCGCCTGCGATGGTGGTGGGACCGAGAGAAGAGCCTCTCCTGAGGATCTCAGGGCTGGAGTGGGTTGGTAGAAGGAGATAAAGTCCCTCAAGTAGGCTGTATGGAATTTTTGTATGGATTTTATTTTTGTAAGAGTTGTTATAATTTGTGTTTCGTCGTTGTTGTTATTGATGGTGATCATGTATCTTCTCTTTAGTTCCAGGGATGTAACTCAGTCCCCAAGATCTTTTGATCAGCAGGTTAGTGTCTCTTCCTGAGTTTTTGTATATAACAAAGTGGCTCCGTCATCCTCTCCATGGATATACTTCTGATCTCTTTCTTCTAGAATTGCATAGTTTCAGGGCTCAAAAAGATAAAACAAAAGTGGGTAGAATAGTAAAGGACGTCTCTCCTTTGTATCTTAATTAGCTATGATATGTTATCATTCATTAGAATGTTGATAGATGATTCCATATCATTATCTTTATTTTGTTTTGGGAGTCCAGAAATGCAGGGGTGACCTTAAGGAGAGATCTTTTCAAATAATCCAAAAGCATTTTCTGCATCAAAGTATGACCTTGCATTGGCTCACTTTTCACAAACTACAGCTATGTCACGCTGGAAACTCACATGATCTGCATTTTAATATTTGCCTTATTATCCTCACTTCACCAACACACGCTAAACCCGAAAGTATCAGGCTGGTAACCTACTTAGTAAAATGTCAAACTATTGAAATCCATATTAAGGGAAGAAATCAGTCAATTAACTTGAATATTCTGTTGGATTATGGTTGTATGTGTATAAAATGTAAATCAAGTGTTTTCTGCTGTTAGGCAAGAGTGTGTGTTTCAGCAATGAAACAGTTAACAGCAGGCTAGTTAGACTGACAGCCTGCTATGACCTATCAGGCATGATTTCCGGCCTTTGGAGGTCGGAACTTTCTTCGGACTGAGGAATGTGCTTTCTTATCTCTGTGTGTGTTGAGCTGTGCTTGCCGAGGCGAGAGGCTATAGAAGAATGCCAGCTCAGAGCGATGGTTTTTGCTATGCTTTGTAAATATGTATTATAGATATTGAATAAATGTTTGGACTTTAGACTACTGATGTGTTTGAGTCTGACATTGAACAGGAATTGGTGAGACAGCCGGTTCACCAATTCATCAGGGTGCTGGCGTAGACGATCGATGGTGTTTGAAGAAACCCACCCAGCACGCACCCCGACCACCAAGTTGACATATTCTGTGCTGTTTTGCCCTGGTTTTTGACTTACCAAGTATCAAGACACTGTACTTTGAGACTGAGATTCTTTCTGAAATGCAACTTTGGATTCCACTTTCATTACATTTGCTTGCAGTTTGCATGATGTAGAACTCATTTGGGATAAACTCACGCAAACCTGGGGTTAGCATGTTGGTCTTAAACATTGCCATATCTTTGCCTTGAGATTTGTCAATTCCTTGCTAGTGAGTTTGAATTGCGTGTGTATTATTTCCTTCTGTACAACACCGCAGGATGTGCTAAAACTCACAGAGCATGGCCTCCTCTTTCCTCAGGTTGCTTCAGAGTACCAGGATGAACTGATATCGCTTCTGAGGAGCCAACAGAGGGAAATTGCTGAACTGAGACAGAACCAAATGGAGCTAATGCAGAGGTTAAGCGATCACTTGGATGCTGTGCAGAGCTCCCTTATGGGCCACATAGAGCGAGTGGCAGATTCCCAGCAAGAGCAGGAACGTATCCTTTCTAAGAAAATGCTTTTAACTTGTAGTTTGTCGTATTCAGTGAGAGTCTTTGGGGCCTGAGATTGCATTCTTTGCCCATGTCACCTTGCATCCCACCTTTTTAATGTTTTTGTGAGTACCGTATATACTTGAGTATAAACCGACCCGAATATAAGCCGAGGCACCTAATTTTATCACAAAAAAACTAGGAAAACCTATTGACTTAGGTATAAGCTGAGAGTGGGAAATGCAGCAGCTATTATTAAATTTCAAAATAAAAATAGATACCAATAAAATTACATCAATTGAGGCATCAGTAGATTAAATGTTTTTGAGTATTTACCGTATTTCAAAGAAAAATAGTAAACTTGCTCTGTAAGTGAAAAAGTAGGATCAACAAAAACAATATGGTATGAACAATAACTTTACAACAATAATAATAATAATAATAAAAACTACATTTGTATCCTGTCCTATCTCCCTATGGGGACTCAGGCCGGCTTCCAGCATAGTAACAGGGAAACATTTATTGCCTATATAAACAATGCAGAACTAGATATACAGTACATCTATAATTATATATACTAATTTCACATATGCATTTCCCCCTGATTCTCTGTTTATATGTGCATTCCCTCCTGCAGTATTTGCATGCCCTATATATCTATGTTTATATCTATCTAGACCAATGATGGGCAACCTTTTGCACTTGGTGAGTCAAAATTCACCAAAAAACTTAGCATGACTTGGGTGGTGTGTCACTTCGAGAAAAAAACCCCCATAATTTCACAATATATATAGTTTAAATAACAAAAATATATAAATGTAATATATAACTGTATTTAATTAAAAACTATTTACTACCATTATTTCCATGTACAACAATCTATGGTACCTCTTGCAGTTTCCACGCTGATTTCTCTCTATTTTAGTTTCAATGTAGTCATGAATAATGAATAATATAATAATAATATAATAGTAATAATATAATAATATACTACAATAATAATAGAATAATAATAGAATGATTATATTTATATATAAATGTAATGTGCATAATTCCCATGGAGTAAACAACAAAACCACTGGACCAAATCACACCAAATTTGGCCACAAAAGACATAGTCATCCAATCAATCTGCATGCGGCAGCGTGTCAGCAAAAATGGCTAGGCGTGTCAGTGCTGACACGCATGTCATAGGTTGGCCATCACTGATCTAGACATCTCTATATATCTATAGGAGAGATTAACAAATATTTCAGAGGAAAATGCTTTTATAAGATTAATGGATATATATTTTCCTTCTTCCTCCCTCTCCTTTCCCTTTTCAAAACATTCCCTTGGTTAAAAGCAAAGGAGGCTTTGGAAAAGAAAACACACTGTTAAGGGAGGAGAAGAGGAGAGAGAAATATATCAAGCAATAGCCTCCAGGCTCCGCTGCCCAGCCTTGACCCCATTATAAACCAAGGGAGGCTTTTTCTGCCCTCAAAAAGGACTGAAAAACTCATTTTATCTTCGAGTATATATGGTAAATTTTTCTAGGCAAGGAAAATATTGGATTCTTGATAGTTATATTTCCAAGCAGGTCATCTATAGGTTGCTCCTCCAACTTGCTCCAACAGACAGGGAGTACAAGACCTTCTGATGTTCCCATTTAGGGAGATCAGTCCTCGTCCTCCTTCCACTCCAACAGGGCATATTTGCGAATCCTTTCACTTGTCACAGCAGCTACTCCATTCTCTTTCCCCCTTTCATTCTACAAACCCCTCTTCTTTTCCCTTGGAACCTTTACAACTGAACAGGCTAGAAGATGTTAGCCAGGATTTGAACCTGAGTCCTTGCCAGTTTCTTTGTGTTCCTTAATTCTGTTGGTTCCAGAGCGGAGGCTGGACCAGGCCTTAGCTGAAGGGCAGCAGCGCGGTGGGCAACTGCAGGAGCATCTCTTCCAACAACTTTCCCAGTCCCTCTCCACGGCTGCTTGCAATCGGCTGGAAAGATGCATCCGTGAAGAGATGAAGAAGGTGGTGCCGCCCTGTAAGTGGCACACTGCGGCTTTTTCTAGCAGTCATTTTGGAGGTTGGGTTGCTGTGAGTTTTCTGGGCTGTGTGGCCATGTTCCAGAAGCATTCTCTCCTGGCGTTTCACCCACATCTATGGCAGGCATCCTCAAGAGGTTGTGAGGTCTGTTGGAAACTAGGCAAGTGAGGTTTATATACTGTATCTGTGGAATGCCCAGGGCGGGAGAAAGAACTCTTGTCTGCTTGAGACAAGTGAGAATGTTGCAATTGACTACATTGATTAGCATTGAATGGCCTTTCAGCTTCAAAGCGTGGCTGCTTCCTGCCTGGGGAAATCTTTTGACCCAGTGATTCCTGCCATGAAAGCCTGTGACATAACATTTTGGAGCTTGTTTTGAAAGTAGAGGTGACCTTGGGATGTCTGCAAAAAAGATGGAACCAACTCCTGGTTTCCAAATTTTTCACAAAGAAGAGGATGCAATTCTCTTCCCTTCTCAGTTTCTCTCTCCTCTTGAGATGGTTTCGTGCCAGCAATGAAAGGGCAAACTGCCTGAAATTGGATGGGTTGCTCTTCTTTATCTCACCAGGAGTGATAGAGATGACTATCAACAGATGCAACGTCTCAAGACGTTTCAACTGTTGGGTAATTTTTAAAAAGAAAAATTATTTTAAAATATAATAATAATAACTTAATAATAACTTTATTTTTATACCCCGCCCCATCTCCCCGAAGGGACTCGGGGCGGCTTACATGGGGCCAGGCCCGATAAAACAAACAAATAACAGTAACAAAGCAATAAAACAATTATCCCAGTAAAAAACATCAACATCAATAAAAACAATCATTAAAATCAACAAGCAGGATACAGTGTTAAAAACAGGAGACTAATTCGTAGATCCCAGGTGAAATGCAGAGTATTACGAAATGAGAAAGGAAATCTCAAGTTGAATGGACAATAAAGTGCTGTATAAAATGGCAAGACAACAACAATGGGACTATTATGGAATGGACAGATAGATCAATCCAGCAACAACTATATAAATATAAAGCAGCAACAACAGCAGTTTCAGCACAACAGAAGCTTCTTGAGCTAGCAGTAGAGTGAATGAGCTTCAGCAATATTCAAACACAGTCAAGCTTTAAAGCTTATGAAAGACTATTGAAAGAACTCCATTTCTGTATGGGTAAGTAAGGGCCTAGCTATCTCACTATCTAGTTCTCTAGAGACATCTTGCCTCTCTTCATGCTCACAGGAGAAGAACAAAACACGACTCGGGCTTGCCATGAGGTCAGGAAATTTTGAATAAAAAAGGTGTGTCCCTGAGAAGTATCAGTCTAACCAACAAATTAGGAGGAGATAATGGAGGAACAGGCAGACAGGCAATAGTTGCTGTGATGAGGACTATAAACTTGTGCAGGGGATTTCCAGCATTAACTATACAGGAAAGATAAATGCTGTAATTTACAATAAGGTTAGTAAATATGTGGATCCACACATTTGAGTATGGAAGTTGCACTATAGCTCCCACCAGCCATAGCCAGCAAAGCCAGGAGTGAGGGACGATGAGAGCTGCAGTCTATATGTATGGGGAAGGCTACCTGTTTCCTATCACTTAATTTACAGGAATGGCTCATCTGTTTTTGCTCCCATCATCCTATGCCTTGCCATTTACAGGGAAAAGAGTGGGAGTGGGAAGCTGATCACTTTATTTTTGCCATCTTACGATAACCAGGCATTTCCAAGACCTTGGATCCTGTCACTGGGCAGCTGAGTAACACCATTGCAAACAAGCTGACTGCCATTGAGGGGACATTGAAGGAGAATGTCACCAAACTAGTGAAATCAAAGGTAACAAATGGGGTTGAATTGCGGCAAACAAGTTCCCTTTGTCTGTTAGCTTGGAAATAGGAGAAATCTAGTCTGTGGTTTGGTATAGTCTTCTAACAATGTTGTCAGCCTATCTACCTTGTCAGCCTATACTTTCTCTTATTGCCTGTGTCACCGTGATATTGATAAGGATATTACAGTGTTTCCCCGAAAATAAGACAGTGTCTTATATTAATTTTGGCTCCCAAAGTTGCGCTAGGTCTTATTTTCAGGGGATGTCTTATTTTTTCATGGAGAAGAATTCACATTTATTGTTGAACAAAAAATGAACATTTATTATATACTGTACAGTAGTTGTCATCACAGACCAGCATAACCAGAATCCTACCAAGAATTTCTTGTTACTACCATTATTTCCATGTACAACAATCTATGTACCTTTTCCGATCCTGCATGCTCTGGTGTTCTGTTCAGCGGGCATGTTTCCAAACAAGGTCTTATTTTCGGGGGAGGCCTTATATTTAGCAATTCAGCAAAACCTCTACTAGGTCTTATTTTATGGGGATGTCTTATTTTCGGGGAAACAGGGTAGCAAACTAGAACATATCTAGGGAAGGGAAATCTAGATAACCAAAGCTTTGTCATGAATACTTTTTAAAACAAAGGTTCTTTTTATTGCAATTTCCAGTGTGAGAGGGTATATCAGAACGTTTACACAAAGAATGACATTAGACATACAGATTCTAGGTAACTACATTGGATTCACAGACTACAGTTACATCGGCTAACAAACAGACAAAAGAGGGTTTACATTTTTACTCAGCGTTCACACACAACATCTAAGCATTCAGTCATCGTTGTGCATCTAAATATTACCATATCCTTTTTGGCCAGGCCCTGCTTCCTTTGCAACCTGCCAACGTACCAAAGCTTCTAAAACTTCATAAAACACCAAAGTGCATCCTTTCCCTAAGAAGAATGCCAAGGATCAGAATCCCTGTTTCTCCTGTAGCAGAAACTGACTTCCTGCAATGTAAAATGACTCCAAAACACACTCCTTTATCTCCTCTTGATAAAAGGAGGCAAGTCACCAGAATTCTGCTTTTCCTTGCAGATCTGACACTCTTCAAAGTACATTATCTCACTCCTTCCCAATGGAGCAGAGCATAGCGGGTTGGCCAGATACCTCTGGTCTGCCACCCTTTTTGGATTGTCATAAGATCTGTTATATAGCAATATGTCACTGATTTTGTCCCAAAGTTGTAAATTATGATAAACTTCTTCCATCCTGGAACATGTTGATTCCATCTCAGTTTTTTGGCAGATGTTGACTCTCCTTGATTGGTGTTGGTAACAACGTAAACTTGTGTTGACTTCCTTCTTAACATTGTAAACATTTCCTTAACTTAAAAGAGTCATTGTCTCTAATTAATGTAAACAGGTTGTTTTTCCCCAAAAGTTCATCAAGTCAGCAAATGTTGACAGTTGTAAATATATGTAAACATTTCTCTTATCACTGTCACAGTTCTTATCATAGTTCGGCAATTTTTAATAGTTCATCAAGCAGGCAGTTAGTCGTTGCAGGCCTTAATCTTTTAGAATGGTGTCTTCAAAATTATTAGCTCTCATTCATTCATTCATTCCATACATTTCATTCATTCCCACATTTATTAAATCTGCACATCATATTTTCATGACAGCTTTATGAGGAATAACTTGTTTAGCTTGAAGTAGAGGAGCCTTAGAGGTAACATGACAGTCATGAATCAATATCTGAAGAATATGGAAGACGGAGTGAGGTTGTTTTCTGTTGCTCCAGGGACTACAACATAAACTATTGGATTAACATTTTTTTAAAAAAGAGGTTCAGCCTTGAACATTCTTTGCTCTAAGAACTGTTCAACTGTGGAGATCTCATGCAGGGGGATTACTTTTTAATCCCACCTCTGACACCGATTGCGGAGATGTGGAGAAGGATGATGTTTTTATTTAAAAGCTGCCACCAAATTATAGAGGTTTTATAATGCTGCCACCAAATTACAAAGGGGATCATCGGATTTAGCCACTGGCTACTTAGAGAGGAGACTTTTTAAATTTTGTTTTTCTTTCTTTCTTCTTGTTTATTCTTGACAGAGACTGAGATGTTTGAGAGAACAACAACAAGTTTATTCAGGCACAAGCTTAATAGTTACAATTCTCACTTACAGGCACTTTCCTTAACAATTGCAATAACAGAATGAGGTGATTCAAACTTCCTAAAATTCCACTTCAATCACAGAATATCTGTTCCTAGTCAGGAGACAGACTACCTTAAAATAAGCCACCAAACTTATTTTAAACTGACTCAAATCCAACCTTTGAGCCACCCTGATTCTCCAACTGAGAATCAGTCCTAACTGCAATTCCTCCAATTACAGACTACCTTAAAATAAGTCACCAAACTTATTTTATCCCTGATCCCCTAACTTAGGATCAGCCTTCCCTGAGCTTCAACAGAGCCCACACTAAAATCAACTTTCTCTGTGGTTCTCTGACCACGCACACTGACTGACTGAGTTTCCTTTCAAATTCTGCTCTCTCTTCATCTAACCCAGTTGGCTCCGCCCCCTTCTCCATGGCAACCAACTCATGGTGCAGAGTAACTGAAATATTAACCCCCATTTTTTTAAACACAGTTAAACATGACTTTTAAAACACAATTAAACATGACATCTGTAAACTAAAATTCATACTTCTTTACAAGCCCGTCTTAGAGGGATGAGTACTCCTTCCTTGGAGGCCTTTCAATGGCGGTTGAGTGGGCATCTTTCATGTTCACTGTAGTGCATGTTTCTGCATGACCGGGAGAGGGATTTTCAAAGGTGGAGGAAGTACAGACCTTTGATCACATCTGGCCCTTCAGTGACTCTTATGTTCCTCTTTATGCTCCTGCTGTCCTTCAGGAATAAGGAGGGACAGGAATAAACCATCTTGAATACATAGGCTGAGCCTGTGCTTTTATTTCAGAACTTAACGGATGCTATTGCCCGGGCAGCAGCTGATACCTTGCAAGGACCCATGCAATCTGCATATCGGGAAGCGTTTCAGAGTGTGGTGCTGCCTGCTTTTGAGAAGAGCTGTCAGTCAATGTTCCAGCAAATCAATGACACCTTTAAGCAAGGCACCCAAGAATGTATGTCATTCACACACAGCCTGACCTGGTGCACTGGGCAATCAGTTGTAGAGTAAAGTAGGAAGGAGTGTCTTTTTAATTACACCATGTATGGCCTCTCTGGGGGGATGTTCTCAACAATTCCTTCACAACTATGAAATTTTCCCCCCTTTGAGAATTTGTATTTTTAGAAAGCTTTGAGAGACTTGTAGGGTTTACAGTTAATTGGGAGGTTCAGGAGGCCTAATATCTTTTTAAAGAGCCAAAGTGGAGTTCTGGTGACATTTTAGAGGGGATATTGATTGATTTTCGTTGCCCTGAATCTTTGGAAATGGAGCTGGCCATATAGATGTCTAATAAAGCATGTTACAGGGTGTTTAATTTGAGCAGTGTTGTAAAGCTTCCTAGGTGGTTGCTGCTGGTTCATCCAGGTCAGTATTGTAACACAGTAGAAATAAAATAGACCACAGGGCTGTCAAACCTATTTCCATTGAGGGCCACATCTGTCTTATGGTTATTTATTTATTATTTATTTGCTACATTTATATGCCGCCCTTCTCACCCCGAAGGGGACTCAGAGCGGCTTACAAATTAAATTTACATACAATATTATATTAGCAATAGTACAATACTGGTAATAAATTACTATATTGTACTGTATCAATATATTGTAATATTATTAGTAATATTACATGTAAAATATAATATATAATTAATATTATTATATTGTATTATTAGTATTATATCATATTACAATACAATATTATGAATATTATATGTATATACAATATGTTATAATTATTATATATTATTGTAAATTATATTGTATATATATATAAACACACACACATATATATATGTATGTGTATATATATATATACATATGTGTGTGTGTGTGTGTGTGTGTGTGTGTGTATATATATATATATATACACACACACATACATACCGTATATACATATACAGTAGAGTCTCACTTATCCAAGCTAAACGGGCCGGCAGAAGCTTGGATAAGTGAATATCTTGGATAATAAGGAGAGATTAAGGAAAAGCCTATTAAACATCAAATTAGGTTATGATTTTACAAATTAAGCACCAAAACTTCATGTTATACAACAAATTTGACAGAAAAAGTAGTTCAATACGCACCAATGTTATGTTGTAATTACTGTATTTACGAATTTAGCGCCAAAATATCATGATATATTGACAACATTGACTACAAAAATGGCTTGGATTATCCAGAGGCTTGGATAAGCGAGGCTTGGATAAGTTTTACATAATGGCCAGTTGCTCTTTACCCAGTTTGGGTCTCCAGATGTTATTGAACTGCACTTTCAACTCTCTGCCCGTGTGGATTGGGGATAATGGGACATACAACCCAATAGCACTTACGGTTCTGAGGTTGGGGAAAAGTTAAAGGACATTTAAAAGTCATGCATCCTGTCCACAAGCCTTATATCTAAATCCAAACCTCAGAGTCATGACTAAATAGATGTTACTGTATCCCAGCTCTAGTCATGTCTAATGAGTCTACAGGAGTTGTAGTCCAGCATCTGGAGGGCCACACCAAATGACATGGCAGGCCAGATTTGGCCTGCGGGCCATGAGTTTGATACATGTGCATTAGATTAAGTTGTATGCCTGTTCTCTTATGGTACCCACCCTAAGATTGAGTGTTTTTAAATCCTTGCATAGATATTCAGCAGTTGGAGACTCATATGAAGACTAAGAAGGCCCGGGACCAGGATGCCCGAGACTCGCAGCTGGGCCAGCTACGACAGCTGATCACCACATTTCAGAGCACCACTGACCAAATGGCGTCCACCATTGCAGCTAGTGTGCACACTGAGGTGCAACATCAGCTCCATGTGATCGTGGGCAAGTGAGTTTCGAGTGGGTGGGTGACATGCACATCTCCGTGTGAAAGGTATTCCTAATATTCAGGTGAAATCGCATTCCTTGTAATTTGAATCCATTGTTCCATGTCCTAGTCTCTAGGGTATCAGAAAACAAGCCTGCTCCCTCTTCCTTGTGGCATTTTTTCAGATATTGAAGCATGGCTCTAATGTCTCCTCTCAGCCTTCTCTTCTGCAGGCTAAGCAGACCCAGCTCTTTTAGCCTCATAGGGCATTTGTTTAATTTATATCCTGCCCTTCTTCCAATATGTCTCATCCAAGGTGGGCCACAATATTAGAACAGTGAAAATAGAGCAATGTGTTGTCGAAGGCTTTCATGGCCGGAATCACTGGACTGCTGTGAGGTTTCTGGGCTGTATGGCCATGTTCTAGAAGCATTCTCTCCTGACGTTTTGCCCACATCTGTGGCAGGCATCCTCAGAGGATGTGAGGTATGTTGGAAACTACCATATTTTCCAGTGTATAAGACAACTTTTTAACCCAGGAAAATCTTCTCCAAAGTCAGGGGGTCGTCTTATACGGCAGCTATGGATTTATGGGAGTTGGAGTTTGCTGAGGGCCAGACCTCCAATTGCCTTGCCAAGCTCCACCTCCTCCAAGGCCTCACCTCGTCCCAGGATCCCATAGCAAAGACCTCTGCCGGTTGGAGGGCGGCCGGGGGGGGGGGGGCAGGGGCCACCAGTGGGGCTTGCTGCCTTTTTGTTTTGTCAACCAAAAACCGAGGCCCGCCCCTGGCTTTCATGAGGGTTGTAGGGTGGCAAGAGGCAGGGACCAAAAACCACCTCCATGCTTCGCCAGAGGCTCCTTCCTTCCTGCCGCAGCTGAGGCCTGCCCCTAGTTTTCATGAGGGTTAGAGGGTGGTGGCAAGGAAGGAGCCTCTGGCAAAACATGGAGGTTTTTGGCTGACAAAACAAAAAGGCATCAAGCCCCACTGGTGGTCCCTACTCCCCACCGCCCTCCAACTCCCGGAAGGTTGGAGGGCGGAGGTTGGATGGCTGCCGCTACACCAGGCACAGGCAAACTTGGAAGGGTAGCCTTATATGGTGAATATCTGAAAACTGTTATTTTAACTCGAAAAGTTGGGGATTGTCTTATACACACCGGAAAATATGGTAGGCAAGTGGAGTTTATATATCTGTGGAATGTCCAGGGTGGGAGAAAGGACTCTTGTCTATCTGAGGCAAGTGTGAATGTTACAATTGGCCACCTTGATTAGCATTGAATGACCTTTCAGCTTCAAAGCCTGGCTGCTTCCTGCCTGGAGGGATCCTTCGTTAATACAATGTTAATACATTTCAAGATGTGATCCTGCTTTGTTAGACTCCTTAATGTGCTATTTAATTCCATACCTATCCCTATATGGATAGACCTACTCTTCACACAGAACGAAAAAAATATGAATACATGAATTTAACCCGTGCATTATATACTTGAGCATAAAAATTTAATAGGACAAATAGGATACAAAGATTCTCTTTGTTTGCCTACATGTGGCATCATTTGATAAAATACTTGCCTGTAAATGTGGTTCACGCATTCTTCGGGATGTGGTGCAAGGTGCTATTCTGTATTCTTTGTTCTTTCCCAAACCTCCCCTTGCAACACCTGCCAAGCCTGGTCAAGGCCTGCTGCTTTCTCTAGGGCGAAGCTCCTTTCTTGGAGGCTTTTAAACAGACGTTGGGTGGCCATCTGTCAGGGATACATTGATTGTGCTTTTCTTGCATGGCAAGGGGTTGGACAAGATGGCCCATGTGCTGGTACGGCTGTACCAGAAGCTCCGACTTTATTTTCTTGCTGCTAATGTTTGCAATCATAGGACAGGCCCCCTGTCAATCATCAAGTTTGTTTCCGCCCCTTGTTCAGGGCTCTGGGAGGGAAGGAGCCATTTTTAAGTCTATCTCACTTAAGGAAGTTAAGCTATAGGACGTAGACCAGCTCGTTCCGTAGAAAAGCTTCATATCTCAATAACATAACATAACAATATAGAACATCCGAGAAAACAGAAACGGAAATTCAGGGGAAAAGGTCTCAAAGGTTCTGGCTAAGAGCTCACAGCCTCTCAGCCTCACAGCTCCTGAGGGAAACAGCCCTAAAGTTTCCAAAGAAACCTCAGAGAGAGAAGAACACCACAGATCCACGGAACCCCAGCTGAAACATATACAAGCCTTGGTTGGTAGGTCCACTTGATACCCAGACGCATTTGGAATCTGTAGTGGGTCCCACATCAGCTAGGCCCATATAATAGCCTGGGAGAGGTTATAAGAGGGTTTTCACAGTTATCCAAAGCCAAATGCCTGTCCCCTGGGGACAAGACTGAAAGGGCCAACAGTTTATTAAGGAAACCTTGAAATGTTATTTGACTCCTTGAAGATTTATTATTTGTTCAACAATAAAGACTTTGTTATCTCATTAAAGACTCAAAGGACTATCCTTCTTCAGGAAAATCCTCAAGAACCTCTCTTTGAGGTGCCCTGGCTTCCCGCTGGGCATAAAGTATACGTCCTATACAAAGACAATAGTTACAGGCCCAGCACGTGTCAGAACAGCCCATGTAATCTCTTCCAACTCTGTGATTCTAGATCTGGCTTTAAAGAGAAGGAGGGTTCTCTGGGGGGTTTGCTTTGTGCTTGACTTTGACCATGTTTTGTGTCCAAATCAAGACATGCCACACCTGAAGGGGTGCACAACATATATCCTTACTGCTTATGCATCACACACACATGGCAGTGTAAGATCTTCCCAAGTGTTCTTATTTCCCTTTGCTTTCAGCATGCAAGACTCCATCCTGGCTCAGGTGCAGCGCGTGATCAAGGGAGAAGTGAGCACGGCCATGAAGGAGCAGCAGGCGGCCGTCACCTCCAGCATCATGCAGGCCATGCGCTCTGCGGCAGGCACCCCCATCCCTGCCACTCATCTAGACTTTCAATCCCAGCAAGCGCATGTACTGCAACTGTTACAGCAGGGGCATCTGAATCAAGCCTTCCAGCAGGTACTTATTCATCCTCCCACGAAAGATGTGAGCGGCCGATCAGGTCTTCAAAGGGAAGTTTCTCCCATGATACTTTCAGTATTCCTCAGATCAATACACTGACAGGTGGTAGATTCAAAGAGCACAAAAGGGAACACTTACTTACATAGTACTCCATTAATTTATGAAGTCTGCTACTATACTATTTGACGATAGTCACTGATTTTAGCTTCATTTGTATGTCACTTTCCACAGGACTTCCCAAAGCAACTTGCAATATTTACAAATGAAAAGGAGATGAGCAATAATTACAAGTTACTGGGTTAAGCATAATTAAATCAGTATGTTAAATGTATTATTGAAGGCTTTCATGGCCAGAATCACTGGGTTGCTGTGCGTTTTACAAGTTTCAGAAGCATTTTTTCCTGACGTTTTAGCTGCATCTATGGCAGGCAGCCTCAGAGGTTGTGAGGTCTGTTGGAAACTAAGCAAGAGGGGTTTATGTATCTCTGGAATGTCCCAGATGAGAGAAAGAACTCTTGTCTGTTTGATTAGCATTGAATAGCCTTTCAAGGTCTGGCTGATTGCTGCCTGGGGGAATCCTTTGTTGGGAGGTGTTAGCTGGCCCTGATTGATTCATGACTGGAATTCCTCTGGTTTCTGAGTGGTGTTCAACAATTTCTGTTGAAATTGTCCACAAGCATGAAAATGAACAAAATCTGGCTTCTGGTATTTAAAAACTCTAAAATCAGGACAGTAAATAAAGAACTACACTCAGAAAACAGGGGAATTCCAGACATTAATCAATCAGGGCCAGTTAACACCTCCCAACAAAGGATTTCCCCAGGCAGGACCTTGAAACTGAAAGGCTGTTCAATGCTAATCAAGGTAGCCAATTGAAACATTCACACCTGCCTCAAACAAACAAGAGGTTTTTCTCCCACCCTGAACATTCCAGATATATAAACCCCACTTGCATCATTTCCAACATACCTCACAACCTCTGAAGATACCTGCCATAGATGCAGGTGAAACATCAGGAGAAAATGCTTATGGAACATGGCCATACAACCCGGAAATCTCACAACAACCCAGAGTTAAATGCAATTCAAAACTACCGATTAATCTGTAAAACATTACAAATAAAATGACCTGATCCAGTAGCTTAATGCTATACAGAGATACAGATTTCCCGTCATGCAGTTGGGTTGTGCACTCCCTTCTGTCTTGCAGGCTCTCACTGCAGCAGATTTGAACCTGGTCCTCTATGTTTGTGAGATGGTTGACCCTCAGCAAGTGTTTGGGCAGCATCCCTGTCCATTGTCCCAGCCTGTCCTCCTGTCCCTCATCCAGCAGCTTTCTTCAGATTTAGGAGCTCGGACAGAACTTAAACTTAAGTGAGTATGGCGAAATGGTGAGAAATTGCTTCTTTCAGTAAAAGACATAATTGCATTTCTGTAACTTTGTGTTTTGTTAGTTGTGGACATATAAAAGTGCTGTAAAGGATGCTGAAACCCCTATTTTATTTCATCGCATATTATTCATACTCCCCTTTTTTTCAAAGGTGTGACTATTTTGTGGTGAAATATGGTGTCTATTTTGTTTCAGAGATTAACAAACTTTGCCCACATTTCACTGTCATGCACAGCATTGCATTAATAAAAGCCAGAAACCTGTTTCTTCCTTTATTTTTTGGGAAACACCAAGATATTGTGGAGTCTTCCTCTTTCCAGTACTTTAGTCATAATCCGTTGCTTCTAAATCTTTTGGATTATAGCTTTCCATAACCCATAACTTTGGCTCTGTATCTTTGTTGGATATCTCCTTTCCTGCAATTTGAACCAGTTGCTCCTGGAGATTAGGACACAAAGCAATGGGTTCAAATTATAGGGAAGGTGATTCCACCTGAACGTTAGAAAGAACTTCCTAACCATAAGAACTGTTCAACAGTGGGACTCTCTGCCTTGGAGTCAAGTAGATGCTCCTTCTTTAATAAAATAATAATAAAACTTTATTTATATCCCACCCTAACTCCCCGAGGGGACTCAAGGCAGTTTATAACAGATATCAGCAAACATTCAATGCCGTGGGAAGTTGAACAAAGACAAAAATAACCAACACCCGAAATCCCAAAAACAAATCCACATCTATATCAAAAATAATAACACATTATACTGCAATATTACTAGTAATATTATATGTGATATATAATATACAATTATCATATTATATATTATTATATTGTACGATATTATTATATTGCAATATATATAACACACTACCAGTACTTTTTTTGGGAGCCTCCGGTGGCACAATGTGTTAAAGCGCTGAGCTGCTGAATTTGCAGATCGGAAGGTCCCAGGTTCAAATCCCGGGAGCGGAATGAGCACCCGCTGTTAGCCCCAGCTCCTGCCAACCTAGCAGTTCGAAAACATGCAAATGTGAGTAGATAAATAGGTACAGCTCCAGCAGGAAGGTAAGGGTGCTCCATGCAGTCATGCCGGCCACATGACCTTGGAGGTGTCTACGGACAACGCCGGCTCTTCGGCTTAGAAATGGAGATGAGCACCAACCCCCAGAGTCGGACACAACTGGACTTAACGTCAGGGGAAACCTTTACCTTTACCTACCAGTACTTTATACTATTAGTATTACATGTTGTACCATATCATAAGTTGTAGTATATGCAATATATTATATTACGGCATTATTAATACTACATACAATATACCAGAACTACGTATTACATTATGATGTTATTATTTCTGTATATTATATATGATAATAGGTATATCATATATGAATATATGACCTACTGACAATCCCCACCTGGACACGGAAAGTGCCTTAAATGTACATTTAAATGTATAATTATGTATATTTTAATGTATATTCTTAATTTTATTGTAATTTTTAATCTTGATGGATTTTTAAATTTGATGAAAACTGTTTTTTGATATGTATGCTTATATTGTAAGCCGCCCTGAGTCCCCTGATGGGTGAGAAGGGCGGGGTAGAAGTGATGTAATAAAAATAAATAAATAAATAAATTATTATATTGTATATATTGAGAGGCTCCCAAGTGATGTTGCAGGAGACATGGTGGAGCTGTGTCATTGGAGGCTTTTAAATACAGGCTGGATGGCCATCTGTCGAGGGTGCTTGGATTGTGCTTTTCCTGGATGGCAAAAGGGGTTGGACTCTTGGGATCTCTTCCTGTGTCTCTAATCTCTGTGTGGTTTTGGAACCCATGTTCACGCACTCTCAACGCATGCATTGTGTTATTTTGTATGCAGTTACCTGGAGGAGGCGGTGATGCACCTAGACCACAGCGACCCCATCACGCGTGACCACATGGGCTCAGTGATGAACCAGGTGCGACAGAAGCTCTTCCAGTTCCTGCAGGCCGAGCCTCATAACAGCCTGAGCAAGCCTGCTCGCCGGCTCATGATCATGCTCCAAGGCCTGGTCACGCCTAACATCTCCTAACAAGGCCTTTTGACCAGTCTTGTGTGATGGCACCCACCATTGCTAACCAAATGTGGCTGCTTTTTTCCTTTTCGTTTTCTAAAAGTTCAAGTAAGGAGAAAAATGCACCCACGCGACATGTATAAATGGATATAAGGGGCTGTCCAAGTCCAGCTGTGTTACTTGTATAACCTGAAGTACATTTTATTTCTCTGTGCAAGCAACCCCCCCCCCCCCCCAAAAAAAACCCACCCTACATCTGCCTCTCTTTGTACAATTTAATGTTGGGGAGAGAAAGAGAGATTAAATCCAGTCCTCCCATTTTATAGCACGAGACCCTTCTTAAGGATTTGGGGGGATAGAGAGGAGTGTGCTCTGCAAATTTGCCCTCTCATATCATGGGGAAAGGGGTAGATGTGCCCAATGAAAGGAAAAAGGCCAGAAGTTCCCGTCCAAAGTAAGAACAGGGTGTAGAATTGCAGCAGCCCTGGTGAGGCTTGGTTTTTGAATTGAGGAAGCAGTGTGACCAGTTCATGAAGCCCACTCATCTTGGAAAGCTGCATCCATTCTGGGAGAGGGGAGGGGGTGAGCTTGTTCATGGGTCAGAATAAGTCCTTTAGGTTTTATTTTGTTTTTGCCTTTTACACCATGATATTATTTCCCCCTTCTTTTTATCTACAATCTTAACCTTTCATTTTTGAATAATGTTTAAAAAAAGTTCAATAAATGACTTTTTGAAGGAAAAAAAATGCTGCTGCTGCTTCTGTTCCTTAATGTGTTACGGTCAGGACTCCTCAGTTACTGTCTCGATCATTGCTGGCTGTCAAACAAGAGGGAAACTTTTCCAACAAAATGAGATTTCTGGCATCACACCTGATTAGAAATAGAACAGAAATATAGCCAAACTAGCTGTGCCTGGCCATGCGTTGCTGTGGCATAGTCCTAAGTGGCGTTTTCTTGGTGGCTTCAAGGTGGCCTAGAGGGGATTCCCTTAGGGATGAAACAGCCAGGCTTTGAAGTTGCAAGGCTATTCAATGGTATTCAGGCTGGCTAACAAGAGAGTCCCCTAGGTATGAAGCAGCCAAGCTTTGAAGCTGCAAGGTCACTCCTTGGAAAGTGATAAGTGTTGTGGCCAAGTTTGGTGTGATTTGGCCCAGTGGTTTTGTTGTTAACTTGGTCCTAATTATGCACATTACATTTGTTTGTAAGAACGTAGAGACGTGGATTAGGTGTTGTGTTGTCAATTTTCTAGGTTGGGGGGCCTTTAGTTTTGTTGTTTTGCCCGGTGGAGCAACACCATTATCCTTTTATATATATATACTAGCTGTGCCCGGCCACGCGTTGCTGTGGCAAAGTGTTGGTGGTATTGGTTAAAAATTGTTGTGTAATTTTTATGTGACGTTATTTGTATTTTTTAATTAATTTTATTGTAAGTTATCTTTTTATTTATTATATTTTATTATTTTCTTGTATTAGTTTTAGTTATTTTCTGTTATTATAGTATTTCATTGTATTAATTTTTTTGTGTTTTTAATTATTTTTAGTGTTTTTTATTGTTTTTTATTGGGTTGCTAGGAGACCAAGTTGGAGGAGCTTAGCCTTCTAACTGGCAGCAATTGGATAAAAGCAATTATTCCTCTCACTCTAATTAGGACTTTATTTTTCTTTTCTTTTTGTTGTATCAACCTAGAGGCATGGATGATGGGTTGTGTTGTCAAATTTTGAGGTTGGGGGGGCTGTAGTTTTGCTGTTTTGTGGGTCGCCGTGATGCCATCACTCTTTTATATAGATAGATAGATAGATAGATAGATAGATAGATAGATAGATAAAGAAGAGACCTGTTACCAAGATGAAGGGATTCTGACCTTTTCCCCACCCCACACTATTGCCCCGATCAGGAGATGAAGCCCCCCTGTGTTTTGGGGAATCCAATGGCTATGCTGGCAAGGAATTTGGGAGTTTTCCCAAATTTTAGGTTTGATTCCATTCTAATTTCAGAAGTGCCTTTTTATCAATCAGTTCAGTTATTTTGCAAGAAGTATCTCTCTTTTGCCTCTGAAAGCATTCTAGGCAGAGAAGAAAGAACACTTTTCTTCTGGCTCTGTCCCCTTTGGTTGTTCTGCCTATTCAAAGCTTACAGTTCTCAGTTCCCACTCCAAAAACAGTTCTATCCTTTGATGAAGAACATGGACATTTATTCTTCATCAAGCGAAGATGGTCACCAGAAAAAAACACAGTTATTGTTTCCAAGACAGATACTCAACAGATTTTGTAGTGTGTTTGTTGAAGGTTTTGGAATCACTGGTTTGCTGTGAGTTTTCTGGGCTGTGTGGCCATGTTTCAGAAGCATTCTCTCCTGATGTTTCACCCACATCTATGGCAGGCATCCTCGGACGTTGTGAGGTCTGTTGGAAACTAATGCACTTTGCATTGTTTTAAACTTTGTATATTGTATTTTATGGAGCCCCGGTGGCAAAGTGAGTTAAAGCAATGAGCTGCTGAACTTGCAGACCGAAAGGTCCCAGGTTCAAATCCTGGGAGTGGCTTGAGCAGCCGCTGTTAGCTCCAGCTCCTGCCAACCTAGCAGTTCAAAAACATGCAAATGTGAGTAGATCAATAGGTACCGCTCCGGCGGGAAGGTAACGGGGCTCCATGTAGTCATGCCGGCCACATGACCTTGGAGGTGTCTACGGACAACGCCGGCTCTTCGGCTTAGAAATGGAGATGAGCACCAACCCCCAGAGTCAGACATGACTGGACCTAACGTCAAGGGAAACCTTTACCTTTACTATATTGTATTTTATGACTGTTTTAACTGTTTTAACATTTTAGTTCATTGTATAACAGTGTAACGGCATCAATTGCCACTTGTAAGCCGCCCTGAGTCCCCTCGGGTGAGAAGGGTGGGGTATAAATAATTGAAATAAATAAATAAACTAAGCAAGTGGGCAAGTGTTGGAAACTAGGCAAGTGCCCAAACACGAATCAAGGAACATGAAAGGCACTGCAGACTAATTCAACCAGAGAAGTCAGCCATAGCAGAGCACTTGATGAACCAACCTGAACACAGGATATTATTTGAGAACACAGAAATGCTGGACTACTCTGACTACACAGAGAAGCCATTGAAATTCACAAGCATGTGGGCAATTTCAACAGAAAGGAGGAAACCATGAAAATGAACAAAACCTGGCTATAGGTATTTTTTAAATTCTCAAATTAGGACAGTAAATAAAGAACAACACTCAAAAGGGGGAATTCCAGACATGATACAATCAGGGCCAGCTAACACCTCCTGACAAAGGATTCCTCCAGGCAGGAAGCAGCCAGGCTTTGAAGCTGCAAGCCCATTCAGTGCTAAGGCCCGGGCTGTGGTGCAGGCTGGTGAGCAAGCCAGCTGCCAGGTGCAACAAATCACTCTGACCAAGAGGTCATGAGTTCGAGGCCAGCTCGGAGCCTGCGTTTGTCTTCTGTCTTTGTTCTATGTTAAGGCATTGAATGTTTGCCTAATATGTGTAATGTGATCCGCCCTGAGTCCCCTTCGGGGTGAGAAGGGCGGAATATAAATACTGTAAGTAAATAAATAAAAACAAATAATCAAGGTGGCCAATTGCAACACTCACACTTCCCTCAAACAGACAAAGAGTTCTTTCTCACACCCTGGACATTATTCCACAGATATATAGACCTCACTTGCCTCGGGCCCCTTCCTTTTCCCCCTCAGCTTTTTTCTTCCTCTTGGCCCATTTTGCCCTCGATTTGTGCCTTTTCAAAACCCACTGCACTGTTCGTAACAGCTGATCTCCAATTACAACGCTTGGGTGCCAAGGAGTCCCAGTTCTCAGTCTTTATGCCACCGTTTTTAAGGTTAGCTTTAAACCCATATTTAAATCTCTTTTGCTCCCTGCAAACATTTTCCATGATGATCTGTGTGGGATTGAGGCACATCCTGGGAAGGTATGGAAGGGCTTAGCTCTTTCTTGGATTCCAGGGAGAGGTCAAGGCAGCCAGCTGTTGCGGCCCGGCCTGGGCACCAATGAGCTGCAGGCGCCTTATTCCAACCCCCCTCCTCCACGGCTATTGCTCCAGTTGTGACTTGATACCCAAAAGGGCTTTAGAGATTAAAGCACTGTGAATTTAAATATTTCCTTCCTCGCTGGCGCTTGGAGCAAGGCGGGGACTGAGAGGGCCCTTTCTTGCACTGCTTTTAAGCAAGACCCCTTTGAGTCTCTTTGGTGGAGAGAAAAGGCAGGGTATAAATAAACACGTGCTGTCTGGCTGTGGGTGAATTAAAAATTCCAGAAAGAAAAATTAAAATACACGGCCGCAACTGATATCAGAGAGAACTGGTATAAGATGAAATACAGGTGGTACAGTAGACTCGCTTATCCAACGTAAACGGGCCGGCAAAACGTTGGATAAGTGAATATGTTGGATAATAAGGAGAGATTAAGGAAAAGCCTATTAAACATCAAATTAGGTTATGATTTTACAAATTAAGCGCCAAAACATCATGTTAGACAACAAATTTGGCAGAAAAAGTAGTTCAATACGCAGTAATGCTATGTAGTAATTACTGTACAGTAGATTCTCACTTACCCAACACTCGCTTATCCAATGTTCTGGATTATCCAACGCATTTTTGTAGTCAATGTTTTCAATATATCGTGATATTTTGGTGCTAAATTCATAAATACAGTAATTACTACATAGCATTACTGCATATTGAACTACTTTTTCTGCCAAATTTGTTGTCTAACATGATGTTTTGGTGCTTAATTTGTAAGATCATAACCTAATTTGATGTTTAATAGGCTTTTCCTTAATGCCTCCTCATTATCCAACATATTCGCTTATCCAACATTCTGCCAGCCCGTTTATGTTGGATAAGTGAGACTCGACTGTACTTACAAATTTAGCACCAAAATATCACGATGTATTGAAAACATTGACTACAAAAATGCATTGGATAATCCAGAACGTTGGATAAGCGAGTGTTGGATAAGTGAGACTCTACTGTACTACACACCAGAAAAACTATCAAAATTTAATAAAAAGAAATCTAACATGTGCTGGAAATGCAGGAAAAAAATTGGAACATTTTTTTATCAATAGTAGTCCTGTGAGAAAATTAAAGAATTTTGGAAGACTGTTCACGAAATGACACAAGAAATTGTAGGAATTAAATTTAAATCAGAACCGGAAATGTATTTATTAAGTTTCACGACAGGAAGCAGCCAGGCTTTGAAACTGCAAGGCCATTCAATGCTAATCAAGGTGGCCAGTTGCAACTCACACTCGGCTCAGACAAGAGTCCTTTCTCCCACCCTGGGCATAAACCCCACTTGCTTAGTCTCACACAGACCTCACAACCTCTGAGTATGCCTGCTACAGATGCAGGCGAAACGTCAGGAGAGAATGCTTCTGGAAGATGTCCATACAGCCCGGAAAACTCACAGCAACCCAGACCTATTAAGTGTTGGAAAGTCAGCTGCAAAGGCTGCCCGAGTTCCGCGGGGGCGGGGCGAGGGGCGGGGCCGTGGGCGGGGCCTGCGCGAGGGGCGGGGCCTGCGGGCACGGGCTTTTCTGCCGCCGCGCTGTCCCCGGGCGGGCAGAGGCGGAGGCCGGGCGGCGCGGTCTTCCTCGCCATGGGCTGCCGGGCGCTGCTGGGCTCCGTGGCGCTGCTCCTCCCGCTCCACCTGGGTGAGTCCCTCCGCTTTCCCTACCGACTGACTCGGGGACGCTAGATCTTTTGGAGGGCTGTTTCTCAGAGAGAGTCGTCGTTTGCTTGGGTTTTCATGAATGCTCGCATTAGAAAATGCATAAGGATGTGGTGGGAGAACTACAACTTCCATGATCACGGAATGTCCCGGGTGGGAGAAAGAGCTCTTGTCTGTTTGGGGAAAGCGTGAATGTTGCAATTGGCCAGCTGGATTAGCATTGAGTGACACTCAAGAACAACACTCAAAGACGGGAACTCCAGAAAGGAACAAAATCAGGGCCAGCTAATCACCTCCCAACAAAGGATTCCCCCAGGCAGGAAGCAGCCAGGCTTTGAGGCTGCAAGGCCATTCAGTGCTAATCAAGCTGGCCAATTGCAACATTCACACTTCCCTCAAACAGACAAGAGTTTTTCTTCCCCCCTGGACATTATTCCACCGATATTTAAACCATGCAAATGTGAGTAGATCAATATGTACCACTCCAGCTGGAAGATAATGGTGCTCCATGCACACATGGTGTTTGCGTGGGCTTAGAAATGGAGATGAGCACCAACCGCCATAGACACCTCCAAGGTCATGTGGCCAGCATGACTGCATGGAGCCCCATTACTTTCCTACCTATTGATCTACTCACGTTTGCACGTTTTCGAACTGCTAGGTTGGCAGAAGCTGGGGCTAACAGCAGGAGCTCACCCTGCTCCCCGAATCTGAACCTGTGACCTTTCGGTCTGCAAGTTCAGCAGCTCAGTGCTTTAACACACTTCGCCACCGGGGTTGCCTGAGTAGATAAATAGGTACCACTTAAAAGCATGGAAGATATTTTAAGACTCCCCTAAAGGAAAAAAAATAGGGGCCCCTGGTGGCACAGTACGTTAAAGTGCTGAGCTGCTGAACTTGCGAACCAAAAGGTGCCAGGTTCAAATCCTGGGAGCGGAATGAGCACCCACTGTTAGCCCCAGCTCCTGCCAACCTAGCAGTTCGAAAACATGCAAATGTGAGTAGATCAATAGGTACCGCTCCGGTGGGAAAGTAATGGCGCTCCATGCAGTCATGCCAGCCACATGACCTTGGAGATGTCTATGGACAACGCCGGCTCTTTGGCTTAAAAATGAAGATGAGCACCAACTCCCAGAGTCAACTTAACGTCAGGGGAAAACCTTTACCTTTACCTAAAAGAAAAATGCCAAAAAATGCTGGCGATCAACCAAAAAAAGGAGGGGAAGTAGGGAGATGGAGGGACAGCACACACACACACACACACCCTTCAGTGGCTGGAACTGAGCACAAGCCTCCCAGATGCCGAGGATGGAAAAAGTCTATATATACCTCCTATGTACAATTGTCTGTTTTGTCTGTGTATAAAAACGGCATTGAATGTTTGCCGTATATGTATGTTCTGTGAGCTGCCCCAAGTCCCCTTTGGGGTGAGAAGGGCGGAACATAAATACTGTAAATAAATAAAGAGAACAAACATCCGCCTTCTAGATGTTCCTGTATCCCAACTCCCATCAGTCCTAGTTATGATGTCCAAGGAGGAGGAATACAGCATCTGAAGGACCATGTTGAATTTTTTTTTTCATGTCAGGAGCGACTTGAGAAACTGCAAGTTGCTTCTGGAGTGAGAGAATTGGCTGTCTGCAAGGACGTTGCCCAGGGGACGCCTGGATGTTTTGATGTTTTACCATCCTTGTGGGAGGCTTCTCTCATGTCCCTGCATGGAGCTGGAGCTGATAGAAGGAGCTCATCCGCGCTCTCCCCGGGTGGGATTCGAACCTGGAAGCTTGCAGATCAGCAACCCAACCATCAAGTCACAAGGCTTTTTAAAAAAATATATAATGTTTATTTATTTTCATTCATTCAAATATACATACATTGCAGGTGTTTGTTGCATACAATACAATACTTTCATCTATTAGTCTTTCATAATCATTTCTCAGACAATATATTTTCAATAAGAGGTCACAGGCTTCTATTTGTATACTACATATAAAAATATTATACGTTCCAAATTTATATCCGTTTCCTCCTTGCCTTCAGTCTATTAGCTTCCTCTATGTACATTTTTAGATTAATTTTACATTGAAATGTTGGATCATTGGTTGCCATTCATTAACAAAGTTCTCTAAAGGTTCTCCTCTTAAGTGCATTGTTATTTTGTCCATCATCAGCAACTCTATAATATACTAGCTGTGCCCGGCCACGCGTTGCTGTGGCAAAGTGGTGGTGGTATCGGTTAAAACTTGTTGTGGAATTTTTATTTGACGTTATTTGTATTTTTTAAAATTAATTTTATTGTCACTTATCTTTTTTATTTATTATATTTTATTATTTTGTTGTATTATTTTTAGTCATTTTGTTATAGTATTTTATTGTATTAATTATTTTAGTGTTTTTCATAATTTTTATTGTATTATTTGTATTTATTTTTTATCATTATTTTATTAACACTGGGCTGAGTGGGTTGCTAGGAGACCAAGTGGGCGGAGCTTAGCCTTCTAACTGGCAGCAATTGGATAAAAACAATTATTCCTCTCCCTCTAATTAGGAATTTATTTTTCTTTTCTTTTTGTTGTATCAACCTAGAGGCATGGATGAGGGGTTGTGATGTCAATTTTCGAGGTTGTGGGGTGTTTACTTTTGTTGTTTTGTCCGCTGCCGTGATGCCATCACTCTTTTATATATATAGATTGTTCCAGTTCTGCTAAGGGAGGTACCTCTGAGGTCACAAGGCTTTAATCCACTACTCCACGTTGAAATGACATGGCGGGACGCATTTGCTCCGCAGGCCTTGAGTTTGACACGTGTGATAGAAGAAAAAGTGAGAAGCTTATGAACTTGATCACTGAATGGGGATCAGATCCCAATTCCACTTGGAACTAGTTCATTTCAGTGGCCTGTTAAACAAGGGCGTGTCTCTCAGGTCTTCACCATCATCCGGGTCCTCACCCTTATTTAACAGGCCTTGGCGCTTTCTCCAGGCAAAGTGGGTGAAGTTCTCTGCATTCAAACCTAAACTGCAGGCCTGGTTAATTAGAGAATATCTGTTGTCATTAGTTATCTGTGACCCATAACAATCCAAAGTATGAGCCTCGTGGAGGAGTGATCACATGTGGATTGAAATGCAGGGTGGACATGATTCCAAGGTCCATCCATGGTGCTTCTTGCCCTCTATTATATCCTCTCCCCGAGCTGTCTTGTCTTTTCTCTGTTCCCGTGCACATCTCACTCCTGGCTGCTTAAAAGCCCATGGCGTTTATTTATTTATTTATATACAACATTTTTATCCCGCCTTTCTCACCCGAGGGGACTCAAGGCAGCTTACAACAACTGGCAAAACTCAATGCCCAAATACAATCAATGAAAATCAATAACACATCTAAAATGATTAACAGTAATTAATAAAAAACACATTATACAAGCTTAAAATATATAACTACTCAATTCCATTCTTCCAAGAGTCTTGTACATAGACCTTAGATCAGACCATGTCAAATGTAATGCAGGATAATAAAAAAAAAATAGTAATCTAGTAATGTAATTTAAATATGTATTCCACATTTCTCCCAATATGAGATTGAAGCTTACAGTAAAGGTTAAAACAAAACAAAGTTAAACCCATATAAAGTAAAGAATTTTAAAAAGAAGCAATCAAACACTGAGGTTACAGGCAGCATTCAATTGATGGCAGTAACAAAAACAAAATCACAATACACAGAACACTTCTTATTATAATCAGACAGTGTTTCCTTAGATTACAGGGATAATGCAGTTCCCCAGGAATGGAATTGATACATTTGGGATGGAACACAATAAAATATATTATGGACTTTGCTCAGCAGATGCGTAACATCATAAAACAACCTCCTCTAAGTAGACTCATATTTGATTTGCTAGTCCAAACACGAATGCACAGATGTTTTTTCACACTAAGGTGGTTCAGTCATCACAGCCAAATCATCATCATCATGATGCCATGAAGCCAATGTTTTACAATTATGAATATCCTCTGCCTTTACTGCCTTGCATGTTCCAGTTTTCCCAACTTCCTAGTTTATGACAACTGCAATTTGTCATGCTATTTAGATGGGGTAAACGACTCTATAATTTTGGATTCAAGGCACCATATGATATGAATTTAACTTAACTTGGCGTTAACCTCTTGGCTGCTTTCATCAAAATTGGTCTTTACAAAGTACACTGTCAGGAGAATTCCTTAAATCTATGGGGAAGTGATATTTGTCATGATTGCCTCTTTACAGATTCTTTACATGGCTCTTCCAGCAGGCCTTCGATAACTGATCTAGTAAGATCGACCTGTTGCCTTTCCATTAACAGTCCCGTATTTACGCCTCTTCCAGGACCTTGAAGGCGACGACAATTTGGATAATCCACCCCTTCCTGATGATTTCGACATAGCTAGCACTTTTGGCCCAGGTTTCTCTAGATTTTATCCAAGATTTTATCTTTTGTCCTTGTATGTGATTTTTTATGACTTGTTTTTATTGTTGTTTGATTTGTTTTATTGCTTTGTTTTATTCTTGTTGACTGGGCTTGGCCCCATGTAAGCCGCCCCGAGATGGGGCGGGGTATAAAAATAAAATTATTATTATTATTTTATGACACAGCAAACAAGATAGATATGCTGGATTTCATATCACAAAATCACAAGTCGAACACTTCCCAAGTGTCTAGGATTGTGTGATGTATTTTCAGATGATGCGTGCAGATCCCAGCAGGGTGGCCTTTTGCAGCTGGCAGATCGTAATTTTGTCAATGTCTATTGTTTCCAAATGCTGGCTGAGATCTTTTGGCACGGCACCCAGTGTGCCGATCACCACTGGGACCATCTGCACTGGTTTCTGCCAGAGTCTTTGCAGTTCAATCTTGAGGTCCTGATAGCGGCTGAGTTTTTCCTGTTGTTTTTCATCAATGCGACTGTCACCTGGGATGGCAACATCAATGATCCAAACCTTTTTCTTTTCCACAACTGTGATGTCTGGTGTGTTGTGCTCCAGAACTTTGTCAGTCTGGATTTGGAAGTTCCACATTATTATTATTACTATTATTATTATTATTATTATTATTATTATTATTATTATTACAGCCACAATCACACGCACCTCACGCTCTGTTCGCTAATGAGCGGAATGCTCAACTTTTGTATCCTGTTTATGTTTTTGGATGCTCTGCTATATTTTAGGGTGGTTTTCCCTAACAATATTAAGGGTCCTAAGTGAAGTTAGAGGTGTGTCAAAGTTTGGGATGGGGATACACTCCCCCTGAAAGACTGTGTTTGCAGCTTGAGACAAGGGATCCTGGATTAGTCCCTCCAAATGCTGGGAAACATCTCTGTACCAAGTTCAGAATCTCCACTTAGGGCAGGTACATCTTTAATTAACTATATTAAAGTTACTTCACCGGTTGCCAATCGGTTACTAGCCAAAGTACAAAGTGTTGGTTTTGACTTTTAAAGTTCTCAATCTTCCTAATGCTGCAATTCCTTAAAACAGTTCCTCATGTTATGGTGACCCCCAGCCATAACATTATTTTCGTTGCTACTTCATCACTGTCATTTTGCTACTGTTATGAATCGTAATGTAAATATCTGATATGCAGGATGTATTTTCATTCACTGGACCAAATTTGGCACAAATACCTGATATGTCCAAATTTGAATACTAGTGGGATTGGGGGGGGGGGGATGATGATGTCATTTGCTGGGATTTATAGTTCACCTGGTGGCACAGTGTGTTAAAGCGCTGGGCTGCTGAACTTGTGGACCAAAAGGTCCCAGGTTCAAATCCCGGGAGCAGAGTGAGCACCCAATGTTAACTCCAGCTTCTGCCAACCTAGCAGTTCGAAAACATGCAAATGTGAGTAGATCGATAGGTACTGTTCCGGTGGGAAGGTAACGGCGCTCCATGCAGTCATGCCAGCCACATGACCTTGGAGGTGTCTATGGTCAACGCCGGCTCTTCGGCTTAGAAATGAAGATGAGCACCAACTCCCAGAGTCAGTCACGACTGGACTTAACGTCAGGGGAAACCTTTATCTACCTTTACTACAATCAAAGAGCATTCTGAACTCCACCAATGATGGAACTGTACCAAACTTGGCACACAGAACTCCCATGACCAACAGAAAATACTGGAAGAGTTTGGTGGGCATTGACTTTGAGTTTTGGAGTTGTAGTTCACCTATATCCAGAGAGCACTGTGGAGAAAAGCAGGATATAAATAAGGTAAATAAATAAATAATAGTGGTAGTTGAAATGCTGGAAGTGTCTTGCTGTTACAGCTAGACACGAAAAGTCTCTTTCCCCAAATCCCCAATATCTTCCTTGTGGCAACAGTACTTAAAAACTTCTGGCTAGGCAATAAGGAGAAGAGGGGGATCTGGGCAAATATAGAAAATATATATTAAAAAGGAGTATCTAGTAGAGTTTTTGTTAACTGAGACATGCCTGTGTATATATTTTAAGTATATAAAAGTATTTAAAAGGTAATATGCTAGTAATGAGCAAGGCAGCAGGGCCAGACTAAAACAAAAACTACACCAGAGATTGACATGCTAATTGTTAGGATTTTCTGGGTGTTAGGGAAAACTACCCCAAAACAGCAGAGCATCCAAAACTATGCAAACACAGGATATTTAGCAGAGCGTGAAGTGCCATGTGGATGTAAAAAAATTTAGAACTTAGGAGGCAAAGATGTAGAGTTCTGTCTTTAAAATCACAACAGGTTTATTTACAAAAATAATATCTACATTTCTTAACAGTAAAGAACTGGGTCCTAGCTACTCTAAACTCCATCTCTTCTAAAGTTCAAAAGAGAGGGGAAAATCTCCAAGCATTGCATCTCTCCTGACACACAAGCAGAGAGGTCTCAATACATACAGCATGCACTAAGATATAAAAAGCAGAATGTCAAAGACAAAAGGCATGCACCTGCAAGTATCCATTCTACATAACTAATTGGAATGAGAGCAGAAACAGAAAGGAGAGAAGAAATAAATACATTCCAACTGTCATTCATGTAGGAAATATTAAAAATTAACTAGGTATTTTTAATTACAAAAATGTGAGTCAAGCACTGAAAGGGCCAAAACTGGTGTCATCCTGAGGAGTGTGAGAAGGTCTCAGTGTGACAAGGTTCGGTGAGAGAAGCCCCAGTGTGAAGGCTGCTGTGTGTAAAGCTACTGTGTGAATCTCAGCTCCTGTGTAAGTTCGGTGTGAGAGGAGGCTCTGTGAGAGCGAAGCTGTTTATCTGCATGAGAAAGAAGCCCAGCGTGGAAGCAAAGAAGAAAGTATAAAGAACTTTATTTGTGTTATGGAAACCTTGTTCTTGTAAAGAGTGCAACCATAATATTTTGCTATAAAGAAAAGCCTCCAAAGGAAGCAATAACATTGGTCTGTGTGTTTTGGTTCTTTTTATCACTTTTGGCTAATGAGTCACTGCTAATATGTTACTCTTTTATACGTTTATGGAGAAGGTCTTTTGTTAATAAGCCCACTTGCCAAACAATTCAGGAGATGGGGGAAGGGATTTCCCTCTGCCTATTCTGGGCTAACTAACTATTACTCATTGAGGACTGCCAACTTGGGCACTAATATGGTTCTATGTATAGACTTCCATCAGTTTAAGTGTCTCAATAAATTTAGAGTTGGAAGAGACCAAAGGCTGGGGTTGTTGTATGTTTTCCGGGCTGTATGGTCATGTTCTAGAAGTATTCTGAAAAACAGGCATGGGAACCAAGAGCAGCTAACAACTCTGAACAAAGGATGCCCCCAGGCAGGAAGCCAGGAGATGAATCTATTCAATGTTAATTGAGGTGATTAACTACAACATTCACACTGGCCTCCAACTGACAGTTCTTCTCTCACCCTGGACTTTCCACAGATATATATAAACCTTCCTTGCTTAGTTTCTCCATACCTCACAACCTTTGAGGATGCCTGCCATAGATGTGGGCGAAACGTCAGGAGAGAATACTTCTAGAACATGGCCATACAGCCTGGAAAACATACAACAACCCTGTGATCCTGGCCATGAAAGCCTTCGACAACACATAGACCAAAGGCTTCTTCCAGACAATACCAGGAATTGCAGTTTTGATGGTAGTGTAGAAAACTATTTTGTAATGGTATCTGTTTTATATGAACTGTTGTTTTGTAGATTGTTTTATGTGAATTGTTGTTTTTACATTGTTTTTAGGCATTGAATTTTTGCCTATTTACTGTAAGCTGCTTTGAGTCTCCTCGGAGAGAAAGGCGGGGTAAAAGTGATGTAAATAAATAAACAATTTTTTTTCGTGTCAGAAGCAACCAGAGTTGCTTCTGGAGTGAGAGAATTGGCCATCTACAAGGACGTTGCCCAGGAGATGCCCGGATGTTTTTGATGTTTTAGCATCCTTGTGGGAGGCTTCTCTCATGTCCCTGCATGGAGCTGGAGCTGATAGAGGGAGCTCATCCGCGCTCTCCCCGGGTGGGATTCGAACCTGGCAGCTTTCAGGTCAGCAACCCAACCTTCAAGTCACGAGGCATTTATCCCCTTGGCCACAAACAAATAAACTATCTGGTTGGGAACTCAGGCAGAAAATTGAAATGCACAGATACAGAATGGGTGACGCCTAGATCAACAACATTTGAAAAAGATCTTGGAGTCTTAGAGGAGAACAAGTTGAATATCAGCCAACGGTGCAATGCAGCAGCTTAGAAAACCAATGGGATTTTGGGCTGCATCAAAAAGAGTAAAGTGTCTGGATCAAGGAAAGTAATGGTGTGGTCAGACCTCACCTGGAATCGCACTGTGTCCTATTCTGGGAACCACAAGTCAAGAAAGATATTCACAAACTGGAAAGTGTCCAGAAGGGGACAATTAAAATGATCAAAGAACTGGAGGCCATGAGTTCCTCTGAGGAGCGGCTTAAAGAGCTGGGTCTGTTTAGCCTGCAGAAGAGAAGGTTGAGAGGAGACATGACAGCCATGTAGAAATATTTGAAAAGATGCTATAGGGAAGAAGGAGCAGGCTAGTTTTCTAGGACTCGGTGGAGGCATGGGTTCAAATGACAGAAAAGGATATTCCACCTGAACATTAGGAAGAACTTTCTGACTTTATGAAGAGCTGTTCAGCAGTGCAACTCTGCCTTGGACCCCGGTGGAAGCTCCGTCCTTGGAGGCTTTACAGCAGAGGCTGACTGGCCATCTGTTGGGGGGTCCTTTGATTGTGCTTTTCTGCATGGCAGAAGGGGGTTGGTCTAGATGGCCTTTGGGGTCTCTTCCAACTCCATGAGCCAATGATCTCTCAGACTACGGCTTCTCAATTAGTGTTTTTCTTAACGCTGGCATACTGTGAGAGGTCACTAATGGTTCTAATTAGAGATTGCGATTGTAAAATAATGAACTGTAGATATGATACTTCTTTATGCAGGGCATCCCTGAGACGTAGAAACTAGTTCAATGGTTCCTTCGGGGTAAAAAGACTGAGAAAGGCTGCCTCATACTTTTCCCTGTCAGAATTAGAAAACCGGAGGGGATGATGGCTCAAATATATGATATAGCTATATGTGCTATTTTGAGTTCTTTGGTTCCAGCTTCCTTTTAAAATGAAGTTTAATATCATGCACATAAGATTTCTATTCTCTTTCAGTGCTGCCATAAGGCTGCCTTTCCTTTCATTATTTCACACAATAACAGGACTCGAACAAGGACTCAAAGGGCACTTTCAGCCTTTTATAGAGAGGGCAAGCCTCATGATCTTTAATAAAGTTTTCATCCCAAGTGAGACTAGAATTAATAAATAATGACAAAAAGAAGAAAAAGTATGGGGTATGAATGCAATCTCAGCAGAACCTTCAGCTATTGAAATGTTTGCTTTCAGGGCGATCTTGCGTCTTATTGGGTAATGGAACTTTATTTTAAGAGGATCTATATATTGTGTTGTCAAAGACTTTCATGGACAGAATTACTGGGTTGCTGTGAGTTTTCCGGGCTGTATGGCCATGTTCCAGAAGCATTCTCTCCTGACGTTTCGCCCACATCTGTGGCAGGCATGCTCAGAGGTTGTGATGTCTGTTGGAAACTAGGCAAGTGGGGTTTATAAATTTGTAGAATGTCCAGGGTGGGAGAAAGAAAGAACTCTTGTCTGTTGGAGGCAAGTGTGAATGCTGCAGTTGGCCATCTTGATTAGCATTGTCTGGCTTTTCAGCTTCAAAGTCTGGCTGCTTCCTGCCTGGGGGAATCCTTTGTTGGGAAGTGTTAACTGGCCCTGATTGTTTCAAGCCTGGAATTCCCCTGTTTTCCGAGAGATGTGGCATTCCTCACAACCTCTGAGGATGCCCACCATAGATGTGGGTGAAATGTCAGGAGAGAATGCTTCTGGAACATGGCCATACAGCTTGGAAAACTCACAGCAACCCAGGATGTATATAGTTTTCAGTTTTCCCGATTAGCTCCTCTCCTTTATCTCACCCGTTCCATATATTAATGGGTATGCTTTTGACATCAAAAGTAATTTTGTGTATTGAAAATTCAATCCATGCAGTGGGAGAAAGAAATCAACTTGTCCTATTCAGGCAGCAAAATTTCCCAATCCCAGATCAAGTTTCTTTCTCAAATACTTAAAAAAATTAATGTAATCATTGAAATTGCTTTTTTAATATTTATGGGAAACAGGGAACATACACATATAATGAAAAACAATAAAAACACCATCATAAAAATTGATTTTTAACAGCAGGTGCAATAAAACATGTAGGACTGGCCAGTTAAGACACCCTGGCAAGCAAGAATGGTTTTGTGCTGGTGCTGAAATGACTGTGGTGCTGGCACTAGTAGCAGAGACAGAACTGTATATTAAGGATTTTAACTGTTAATTTTTAATTAATATAATTGATGTTTAATTCTATTTTAATGTTTTTAATAATTGTGAGTTTTAAATTGTATTGAAATGCTTTTAATGTAAACCTCTTTGAGACTCCTTTGTGAAGAGAAAAAGCGGGGTATAAATAATAATATCCTCAGAAAGGAGGAAACCATGAAAATGAACAAAATCTGACTGTCATTATTTGAAAAACTCTAAAATCAGGACAGTAAATAAAGAACAACAGAAAACAGGGGAATTCCCAGACAAGAAACAATCAGGGCCAGTTAACACCTCTCAACAATGGATCCCCCCAGGCAGTAAGCAGCCAGGCTTTGAAGCTACAAGGCTATTCAGTGCTGATTAAGCTAGCCAATTGCAACATTCACACTTGCCTCAAGCAGACAAGAGTTCTGCCAACCTGAACATTCCATAGATACATAAATCCCACTTGACTAGGTTCCAATGGTCCTCACAACATCTGAGGATGCCTGCCATAGATGTGGGCAAAACATCAGAAGAGAATGCTTCTGGAACATGGCCAGACAGCCTGGAAAACTCACAGCAACCCAATAATATCATAATCATAATAATAGGTACCGTAAACAAAATAGATTTCTCCTTTCTGGACAGATAATACACTTGACGTTCTTGGAGTAGTCCATTCTCAAAAATCTTGCAGAGGAGAGATTTGCAGAGGAAAAATCTTTGCAGAGGAGAGAGTTTCTGTGATGTAGTGGTTTGTGCTGGACTAGGTCTCTCAAGGCCAGGATTTGAATCTCCACTCGCCCATGGAAAGGTCCCTTGGGGAAAAGGTTGCAAAAGGTTGCCACGCTTGTGCTGGCAGACGGTCTGTGTGTCATAATAATAATAATAATAATAATAATAATAATAATAATAATAATAATAATAATTTTATTCTTATACCCCACCCCATCTCCCCGAAGGGACTCGGGGCGGCTTACATGGGGCCAAGCCCGAGCAGAACAATAAAAACAAAACAATAAAACCAATAATCAAACAATAAAAGCAAGTCATAAAAACCTCATACAAGATAAAATGTTAAAATCATGGATTAGGTTCAAAGAATCTAGGTCAAAGTGCTAAAAGTGCAAATATATCGTGTCTTTGAGATCCTATTGGAATGTGTTTCCATTCTGTAGTAGCTATGACATTCTGGCTCTGATCGTGGTCATGACAAGATCTGGAGCTTCAGATAACCTTGAACTAGTCATTCTTTTTCAGTCTCACCTACTTCAAGTTGCTGAAAGAATAAACTGTAGACAAGGCGAGCCGCAAGTGCTACCATGTTTTCATTGGAGGAAAAAGCAGAACATAAATCTAACTAACGTACACATGGGACAAGACCTGGGTTGAATCTAGATTTTGCTGGCAACTTTTTGGTACTGACTTCCAAAGTAAGGTTGGATTATGTGATCAATTAATAACAGCTGCAATTGTAAGGATGGAAGGGGCAATTGACTTGTTGGAAGAGGCTGCTTTCCTTTCTTAGGCGATCTACACTCCCAAGCTATTCCTTCTTTTGCTTTGCAAGAATGCAGCCATATGTCAAATGCCAGAGTAACTTGGGAGGCTCGGTTGCTGTGGAGTGAAGCTGAGACAGGACATTGGAGTTGCTGGGAATGTGTTGAGCTGCTCCGCCTTGCAGGACACTTGCCCTGTGGCTTTTAGCCTCCTGGATCCACATGGAGTAGAGTCATGTGGAACAAGAAAAGCTGGATTGACCTTGAAAAGCTTTTGCCAGAATAGCATGTTTTGTTCTCTAAATAAAAAAACAAAGTGCCTTTTGAGTAGAATCCCATGAGCCCCAGCTTTGGATAAGTATCAGAAGTTCTTCAGGCTAAACTAACCTGTGTATTTATTTATGATAGTTTGGTTTTTCTGTATTTCTGGTCAATCAAATATGTGTACATCAAATACAAGGAGTGCTGCTGTTTGGGTCATAATAGGAGGATCTATGGTGGTGGAGCAGTGACTAAGAACTGTGTGATCCAGAACTTGATCCTAGGCAAACAATCCAACTTTGCATTTATAATGAAGGAATTAATGAATTTTATTGTAACATCACAGACCAGGAGTAATTTATAACTGGAGTCTGTAGACTTGACCCAATTAGGCCCATTGGGGGCCCTTCCACACAACCATATAACCCAGAATATCAAGGCAGAAAATCCACAATAGCTGCTTTGAATTGGGTCCAACACTGCCATATGATCCAGTTCAAAGCAGATAATGTGGGATTTTATATAGCTGTGTGGAAGGGGGTGTGGATTGTTTGCATTTTGTAGTTATTGAGTTTTTTATGTTTAGGATGTGATGGCATTCTAGAAAAATATTTTTAATCTTTTGTTGTTGATGATGTTGTTTTGTATTTTTGTATGCTTGTATGTAGGCTTTGTTTTAAACTGTTTAAATAAAAACATTTGTTACAAAAATTATATTGCATACCGTATATATACATATGAACAAATAAAATAATTCCATATAAAATAATCCCATAATATTCCCATCCCTGCCAACTAAAACCAGCAACTCAACCCTATCCCCACTTTTGTAAAAATTTGTGCCTTAGTTTATTTATGGAATAAGGAAATGAGCCAGGCAACGTATACACTGACTCCTAAGTGTCCTCTACTTAGGCGCAGAGCATGGACTCCTTGGTTTCTTCATCGTGGTGTTTGAAAAGCGCATATGGTATTGCCTGTTTAAAATTATTTCGATCAAGCACCAGGTTAAAACCCATTTTAGCACCTAGCAGCGAGGGTAGCAATTAAACAACGAGTTGCTGCCACTGTTACATCAGCTCAATCTTGTTTAGTGCAAATCTTCTTAATAATTAAAGGGTTATTACATTCTAGTCCGAGGAGAAGCCCTTGGAAAAGTATTGTGATGATTTTTGCTGAATACTTTGCAGAGAAAATTGCTTGGATTTATTCAGATTTAGACTACACATTGAAGAAAGAGTCTGAGGAAGTAACTGAAATGCTTGTCCAGTTCTAATGGATGAGTTAGAGATTGTTCAGCATGATGAGGATCAGTTGCTTGGAGAGGTGAAGCCAACCACTGGTTTGTTAGATCTTTGTCTTGGCAAACTAAACTTTCCAGAAATAGGACTGGTTGTCTGGGTGGTAGAGTGTGTAAAGGCCTCTTTGAAAGAAGGGTATGTTCCAATCTCGGTAGAAGAAGTGATTGAAAAACAATAACTTCATTGGACCCCACCTCCTTAAGTCGCTATCAGTCTGGCTGCTGTATTTTGCAATAGCTGCAATTTCTAAACTCATTTCAAGGGCAGCCCCATGTAGCGCATATTACAGTGGTCATCTCAAAGAAGGTAGATCTGTCCACAGTGATTCATACCGTAGTTCCCTTTCAATTAGATGATTGTAAATCGTTCTTTGTAGGGCTGCCCTTGAAAAATGTTCATACGCTGCAGCTATTGCAAAATGCAACAGCCAGGCCGATACTAGGCATGCATTTTAGAGACTGGTCCTGCAAGAATTACACTGGTTTCTAATTTGTTTCTGAGCTTAGTCAAGGTACTGGTGTTGGCCTACAAAACCCTAAATGGGTCGTGTAGTTGGGTCTAGGGTAGAAATTTGAGATCTTCAGGGGAGGCGCTGCTGCACGTCTTAACACCTGATGAAGTTAAGTTGGTGGCCTGGCTAACAGGGCAGCACCAGGATTATGGAATAGCCTAGGAACATAGACAGGTGCAGCCAAAACAGTGCTTCTCTGCCTGATGTTTAAGGTTTTGAAATGCTCTTTCAATTATTTTTATCTTTGTATTGTTTTGTTGTTGTTAATTGCATAGGAAACCCTTGTGATTTGAGATACAGTACAGAAATACCTATAAATAAAATATATTCTTGGCATGTCATGTCAGCTTTACAAGATCCCAGCAGAGCTGGCATTAGGTTTTTTAGGTGCAAGACATAGAAAGTCTCATGACAACGCAAATCTTTTTGCCATGAATAAAAAAAAGGTAAAGGTTTCCCCTGACGTTAAGTCCAGTCATGTCTGACTCTGGGGTGTGGTGCTCATCTCCATTTCTAAGCCGAAGAGCCAGCGTTGTCCGTAGACACCTCCAAGGTCATGTGGCCGGCATGACTGCATGGAGCACCGTTACCTTCCCGCCGGAGCAGTACCTATTGATCTACTCACATTGGCATGTTTTCGAACTGCTAGGTTGGCAGGAGCTGGAGCTAACAGCGGCCACTCCCGCCGCTCCCAGGATTTGAACCTGGGACCTTTCAGTCTGCAGCTCAGTGCTTTAACGCACTTTGCCACCGGGGCTCCATGAATAGGAAATACCTATTACTACTGCTATGCTTTTGAGCGATTCTAAGATATTTTTCTCCAGAGAAGGCCACAAGAAATTGCCCCTTGTGTCCAATCTGTCTGCCTGCGCCATGGAGACGTCCAAATTCTGCCTTTCAAGAGAGAGGTTTTAACATTTGGAGGGACTGTGCCCACCTCATTTCCTTTCTGGACCAAATTGGCCACAAAAAGAGAAGCTAAGTCAGGTAGACGCTTTTGTGGAAGGAGTCTTTCTGAAAAGCAAGTTCCTCAGGGACATTTACGAGTCTGAAGCAACACTGGTAGGAATCATTTTGCAGCCTCGTGGATACTGCAGTACAGATGCATTGGAATGTAGAGTCCTTGAGTGTGACTTTCAATTAATTCTAATCTCATGGTGAGCCTATGGGCTTGGGCTCGCATATGGCTTGCCACCTGTGGGTGCCACACACTTCTCATCCTAGATTGGCAAGTTGCCCTGGATGACCAGGATGTGACCCTACAAAGGTTGTTCTGAAAGGTTATTTGAAATGTGAGTGACAACAGGCCCTGTTTTCATGTTTTTTTCAGAGGGCATTTTAGGCTCAGTACAAGCCTCCTTTGAAATTATATGTATCTATATATGTGTGTGTATAGATTTGTTTCATTGGTTTTTAATGGATACTTAAATTTAAAAATAAAAATAAGAAAAAGCTTTTTAGTAAAAATGAATAAATGAGGTAGGAGCGGAATCCTATGGATTGCTAATGTACACATACACTTCATCTGCAGATTAAATTAAAGGTGGATAGACTTCTTGGTCTCCATGGGTCACATATAGTACTGTAAGTGTTGCCAAATTTCAAAATACATTTCCAGGTCAAGCATTTGTGGAGTTGCTTCTGCATGAGTTGCTGTATTTGTCACCACATGCAATGCAACCGAAAAAAATATGTTTTCTCTAGGCATGTGTAAGCCCTCCAACGCAATTTTACATTACCCAATTTTGTACTTCATGATGACCATAGGATCGTGCTGGAGAACTTACAGATGCCCAGAGAAGTGTTCTCTTGGCTTAAAAAATACTGTAGGATGCCCATATTTGCATTTTTTTTTTCATTTCCACAGGGTCCTGTGTCTTTAGCCTTGAAATTGTGGAAGCCTTACTGTGGCAATAAGGGACAAACAGAATTTGGACATTTGGGGCTGACAATCAGTTTGTGTTCTACAACATAATAAGTGTGATAGGGGCTCCTTCTTTGGAGGCTTTGAAACAGAGGCTGGATGGCCATCTGTTGGGGTGCTTTGATTGTGCTTTTTTTACATGGCAGGGACTTAGACTGGATGGCCATTGGGACCTCTTCCAACTCTATGATTCTGTGAATCCAGTTTGCTTAACCAGGAATTTCTCTGGGAAATGTAGACATTATCCACATTGATAAATTACATTTCTGTCCTTCTGTAAGATCCATGCCCTATATACAAGGTTTTTATTTGCATCCTGTTTATATAAAAGGCAGTGTTTTCAGAAATTGTGGTTTCCAAAGTACATGCCAGGGAACAGACTGTTTTTAGAATGGGAAGCAGACCATTATACTTTTATTTATATGCAATTCTGTCAAAAAAAACCCCTCATGATAAATTTGCCATAAGTCAGAGATTACATAAAGGTACATGACAAGAACAAGTCCTTCATTCTTTTCTTTTACTAACCCTTGAAAAAAAACCATTCAGGTATTTCTTATGCAAAATAAGTTGAGCTACTTTGTAGAATAACACCGTTTTCATACATTAGCCTCAGCTTCTTTTGTTTCTGTGTTTATATATATCCTGTTTTAAGAGATGGCATATGTAGCCTTTATATTCTCAGAATAGCCTTGTGGGGTAGATTAGGCTCAGGAATAATGGGCCCAAGAACAAAAGCTTCATCCTGACTGAATATGCATTTGATTTTGGAACTCCCTGGTTCAGCATCCTAATCCAGGCTGCCTTTTTGATCCTGAAGATGATACAAAACCCCGTGTTTTGCTTTTGCATCTGCTTGCAGTGTTCTCTGAGGAGCCCGTGACTCCAGCCAGCCAGAAGTGCAACACCATCTACAAGGGATTTGCCGAATGCCTGATCCGACTCGGAGACAGCATGGCACAAAGCGTTCAGCAGCAGCAGGGCCAGGACAGCAACCAAGAGCAGCAGGAGCTGGATACCATCTGCAAGTGAGTGCACTCTCCTTTCTCCTCGATCAGGGCTCCTCAAACCTTTTACACAGACTATAGTTTGAAGAAACCATGAATGAATTCCTATGCATACTTCACATTTCTTATTTGTAGTGCAAAATAAAAACATGAAGAAACAATACAATATTTAAAATGAAAAACAATTTTCACCAACATACGCTTTTGATTGGAAGTTTGGGCCTGCTTTTGGCTGATGAGAGAAAGAGTCAAGTTAACTAGGATTTTCATTGTTGTGTGCCTTCAAATTCTTTCAGACTTAAGGCAACTCTAAATCTAAAGTTTAGGGTAGGAGGCAGGTAAATGACCTTGGAGGACCGCATCCAGCACGCGGACCCTATCCTTGATTATCTGTAATTAAGAGTTTAACTCCTGGAAAAGTTTCTTTTTTGAACTATAGCTCCAGACATTCCGCAGCAGAATCCCTGAATCTGATGACTGTAAGGAATAGAGCAATTCTAGATTTTTTTTAAAAAAAGTTTCCCAAACCATATGGAATGCTTGAACAACAAGACCTTTCTGATGCAGTGTCAGAAATATTAAGAATTAACTAGGTATTTTTAATTACAAAAATGTGAGTCAAGCACTGAAAGCGTTAAATGGATCAAATAACTCAGCAAACCCTGCAGTTCAATATTATTTATTTATTTACAGTATTTATATTCTGCCCTTCTCACCCCGAAGGGGACTCAGGGCGGATCACATTGCACACATATAAGGCAAACATTCAATGCCATAACATAGAACAGAGACAGACGCAGGCATGGGCTAGCCTCGAACTCATGACCTCTTGGTCAGAGTGGTTTGTTGCAGCTGGCTGCTATCCAGCCTGCGCCACAGCTTTGTTGGCCTCTGTGTGAGAGAGGGCTCAGTATGAGAAAAGCCTGGTGTGAGAAGCTTCGGTGAGAAAAGCCCCAGGTTGGAGGCCTCATGTGTGAAGCTCCAGTGTAAAGGCTGCTATTTGTAAAAAGCTACTGTGTGAAGCTCCTGTGTAAGTTCGGTGTGAGAGGAGGTTCTGTGAGAGTGAAGCTGTTTATCTACATGAGAAAGAAGCCCAGCGTGGAAGCAAAGAAGGAAGTATAAAGAGCTTTATTTGTGTTATGGAAATCTTGTTTTTGTAAATAGTGCAACCATATTATTTTACTACAAAGAAAAGCCTCCTAAGAAGAGATAACATTGGTTTGTGTGTTTTTGTTCTTTTTATCACTTTCGGCTACCTGGTGCTGGGTCACACTGCTGCTAATAAGTTACTCTGCTATACGTTTATGGGGACAGTCTTTTGTTAATAAGCCTGCTTGTCCAACAACATCATGCATATAATTAATATCTTACAGTTTCTTTGTGCCCATTGTTTTTTTATTAGTGGACACCTTTTACATTAGCTCATTCTCATAGCTTGTTATTTTCAAGGCCAGAAATGATGCACACAGCATAGGAGAGAGAAGATACAGTTCCTAGCTTCTAACAAAATTGGGCACTTGGCAGGGTGAGTGCTTATCAGCTTAGGCCTTACTCTCGGTTCTCTTTCCTTCAGATCCTGGGACGACTTCCACACCTGTGCAACACAAGTGTTGTCCAGCTGTCCTGAGGAAGCAGCCAACATCTGGGAGTCCCTTCGACAAGATTCCAGGAAGACCCAGTTCCAGGGTAATCTGCACGACTTGTGCAGCTCCCGAACCCAGCTGGCAGGCAATGGGAGAGCTTCGGATATGGATGAGACCAACAAGGAGACCTTGCGGGGAGCGGCCCCGCTGCCCCAGTCCAGCCTTGTGGGCGCCCTGACTCTTGTGGCTCTTACAGCTCTTGTGTCATGCGCCTAACCTGGAAGCAAGGAGGAGACTTCCTCCCACTCTTGCTCACTGTGGTGCAGAGTGCTGGTCCAGCACTCCCCGCTTCCAGGGACAATACTGATGCATTCTGATGGCAGGGATGGGGTGGCCCATTGTGTGGAAGAGGCTGGGGGCTTACCTGTGTTGTACCTGCCCTGCCGGAGAAGCTGTGTTGTGTAAAAGGTGATGCTCCTATCCCTATGCACTTTGTCTTTCAAGCTGGCACTTCTAACAGCTTAAACACTCTGCTCTCCTCTCCCCAAGCTTCTCCATCCCTTCTTCTCTACCAGCTACTCCAAGCAGATTTTGGGTGTCATGAAAAAGCTACACATTCTAAGCTATGAATTTACTCTGGCCAAGTTGGATCCAGATTGACATAAATCCCAGTAGTTTCAACGTGTCTGCTCTAAAAATAACTAAATATGTATTCAGTCCAGGGGGATTGGGGGTATTTTTACTGCCAGGGAAGCAGAGAGATACTTTTGGATTTTTTGCCTCAACTACCAAATTAATTTGGTTGACTTAGCATACTAAGCTTTGCCTCACATAACAGAGTATCTTAGGTTTCCATTGCCTACGTCACTTTCCGGCATATACTCCCCCTTCCTCAGAGACTTCCCCAGGAATCTAGTGTCAAAGATATTGTTCTTCACTGGGATCTTACTTGTTTTGGCTCCAATTCCCATTGGGCAGAATTCTATTCAGAATCCAGAATTCTTCATATTAATATATTTATTTAATTTATATACTGCTCTTCTCCCCCAGGGGGACCCAGAGCAGTTTTACACAATGGCAGAATTAGATGCCACATATAATACAAATGTAGTAAAACCAAAAATAAAATACTATTAAAAGCTGGTATCGAAATAAATTAAAACAATAAAAACCATGTGACCATTACAACAGAGGCAGTAGAATTGAGCCAAAGTCAGAGCCAGTCCGTGTTCGACTTCATATTAATCCACAGAATCCGTCAGGTCATATCAACTCATATCCTAGGATGGGCCAAAAGCTTGGTCCCACATCCAGGTTTTCAGCTGCTTCCTAAAAGCCGCGGAGCCACCACCGAAAAAGCCCTGTCTCTCATCCCTGCCAACTGCACCTGTGACAGTGGTGGGACTGAGAGCAGGGCCTCACTCGGAGATCTTAATCTGCAGGACGGTCCATAGAGGGAGATACATTCTGAGAAGTAAGTTGGCCTAGAGCCATTTAAGGTTTTGTAGGCCAAAGCCAGCATCTTTGAAGTCATATATGAAGTCATCTTATAGGAAGTCAGACCACAGATCCATTGAGCCTGGTGTTGTCAATTCTGACAGGCAGGAATGTTTGTCTAGGGTTTCAGGGAGGATCATTTCCTAGTTTCACACAGATATTCCTGGTTTTCCCTTCCAGCACTAACCAGGCCTGATCCTGCTGAGTTTATGAAATCAGATGAGGTCCCATGTGTTCAAAGCAGTATGGTAGTTAAATTTGGGAAGTTCCAGTCTTTAAAAAAAGTTATTGAAGAGCTGGAGTCCCAGTTCTGCAGCAAAAATGCTGAGTGTGACTGACAGAATTAACAACCTCTTAAGACCCTTCTACACTGTCATATAATCCAGATTATCTAATAAAATGATCCACAATAACTGCTTTGAACTTGATTATATGAGTCTACACTGCCATGTAATCCAGTTCAAAGCAGATAATCTGGATTTTATATGGCAGTGTAGAAGGGGCCTTAGACTAAGGGAGTGACTCTGGCTGTTCAAATTGAACAATGCTCCTCTGTTTGTGACCAAATGAACCCCAGATGTCCCCAATGAATTTGGGCAAGTGAGGATCAGCATGAGCAATGTGCGCAGCATGAGCAATGTGCCGGAACATTCTCCTGTGTATTTATTTGGTGTTTGGCCGTCCTGTGAGATGTCCTGGAAGGAAAAGTTGCATTTTTTGTTGGATAGCATCCCTTTCCTTTTCATCTCTTCACTTTGCTTTTCTGCTGTCTGTAGTGTTCTCCCATTTGGAGAGCGCCTTACAGCTTCAAAGAGCCAGATATCCTCACTGGTAGGTATTTATTTTATTTATTATATTTATTATATTTATTTATATCCCAATTTATCTCTTGATTGAGACCCAAAGGGGTACACTTGATGTGTGCTTTTTATATCATGATGCATTCTGAAGCTTAGAGATGTTACTTTTTTGGGATTACAGCTGTCAGAATCCACTGGGCGAGTTGTCATCCAAAAAAGTATTTATTTTTTTCAAGCTCTCATGCCTTTTATCCACTGGACTCAACAGGAGAATGGACCTGCACAGAAGATGATAAGTGAAAAGAATCACTTATCTATCATCTCAGTTGGCATTTTCTGTCCCTGCATATGCTTAAATGTACCTTCTGTGCACACTTCTGCACCAACCTGATAGTGGAAAAGAGTGTAGGAAGTCTTGACCATCCAGTTAGAAAACACCCACAAGAGATGTTCAGGGTGCCTTCCTACGGGGGTCTGGTCTTCTATCACAAAACAGTTCTGTTATTGTTCTATAGAGAAAGCGAAAGAAGTGAGCTGGTGAAAGTCTAAGGCCACCTGTTCACTGTTGCTAGCTGTTCAGATGTATCTCTATATTTCTATTAAAGGGCACTTTTACATTTCTTTTGCCTGCTCCTGTCTTGTATGTCACAGGTCACACTGGTGTTGCCAGTTAGTTTCGCCACATCCCTTGTCTGTCTGTCATGTTGGTATTCCCCATCACACTTACCTGGAAATCAATAATATATACTTAGATGTGTTTTGAAAACAACACGTAAGTTGTGCCATGGCTCATCAAGCAAGAACATAACTTTCTTAGACTTCTTGTTTAAATAAGGTAAGGTACCAAACACACACAAGTTGGAAGCACAAATACATTAGTCAGCCATAGCAGAGCACTTGATGTACCAACTTGGACACAGCATATTATTTGAGAACACAGAAATGCTGGACCATTCTAACTACCACCATGTCAGACTACACAGAGAAGCCAGTGAAATCCACAAGCATGTGGACAACTTCAAAAGAAAGGAGGAAATCATGAAAATGAACAAAATTTGGCTACCAGTATTTAAAAAAACTCTAAAATCGAGACAATAAATTTAAAAAAATACTCCGAAAATCAGGGGAATTCCAGGCATGAAACAATCAGAGCCAGTTAATACCTCCCAACAAAGGATTCCCCCAGGCAGGAAGCAGCCAGGCTTTGAAGCTGCGAGGCTAATCAAGGTGGCTAACTGCAACAGTCACACTTGCCTCAAACAAACAAGAGTTCTCCCGCCCTGGACCTTTCACAGATATATAAACCCCACTTGCCTAGTTTCCAACATACCTCACGACCTCTGAGGATGCCTGCCATAGATGTGGGTGAAACGTCAGGAGATAGTGCTTCTAGAACATGGCCATACAGCCTGGAAAACTCACAGCAACCCAGTGATTCTGGCCATGAAAGCCTTCAACAATACATAATTTTCTTTCCAATTACAGGTTATGAGTGCTGTTACCTACATAGCCAATATGGCACCATTGGGAGAAGTGAGTATATCAAAAGCAATATCAGCCTTTAGGAGGGGAAAACCCTAGAAAGCCTGACAGAACCTGCTGTTTTATAGGTTGACCCTTTGGCTCCTGCCACTCATTTCACCTTTTCACCATTTTCACCTTTTTCCTGGCTCTGATCTTTGTGCCTTAAGTGGCTATAACCGTATTTCTTCAACTGCAAGACACTATCGATTGTACGATGCGACCTAATTTCAGGACCATCACCACCTTGAAAAATACATTAGATACACCTGTGATTCTAAGATGTATCCAAATTTTAGAGATGTTTTAGAGTGTGTCTTAGAACTGAAAAAATACAGTATTATGAACAAGTGACTATGTTCAGGAGGTAAACTAACCATCTGTAGGTAAACACAGTTTCTCCTTAACGCTTCCTAAAATAAAACATGCAGTCAAGAGATGTAGAAAAAGAAAGCAGAAAAGATTGATTATAAGAGCGACAACAGAAACATTTAGCCTTATGATGGTTCCATAAACACTGTGCACAGTAATCCTTTTGGTTCAAATCAAGCAACATTTCTCTCTAAACTCTCTCCACACTCTCCCAAACAGGGGTCCTCAAACTACGTCCCGGGGGGCACATGCGGCCCATCGAAGTCATTTATCCGGCATTATTCCTCCACCGAGGAAGGTGCATGTGGCGCGAGGGAGGAGGGAAAGGTGTGCGCCTTTCCTGCTTCCTCCATCACCCTATGTGCTCAATCCAAACCCTCTCTGTTTCCTCACGCTGTGTTGTGGGGATGGTGGGCAAGATGGTTGGCGCGGCGGGGAATGGCTTGTGCGCGAGCAGTGGTTGTGGAGTGTGCGAAGGCCTCGCGCAGAGTCCAGGTTGGCGCAGGCGCACATCGTTTTTTCTCAGTTTTGAGGTTTTTTGGGGCAAGTTTCCGTTCGTGATGTGTCGTTTTGTTGTACGAACCTTGGGGCAAGAATTTTGGGTTGTGTTGCCAAGTTTCGTGTGTTTGGGTCATATAGTTTTGTTGTTTCTATCTAGATAAAAAGTCCATTACCCTTTTATATATATAGATTTTTGAAGGTCCTGACTTCTCTAGCTCTTCCCTTGTTTCCATTGTTGACAGAACCTAAGAATCAGAGTGAAATGGTTTTGATGACTTTGGCACACACATCTATGATATCAACCCACATTTTTTTTAAAAAAAATGCATCCCAGCATTGGCTTGTGGGGAGAAATGGAAGAGAGGGTGTGTAAACTGGCACATGGTCCCCCCTTAAGGGTATTAACGGCTTTGCATGGATTTCGGCTCAGTGTTCCCAGTGCTACTTGTCCATAATGTAATTAATCTGCCTTTTTGCTTAAAGCCTCCACTGAGTGCTCAGCATCACCTCCGTCCGTCTCAGCCCAATTAAGCCTATGCATCAGGTCTGTGGCTGTGCTGCGGATCTCTTGGCACCTGTTCTACATTTCCCACTTTTTGGGGGGGGGGGAATTTGTTCGGAGGGGGTTTCTCTTTACTGTACTTTCCTCTGAGGGTGGGAGAGTGTGACATGCCCAAGCTCACACAGAGGCTTTCTGTGACAAAGCACAGATCCCAGTCCAGGTCTCAAGAGTCCACTGCTGAAACTACTATTTAATGCTGGATCTCCACATTGGGAGTTTATTACGTTTTTAAAAATCCTTTGCCAGAGAATTCTGGCGCCTCACCGAAGAACAAACTCCTGCATTCTATAGGATGTTGACATGGCAATAGTGCAACATCATTGTGAAATATGAAAAATCAGATTTTCATTGTAATCTACCTCAAATCCCAATCTTGCGGGGGGGGGGGGGTATCAGTAAAGTGATTGATTGGTTGGTTTCACCTTATGATAAATTGGGCAGTGGTCACAGAGCTCTCCTAGGAGTGCACAGATGCTGGTCTCGTCTCCATTGATGCATCAGGAAGATTGGATAGATGAACCAACCCTTGGATTTGTGACTCTCAATGTTCTATGTGAATGTGAATGTAGCAACAATATGGGGTTGCAAGCAAGTTATACTCTCCGTCTCTCTGGAGGAAGAAGCTCTGCACTTTCTGAAAGGCACAAACAAGACTCAGGAGCCTCCTGAGAACCTGAGCCCCAAAGGCCCTTCCTGACTTTCCATCTCAAGCTCTGGGCTGCTGCGCTTTGGGGACCAACAGTCCCTTCCTTGTTAAGTGCCAACATAGGACCCTGAGAAGCATGGTGAAATGTGTGTGGAGGACATGGCAGACACACACTGCATCCAATTAGATTGTTTTAAGCAGAGCCTGAGGTTCCTTTTTGCACTACATCTCCCAGAATCCCTGAGCCAGCATGGCTGTAGGGCCTTCCCCAATGCAATTTCCTCCAATTGTATTGGACTATAACTCCCATCACTCTGAAGCAGGGTAGTCTATATGCTTTTGCTGACACCTGCTCCCGATTGCCTTTTAAGACTGGAAAAGCCCAGTAATTGAAAAAGGCATATTATTATATCAAAAGTGTGATCCAGTCCCGACATTCTTTGGGAAGAAAACTGCAGAACCATGGCTGAATATCCAGTCTCCCACAACAAAGTACACGCTATCCTTCCTCCAAAAGCATTTCTAAAGGGGAAGAGAATGTGAAGCTGCCCCCCCCCCCCTCCGTTGCCTCACTCCCCAGCATCCCCCTCCCCAACACAACAATTTGGCTATATGAAATCCTTCACTGTCTCAAGAGGGCTTAGGTTAGAACACTAGGCTGTACATACTTAAACATTTTTTAAAATCACACTGTACGTTTGCCCCAGCTGTTATTTGCATAATTGAGGGAAAATGCATTCATAGAACAAATTAATAAATAGAAATAAAGGTATTTATGGTCAAGAAACACCAGTGTGTGATTAAGGTGGCAAAAGTTATTGACAGAGAAGAAGCTCCAGTAATGTGCATCTGCCTAAATCTACTAATTCTGAGCCCTCTGTTCTCCCACTGAGTTACTTGGATGCAAACGACTATTGCACCTTGAACTTATTCTGTAGCAACAGAAGTCAGACAAAAATGAAGGGGGAAAGTGCAAGAAGGAGAGAGAAACTGGAGTGTTTGAAAATAGGCTGAAAAATTGGGACAACAGATGGTTAATAGGGATTTCATGTAGGCACTGGTAAAATTTTTACTGAAATGGTTATACACAACGTCCTCACAGGGATTTCAATACAGGTCAGGAAAAGCTCTCTCCTAATTCAAGGGGAAAGGAGAAAAGTGGAATCTCGAGTCTACTCTGTAAGTACTATACTCTTGGCTCACACTGGGGTAGGCATTTAACTCAGTGCACGAATGCAATGTACTCTTCTGTCAGACACCATACAGGTGGCATGGGTCACATGTACATCACTTGCTCTACCACCTTGATATCGTGACTTATAGATGAATAGATCAGCAGCTTTGTAAATGTCCATGTCTGACCATTCCTCTGTATTTAGAAGCAACCAGCAGGGCTGATAAGCTGCCTAGTCTACATTTACAATTTCGACAATCCTGTGTTTAAGAGTGAATTAGTGCTAGATCTCTGCAGGATTCACATCAGAGGATAAGCCAGGCTGCAAGTCAAGTGTGAATAACAGAGGATACGCGGCTCAGCCTGAGTGGTTGCCACACAAATGTATGGATATATCATTACAATTCAGCAACTAAATAGTGGCAGTTACACCACAAAAGGAATGAAGTTTGGAAGCTACGATTGCACAATAATGTATTTATTCTACTTTTTATTATGTAAGGGGAATGAATTAAGGAAAATGAACTATTTTGATTTTTGCCTGCATATTTATGATTTTGCATCCAAATTCTCCCATGAAATATCCATTACTCCTCCCCGCCCCCCTTTTCCTATATGAATAGGTCCTTAATTGTCCTGAAGAATGAGAATAAATGCTGGGAATTCCCGGAGAAGACTTCAGGATAAGGGAAATGTCACATGGATTAAAACAAAACAGAACAGAAAGGATAGGAACAAAACCAAGGACTTTCTGCTTTTCCCAGTCCACCCGGATAGACCCCAGGTCAACGTGGAAATCACCAAAACCAGACATTTGGCACACAATGTAGAAAATTCTACAGACATGTCTTCTGGACTCTCTGAATTTTATCATAACCAAATTCCTAAGTCTGTGGGTGATGGTTTGTGTCCAAAAGGAGAAATGCAATGAGGAGATAGTAGGAGGGGAACCTACATTCCAAAAGCAAGAGGCTAATGAGTGCCCTTCTTCTGTCCTAAACAAGCAACCACTTCTCTGGCACCACGCTTTCTAATGCTCGTTCATCGACCTGTTTGTTGTGTGCTCCACATCCTCATCGAATGCTATTCAGAGGTGGCCCAACAAACACTCTCTCATTAGCTGCCTTTGTTTTGTTTCATTTGAGTTTAATTTTATATTGACATGGAAGGAAAGTGCTGCAGAGGAAGTAAGAGGAATCCTGATGGAAAGAGGCTGTTGCTAGGTATGGAAAAGGCACAGTTTCTCTGAATGGTGCTTCATTAAATAGTCACAGAACAAATATATGCCAAGGGTAATAAACAGCAACTGTAATGACTGAAAAACCTGGTAATCCACTCAGACAATTTGCTGCGGCTAAGACACAATCTTGCACTGAAATTAGATGACCTGAAAGAAAGCAATCAATGGTCCCGTCTGCACTGACACTGTAATATGGCATCAAGACAGTGTGCATTTCCTGGCCTCATTTTGTGGTTGCGGGTCATCTTGATGCCACATTATAGTGTCAGTGTAGATGGGCTCATTGATTGCTTTCTTTCAGGTCATCTAATTTCAGAGCAAGACTTCATAAAACAAAACAAAAAACCCTTTACCACACTGATGTTGCTTGGCTTTTCATCTGTGAAATGTTGGAAGGTATGAAATATGAACATCCCTCCCTTTCACTTTTGAAATTCTAAAAAGAAAATCTTCCAAATATTAGACTATTGGATTATGACCTGTTAGGATCAAAACCTAATGGGGATTATGACCTGTTAGGATCATAACCTATTGGGTAGCAGAGTTTCAGAAATGTTCCTTTAGTTTATTGGGTAATGGAAGATCACTGAGCACATAAATATCTTGTTTCTATTTGACGCCCTCAGCAGACAAAGATTCAAGTAGACTTCTTTTAAATAACATGTTTGTTTTACTCATAACTTCGTGTATTTAAATATACAGGTACATTTCTTGTCAAGTTAAGCTTTAAAAATGTTTCAGTTTGTATCTTTAATTTATAGTCCTGAACAGTCTCTTCAAAACTATATTGCTCTGTACAGCTCTCTTTTATAAGAGTCTACTTCCAAGGAACTCAAGCCTTAACTGACTTCCAGCTTCTAACAATGGCTTCTGTACTCAAACAGACTCAAGCTTCAACTGACTTCTAACTTCTAACACTGGCTTCTGTACCCAAACAGACTCAAGCCTCAACTGACTTCTAACTTCTAACACTGGCTTCTGTACCCAAACAGACTCAAGCCTCAACTGACTTCTAACTTCTAACACTGGCTTCTGTACTCAAATAGACTTAAGCCTCAGCTGACTTCTAACTTCTAACACTGGCTTCTGTACTCAAACAGACTTAAGCCTCAGCTGACTTCTAACTTCTAACACTGGCTTCTGTACTCAAACAGACTTAAGCCTCAGCTGACTTCTAACTTCTAACACTGGCTTCTGTACTCAAACAGACTTAAGCCTCAGCTGACTTCTAACTTCTAACACTGGCTTCTGTACTCAAACAGACTCAAGCCTCAATTATCATTCTTTAACTGTCCTCCGTTTAAACTGCATTCTAAACTGTCACTGAACCAGTCACATGATCTGCAGCCCCTACACAGCCTCAAGTACATAGAGCTAGGAAAACTGCAAACCAAAGAAGACATACACTTCAGGAAATAAATTACACATTATAAACAGACAATACATTAGTAGATAGAGGAGGCTTGAGAAAGTTGCTATCTCCAAAACCAAACCTCAGAATTGTTGCCAGAAGGAAAACAAAACATTTCAGAAAACAAATTAAATTTGTACAAATGTTTGGATTTGACTTGGTTTGCAAATCTTTGGTGTTTTCACTCAAAGATCTGGGAGGTTCCTTGTCTTTTGCATTTCAGCCCCTTGCTTTAAATGAATGAATGAAATTTATTACACAGTCACAGACCATGAGTTTAAAACATTAAAAACAAGTTCAAAACATTACAAGTAGACAGTCTAGAATACTACTTTTCAAATTATCTGATGTGGCAGACTGAGGGGTTAGTTTTTTTCCAATGCACCAGAGACAAGACCTATATTTATGAAATGTTTACAAATGTTTCTTCCCTTCTTCAAAGGTTGCCATAGAACACCATTTCTAGAGACAGTTTCGAGTCATTATTTTAGCAAGGAGGGAGTATAATAGCCAGATCAAAGCCAGGAAGTTTGGTTCTTGATTCAAACTTCACCTCAGGTGACCCCAGCTCACATAAGGCAAAATCAATTACCCTGCTTCAGAAAAGAGGAATCTATTTGAAAGCATTAAAGTATCTTATACCTGAAAGGCCATTCTTCCCAAGATCAGATGGCATGCTCAAACTCTTCAAAGGCTCTTGAGCAAACACTCAAGATTTATTCTATTTTTATTGGAATTGTATTAATCAAGCCTACACGTACATTTACTCATATAAATCAATATGTACACCTTTCATGAAGGTGTAAACTTCCTTTGTCTTCTTTTTGGTGAAGTGTTTTAGCCACCATATATCACAACTATCTTTCAGCATTGATTTGGCTGATGGGCAGAACTCCTGAAATGCGCAGAACTCCTGGATTTGGTAGTTTCGGGCTTTGGATTTGAGCTAAGCCATTCACACGGAGCCTCACACCTTCTAGTTAAGCATTTGGACTAACACAAATCTGATGGACCATATTGTAGCTTTTGGGGTCCAGGTATATAGATTCATCATGCCTGATTGACACTCTCAATAGCGTTCTCTGGAACCATCTATTCAGGCCAATTAGGACAGCATCAAAAGGAGGCAAATCAATATTTATTTATGATTGTTCCATTTTACTGGAAAGAGAAGATAACATTTGAGAGATTTTTTTGCATCTTGTGCAAGATAACATGACTGTCCAAAATCATGCACCTGGATTTGAATGCACATATTTCTCAATATCAAGCAATGATATACCTTTGGAAAAGCCTAGACTAGATCAGCCTAGACCTCAGAAAAGCTAGGGGTTTTTTTTTACATTAAGTCCCAGAATCCTCTAGTTTTTTGGACCACAACTCTAGAATCCTGTAAACAAAGGCCACTCAGCTGAAGATTCTGGAAATTTCAGTCCAAAAAAAGGCAAAGGAATAACATTTCCGAGTCACTGTTAGTCTAATCATTTACTTGCCCACACTAACTTTTCCATTGACTTGGTGGGTCTGCTTGGCTTTCAGTTACATAGTCTTGTCTCGCCACGGTCAATGGGAAGACGGGCACCTTCAGAGCACCCTAGAGAATCTATAGGGAGGACCCGTCCATTATGAAACCCTCCAGCGACCTACTTTAGGCTCCCAGGCTTTGTTCTTAATTCCTAGAAATGGCTCTGCTCCAGATTTTGCCCATCAAAGCAAATTAATTGGAGTCAATCCTAATTTGCTCTCTGCTGCTTTTCGGGCAGAAGATTAAATGCTTTGCAGACATTATCCCTCCCTGCCACCCTCCCCGCAGCCACTCTCTTTCTCTTCCTGAAAGGACAAGCCTCTCTGAATGGAGAGGGACGAGGAGAGGAAGGGAGAAAGGATAAAAGAAGGGAGAGCTAAAAGAAGGAGATGATATTTTAAATTCGCTCTTTGTAATCCCAGCAGAGGGAGGGAGGGAGATGCTGCATCGGAGCCATTGTTGTGGAGCTGGGCACCAGATGGTGAGCCTATTCTGGGCAGCTGTGTGACAGCCGTGGACACACGTGGAATAGGGATGTGAGGGCCAAGGCTGCTCCTACGCCAGAGAGCATGGAAGATTATGTCCGAAAGGCGATCAGACTTATAGGGCTGTCATAGTAGTCTCTGAAGAAGAGAGCTGGATTGAGAACTCAGAGGGCCCTAGGATGGCATTGCAGCTGCCCCAAGGTATATTGTGGATTGAGGCAGAGCAGCAAAGGGCACTTCTTTCCCTGTCAAGGTACATCGCTGCCAAGGCTGATTTCTGTTGCATCCTTTGGGTTTCAGAAGGCTTTCTTTCGTGAAACCCAAAAGAGAAAGGTAAAGCTGGAAGAGAATATAGATGGCTGGGAATGTGTTAGCAGGTTATCCACAACTTATTATCTGAGAAATATTATTTATTTCTTCTTAAAAAAAGGTTCCTCAGAAAAATACTGGAGGCAGATAATTCTACAAGCACCTTTTGTATTTGTGTGAGTGCTCTCTCACACACACTCATTCAAGTTGCTAATTGAATTAGGGGAACCCCATACATTTCATATGGTTTTCTTAGGCAAAGAAGTTATTCGCCACAACCTTCATCTGAAATTTTGGCTGGATCTACACTGCCATGTAATGCAGTTTGAAATTATATTCTATGGTCAGTATAGAGCAGGCCTGAACAACATTTGAGTCACAGGCCTGATGTGGCCTGCAAAGGGCTTCCCTGCAGCCCATGAAAAGCAGGCTGGGGACGGGCAGATTAGCGGGGTGGAAACCCAGTCGCTTCTCCAGCCTTGCGGCAGCAGTGAACACAAAATAGAAAGGTGGTGGGGATAACTGGAAGTTATGTGACGAGTTGCAGCTAATCGTGATTAAACATGGAGAAAGAGGTGGAGTGGTCCGCATAATATTTAAAATTATTATTATTATTATTATTATTATTATTATTATTATTATTATTATTATTTTGGCTCTTTACAACTGCCAAGTTGTGCAGGCCTGGTGATCCATTTAATGCAATTTAACTCCTATTGGGCAGGAGGATGTTATCAGGACATCATTGATGAAGGTGTATTGGGAAAATATAATACTTGTATTGGAAACTAAATATTAAATGTAATCATATTAGAAACGGGAATAGAAAATATATATAATCACAAGCAGAATGTGTGCATATATTCCCCAAAATACATTATGCTCCTCATAGCAGAGACCAAGGTTCAACCCTAAGTGACAGAGACCATCTTTTAAAGTGTCAACAAGACCAGATAAGCTTCCGTACCAGGCAACGGGAAATTAACCAAGGGTTTGGGATGTCAAAATGAGCTTAAGGTAACCTGACGCCATGAGGGGTGCTAATGAGTCCCTAAAAGCTTAGATAGAGGGAATTCCTCAGCAAATGGAACCCCTAAAAGCCAAGCTAGAGATTCCTTAGATAAGGCCTAATGGAAGGGTCAGAGGTCTTGAAAGTAGTCTATGTTTTAGAAAAATGCAAAAGTAGCTTTTACTAAAGTGCAAAAGTAAGACTTTTTGACACTAATTGGTGATGGATAATGCCTAATGACACATGCATATCATGGTAAAAGATAGAAAAGGTCCGGTGTTTCTTTGTTCGGTACCCTTGCTTTCCTGATTACAGGAAAGGGTCCTTCCTATGCTTATTCTCTCTGGCCACTGAGAATAAACGTCATTTTTCTGCAGCAACCGGAACTCTCTTTGTCTCATTATCTCAAACCTTTGTCTGCTGTTTCATCGTGACCCCAAAATGGCTTCAAGCCAGAGTAAAGTCCTTGTGTGGATGGGGCCTGAGGCTGAGACCCAATCTATACTGGTATGTAGTGCAGTTTCATAATGCAATTTAACTACATTGAACTGAATCTACAATGTAGTTCAGAACAGTTAAACTGTATTGTGAAATTGCATTTTGAAAGTGTATTATATGGCAGTGCAGGTGGGGCCTCAATCTACAAAATGCATTATACGGTCAGTTTAGACCAGGCATGGGCAAACTTCAGCCATTCAGGTGATTTGGACTTCAACTCCCACAATTCCTAACAACCGGCTGTTAGGAATTGTGGGAGTTGAAATCAAAACACCTGGAGGGCCGAAGTTTGCCCATACCTGGTGTAGACCCATATGATGGGTCTTCACTGAACATATAATGCAGTTCCAGACTGTGTTATATGATAGTGTAGAGCCAGCCTCAGAAAGTAAAATTATGTAAAATTATGGAATTATGAAAACATTGCAGAATTATGGAAAATTAATCAGGACTTTCCCTTCCAAACCGGGGTGAGTCAAGTGGGAATGCTTACATATGTTCCACTGTTGTAGGGTGGCAAAGCTGATCTCAAGACTTATTTATGACTTCGGCCTTTTTGGGTAACTTGCTTTCAGGAATCTTGGTCTCTGGGAATTTGGTTTTATATATCTTTCTGGATTTGTTTTCTTTACAGTCTGACTTAAAGCCCAAGTATTGTGTCCTTACAGGCTCCCAGATTAACTTGCTTTCTTCCCCCATAATTTGTGTGAATGTAGGCATTCTTAGAATAGCCTCTAACTCTGAACCAACAAGAGCCTGTTCTGTTTCATCCTGATAATTGTTACTAGGTAATTTGTTCTCTAAGGGCTTGAACTTCTCGCAGTTACTTTCTTCAGCATCTCTGGATGTTGAAACCTCAGTATATTAAGCAACAGAAAAATCTTTGTTCTCAGGTCACAGGGGACCAAGAGGAATGAGATGTTGTGATCATAAATGCATAGCTTCCATCATAATTATTTTTGCCATTTGGGCTTGATAAATACAAGAGGTTTGTTTATGTTTTAAAATAAGTTGACAATTCCTGTACCTTATTGTTTCAGGTTGGAGGAGGTTGGAAGACAATAATAATGTAGCCTCAGCAAGGTGAGTTGAGGTTATAAGGGGCATAATTAGGGAATTGCCCCTCAAAAGATTTCTTCCTCTAATTAACTTTTCTTTCAGTCTCAAATTACTATGAGCCAAAAATTCTCTAAAGGCACTTGATCCTATCTGATCTTGGAAACTTAGCAGGGTCAGTTCTGGTTAGTACTTGGATGAGAGATCACCAAGAGATAATACATACTGTAGGCTATGGTTCCATCTACACTGGAATATAAAGGAAAAGAGATTCCACCTGAACACTAGGAAGAACTTCCTAACTGTGGGAGCTGTTCAGCAATGGAACTCTCTGGCCCAGAGTGTGTGGGAGGCTCCTTCTTTGGAGGCTTTTAAGCAGAGGCTGGATGGCCATCTGTCAGGGGTCCCTTGAATGCGATTTTCCTGCTTCTTGGCAGGGGGTTGGACTGGATGGCCCATGAGGTCTCTTCTGATTCTACGATTCTATGCTCAGTTAAGTATCTTGTTTTGTATTTTTAAATACTTTGGAACATGGCCATACAGCCCGGAAAACATACAACAAATACTCTTCTGTTTTGGAGATTTCTTTAACACATTTAATGCAGTTTCAAACTGCATTATATAGAAGTATAGATCATGGATCCTATTATTTCAAAAGAAGGAATTACCAAATACAGTTATGGGGTATTTCTTGCTGAAGAAATTCCAAGAGGAAAACCTCCAAACACTACATCTCTTCAAACATATAGAGTAGAGAGAAGTCTGAGTGCAAAGATGGAAAAAAGAAATCTTAAACGAAGGTATGCAACCTGAAGAGTATCCATTCTATACCACCAATCAGGATGGGAGCAGAAAGAGAGAAAGGAGAACAAATAGATATATTCCAACTGACATTCAGGAGCCGGGGGGAAAGGATTACCTCAGCCTATTCTAAAGCTAACAAACTGTTCCTCATTGAGGACTGCAGACTTGAGCAGTGTGAGGTTGACTTCCAACACTTATATTCAATCGTGTCATAAAATAATGTCCCTTATATAAAATGGCAAAATCAAGGCTTACTCCTTTTATTTTGGGGCGGGGGAGATATTTTCAAGCCATAGATGAATGAATCCGTGGATACGGTGGGCTGTCTGCACTAAATTGTAATAAAATCTGTTAATCCAGCCATAAGGCTGCAATCCTCTTACACCAAATTAGCCTCCTTAAAGTAAACTGTAGTAATCTTTAGCAAGAAGTTAGAAGATGACAATTTTAAAAGCAAACTTAAAGGAAGTGTAGGAATTGGGGGAAAAAGCAACCCAGGACGGTTGTCTTTTCCCATAGCCTCCTGGCTTTAGCAATTGTCCCAGATGCCTTCAGGCCAGCCCTTGAGGCATCTCATACCCTCCAACTCCAAATTTGGCAGGGACACTTCTACTGAATCCTATCACCACACATTTCCAGTTGCTTTGAAAATGACAAAATTTCTCTTGCCTCCTTCTGCTTTCTTTTTTTTCTTCTTTCAATTTATTGAGTGAATTTCAGCAACCGTGAAATAGTGGTTTTGGAGGCCTGTTGCGCCTAGCTAGCCTGGAGGCCGAATCAGAACACAGACGGCTAGAAGGCAAAAGCAGAAAGGACGTCAGCAGAATCTGCGTTCCCAAAGACTGATATAACCAATTTCATAATACATTGCATTTTGATTTCATTTTACATCAATTCACGAAACCCATGCCAGCCCCTGATTGGCTGAAAACAGACCAGCTAGGGCTGCACTCCAGTTGGATGAAGACTCTGTGGAGTGGCTTTGCTGATTGGATCTTGTGGGAAATTCAATAAACTGTAATTGGAGTATTTGAAGTGTCAGTCCGTTTAATGGTCCACCTTTGAGAGAGGCGCTCAGAAAGGAATACGGTGTAGCAATATGCCAGAGTCTGTGACAGACTCAATGGGTTAATTCTAGTGGGCACAATAGAGTGAGTCCAGTGAACACAATGGATACTTGTGGGTGATAACTATTTCAATGAGTTGGCTCAGGGCATGGGTGCCAGCTCCTTTCCCACAGATAACCTCGATCTCATCAATGGGAGCAGCAAGCACTCTGACGTCCATTCATTGAGTAATTTCTCCTCTGTCTCGCAATCCATTGTGAGGAGATCGTGGAGATTAAGACAGGGAGGGGTCTTGTGTGTGACCAGACAATATTCTAGAGGTGGTTTATGATAAAGGTTAAGGACAAGCTTTTGAGAATGCCTACTCCCTAGTTGATCGATGAATTTGTTATGCAGCCTTGCACCTTATCCCATGCCCTCATTTCATGGTTGCAGCTCTATACTTACTCCCATTCCCTGGCCCTATTATTTACAGCCTGGCCATGTTTACATTAACTATCGCCACTGATGGCGATAGTGCGGTTTTATTCTGAGTTTTATGCTGTTATTGATGAGGAACTGAAAAATATGGATTTTTAGACATATATTGTATGCACATTAGAAGCAGTGAAATGTAGAAAAATCAGGCTCTCTCTGTGTTAAATTTTAGGGATGCACAAGCTGACAGGACAAGCTGGGAGAAGGGGGGGCCAGTTTTCTATACATTCCAGTGTGAATTGGTTCCTAGTACAGCTTGACAGGTCAAGAGTGGCCTCTTGATGGATCTCCCTTTTGGCGTCTGTGACTTACTACACGCTTTTAAGAGTGCTTAGATAGGAAAATGCTGATTGTGCATATTTATGCCCATGTATGTAAGCATGTGAAGTGACATACTAATGACGAGATTATGTAAAAGCATGTTCTTTGTCTGAAAATGTATAAAAGGCAAGTCCACGCCTTGATTGTCTCTCTGGTTTTGCTTTTTGGAAGAGATTCCACTTCCAGGGACTCAGCTGAAATAATAAACCGGACTTTTTGGCCTCTCAAAAGGATCTCTCTTTGCGTTATCTCTCCCTTCATCTACAACATTATTAAATGCTTATGTGTTTTATTCAATTGTATTTTATATTATGTTTTATCTCATGTCCTGCTTTTAGGCATTTTGTGCCTTGTGTTAGCCGCCCCGAGTCCCTTTGGGGAGATGGTGGCATGATACAAGAATAAAGTTATTATTATTATTATTATTATTATTATTATTAGTGATTTACGGTGAGCTGTCAATTTTTCCAGCTGGATTGAACAGAATTACTTACCTCGGTGGCTTCTTCAACTGCTGAGACTTCTTGACTGGGGAACATTGGGTTGTAGCTTCTTAGTCTCACCAGGCACGGATCCACGAGTGACCTGTTATCTGCTTAATGGAGCTCGGTATCAGTGTATTGGGTTTCGCTATGCACAGTCTGGATCTTGCTATCCGTGACTCCTTTAAATTGCTCTATTTCGTTAGGAAGAGAGAAAGAAAGACAGGCAGACAAAGAAGCAAATGATGGGAGGGCTTCCCTTGTCAACCCATCTGCCTATCTAAGGCCCCTTCCACACGGCTGAATAAAATCCCACATTATCTGCTTTGAACTGGAATATATGGCAGTGTGGACTCAGATATCCCAGTTCAAAGCAGATATTGTCGGATTTTCTGCCTTGATATTCTGGGTTATATGACTGTGTGGAAGGGCCCTGGATACCTCAGCCTTTCTCAAGAAATACGCCGGTGCCTTTTATTTCACACAGGGCCCTTCCACACAGCCCTATAACCCAGAATATCAAGGCAGAAAATCCCACAATATTTGCTTTGAACTGGGATATCTGAGTCCACACTGCCATATATTCTAGTTCAAAGCATATACAGTAGAGTCTCACTTATCCAACATTCTGGATTATCCAACGCATTTTTGTAGTCAATGTTTTCAAAACGTTGTGATATTTTGGAGCTAAATTCGTAAATACCGTAATTACTACATAGCATTACTGCATATTGAACTACTTTTTCTGTCAAATTTGTTGTATAACATGATGTTTTGGTGCTTAATTTATAAAATCATAACCTAATTTGATGTTTAATAGGCTTTTAATTAATCTCTCATTATCCAACATATTCGCTTATCCAACGTTTTGCCGCCCGTTTACGTTGGATAAGTGAGACTCTACTGTAGTGTGGGATTTTATTCAGCTGTGTGGAAGGGGCCACGAACAACTAGAAACTCTAGGCAAGAAGACAGGCTGGGCCTACAGGGGACCACTACTTCCCTGCCCAGCCGTTTCTATAGCAACAGCGGCCATCTCTCCCCGCTTACCCCCCCTCCCCCCCCCGGCTCTGATAGGTCCGCCCATGACTCGCTCCCGCCAATGGAAGCAGGCGAAAGCGGCGGCGCAACGTATCTTGTGTGCCTGAGCGCGCACTGATGACGCGATGACGCGAGAGCCAGGCCATAACCCTCTGTTTGGGCTTGGGCTTGGGCTGGACCCGACGCCCACCCGGCGGCGGAGGGCTGAGGTGAGTCGGTGCGGTGAGGCCTCGAAGGCCCGGAGCCTCTTATTCTCCTCTTCGCAGGGCCCGGAAGCCGAGTGGCTTGGGCTCCTCTTCGGTCGAGGCCTGTTGGACAGACTCCGCCTCAGCCTCGCCCTGAGAGGCTCCCAAGCAGGACCCAGGCTGCCTCTTTTCAGCCTTGGAAGCCTCTCAGAAGAGCTTCGGGAGCCCAGCAGCTTAGGCCCCGTCTGCACTGCCATATCACCCAGTTTCAGAATGCAGTGCATTGGGAGCTTTGTGGATGGAATGAGAGGCTCTAGAAAAGAAACTGTCTAGAGCAGGCATGGGCAAACCTGGGCCCTCCCTCCAGTTTTGGACTTCAACTCCCACCATCCCTAACAGCCGCAGGCCTCTTCCTTTTCCCCCTCAGCTGCTTTGTTTATACCCAGCCGTTCTCCCCATAGAGACTCAAGCCAGCTAGCAACCCCACAATCAAATAAGAATTGAAAACAAAACAAATATAAAAATAAAAAACCCAATTAAACACGTGTGAGTGGATAAAAAAGTTAAAATACAAGAAATACAATACAATTTCCATTTAAAACTCACTTTATTTTCCAAAATCCCATCCACAGCCTCCCCAACAGCCTTCCCCTCATTCTCCCTCAAATGCCTGATGGTACAGAAAGGTCATAATAATAATAATAATAATAACTTTATTTTTATACCCCGCCCCATCTCCCCGAAGGGACTCGGGGCGGCTTACATGGGGCCTTGCCCGATACAACAATATAATAACAACAAAACAATAAAACAAATATCCCAACAATAAAAACATCAGCATCAATAAAACAGTCATTAAAATCAACATATAGCATAAAATGTTAAAAACAAGAGACTAATACACAGATCTAGGCCAAAGTGCAGAATATTGCAAAATGGGGAAAGGTAGTTTCACAGCTAAAATGGACAATAAAGTGCAATTGTAATAATAGCAAAGCATCAACGATGGAGCTATTGTAGAATGGGCGGATACATCAAACCCACAACAAATTAATCATCAAAGGCCTTTTGGAAGAGCCAGGTTTTTAGGCTCTTCCGGAAGGAGAGGAGGGTAGGGGCCTGCCTGATCTCTCTTACACTGCTTGTTGAAGGGATATGGCCCTCCTGGTCTCTCTTGTGAGGAAGTTCCAGAGTATGAGAGCAACCACCAAAATGACCCTCTCCCTTGTTCTCACCAAAGGCACCTGAAGGGTGCTTAGGACAGAGTGATGGCCCTCCCCAAATGCTACCTTATTCTTTCAGCCAGAGATTGTGTCTGAGAACAGCTTGTGAAACATATGCTTAATCATTGGACTTTGGCTGGATGGCTAGTAGGCATTTTTGAAGCATTTTTACACAGCCTGGAGGTACGTAGGACACATGCTTTTGCTGACAGTTATCTTGAAAACTTTTGAGGAGGGAGAGAAATAGTGCAATGTAGCAGGTTGTATCTTTATGGTTTTGACAAAGAAAGCTCCTTGGAGTTCATTGTATGCTGCTGCCCATGTTCTTCTGTAAAATATCATCGTGGATATAAGAATGAGTGTGTGACTTCCCCCCCAAGAAAACAATAGTTGTATGAAATCGGAATAAGAGAGACTGAGACTTGTTATGTGATTGTATTAACTTTATTTCCACCCTGCCTTTCTCCTCATAGGGATTCAAGGCAGTTAACAATAGCATGACACCAATCAAACTTTAAAACAAGGCAAATACATAGCCATTAAATATTTGTGTCATTGATATAAAGTTAAAATACAATACAATAGAAATTAAATTTAAAGCTCACAATGCTCCCAAATCCCATCCACAACCTCCCAGCACCCTGCCTCTCATGTCTTTCTTGTGAGGAAAGATTCACTCCTTCTCTGAGTCTTAAACAAAAACTTTAAAAAAAATTATCATAAAACGAGATGTGATATTAATTTGTTCAATGAAAAAAATATTAGGATTCACAAAAGCTCAGTCAAGTTTCATCTTGGTTAAGAACCTGATATTTTTTTCATATGTGCATGTTATTACCAGTTAACACATCACATACAATGTTTCCACAAGTGATCATGACTAGGGTTGGTGTAATGCAACCTTTTTATATATCTACCTTAGATCATAAGGAGAAGGATTGCCTTTCAAACTATTTTACTTTCAAAAACCTGGAAAGGCTCTTAATGCTGATAAATATGAAGAATGATTACATTGCTATACAGTGGTATAGCAAGCTGTACTCTTGTTTGCTATTCATTGATCTACCATCTATCCCTAGTGATAAATCCATCTTTACCCCTGATCATTAGTGATTGTTTGCTGGCACGAAAGCCTCTTGTCATCATGCTTACACCTTTTAAGTAAGTGTGCTAAAATGTTTTGAATATCTGTAGTGTTGGTTCATGTGATGTGTGTCATATGATTTTTTTACTTGTAAATTTACATCATACATAATTTTTGTCATGTTGAAAAATGTAGGAAGAGCCAAAAGTCAGGATTTTTTAATTGTTGCTGAAATTAAGTCTGTGATTAATGAACACCATTATAAATGTATGGCAAAGGAACCTTTAGTATGGTAAGGGAGCTTTTTGCTTAATCCACTATTACTTTTAATTAAAGTTTTCATAAGTAAAAGTCTAACAGCAGAAAAAGAAAGAAAATTAATACAGAAAATCATGAAAGGATTAGAAAAGAAAAGTATATGTTGACTTCCAATTTTCCAAATAATGATTATACAAAGCTAAGTAAAATTTCTTATATTGTAATTGTGCTTTAAACACCTCAACTGCTTTTTTGGCCACTCCACAAGTCTTCTACATGTGAAAAAAGAATCCTGCTTAGGGTCGCACTTCAAAGATGTGCTAGATTCATCTTTATGCATTTTGACCAGGGATACATTATCCTATAAAAGTTTTCTTTTGGTACATAATAAAATGTACATTAAATTTCTATTTATCATAGTTTTTCCATTGTTCTAACTGTATGTTGTATTCAAAATGTGCCCATTTTATCATACAGTCTTTTATTTGTTTTTCTTCCATTTCTACTTTTAACAAAAACAAAATGGCAGTAGATGTTTGAAAACATACTCCAGCTTTCCATTACTTGAATGTACATGTTTGGCTTGTTACATAAGCAAACAATATGAAAATGTACATCTGGCCAGCAAACTGTTATAATGTTTAAACTCTCACCCATCAGTTCTGGTGCAAAATGTCATCATCTGGATTCAAATAGGTAAAAAGCCTGAACATATTATATCATTTTCTTATCAGTTGTATTGTCCCCCAGGACATTTCTGAACTGACCTGAAAGTATGAATTTTAACTTATAAAAATCTAAGTAACTTGGAATACGATTATCCTAAAAACTGCTTCCCCACATATATATCTACCTCTACAATCAGATCTCTTTTAGAGGTCCTCTTGGTACCTGTCCTAAATTTATGGATCTGCATTGCAGTTGATGCATACCTCAGCCTTTCAGTTAATAACTTTAAGGAGGCTTTGAAAATGTATCTTTACTGAACTTTCTGGGGGATTATGACCAGATTGTGTGATTGACAACAGTTTTGTATTAGTAACTATACATATATGGTGTATAATCATATTTATCATTCTTCTTTCTGTGTTGTTTTGTGGAAGTTTGGCTCTAAAACAGATGATGTCCTAATCGTTATGTGTCATGCTATAACCACAAAGACAGACGTTTCTCAGCCACCTACACTCAGCTATATGGTGGAGGGGAGCAAAAGGAAGATGGAGTTTCAGGGAGTTTTGGTTGTTGTATGAAGGGGGAAGAAAATTCTAATCTGCTCAGCCATAATGTGGAATGATGTCTTAATTGAGCATATACTTGGAATAAGGTGCATTTATTTGAATAAGTATAAAACACTGATTGCACTCTTTTTTTCCTCCTCCATCTCCTAGCTTCTTGGGATGTTGCAACGGTTGGAGTTGTTCCAGACATGATTGCTGTGGTGTTGCTCTGGGAGAACACCTTGATGAATGATTAGTACCATTCAGTGATGGGCTGTGGGACTAGCAAAGTACTCCCTGAGCCTCCCAAGGATGTCCATTTGGATCTTGTTAAAAAGGTTGAGCCATACACTGGTTACAAAACTGACATATATAAGCACTTCATCAAAGGGGATGGGGATGGAATCAAATCTGCTATTCCTTCTCCTCCCTGTCACGTCAATCCCCATACGGAACAGCCAGAACCCCGTAAGAACAGAGTGGCAAAGTATCGTGCAAAATTTGATCCCAGAGTGACAGCCAAATATGACATCAAAGCCTTGATTGGTCGAGGCAGCTTTAGCAGAGTGGTTCGAGTAGAGCACAAGGCCACCAAGCAGCCATATGCAATCAAGTTGATAGAGACCAAGTACCGCGAGGGGAGAGAAGTGTGTGAGTCAGAGCTGTGTGTGCTGCGCCGTGTGCGTCACACCAACATCATTCAGCTCATTGAAGTATTTGAGACTCAGGAACGCGTCTACATGGTGATGGAATTAGCCACTGGAGGAGAATTATTTGACCGAATCATTGCAAAGGGTTCCTTCACAGAAAGAGACGCCACTCGTGTGCTGCAGATGGTATTGGATGGGGTTAAATACTTACATACATTGGGCATAACTCACAGGGACTTGAAACCAGAGAACTTGCTCTATTACCACCCAGGCATGGATTCTAAAATAATGATTACAGACTTTGGGTTGGCAAGTGCCCGGAAGAAAGGAGATGACTGTTTGATGAAGACAACCTGTGGGACGCCAGAATATATTGCCCCAGAGATCTTGGTCAGAAAGCCTTACACTAACTCTGTGGACATGTGGGCTCTGGGTGTGATCTCATACATTCTTTTAAGTGGGACAATGCCTTTTGAGGATGACAATCGCACTCGCTTATACAGGCAAATTCTGAAAGGAAAGTACAGTTACTCAGGAGAGGTAAGTGTATCAGATATTTGGTAAGAAACTTTGTGTTGGCCTTAAATCTCTGGTCTTTACAGAAGGCCTTCCCCCATCGTCCTGAATTCTGAAAAATGTGTTAATTGTAATGTAATATGGCTTTTGTTTCAAGGCTAGAAACCATTACTTCATAAACGCCTCTTTTTGCTTACCCAGACGCCCACGGAAGGGCTACGAGGCCGTTTCTTTAAGCACAATCAAGCAGTTTTCTGACGAAATGGGCCCCCATTTGGACTACTACTACCATAGTCCCAAATAGCTGGTTAGGCATTGTTGGAGTTGTTGTTTGCTCTCCCTCCTCCTGCCTGCATTCGCGCTATGTTGTTTTTGCAAAGTCCCTGACTGAATTCCAAGAAAATAAAATTTTAAAAGCTTGAAAAGGGGAAAGCTTTCCTTCATTCTTTTTTCCTCTGCCTCGTTCACTTGCCGGATGTGGTTGTTTAGGCCTATTGTCCTCCTCCCTCGCGTTACGCAATCCGCCGGCCCCGGCGGTTGTGATGCTCGCGCGCTGCTGCCTTTCATTCACGTATGTCTTCCAAGGGTGGGGGCTACACCGTGCATGCGCACAGTGCAGTATTCGTTTTTGGGGTGTTTTGAGTGACTTCCAGTTTGAATTTATTTTAATTTTTTTTGGTTTTGATGTCTAAACACAGCGGGGATGAGCATGTCTTTTGTGGCCAAGTTTCGTGGGTTTTGGGTATTTAGTTTCGCTGTTTTCTTTAAGGCAGAAACAGTCAGAACATTTATATATAGATAGATTGCTTTTGGAAGACCAGAACACGTCTTGATGCACTTTTATTTTGTTTATTTTGTTTACAGAACTTTTCTCTTTTCAACTAAAATTTATACAGAGAACAATTCAGTTGAATTAATTAATCAATTAAGTTGATGCAGAATATCTTTGCATCATTGCTGTCAGTTTCAGCACTGGCATAATTTCCAAAGTAATTTGGGGAGCCTTATTTTACTAGGGCTGCTACAAGATGATAGAAGGACACTTTTCATTATTTATAGCAGCCACATTTAAGATAGCTGCTTATTGAATATCATATAGTCAAGGCTGATTTGCTGTGCCTAAGATCCCTTTGATCCCATCCTAGTCCCATGCTTTAGAGTCCAATTCTATACAATTATAGTGGTATAATTTCAGTCAGCTATTTTACTGTTTTGGTTCTATTCATTCTTTGCAATTTTGTTATAATAAAGCACAAGGAACTTTCAGCTTCCAGACCTTTTGGACTTCAGCTCTCCTCTGCATTTTCCAGTGTCCATGCTTGGTAATTTGGGGAGTTGAAGCCCAAAACATCTTGGAAAACCAAAGGTTACGCAGCCTTGTTCTAGGAGAAATAGTATCTTAACTATAGAAATAGTCCTGCAGTCTTATCGCATTCAGAAAGTTGCTCTCAAAAATGGAACTTACTTCTGCTCTTGTCCTAAGTGCATCCTAGTGAGTCAAATAATATGTACCATTAAATGAGCAAATTTTTAGTCAGGGGGATGATAAATGACAGTCAAATTGTTTTCTGAAAAGCAGGATGTTTAATATTTTTGGCATTTAGAAATATGAAGCTCTGGTGGCATTTCAGTAATGGATGAAGAATCTTTACATGGAATTGAAGTTGTAATATTTCTGATTCTAAATGAGGATGATTTACAGAAAAATATGTTGCCCTTCTTCAAAACTTTTAAGAGAGTCTGTGACTGTGCAGGACTTGAAATGTTTTCCAAATAATGTACTGTTGTTAATCTTGGTGTTATGCATTTTTGTCCAGTAGCTTTCATACCCATGTGGCTGGGATCTATCTGATACAGAGATTGGATAACCTACAATGTTCAGATTTTAAGAATTGGAGTCTGAAAAAGCTCTGATCAGCTTTCACAAGGAAGCAGCTGTCTTCCATGTCCCAATGTGTTATTAAGCACTATAATTGAGCAAGTGAGTTTTGAAGCTCTTTCAATATGTTCAAAATAAGGTATTAATCAAACTTTCACCACTCTAATACTACAGGCATGAGACTTGGTGAGCCTAAGCAAAGCTCTTTAAAATGCCTTATTATATTGAAATCTATATCTTCAGATCTAAGGCCAGTATACAAAAATGCATTCTTAGATGCTAAGGTTTTTTATAACTAGCTTGTTGCTTCAGATAGTAAGTAGGCGCTTTAAATTTTAAGGTAGGATTTGTTTTTATTTATCTTCCATATCATCTTTTAGTATACAGAAATATATGTATACATATATGCATATGGAATCTAGATCTTTTTCATATTATCTGACTAGCTTCTTTTTCTGTGAGATGTCTTATCCTAGCACTGATATGAACATTGTACAGTATTTAGAATGAGTGATTAACTGTGGAAATATGAGCTTCTGTACTTCCCTATCATTTTAACTGATAATCATGGATCTCTCATAAAGATGCTAATTTGATTTGGCTGGTTATCTAGGGAGACTGCTGTTTGTTTCATTTTATAGTAAAATGGGAAGAGATTGACAGTGATATCTTACTGAAATATATCTGACAATCCACTTAAGAATATTCGAAATCCAAAAAAGGCACAGTTGTCTGAGTAGAGAATGCAGGAAGAAGTAAGAGGAAGATGCACACTACTTTCAAATATACAAATACTGTATACACACACACACACACACACACACACACACACACACATATATAAAAGCAATTCCCCCCTTTTGTTTAATAGCACTTGAAATGGAGATGTCTTTTCCTTTGAGGTATTTCCAGAAGACAACTTTGTGGAGCATTAATCAGAGAGAGGTATGGGCTCACTAGCAGTGACCATCTGGGGCACTGTCATAAAAAGTTCCTTTTGAGTCAAGGATGAGAGTAGCTTTTAACATAGGCTGCAGTAGAATTTCATAGATAGGCAGTAAATGTGCATCACAGAGGAAGCCACAGAAATAGAGGCTTTCTTCCTCCCAACCTCTCCAGGTATACTTTCCAAGGAGCAGCTAAGCTCCAATGGTAAAGAGAAATGAAAACTGAAATTCAGTCTGACTGGTGAAGTATTCCCATTCTCTTGAAAAGAAATGAGCTGACACACAACTAATGCAGTGCATATGTGAGAGAGCTTACTGTTGGGGTTCTATTCCTGGAGTGCAGGATCTGTTTTCAAGAGGCTATTAAGCAATCAATGGGCAAGCTATACCATCATAGCTCATTCAGGTCTTGCTGACCTCAACCCCTCTAATTATCATTCTTTGGCTTATGCATGGTATTGAGTAGATTGGGAAGGCGTGAAGTTTAAGAGCCTAGGGAGAAGTGACTTGGCAAGCACTTCTGATTATGTTTGCTCCTTGAGTAAGGGTTATCCTGCTTGTCAGCCTATCCATCAGGAATTAATTATGCTCCCCCTCCCGCCCCTTCCTTATGGCTCCCTGAAACTCCTGCTTTGCTTGATCAGCGCTTTGCTAAATAAGCCGAAGAACTAAATGTTACTGGAAACAATCCTGTGAGCTATGCATTGGAAAACTTTCTGCTTTGTTTTGTTGGTGATGCCAGAATGATAAGGGGACACAAATGCTTTGTGAAAATAAACTTTGTTACTGTGAATTTCAGACTTAAGGGAAATATTGGAAGCCAAATGGAGAAGGACTAATCTGTAGCGTGGCATTTGTGACAGGCATGTTCTGGCAACTCTTGGTCAATATAGATCCTGAATATTTAGGGACTAGAAGTAGTATAGCAATAAAGAGACAGTGGTATGAATCAAGAATATTCTATTTTAAATTTCACATCTGTCTCGCTTTAAACAAGTCTTGTTCTGTCAACCTCAGGTAATAAAGACAGAGTTTGGAAACAGGTAAGCTCTTTCAAGCAGCCACTGCTTTTTTGGATTAGAGTTTCTAGGGCTTCCAACCATCATGGCATGGCCATAGTAGCTGAGTGGCTTTAGAGTCAGAATTTGCAAGAGTAGGTTCTCCAATTTCTGGATATGCAGGAAAGTAGCACTGAGTCTATTTCTTCTGGCAGTAGAGTGTCACCATGTTCTTCAATTTGGCATCACCACTGTCTCTTATCTTAGTGAGTATAGAATGGTTTCCATCCAGTACTTTCCAGGAAGGGCTTAAGATTATTGAGACAGTCAAGGGTTAAAGAACACATAATTCTTTGAATCACTAAGAATCAAAACTTCCTGGAAGGCCTTGACTTAATAGCTACTTCTCTTAAGCCTTGCCAACTTCTTAAGGTTGTTGTGAAGCATGTAGCAAAGGCTACAAACTTCATTGAGGGATCTGAAAAAGGCAAAGTAAAAATAATAGTCTGGTATTGTCTTTCTGTTTAAAATTCAATATCTTAGTTCTAGCATAAAGCATGCAATATTTCTCATGGCATACGTGATGTAAACTGGAAGCAATATAAGTCTGCAAAACATTTCAGCACCATAATTTTAAAAAGTGGCTGCATCATCTGATTTAATGGATGGCTGTAATCTATTGTCATTTATATTCCTTGGTTTGCCAGGGAGAATGGTTCGTGAACATCACCCTCTCCTTGTTGCTTTGTGACTCACAGTAGCTTTTATTCGGTGACAAATACCACCTCCAGATGGTATGAGACTTCAAATACCTTGACGCATGATGTGGGTCTTGGGGAAGATGTTGGAACAAAAGTACTGTGCATCATTGTGTGCTGCTTACATAAGTTTGATGTAAAATGGATCTATGTCCCATTTTAAAAGTTTTGGAAAAGAGAATAGGGAGCCCATTATCTCCCTTTCAGTTCATGATTCCCAGGATTGCCCTAAATAATCCATAATTAGTCAATCCCTTGTTATAATGGAACATCTCAGAAGTAGCACCATTCATCGTGTAAGACTTTAATCCTATATCTATTAAGAATAATCCCCATAGGACTCAGTGGTGATGTGTGTAAAATGAGAGCCAGTGTGGCATAGTGGTTTGAGTGTTGGGCTACGACTCTGGACATCAGGAGTTGAATCCCCGCTTGGCCATGGAAACCACCTAGGTGATCTTGAGAAAGTCACATTCTTTCCAGCTTCAGAGGAGGGCAAAGGCAAAAACCCCTCTAAATAAATCTTGCCATGGTAGGGTTGCCTTAGGGTCACCATACATTGTAAATGACTTGAAGTTCCATAGTACACACACACACACACATGTGTGAGATTGCATTATAAATGCAAAACAGTTTGAATTACACATGAAAATGGATTCATCTTTATTTTATAGGTGATTGAGTATATTTGCCAATCAGATAATATAGCTGGAGTCCTGTTGGTGACACATGCAGCCATTATATAAAATTTTGACTGCCTGTGTCCTTTGATGGTTGTTACAGATAAAAGTATTTAACACCTACCGGTATGTCTGCAATACCCTAGTGCACTTTTAATTTACAAGCCATCTGCCAGGATACACCCTCTCAGTCATTTGGTAGCTGGGAAAGGAGTCAGGGCAGCTTGGTAGCTACTGCCTGTGTTGCACCAACCAGCCATAGGAAGTAGGTAGCAGCATATTTCTGGACCACTAAATGCCTGGGTCAATTTCTGTTGGAAGAAAATCCTATCCTGTACCTAAAATGGCCCAGAAAGGGCAGAAGTAGTAGTGAAAGAGTTTCCCCCCAATCTAGAGTATAACACTTGGGGGCAAAGAAGATCTTTTTGGAGGAGCTGTAGCAGGGAAGCAATTTAGTCTTCCAGTGTCAGCTTGGGATCCAACACAGACCTGTATCATGGGAATCATTCTGCACAGTTCTTGTGAATCTCCTGTGTAGCTCCTAATCTTTTTTTGTAATTACTGTCCATTGTTCATAGAAGGCAGAGTATAACTCCCTCCCCAAGGAATATTAGATCGGCTCCTTCCTCTTGAGCTTCCGTAAAAGAGTAAAAACGTGGCTCTGGGACCAAACCTTTGGTGAATCTGTACAATAAATAGATATGGATTGACATGTACTGACTACAAGAAAGGTCTGGATTATGCTTGTGGATTATGTGATCATTTGTAATTGTTTAGTTTTAAAATGTCTCTTATTGTTTTAACTGTATTTCATTATCCTATTTTAATTGTTTTTAAACTTATACTGTTTTTGGGCATCGAATAGCTGCCGATATGTAAGCAGCCTTGAGTCCCCTTCGTGGTGGAGAAAGGCATGATAAAAATATTATAAATAAATAAATAAATGTTGGTTGCTTCTCAGATAGCACAGAAAATAAAAGGTGCTCCAAGGTCGTGCAAATTTAAAGTCTCTTTGAAAGAGATTGTTACAAAACTTTCAGGATTTTGGCTAGATGTAAGAATCTGTCTTGTCAGAGAGTGCTCTTCATTTCTTCCTGTTATCAGCCTGGAGGTTTTAGAATTTTTCATTTATGAGATGCATTAAATGTTATAGGTACCTTGCTCTGCAGCCTAGAATTGTAAGTGCATGGACAAATAAGCAAACAAGTCCATGAAAATCCTAGCTGGAACAAATAGTGACTATCAAAGACAGTTTTTAAGTGCACTTGAGAGTTATTTCTATTTTCTGGAAAAAGAGCAGTCCATTTAGAGAGGAATGTGCTTTTGCATCCTGAATGTGAAGAGCATGTGTGAGAGAACATGTGGCCTGAGGGGCTCTCTTGAAGAGGCTTTTCTTTTCTTTTCTTTTCTTTTCTTTTCTTTTCTTTCCTCTCTCTCTCTCTCTCTCTCTCTCTCTCTCTCTCTCTCTCTCTCTCTCTCTCTCTCTCTCAGGAACATTGTATGGAACCTGAAATAGGCTGCTACCATGCCTGAGGTGGAACACTGAGTTCCGTCTGACAAATGCATACTCTCAAGTGAGGCTCTGAAGCTTCTTTTGCTTTCCTTCTTATTCTTCTCTCCTTGCCCTTAATTCAACCATTCAATTACAGGCTAGTGCAGATGTCCTTGTGTGCTGTCTTGATTAGCTAAATTGTGTCCATGGCTTCTTTCAAAGTCTGCCAACTGAGGGTGCATCTACTGTAGAATTAATGAAGTTTGACATCACTTTAACTGCTATAGCTCAATGCTATGGAATCTTTGGAGTTGTAGTTTGGCGAGGCACCAGCACTCTTTGGCATAGAAGACCTTGTAAAAGTACAGCTCCAGAGATTCTATACCATTGAGCCAGTGTAGTTAAAGAGATGCACAACTGCATTCATTCTAGAGAGTAGAATATCCTGTTCACACACAAGTCTAGGACTGGAAGTAGCTGCATGATTGGTTTCCTGTGGTGAGTGAAAGCTGATTCCAGCAACCAAAAACGATGCACAAAAGATGTTCCCTGGGAGGTAAGGGTACACATTAATACCTGAGAGAGTGGGGGCAGGATCTGACCTCATCACTTTTCTGGAATATGTTGCAATATGCTTATACCCTGTTTGAGGTATTATTTGTTTGAACAAATAAATAATGTGTAAGACTAATAAGTACTTTGCCTATTTTATCCATTTTTCAGTCCTGGAGGTATTACAAAGTTGAGTTTTTTGGGGGGCATTGTTGCATTGAACTCAAAAGGAGGAGTTGGTTAATTAGAATTAGAAAACTTAATTCTATTTTTGCTTCCATCTCTACTGGATCCTCAATTGACATTGGTATTTACCTGGTGTTTTGAAATACTAATAAATTTGTTTATCCAATCTCTTATTAATGTAAATGTTTCGTCGTTCTTAATAATGATCTTTTATGGACATTCTGCGTGGTAGTGTGCCTTGCTTAGGGAGTTTCTCTTTTATTCTTCATTTTAAAAAACTTTCTGAGATAACTAGCTACAGCTAATGCGTGATTAATAAGATGCTCAAAGCAGTGCTACTTACCATGGCTGATGGAAATTGACCACATTTACTTAACCCATTAGGGGCTTCAGCGTTAGCAGGGTAGTGAATTCACCTTTCCATTATCTTCTTTCTACTATGTGCTTAGCATTTTGACCAAGTTCTGGTTCTCTCTCCTTGTCTTTCATGCACCTATCTCTTACTGATGGGAAAAGGCAGCTTTGATTCCCCTCCCCTATAGCTTTGGGAAAGTGCCATTCTGGAGTTCCCAAACACGTTTTCCGATGAGTTCTTTGTTAGGGCATATGTTATTTTCTGAAAGAATTGCGGGGGGTTCTTCTCAAACCTGAGAATCAGCCAAAGCCAGCTATCAGTGTTGATTGGTAAAACAGTAAATTGTGCAGACAGTTGGTGTTGGGGAGAAAGCTTCCTGCTGTTATGTTTCTAGGTTTGGCAGCATGAATTCATGCCCAGTAGCTTGTATCCTGCAGAGTTTCCGCACTGTTACTTACAGCATACACAAAGCCTCTGTCTCCTAGTGAGCCATTATTTTGAAGTATTTCAGGTGACTGATTGATTACAGAGATTAGGTAGCTAACCTGCAGCTCTGCTATCCATGTCCAAAGAGAGTTACAACCTAATCATCATCATCAGCAGCAGCATCATTATCATCATAATCTTTATTTATATCTCGCCCTATCTTCCTGTGGGAACTTAGGGCAGTTTCCAACAAGAAATCTAATAAAGGGGTTTGTTTATCAAATAGACCACAGTGTCAAGGGTCACTGTCTATTTTGAGCTTTATGAGATAGTGTATAACACCTAAATCTGTTTGTGGCTTAGCTGCTGCCAATTAGTGTTCCACTTTTACTCATCCAGTATCAAAGCCAATGCCAGCACAACAGTTTCCCTTGCACTGTTACCAGGCAAGCTTTTGTTTCCCAGGGAAGACCACTGGATACATCTATAATCCTTTGTAATCACACTGCTAAGTTACCAGGCTCTGGAAAATGTAGATTTCTTTCTGTTTTTGTAGTTGTGGGCAGTAAAAAGACATGTTGTTAACTAAGATGTCTGGCCACTTCATATTTTGATCTTAAGAAACAATTAAACCAGGAGCGTGGTGCACCCTTTTGGATAAGACTAAAATATAAAATCACAGCAAATTTCAGTTTTGAATGTTCTTTTTCTATACTCTAGAGAGGTTTAGAGTGAAATGACAGGTTCTGATTTGTGTTTGAGATGAATGATCCAAGTGACTTTTTCACTATCAGATGTTTTTTAAACTGCCTGTTACATGAAGAGCAATAGTTTCAAAACTGATGATGGAGTGGGAGGTGGTGTAACTGTTTGGTGCTGAAAGCTTCTTATGGACCAAAAACCTTTAGTCAGGTTTAGAGCTAGATGAATTATTCAGGTTTTCCTTAATCTTCCTTAATGTAAGATTAAAAGCAAGATTAGAAAGTTCTGTTGGCAAGACCAGATCCTTCGGAGCTTATTGCAGGATTATGAGTGTATTTCTTCTTGCTATCCAGAAGTCTTTCTTGTGCTATAGCAAACATTAACGTATTTATTTTGGTGCACAAGATTATAATCTACTTTCTAGTAAAGTAACCATAGTATTTTGTTCACAACAGGACTTAATGTTGAACATCAAGAAATCAGAGAATGTGGATTTACAGAACTTACTTCACTATGAGGTCTCACTCTGTGGGCTGTCGACACCAGTTTGACTTTTTTCAGACATATCAATTATATTTAAGACCAGATGGGATATTAACTACTTCTTTAAATTATATGTTTAGTGTTTTCCTTGTAGTTGCATAAAGGAGCCTTATTTGAGTTGGGAGCAGAGGTCTTGTAATATATTTTCCTCTGATCTATTTCTTACTGAACTCCAGTCTCCTGCAACTTCCCTTCATTATTTTGCAGTGGAGAAGAAACTAAAATATGGACAAAAGGTTTTAAGTTTCAATTTTTCTATCAGGGTTAAATGGTTAAAAGTCAACAATTAATATCTACAAGATTGATTGCATTTGTGTGCCACCTTTCTCTCAGGGCATGACCCAAGATGACTTCAAAACAATAGAAAACATTCCCAATAAAAAGTTAAAAACAATTAAAAGCAGACAAAACAGTATAAACAATACACATAGAAAAATACCACCAGAACAATATAAAAATGCACACAGGTAAAAAATACCCTCATAATGGGCTCACCTGCTTACATGTCAAAAGCCTGCTTGAATAGGGTATAACAAGACAGAGATTCTCTTTTGGAAATATTTTCCCCTACTCCTGTCACTTTTGTTAGACTGCTATTGCTGTCCACTCCCCACTCTGGTTCAGCATAGGAGCCAAGCCATTGTCCTATACAGAGGGTTAAGTTTGCCAGAAAATAAACAAATTGGTAAATTTATCTCACTTGTAAGTTCAGTGGGTTAATTTTTTTCTTTTCTTCAGGAGAGTGGCATAATTAAATCAGGCCAAAGCTACATACAGTATAGCAGTGGAGGCTTGCAGTAGCATAAACAGATCGATAAACTGATTTGTGTTTGCTGACCAGAAGAGATTTCTAATTACTGTTGCTCTGTATTCCCACTTCTGATTGCATTAGACTAATTGAAAGAATAAGAAATCCAATTCCCTCTTCTTTGGAAGTTTGTTTCTGTTTAGCGCCACTTATCTGGGTTGGGAACGCTGACTTTGCCTGTTGAGGCTGAAGGTGGTAATTTATTTCCACCTGTCCTAGTTCTTTATTCAAGAGTTGCTTAAATTTTTGAACAAGTTTTTTCTTTGCTTGTTTGTTTGTTTTAACATGGTGTAAATAGCATAGTTAATGTTACTTTTTGCTGAAAGTATATTTAGAAATTGACCCATGGTTTATGGTTTGATTCTACACATAAATAACAATCCTAAATAGAAAAAATTTCCTCCAGCTTGGGGATTTAGGGAAATCACAGACTTCAGATTTTGTTTTTATCCAATGTTGGATGGAACATTTATTAACAAAATTGTATTTCTTGTTCCCCCTTCTTTTTTTCTTTTCCAGCCATGGCCCAGCGTTTCAAATCTTGCTAAGGATTTCATCGACCATCTGCTCACAGTGGATCCTAATGATCGTATGACAGCACTTCAGGCCTTAAAGCACCCCTGGGTGGTCACCATGGCGGCCTCTTCTTCCATGAAGAACCTGCACCGTTCTATCTCTCAGAACCTCCTTAAGAGGGCATCATCTCGTTGCCAAAGTACCAAATCTGCTCAGTCCACCCGCTCCAGCCGCTCTACCAAATCCAACAAGTCCCGGCGGGTGCGAGAGCGAGAATTGAGAGAGCTGAACTTACGCTACCAGCAGCACTACAATGGCTGACACCTTCTTGGGAGGATCCCTACTGTGCCATCCGTTCATTTGTTCATGTGTTTTTGGGATGTGTTCTGCACTGCATCTTCTTAAGTGCGTGTTGTCCATGGTCCAGATGCCCTCTCAGAAAACCCACTCCATGTCCACTTTCCGACCTGGAAGGAGATGGAGTTTTGGGGGCACCTCACTTGAGTTGAGTCACTTGCAGTATCTCTCTCAACATTTGAAAATTCTACTTCTTGGCCAGCCCTGGGAAAAGTTTTCATAGTTAGCCACCTGAAATACTGGAGCCACATAGAACAGAAGAGTCCACACCTAGCCAAGACTACCAGCTACTCTGACCTATTTATTGTCTTCAAACTGATCAAAGTAAGATCTGTTGCTGTTGAACCTGGTGGTTGAGTGACTTAGAAATTCAGCCTATACCCACTTAACTGGGAAGTTCCATTTTACTCAGCCGGATTTACGAACAAGTAAACAATGTAGGACAGATTAGATTGTTGAGGCAAGATAAAAAAAACGTTATGAGTGTGCGCAGAGAGAGGTGGCTAGTTTGCTATTCCAGCTGCAGCCTCATGCATTGTATCAAAAAAATATTATTCCCAAGCAACACTACCAGAAGTAATTTTGTGGGCACAAGGTGCTGGGATGGAAGTCTAAAAACCCCATTGTTTGGGTGGAATACTGTGCACAGCCATTTGTATCCCAACCTGCTTTCTCCAGAGTCAAAGTGAGAGCTTTTATTTGACCTTGGGTTTAATGGCCTTTTACGCTGCACAACTGTAAAATAGGGACCATTTTTTTGGGTTTGATGGAGGAAATGAAAGATCAGAAATAGGGTTGTTCCTCCTCTGTTTCTCTTTCTCTCTCCCCTCATCTTCTACTTTTCTTTTCTACCTCTTAGGCCAGGAATGTGCCTTAACTACACTAGTCCGGTTGGGAATGGCTTGAATTAGACTTTGCTGCTCTTTCTGTCTTCCCACATATGTTGGAATGTTTTCTTGGGTCTTCCCTTGTGTTTTTACATGTAATGCCAGGATGAATAGCCAACTGAGCCACTATTCTGACTTATCTGAAGGTCCGGTATACGACTTTGTACCACTGTGTTCAAAATAGCTGAGGAACCTTGAGACAGCTGTCTTCCCTCTTCTGTCATCATATGTACACACTGTATGATTTTCCAATACAGTAGTGACATCAAGGAAGATGTTTCCCATTAAAGGTTTGGGTCTGAAGGCCTTATGAAGTTCCAACAGCCACTCCACCTCTACATTTGGAACAGTGCAGTGAAAGCAGTGGATCTTAGAATGATAAAATGCTATAGCTTAAAAGGGACCCAAAGATAACATTGGCCAACACACATTTTGGTGCCTCAAGTATTAGCCTTGTTTCTGATTACATTTGACCCACTGATTCTAAAAATTGCACCAGCTTTCCCCTATTAGCTTTAGTTTTTGAGATACAGAACATGTGCATGTAACAGTCTATGTTCATCGATAGAAAATCATGATAACATATCAGAGAAACTAGAGTTGATGTGGTCTATCCAATGCATTTTTCTGAATAATGCTCCAAATAACCCCAGGAACAAGCCTAAAACCCAAGTCATCAAGAATTTTTTTTGGTTGGACTGTGCAATCTATCTTTCTCATCCACCTACCCTCAGCATGAACGTATGTTTTTCTGTTTTTTGTGTGTCACAAAGAAACATCTAGAGAGCACTGGGGTAAATGCTAGATCCATATACTACAGCCCTAATTCTCCAGAGTAACTAACCAGTCTGTTCTAAATTGAATGTCACAGTCTCAAAATGGTTGAAATGCATATGTTTGGTTTATTCCTTTCTAGAAAAAACATATCCTTACATGCAGAAAGTAAGCGCATCAGGGAGCAGGATAGGAGATGGCTTGGCAATGTACTTGGGTTTGAGTTTTGGTGTTAATCTGCAGGATGTCTTGCTGGGCTGAATTCAAAAGCCACTTTTCTGTCTGCAATGTAAAATGGTAGGCAGGATTCTGTTATCTCATTCTACTGCTTTTATAAATGAGGCACTTGAACTCCATTATGAAGCAAAATCCATTTTGCAACTTTATTTGATAGTAATGAACAAGTCCAGATGATTGGGCCTCTCACTTCTCCAAATGGTGCTTCTGGCCTTAAATTGATCTTTCTCTGTCCTACTGAAAGTTTTACGTGTCACTGAAATTTTCTATCCTACAGCAGCACAACCTATTTCAAATGGTAATGTTCCTTACACTGCCATCAGAAAATGTCTATGGGACATAACATTACTTGTGGAAGCTGCTGTTGAATTCAACAAATGCTGTTGAATGTAATTAGCACTGACAAAACCTTTTCCTGTTCAACTGAGGCATTAAAATAGGGTGCAACAGGTTTTGGGGAAGTGTTCTGGAACCTTGGGTTAGCTTGTGCGTTCCATTGGTAGGCACAAGACGTGTATTTGAGGCATACTAGCTATGATTGTGAATGGCTTGTTAGCAAGGGTCTAGTTCTGCCTTCATTGTGTTGAGAAATCACTTGATAATAGGAAAAGTTGATATAATAAAGAGCTAGTGTGCTTAAGAATGTTTAATCTGATTATATTACAGTGGGACTGATTCATTTTTGTATTCCTGCTATATTTATAGAACCACGTTGTGCAGAACCAATTTCTCAGGCCAGAGGGACATCTAGTGGTTTGAAGACACTCCTGCAGACCTTTTTACAGGCAGTCTCCCAAGTTATGAACAAGATAGGTTCTGTAGGTTTGTTCTTAAGTTTTAACTGGAACTCTCTCATACACACACACACACACACACACACACACACATGTGCGTGCATGCATGTTTTGGATGGCAGAAGGAAGGGTTAACACCCCTGTTGTGTTTGTTTTACTGTCTGTGCCCCTGTTCAAGGATTTCATCTCACTTTCTGTCTCTGTGAGAATTGGATTTTGAAAAATGTGGCTTGTACAAACAAGGATTGATGATAAAGCTTCAGTTCAGACACCTATTCTCCACAATGACTCTTGTGAATTTCCTTTCTGGAGATAGATTTCTCTCACTTCTTGTTGTCTCACCCCCATTTTTAACTATGAAATGTTTGAAAAGTGGATGTTTGTAACTCTAGGACTGCCTTTATTGATGTTTTGCTTTATGCTGTATCACTATTTCACTGTGGTTTGGTTGGCAATTAGATGAACATGTTAAGTTATCTGATACCAACATATATGCCCTGGACTTCTTATTGGCCTGTTTAGGGTATATGTGACACATGTGGGTGGAAAGATCCTCTGTTTAGTTTGTGTAGGCCATCAGTTTAGAAAAGGGTGGTCAATTTGGCCCATGCTGCAGAAATTTCTGTTGTTGTGTGGGCACTTGTTACCTGTGACTTTCCCTCCACCCATACATACAAGATAAATTAGATACAACATTGAGATTTTAAAAATGCGCACACATATTTCTAACCAAGAAAAACTCTTAACTTCCCTCATTTTGACCTCAAATTCAGCAAAGCTTCATCTCGTAAAGTTTCTCCTGTTCCAGGTTCATCCCCCTATACAGCTGCTGATTCAAACTGTTGTGCAATTTTACTAAAATAAGTGTCAACAAATGGCAACACTTGTATACTGAGTCCTTTCTAGATGTCACATCACCCCTTCCATCCTGTTACAAAATTGAGGATGTAAATATATTGGAGCTTAGCAATATTGTGTTTTCAACACAATGGAGAAAAGTTGAGTCTAATGGTATGAAAACCTCTTATCCTTTACAAAACAAAATGAAGGCAGTTCTATCTTTAGGTTATGTGCTAGTTTGATAATGGGGATGATCTAAAGAGACATAACTGGAAAATGGAGGTGAGGTGGACTAACAGCAACCTCAGTCCAGATTGTGCCATTGGAAGTGTCCGTTATTCTGGAACTGGGCCAGCAAAAACCCTTCATGACAAGTCCTTTGTAAAGTGCTCATTGGAAAAATCCAGAACTTGGAAACAAAACAATTTGGGACTGCAAGTTTCAGAATTCCCCAGCCAGATTCTGTTATTTGTCCTAAACAGTAGGGCTTGGAAGCTGTGGATAGCTTATCCCTAAAGTATATCTGGAAGCATCATTGTGCAATCATGATAGACAGCAGAAGTACCAAGTTTTTATTCCCTTTCTAGGGTAAGGCACTTTCAGACAAACTTGACTAGATGAGGGAACATTGGACCTACTCACCTTTCCCTCACATATCGACAATGTCAGGGAATTGAATTTGTGACTTTGTCTTGATCATAATATTTTTCCCCATTCTTCAGTGTGTGACTCCACTCATAAAATCTCATTTTCTGGTATGTTACTTTCCCAAATAGATGTTTGTTTTATATCAAGGATGGCCAGATGTTGAATTGCAGCTTCCACTAACCGCCAGCAAAGCCAATGGTGGTGGTGGTGGTGGTGGTGGTGGGTGGTGGGTGGGGGGGGGGGGTGAAAAAATTTGGCAGTACCTAGTTGAAATGCTGTCAAGCACTACATCCTTCTAAATTAAGGTGGTTCTGTTTAAGGGTGAATCAGTGTGTTTCCACATAAGAATCCTGCCTGCATTTCATGCACATTCCAGGGCTGGGATCTCAGGGCTCCTTATATGTACTAACAAAATGATTTTGATAATCACACCAGTTTTTCTCTTACCCACCTGCATCTCCTTTCCTCCCCTCCTTGCACTGCACTGGAGGAGGCCAAGATTCCCCCTGATGTTTCAAAGATGACGTATTACACAATACATCTTCAGTCTGAAGCCACCAAGGATTTTGTGAACAAAATTTCCCCCCACGGACCTTTGTATCCCAGCCCTCGAGTGTGCAGGGACACTGGCAGGCCAGATGAAAAATATGCTGCCCCAGTGTTGATTCTGGGGTTGGAAAACTTGTGAGATGGGGTTGCCGCTCTTTTTCCTGCAACATGAGGTAGAAATATCTGTTCAGACATTGCTTTAGTCAACCCTTCTGGTTTTATGGCCCCTTTCTTAGAATGCAGATTTTGCTGCTGCTGAAATATACTGTGACTGCAGCTCAAACTGAGCTGTCCTTTCTGCTCCTGACCCAGTTGCCATCCAAAGGAAAGAGCTCCTTCCAGACTCCAGATCCCCTCCTGCTGAGGGACAACTTTTATATCACAGCACAAAGAACTTCCCTCGCTAGTGCTACTGGTGATGTGTGGAAAAGCTGCACTCAGGTGCATAATATGTGCTCTTACATACCTTTTGGAAAGGGTCCTCTGCCACGTGTTTTATTCCGATTTTTCTATGTCTTTCAAAGTCAGTGCCTTTTCTACTAATACTACTCAGTGGGAATCCAGGATCAACATCCAAAGAAGTAAAGTAAATTAGTCATGTATATCTAATGTGTCTCTATGCTTGTATCTTTTTCACGCATCTGCCTTCCCTTTGTACCTCATGCTGTGCTGCAAACTATGTTTTGAAACTCAGGAGAGTGTCGAAAGACATTCGAAATGGGATGAGGGCCTCCTGTTCAGGAGAGATCACTGAAGGAACCATCCATCACTGAGATGTGTCTTAGACCTTGTCTCTAGTCTCAGTCAGTCATGAGCCAGAGACATTACCGATTAAAACATGGAGGACAACCTGCTTTCCTTTTTAGGTAGTCAAAGTAAAGAATCAACTGTTTTCCCATCTCTCCCCTTTTCTTTTTTGTTGTTCAACTGTCCTTGTGCTGTGTGATGAAGAGCTAGATAGAATGTGCGGAATCAATGCCTCCTGAAAATTTCCTCTTAGAGAATCCCTTTCTGAATTTGCTTGTCTGTGGAGAAGTGGGCGCCTGTTGAAAAGTATGATTGTTGGTCAAGCCTGACTGCCATTTACCTTATAGAGAAATGAGAGCACTCTAGAGCAGACCTACTTCTACCTGTGTACTACTGGGAAGGGTTGGTATCGAGGAGCAAGCTGTCCTTTAAGGAAGCCTGCTTGGTGGGATTGCTTGTTTCGTTGCTTCATTAAAATGCTTTGAAGGCTTACCAGGTGTTCCTCAACGTTCTCTGGGATACAGACTGAAAAACCACTGTTTTAAATAAACTAGACACTGTTCCTTTCCAACTCCTAGCCGGCTCCCTTGTGCCCTAGAGGCCTTTGGCCTGTGGGATGCCTCCTCTTGGCACCCCTTTACCTCTTTATCCCCAGGCTGTGAATATTTCAGTTTTGACATTATACGGCCTCTCAGAAGTTCTCCTTTGAAAATTTTGAGAAACGTGCTTTGGAAATGCGGGCATTTGTTGCCTCCTCTCACCGCATTCAGATTGGCAAAAGGGATTATTCCACCTCTCTCCTTTCCTCTTCTCAAGTGGAGAATGGGTTCCCCTGTTCCCCTCTTCAGCTCATATCTGTGATTTTATTTTGCCTTTGGTGCCTTTTTTTACACAATGGAATTTTTACTTTTATTAGAGTGTGATTTAACCTGTAATGTTGAAATTAGTGTATAGAGTTATTTATTTTTATGTATTCAGTTTGTTTTTAAATTTGTAAATGTATCCTGTTTATTCAGTAAAATGTTGACACTCTTTTGATTCGTGGATTTGTTTTGGCTGGGTGGGTAAGCTGCTCGAATGGGTTTGTGGTGAATTGGGAAAACGGTAGCTGTGACCTCCATCTACTCCGATGCTAATAGCTGTTCCTGTTTAGTTGGTGCTCATCTATCTTTAATAAAGAAAGAAACATTCTGTATCTGTCTTCTGCTGCTTAGATTTGGATCAGTGCTTGATATTTCAATGTCTTGCTCTCATGCGGTCAAATACAGTAGAGTCTCACTTATCCAACATAAATGGGCCTGCAGAATGTTGGATAAGCGAATATGTTGGATAATGAGGAGGGATTAAGGAAAAGTCTATTAAACATCAAATTAGGTTATGATTTTACAAATTAAGCACCAAAACAACATGTTATACAACAAATTTGACAGGAAAAGTAGTTCAATACTCAGTAATGCTATGTAGTAATTACTGTATTTATGAATTTAGCACCAAAATATCATGATGTATTGAAAACATTGACTACAAAAATGCGTTGGATGATCCAGAACGTTGGATAAGTGAATGTTGGATAAGTGAGATTCTACTGTATTTACAAATTTATCACCAAAATATCATAATGTATTGAAAAAATTGACTACAAAAATGTGTTAGATAATCCAGAACGTTGGATAAGTGAGACTCTACTGTACTTCAGAAGTGCTAGACGGGGGTACTGCTCACATTTTGTCAAAATGACAACTGAGGATGATTTTAGGCAAGGCAGCTTCCCTCATGCTCACAGCATTTATCACATGTGTCCATAAGTTAGCATCATCCATGTGTAATCCTCCTGTGTTTTTCCTCTGCTTCTGACATCTTTTTTTTCTTACCAGGAGGGAAAAATCCATTAAGAAAGGAAAAACAGGATAGCTCCTCAATGCAAATAGGATTGCTAGTGTTAGAAACACCTCTATAGACCTCTGTTAGAAAGACCTTCGTCCAGCTATGAGAGGACCTCAGAATGTCTTCATGGCAATGTGGCTTTTTCGTGGCTCTTTCCTTCCTTCCTTCCCCTCATACACAGGTCACCTTTCCCCTCAGGGACAACCTGGGGATTGCAATCTGATACAGTGAACACATCTGTCCTTGCTCTTTGCTAGTATGCATGCCCAGGATAGAATACCTCCTACCATGCTAAAACAGTGGATGTAGCTCTTAATGAGACATGCCGCATTATCGCAGGATGCCTTTGCCCTACACCACTGATGAAATTATACTACTTAGCCGGTATTGTACCACCTGACATCCCTCGAGCACACAGAAGACTGGGCAACTTGGAAGGCACTGAACAGATTACACTCTGGCACCACGAGATGCAGAGCCAATCTTAAGAAATGGGGCTACAAAGTGGAGTCCATGACATGCGAGTGTGAAGAGCAAATCAGACCACTTACTACAGTGCATCCTGAGCCCTGCCACGTGCACAATGGAGGACCTTCTCACAGTGACACCAGAGGCACTCCAAGTGACCAGCAAAGGAAATCTAGTATAATCAAGTTTGTATCTTTGTGTTTTTAAAAAAATAAATTATAACTATACCCTCAATTTGCTTCTTACACAATCTAAATCTAAACCTAAATTCATAATAAAAGCAAAACCCCGTATGTGTGTATGTGGCATGGGTGTCTGGGCACACAGACAGCCTCTGGCCTCCACAAACAGGCTATACTTCCCAAGCCTGAGAATCTAGCAAGTCACCTCTTTGCACTGACATTGCAGTTACAGCGAGCGCCATGAACATGCAGCCCAGCCCCTGCCAATGTCCTTCCTAAACACTACAACCCACCACCCAAGGAATGCTTTCGTTTGGGGACCATTTCATCCTAGATGTTGCTTTTTCTTCCACCACAGGCAGGCATCCCAGGGTTCTCCATTGTTGTGGAATTTGCATGGCTCCGCCCACTGCCCTTTCCTTTCCAATATCTCTGCATAACAAACAGAGCAGAACTGAGCTGCAACTAAACTTACTGGAGGAGTTTAGGGATTGACTCCACATGGTGGAAGTTGTAGTTCACCCTGCATTAAGTCAGAGCACTGTCACTCCTACTGGGGAATATAGAGGAGTTGTAGTTCACCTACACCCGGAACGCTATAAACCCAAACAAGGATATCTCTGGGCCAAACTTGCCATGCAGACCCAATATGCTCAGATTTGACTACTGGTGGGTTTGGAGGGGAACTGGACTGTAAATTGAGGAGTAGTAGGTACTGGGATTTATAGTTCACCTGCAATGAATGAGCATCACACTTGGCACACAGAGCCCCCATAACCAATACAACATATTGGACAAGTTTGGGAAAAAGGGAGTTATAGTTCACCTACAGCCAGATAAACACTGACCTCCACTGACAATGCACTAGGACCACACTTCACACAGAGAAGCCTCATGACCTACTGAACATACTGCAGGTATTTGTGGGAAGGGGCCTTGATTTTGGGAGTTGTAGTTCACCTCCATCCAAAGACCACTGAAACCAGCCAATGACGAATCTAGACCAAACTTGGCACACAGACTGAATATTGCCTGCTGTGGATACTGATAGATATTTTGGGGCAATTGCCCCAGGAATCTGGAAGTTGCAGTAGTTCACCCCCATCCAGAGAGTACTGCACCACACCTGGTACACACGCCCAAAATGGCCCACTTATAATACTGGCAGGGTTTGTGAAGGATTCAGCCACGATTCTGGGAATTGTAGTTCACCCACTCCAAACAGAATACATAACATTAAAAGACAAATAATACCATTCTCAAATGACCCGGGCATCGCCGGGTCCCCAAGCTAGTAAATAAATAAATCACAGGGCCACTTCACGTAGTAACAGCCTTTGTGTGGCACAAACAGTCAGAGACAGGTATGCTTTTATATAGAGAGATTTCTTCCAGATATATTTCTAGCTGACGAGGAAGAAAAGTGAGGAACTGCCCCAAGGCAACAGAGGGCTTCAGATTCTTTGTTGATTTACAAAGGACATCTTTACATTCTTTGTCTGAGCAGTGGGATACTGCAGCAATGCACATGACAACAAGGGTTGCAAGGAAAATTTCTTTTATTGCTTGCAAGGAAAGATACGGGTGCTGCTATGGCTCCCACTAGCCAGATGTTCATCCCATACATTTCCCTGGACGGGAATAGCATGGGCATCATGACTTGTAGCCTGATGCTCCTCAGGCTTGTCTTCAGTTGTATGCTACCACTTGCTCGATCCAGCTGCGGAATTTAGAAACACGGGTGTAGATGGCAGGGGTCCTAACATTGCAGTTGGTGGTGCCCCAGGAGACGATCCCAATTAAGGTCCACGTTGATCCCTTCTGACACACAAGAGGCCCACCAGAATCACCCTAAAAGAAAAGAAAAAATGGGGTGACCTGGCTGTTTTAATTTATTTGTCAACCATTTGCCAAATGCCAATAATTTGATTATGTGGTTAAACTGGTGTTTTGTTTGTTAAAAGACTGGCCTTTACTTTAGCAAATCCATTTTTTAATTTTTATTATTATTATCATCATCAAAAACCTGCAGACACATTTAAGATTATTCAATTTAACTACAGTAGAGCCTCACTTATCCAACGTTCTGGATTATCCAGCGCATTTTTGTAGTCAATGTTTTCAATACATCGCGATATTTTGGTACTACATTCATAAATACAGTAATTACTACGTAGCATTACTGCCTATTGAACTACTTTTTTCATCAAATTTGTTGTATAACATGATGTTTTGCTGCTTAATTTGTAAAATCATAACCTAATTTGATGTTTAATAAGCTTCTCCTGAATCTCTTCTTGTTATCCAACGTATTCGCTTATCCAACGTTCTGCTGGCCCGTTTATGTTGGATAAGTGAGACTCTACTGTATACATAAATAAAAAGAATTGGAAATAGAAACATTAACAAACACATGTATTTCCCCTGTTTTAACGGTAGAGGAGTACCTAGACAAATTAAAAGACAGTCCTTGTTGAAATAAATTATCAAATGAATGGTTTTTTGTCATGTGAAAGTGATGGCAAATGGCAAAAACGCAATCTGCAGCACCATTCCTAGAAAAGAGGCAGTGTTTACCATTTAGAAATGAATATGTTTCTGTTCCTGTTTGGTCACCTTCAGCCATTTGTTTAAGAAACTGAGTACTGAGTAGTTGTCATTGTTTTGAGCTCTACTTCAACTACCAATCTTGCCCTGTGGCTCCTTCTAATCTATATTACATAGGAAATAATTCTGGCTATCCATGTATTTTAAGGATTAATGGGATAATGTATGTGAATACATTGTGAGCTTAAGGAAAGCTGTATGTAAATGGTAGGGCTTAACATTAGCAATACTTAGACCCAGGAGAGTTTGCAGCATTTTGAGGGAGCTGCATTAGGAAGACAGATTCTCGTCTATTGCTCTGTGGGAGGGGGTCGAATGCACGTTGAGAGCCATATATTTAGATATTTATATATCTGACCATGTGAGCAAACTCTGCCATTTTCCACCACACCTTTGAGTCATTGTACTCTGCAGGGAGATGAAGACCTTTCTGCTTTAACAGGCCTGTGAGGGCTGATTGTACAAGGCCAATCCTACCTAAACTATATGGATTTGCTATTGGTTGTTTTTGTTGTACTGAGTTTTTTTAAATGGACACATTCATGCACTACGGATGGTTGTAGGACATGCCCACCGAGACATGGAACAAAATGATGGAATGTGAAATGCTCCCGTTCAGAGTCAGTATTCTGTTCCATTGACTCATTTGCTTTGTCATATTTTACTCTCCAACATACTGTGGACGTTCTGCATCCTCACTAAACTGTTTTTGGATTTCCCCCTTTTCTCCAGGGCTATGTTATAAAGATAGATATGATATAATACTAATAATACAATATAATAAAATTAGTTATATATTATATTTTACATGTAATATTACTAATAATATTACAATATATTGTTACAGTACAATATAGTAATTTACTACCAGTATTGTACTATGCTAATATAATATTGTATGTAAATTTAATTTGTAAGCCGCTCTGAGTCCCCTTCGGGGTGAGAAGGGCGGCATATAAATGTAGCAATAATAATAATAATAATAATAATAATAATAATAATAATAATAATAATAATAAGCTGATAAGGAGAAGACCTGGCTCTGGCTCACGAATGGGACCCTGAAGAAGGAGACAGAAGGCCTGATCCTTGCAGCCCAGGAGCAAGCCATCAGGACAAAGGCAATTCAGGCCAAGATCGAAAAATCAGCTGATGACCCAAAATGCAGACTGTGCAAGGAAACTGATGAAACCATTGATCGTATCCTCAGCTGCTGTAAGAAAATCGCACAGACAGACTACAAACAGAGGCACAACTATGTGGCCCAAATGATTCATTGGAACTTATGCCTCAAGTCCCACCTCCCAGCAGCAAAGAACTGGTTGGATCACAAACCTGCAAAAGTATTGGAAAATGAGCACGCAAAGATAGTGGGACTTCCTAATCCAGACTGACAAAGTTCTGGAACACAACACACCAGACATCACAGTTGTGGAAAAGAACAAGGTTTGGATCATTGATGTTGCCATCCCAGGTGACAGTCGCATTGATGAAAAACAACAGGAAAAAATCAGCCGCTATCAGGACCTCAAGACTGAACTTCAAAGACTCTGGCAGAAACCAGTGCAGGTGGTCCCGGTGGGGATGGGCACACTGGGTGCCGTGCCAAAAGATCTCAGCCGGCATTTGGAAACAATAGACATTTCAAAATTACGATCTGCCAGCTGCAAAAGGCCACCCTGCTGGGATCTGCGCGCATCATCCGAAAATACATCACACAGTCCTAGACACTTGGGAAGTGTTCGACTTGTGATTTTGTGATATGAAATCCAGCATATCTATCTTGTTTGCTGTGTCATAATAATAATAATAATAATAATAATAATAATGATGATGATGATGATGATGATGATGATGATGATGATGATGATTAGGAACAATGGGTTCCCCCAAAACATTCTGCTATCTTTCTTTTGTGCATGGATATTGTTAGACTGCAAGTCCCACAAAGCCTCACCGCTGGCTGAACTGGTCTGTACGGATAGAATTTCCAGTCCAACATCTGGAGGGCCACATGTTCCCAGTGGTAGCTATACAGATTATTTAATAAGAACACTTAAATGTAATCTCCATAATTCTGGGGACAATTAGCAAGGGAAGGCTATTTGCTTTCTTATCTTTGTACGTTTACTGTAGGCATCTAGATGGCCATTGGTAAAGACATTATTCTTATTGTCTCCCCATTATAGTTTCTGGGGGGTGGGGGAACATAAGCCTTAAGCCTAAGTAAAAGGCAGTGTCATCTATATATATAAAAGAGTGATGGAATCCCAGCGACCGACAAAACAACAAAACTAAAGGCCCCCCAACCTCGAAATTTGACAACACAACCCATCATCCACGCCTCCAGGTTGATACAACAAAAAGAAAAGAAAAATAAAGTCCTAATTAGAGGGAGAGGGATAATTGTTTTTATCCAATTGCTGCCAGTTAGAAGGCTAAGCAATATATTTTAATATGTTGTTGTTTTTAATGATGTATCGGCATCGAATTGTTGCCAATTGTACGCCGCCCTGAGTCCCTTCGGGTGAGAAGGGCGGGATAGAAATATTGGAAATGAATAAATAAATAAATAAGCTCAGCCCACTTGGTCTCCTAGCAACCCACTCAGCCCAGGGGACAGGCAGAGTTAGGCCTCACTTAGGCAGCTTCTGCCAACCCTAAAGTTCAAAAACATGCAAATGAGAGTACATGAATAGGTACTGCTCCGGCGAGAAGGTAATGGCGCTCCATGCAGTCATGCCAGCCACATGACCTTGGAGGAGTCTACGAACAATGCCAGCTCTTTGGCTTAGAAATGGAGACCCCCCGAAGTCAGACATGACTGAACTTAATGTCAGGGGAAAACCTTTACCCTTTACCTAACTACCACCAATTCCTCAATACTTTATTTCCCATACCACCATACTTCGCCACAGCAACGCGTGGCCGGGCACAGCTAGTAGAATAATAGAATAATAGAGCTGGAAGAGACCACAGGGGTCATCTAGTTCAACTGCCTGCCATTCAGGAAAGAGCACAATCAAAGCACCCAGGAAAGAAGAGAAACTTCCTGCCCTCTTCACTGCAGTTCGTGACACTAGATCCTGGAGTAGAGGTGGATAGACTCCCCGGAACAGATTTGGCTTGATTGCAAAAAGAACTTCCTTTCAGTTTGATCCGAGAGCAGTTGAAATGAGGCCAAGATTGCAAGACCCTCTCTTTGAAAAACATGTTGCAACAAGATTTCTATTGTTACTATGGCACTCTTACCTGGCAGGAGGAGGCACCAGCCCCACCAGCACAGATCATGGAACTGGTGATGCGGCTGCCCCAGTATTGCTGGCACTGATTCACTGTCACCAATGGAAGAGCCACTTGTTGCAGCCTGACTGCAGAGCCACTTGCTGGTGAAACAAGAAAATCCCAGATGGGAATGGTCAGACCCGGGTTCAAAAGAAGGACTAGCGTGTTCTAGCAACTTTCTTATGCTTTCCCTCCTCTGTGTTCCCAGGCATGGGCAAACTTCGACCCTCCTGGTGTTTTTGACTTCAATTCCCACAATTCCTAATAGCTGGTAGGCTGTTAGGAATTGTGGGAGTTGAATTCCAAAACACCTGGAAGGCTGAAGTTTGCCCATGCCTATTCTATTCTCTAGGTTAGAGCTTTCCAAACATTTTATATTGGTGACACACCTTTTAGACCTGCACAGTAATTCTGTGTTGTCGAAGGCTTTCATGTCCGGGATCACAGGGTTGTTGTATGTTTTTCGGGCTGTGTGGTCATGTTCCAGAAGTATTCTCTCCTGACGTTTCACCCACATCTATGGCAGGCATCCTCAGAGGTTGTGAGGTATGGATAAACTAAGTAAGGAAAGGAAAGAATATATATCTGTGGAGAGTGCAGGGTGTGGCAAGAGTCCTTTGTCACTGGGAAGCCAGCATTAATGTTTCAGTTAATCACCCTAATTAGCATTGGAAAGGTTTTTGTCTCTTGCCTGGGGGATCCTTTGTTCAGTCATTAGCTGCCCTCTGCCCTCAGAGTGTTGGTTCGCATCTACTGTTTTGATTTTAGAGTTTTTTAATACTGGTAGCCAGATTTTGTTCATTTTCATGGTTTCTTCCTTTCTGTTGTGATTAACTGAAACATTAATACTGGCTTCCCAGTGACAAAGGACTCTTGCCACACCCTGGACTCTCCACAGATATATATTCTTTCCTTTACTTACATCGTTTATTCCATACCTCACAACCTCTGAGGATGCCTGCCATAGATGTGGGTGAAACATCAGGAGAGAATACTTCTGGAACATGGCCACACAGCCTGAAAGACATACAACAACACAGTAATTCTGTTTTACTAGCAAACCAGGGGTTAAGCCAACCCCTTATAAGAGATAGGGACAGATACATGCATTGTAGTAATGAAATTTATGGGGACACAACGTATAAGAACCTTTCATTTATATTTTTAAACATACATGATCTTTAAGATAATGGCATACTTTTCCAAGGGTTTTTTCATTTCTCATTACATTTGCATGACACACCTCTACAATGCAGCCGGCACACACAGTTTGGAAAGCCCTGCTCTAGGTGCTCCTCAATATAGTTCTTAGAGTTAGTTCAAGGAGAATGGAGGCAACTGTATTAATCTATTAGCAAATTCTAACACTTTCCCTCCTCACGGGGAGCACATCTTTATGAAACAAATAGATCTTGAACACACAAATATATATAGTCATGTCTAGATAGATATATAGGGCTTGCAAATATTGTAGGGGAAATGCACGCACACACACACACAGAGGAATTTGCAAACGTTTCAGGGGGAAATGCATATGTGAAATTAGTATCTATAATTATAGATCTATATCTAGCTCTGCATTGTTTATATAAGCATTGAATGTTTGCCTGTTACTATGTTGGAAGCCGGCCTGAGTCCCCATGGGGAGATAGGGTGGGATCCAAATGAAGTTTTTATTATTATTATTATTATTATTATTATTATTATTACTATTATTATTATTAGGTTATTGTTGATACCATATTGTTTTTGTTGCCCCCTACTTTTCCACTTATAGAGCTAGTTTATTGCTTTTCTTTGAAATACGGTAAATATTCAAAAACATTTAACCTACTGATGCCTTGATTAATGAAATTTTATTGGCATCTATTTTTATTTTGAAATTTACCCATAACTGCTGCATTTCTCACCCTCGGCTTATACTCGAGTCAATAAGTTATGATTTGAGGGTGGGATCCAAATGAAGTTTTTATTATTATTTTATTATGATACAGCAAACAAGATAGATATGCTAGATTTCGTATCACAAAATCACAAGTTGAACACTTCCCAAGTGTCTAGGACTGTGTGATGTATTTTCGGATGATGTGTGCAGATCCCAGTAGGGTGGCCTTTTGCAGTTGGCAGATCGTGATTTTGTCAATGTCTATGGTTTCCAAATGCCGGCTGAGATCTTTTGGCACGGCACCCAATGTGCCAATCACCACTGGGACCACCTGCACTGGTTTCTGCCATAGTCTCTGAAGTTCAATCTTATTATTATTATTATTATTATTATTATTATTATTATTATTATTATTATTATTATTACAGTAGAGTCTCACTTATCCAACATAAACGGGCCGGCAGAACGTTGGATAAGCGAATATGTTGGATAATAAGGAGAGATTAAGGAGAAGCCTATTAAACATCAAATTAGGTTATGATTTTACAAATTACGTACCAAAACATCATGTTATACAACAAATTTGACAGAAAAAGTAGTTCAACACGCAGTAATGCTATGTAGTAATTACTGTATTTACGAATTTAGCACCAAAATATCATGATGTATTGAAAACATTGACTACAAAAATGCGTTGGATAATCCAGAACGTTGGATAAGCGAGTGTTGGATAAGTGAGACTCTACTGTATTATTGTTGTTGTTGTTGTTGTTGTTATTATTATTATTATTATTATTATTATTATTATTATTATTAGTTTATTGTTGATACCATATTGTTTTTGTTGCCCCTACTTTTCCACTTATAGAGCTAGTTTATTGTTTTTCTTTGAAATACGGTAAATATTCAAAAACATTTAACCTACTGATGCATCAATTAATTAAATTTTATTGGTATCTATTTTTATTTTGAAATTTACCCATAACTGCTGCATTTCCCACCCTCGGCTTATACTCGAGTCAATAAGTTATCCCAGTTTTTTGTGATAAAATGAGGTGCCTCGGCTTATATTCGGGTCGGCTTATACTCGAGTATATAAGTTACTTCTATTTTTGTAGTTTAGCTTGTGTATTCTCCTTTTGGCTTTGCATTTCTCCAGCTGGATGCACCCCATAGAGGCCCACATACCAGTTCCACTGGTCCGGCCCCAGCCGGTGGTGACGCACTTCAGCCCTGACGGCAGAGTCTCTGTGGAAGAAGCCAGGCAGACTGGAGACACGCGAGCATTCAACTGAGCCGGAGAAGACAGTTTCAGCAGGGTGATATCATTGTTCAGGTTTCTGCTGTCCCAGCTGGGGTGAGTAATGGCCTGGAAAACATAACATAAAGGTGTGATGGGCACAGCCAGAGATCCCAGAGGTCTCCTTCCCTTCTGGACCCTTAAATGTATTTATTTATTTATTTATTTACAGCATTTCTATTCCGCCCTTCTCACCCCGAAGGGGACTCAGGGCGGATCACATTACACATATAGGCAAACATTCAATGCCTTTTTAACATAGAACAAAGACAAGACAAACAGGCTCTGAGTAATGCGATAATTCTTGTGTCCAGATAATTTGATTTTTAGTTGGTTTAGCAGATTCTTTCAGTAGGGTGGTTCTATCAGTTTTTTCAGCTTTAATTAATGCCGTTTTGATGACATGTTTAGGATAGCCTCTACTTCTAAACTCCTGGCTTAAGGTAAGGCTTTCATGAATGAAGTAGAAGTAGAGGCTATCCTAAACATGTAATCAAAAAGGCTCTAATGAACACTGAAAGAATCTGCTAAACCAACTAAAAATCAAATGATCTGGACACAAGAATTGTTGCATTACTCCAAACACATAATCCAAATTATAAAAAAGCACTGGCATCTTCTTCAAGATATTTCAGGTTGCGATAAATTACCTATTTTTGGAAACAGACGTACTAAAAATATTAGAGAATTTTTAATCCATACAGATTTAATCACTCCCATTAGTACACCGAAGAGCACCCTGAGAGGCCATTAACCTTGTGGTCACTGTAAGTGTTGTCCTCAATCTTGGAAGACCAAGGAGATATATAATTATAGGAACAAAGTGGGTACCACACTAAAACATTTTTCCACTTGTAATAGCAGCAATGTAATCTACCTCTTTACATGTGACTGTGATGGTATATCGGAAAGACAACCAGACCCTTGAGAATTAGAATCTCTGAACATAAATCCAGAATCAAAAATTTATTTACAGAATCTCTTTTATATTCACACTTCACTCAATACAAGCATTCATCTACCTCATTTAAATTTTGTGCTCTGGAATGCATTACTCAAAAACCTTACATGGACTTGGAAAAACTATTATCCCAAAGGGAAATGTACTGGATCTTTAAGTTTAAAACCTTTTCCCCTCAGGGACTTAATGAATCACTTAATTTTAGCTGTTTCCTTTAAATTACCAAGTACTCTTTAAAAACCTTTGAATGAACCTACAGAATCACTCGCAGTTGAAATCACCACAAGCAGAGTCACTTAGTGAAAGCAATTAGGCACTATGCAAGTATAATATTGTTATATGGGTTACCTTTACTTCTGTTAATACTGCTGGTAAAATACTTGTTACTCTATGTTTTGTTTTAGATAAAAATTCATTGTTGCTGAGTATAACAACTCCTGAAGAAGGGGATTTTCTCCCTGAAACAGGGTACAAAAATAGCCGGGACCCCTGTAGACTTGGGATTTATTTGGACTTTACTTTCGAAAACTTTTTTTGAGAGCGGTGCTCCATCATTATTTTCTTCATTCCAGTATACAGCAACACAACCAACCATCTGTTTAAATTCTTTGGAAGATATTTTCATTGACTATGTATCCCTGAAGCCTATATACATTGGAACCAATACCAGACTTGAATAACTTTTGTGTTAGAGCTGTTGCTCCTTTTCATTTTGTCGGGCACGGCCAAATTGAGCTTTGTACGGGAAACTTTAATAATATATGTTATTTGGACACATTTTCTTTGTACACAGACTATCGTATGTTTGTATAGATGCTCCCTTTAAAGCCCAAAGTCCTCTACTCTGGCAGTAGCACTCCCTCTGGAACTAGCTCTTAACTCAAAATGCTGCTCTTATGTCAAAGCAAAACCAAGGCTAAGCGACTACTCTTAAATCAAAATGTGATTAAGGTGGGATGCTCTTAAGTTGAGCTTACACTGTACTGTGTTGACCCTGTTGGGCAATGAAAGTCTCCCAAGCCTTTATCCAGGGATTGAAACAATTCCCAAGAATATTGAGGGACAATGCACAGTCAAGTTCTCTTTATATCTTTTCTAGCTTTATAGAAGAAATTCAGTCTCAAAATATAAAATGTATTACTTATTTATACTTATTGGTTGAATGAATTTCTCCGTAGGCTTTTCTGCTCAGATGGGATTCAAAGCGACATACACTAATTTAGAAAATATTAAGCTCAAATATGAGTTGACCAAAGTTTTAAAAATAATAATATTGTGTAAAAAATAAAAACAGTGAAAAACATAAATATTTAAAGCCAATACACTTAGATGCTCCTCCGAGAGTACGTTTATTCAGCGTCCAGTGGGCTACTTCTCTTAAGCCGACTCACCTTGACGATGGACCGTCTCTGGATGGGCTCTGCTCCAGAGTTTCTGTCATACTCTCCAAGAATAACAAAATGTGATCCGGCTCTGAAGGAAAAAGGAGGGTATGTTTGATTGTGCCCACCCTTTGCAGATGTGTGTCTCCCTTCCTCCAAATAACATAGTTTAAACACTTATGAGTGAGGGGAAAAGATAAACTAAAGCAGCAATGGGGAACATATTCACCTATTGTTAGAGTGCATCTGTCGTCATCCCTCCTTTCTGGCTCTGCTGGCCCAATAGCATTGGGGAGGGTTCACCTATTCCTTAATGGCTAAGAGCAACCTTGGGAACAAATGTGTTGGCTCAGTTTGTCTGAAGCTGAAGAATGAGAGTGGTTGGGTGTCCAAAAGGATGAAGAAAGGGGTCACTAGAATGTAAACCAGAGACACCTCAATGCAGTGGTTCCCACCCTTTGTACCTCCAGGTTTTTGGACTTCAACTCCCAGAAATCCCAGCCAGTTTACCAGCTCTTAGGAATTGTGGGGGCTGAAGTCCAAAACACCTGGAGGACCACTGCTTTAATAGCTGTGTACAAGAGGGAATTTCAACGGGCGCTGCCCTTATGCAACTACCGGTAGGTGGCAAGCAACATCTGTTGAAACCCCTTCTTCTACATAACCATTTAAAGTACAAGAGACCTCTCCAATTTTCTCTCACACAATCCAGAACTCAGCACTATGAAATATTCAGTGTAGCCCTAATAAGAACAGGCCCACTTAAAGAATTTGTTAGTCACTGTAAAGAGCTTTAATAACAGCTGAGGCTCCTTCAGGCAGGGGGGGAAATCTTTTTATCCTACCGCTGCCACCAAATTGCAAGGATGTCAGGACGGGGGATAAATCTTTTTAAAAATCCCACCACTGACTCCAATTGCGGAGATGTGGATGAGTTTCTATTAATTAATTATATTTATATTATTATTATATCTCTATATATAAAAGGAGAATGGTGTCGCTCCACCAGGCAAAACAACAAAACTAAAGGCCCCCCAAACTAGAAAATTAACAACACAACCCCTCATCCACGTCTCTACGTTCTTACACTCAACAAAGGATTCCCCCCCCCTCAAACAGGGAAACACCCACTCTTTGAAGGTCCAAACCCATTCGATACTCATCACTCTTTCATCTCAAAACACAAAATAAAGAGCAACACTCTGAAAACAAAGAAATTCCATCCAGGAAACAATCAGGGCCACCTAACACCTCCCAACAAAGGATTCCCTGCCTCTAAGTCACGGAACCACCTAAAAAAAGCCACAGCAACGCGTGGCCGGGCACAGCTAGTATTTTATATCCGCTGCCACCAGTTATTAAAGATGTTTTATTTAAAAGCTGCCACCAGATGTAAGGATGTTTATAATGCAGCCACCAGATGTTAAGGGGATTATCAACTCTTGCCACCACTATTGGAAGATATAGCCACTAGCTACTTAGAGAGGAGACTTTTTAAATTTTATTTTTCTTCTTTCTTGTTTGCTTTTGATGGTAATATAGATTCCAGAGACTGAGATGTTAAAAAGAACAATAACATGTTTATTCAGGCACAAGCTTAATAGTTACAGTAATTTCTTTTTAGAGGCACTTAGATTAACAGTTGCAAAGCTATATTGAGGTGTTTCAAACTTCTTAAAACATTACTTCTTTCTCTACTGCTTTAAACTGCAGTCACCCTGTGAATTTCAGTCACAACCTATCTGTTCCTTATCTGGAAACAGACTACCTTAAAATAAGTCACCAAACTTATTGTAATTGACTCAAAATCAACCATTTGAGCCACCCTGATCCCTTCACTGAGGATCAGTCTTAACTGCAATTCCTCCAATTACAGACTAAACTCTTTTCCCCTCCTTTTTCTCCAAATGGCGGTTGGCTCCGCCCTCGTTACTATGGCAACCTGCCTCAGAATGCTGAGCTGGCTACCATCCCCCACACACTGGTGACTCCAATACTTACCATTTTAAAACACAGTTAAACATGACTTTTAAAACACAATTAAACATGACATCTGTAAACTAAAAAAATTCACACTTCATTACAGTCACCACCTGCATTGGTCCTGTTATTTCTAATGAGACTGACTCTAGTTTGGAGTAAAGTTGGAGGTAGCTGTGGCAGACACCCACTCCGGGCAAATAGCAGCAACCTCTCCATCTATTTCAGAGAAAAAGATAGGAAGCAGTGCCCACTCCATTAGTTTGGCTGAGCGGCCACTTCTATTAGTTTCCTGTGGTCCCATGGCTGCCTCAATGCCAGTTGGCCATTTAAAAAATTACACCAGGCAGGCAGGGGAAAGCAGAGGGAACCATCTCACCCCATTCCCTACCGTCTTTCCCTGTCTTTGATTCGAATTCCTCTGGTTTCTCGGGTTCGGAGTTGGGTAACACCTGATTCCTGAAGATGGACTTCTGGCTCTGTTTCCATGCCCTGCAGAAACAGAGCCCCACCAGAAATGCCTTTACATCATGTGGTGGGCTCCGTGGGGCTTGTTTATTTATTGTGTCAGAAGCGAACCGAGGATACAGTTGCAAAGTGTTTAAAAACACAAAGTTTAAAACTTGGCATTATATTAAATCCATGGGGCTAACATGGGGCTCCATTTCTGAAGTGCATGGAAATGGAGCCAGATGTCCGTATGGTGAAGTAGTTTGGCACTGCATTTGTTTGCCTCTTTCTTCTTCCCTTTTGCTTTCATGTCACGTCCTTTAACGTGCAGAATGGAACTGTTTCATTTTTATCCACCTTATGATCTTAGGTGCAAAAAGTGCTTTAAACAAAGATGCCATCAAAATAACCTTCCAATAAAACATGACCTTGGAGGTGTCTACGGACAATGCCAGCTCTTCGCCTTAGAAATGGAGATGAGCACCAATCTGCCGAGTCGGACACGACTAGACTTAATGTCAGGGGAAAACCTTTACCTTTGCCTTTCTTTCAAACTGGTCCAAAAGACCTTCCTAGCAACCCATAACTCCAAGAAAGAAAATCAAAATGTCCATTCTTACCTCACTTGACAATGTGCAGCGGTAGCAACCCAGTTCTCGTTTATAAGAGAACCACCACAAAAATGGGAACCGGTGCTAGTCTGGAAGAAGAGAAAGGAAGAGAACATTTGGGTGACATGCAGGGAGAAGACAAAGGTGCAGCTCCAGAGCTCTGTATCTCATGGCGATGGTGCTATTGCAGTGGTTCTCAACCTGTGGGTCTCTGGATGTTTTGGCCTTCAACTCTCAGAAATCCTAACAGCTAGTAAACGGGCTCATATTTTTGGGAGTTGTGGGCCAAAACACCTGGGGACCCACAGGTTGAGAACCACTGTGCTATTGGGACATGCCTTTGAGGCTGCCCAGGGCTGAATTGCTACACAAACAGTCTCCCAGCTTTCCAAATGGGTAACGAAATAATTTGAATGAAACAAACCAATTGGTCAGTTCTTACATTTACTTTTCACACTAAGTACCATAAAAATGAATCAAAGCCTGCTTTTCCACAAAAATGGAACCAGAACCAGATAAGGCAGGATGTATAATCATCATCCCATGTTTTACTCAGTTTGGGATTAATAGATAAAAAGTATCATCAGAGAAAGATTAAAAAGAAATTAAATCATCTTATTTATTTATTTATTTATGTATTTACAGCATTTATATTCCGCCCTTCTCACCTCGAAGGGAACTCAGGGCGGATCACATTACACATATAGGCAAACATTCAATGCCTTTTAACATAGAACAAAGACAGGACAAACATAGGCTCCGAGCGGGCCTCGAACTCATGACCTCCTGGTCAGAGTGATTCATTGCAGTGATTCATTGCAGCTGCTCTCCATCCTGCGCCACAGCCCGAGCCCATGCAGTCTGGGTATCTTGCAGTCTGAAGCCAATTAAAATGAATTAAAACAACAAGAAAAGTCCAACACATCTTGCAAGGCTTGTCAAAACTATCTGGAGAAATTCCTAAGTCAAGGGCTTTACATGTGCATCTTTCTTCTTCTTCTGAGATCTCTCCAAAGAGATCCCTCTTCAGCAAAAGGCATGGCTAAAACAGTCTAGAGAGGAATGAGGAATAGCTTTAAAAGAAACTCCAGACTACATAGCCCCAAATTCTTCTATCTAGGAGAATTAGTTGGCCTTGTGTCTGCAACATGTTTCTAGGGCATGTCCTCCAATAACTCATTCTTGAATGTTTCAGAAGTATTGCTTAGGTTAGAAAGCACGGTCGCCTTACCTGCAGTGAGACTTGCCAGGGCCATGAACCCGACACCGCATTCTCCCCATTGACAATTCTCTCTACATCTCTCACACTTGGTTTAATCGAAGGGACCCCACAGCCTAGGAATATCAAGAAACCACCAGTAAGAATACAGTTTTCATGTCAATATGATCTAAGGTTGCCAAAATAAAAACTGGGAATAGGTTCTCTACTATTGTTGGCTGTGCAGAAGAGGTGCTATTTGCTATGCAAGTGGGTTAACAAGCAACGGCTGCTGAAATTCCCTTTTCCACTTTTTTTTTGTTTTTTTTTAATCTTTATTATTTTTATATTTTTTTCTTTTTTCTCAATTCGCATCACCCCCCTCCTTTTCTCTTTCTTTTCTATACCTATTAGGGTTCTCACTCTTTTTATGTTTAAAAGCACTTAATAAAAACTATTTAAAAATACTGGCAGCCAGATTTTGTTCATTTTTATGGTTTCCTTCTTCCTGTTGAATAGTCCACCCTGGACCTTCCATAGATATATACACCTCCCTTGCCTAGTTTCCAACAGACCTCACAACCTCTGAGGATGCCTGCCATAGATGTCAGCAAAACATCAGGAGAGAACGCTTCTGGAACATGTCCATAGAGCCCGGAAAACTTACAGCAACCCAGTGAGAAGCTATCTTTCTTTTAACTGTTTGCCTCTTCTCCTTTAGTGCAGAGATGTTGAATAGGATGGCCAGTGTCCTTGTTGAGATGGCACCTCATGGGTCTTGTGGGAAAGCAAGGGCAACCTCACGAACCAAGGAGAGGAAGGAAGCGACAATGGAAGCCAAACCTTGAGCTGGTTGTGGGTGCGCTTCTGCTACTTACTCACCCCAGACGCCGCCAAGGAGGACGAGGTAAGCAGCCACTGCCCACAGGAAAGCCATTTCAGTTAGTGCCCCCAGGGAGTTTCATCGCACCCAATGCCACATGTTTTATACCCGCGTAACAGCTGTGCCCAGGAGCATGTTGGCAGCCAGACTCGCCTTCCTCTCCCCTCGCCCAAGACCTTGAACTGATAATAGCAGCAAACCAAATATAGTCTTGTGTTGTGGGCAGGTGCACCTGTTTCCTCTAACAGCTTACTTTTTAGGACTCAACAGGAGACACAATATTCATAATATTTTTTGCAATGATCAAGTCCAACCTACTCAAGGAAAAGATCCAAGACTAAAGGATGCTACATCAGAGCTGGGGGAAATGTAGCCAAGGGCTGCATGTGATTATTATAGTATAGAAGTCCAATGTAGATTAATGGGGGGAAGGCTGCATCATGTTCTGCATGACTGTCAATCAGCCCTGTGCAGCCCGCTGTGGGGCTGATCCTCATCTACACTGATTTAAATGGTTCGTGTAGATGGGGCCAAGGTTGGACGACCATTTGTCAGGAGTGCTTTCATTGTATATTTCATCATGGCAGAGGGTGGACTGAATGGCCCTGGTGATCTCTTCCTCTATAACACCAAGGGTAACTATGAGGGAACCAGACAAGATCCTGAAGTGTAGAGATAAATCATTGAATCGTAAAATTAGGTCACCCATGCAATCGTATTTCCTTTTTTTGTGGTTGTGAAAGCTGGACGGTAAGGAAAGCTAATGGGAAGAAAATTGACTCGTTTGAAATATGATGCTGGAGTTTTATGGATACCATGGACAGCTAAAAAATAAACAGAGCAAATCAAGTCTGAAGCCAGTTGTACTTTGGTCATATCATGAGAAAACAAAATGGGTCCCCATTTGGACTACAACTCCCACAATCACTAACCGACTATTTGGGACTATGGGAGTTGAAGTCTAAATGGGGGCCCATTTCGCAGAGAAGTGCTTGATTGAGGTAAAAGAAATGGCCTCGCACCCCTTCCGTGGGCATCTGGTAAACAATCTGAAGTAATGGCGGCGTGGCTTTTTCCCTCCCGGCTCTTTCGTCCTCCCTCTCTCCTCCCGCCAGCATTCGCGCTATGTCCTTTTCGCAAAGTCCCTGACTGAATTCAAAGAAAATCAGTTTTTAAAAGCTGGAAACGGGGAAAGCTTTCCTTCACTCATTTCTTCTCTGCCTCGTTCACCTCCACAGTTTTGAGGACTTGCCAGATGTGGTTGTGTAGGCCTAATGCCCTCCTCCTTCGCGTTATGCAATCCGCCAGCCCCGGCCAGTGCAGTAACAGTTTTCTATGTTCAGTTATGATGCTCTCGCGCTGCTGTCTGTCATTGATGTAGGTTTTCCAAGGGTGGGGGCTCCTCCGCGCATGCGCACAATGCAGTTTTCGGTTTTTTGGGGTTTTGAGTGTCTTCCAGTTTGATTTTTTTTTATGTCTAAACACAGCTGGGATGACCATATCTTTTGTGGCCAAGTTTCGTGGGTTTTGGGTGTTTAGATTTGCTATTTACCTTAAAGCAGAAATGGTCAGAATATCTATATATATAAAAGAGTGATGGCATCATGGCGACCCACAAAACAACAAAACTACAGGCCCCCCAACCTCGAAATTTGACGACACAACCCATCATCCATGGCTCTAGGTTGATACAACAAAAAGAAAAGAAAAATAAAGTCCTAATTAGAGAGAGAGGAATAATTGCTTTTATCCAATTGCTGCCAGTTAGAAGGCTAAGCTCCTCCAACTTGGTCTCCTAGCAACCCAATAAAAATAATAAAAACACTAAAAAATAATTAAAAACACTAAAAAATTAATACAATAAAATACTATAATAACAGAAAATAACTATATAATAAATAATATATAATAAATATAATAAATAAAAAGATAACTTACAATAAAATTAATTAAAAAATACAAATAACATCAAATAAAAATTACACAACAATTTTAAACCAATACCACCACCACTTTGCCACAGCAACGCGTGGCCGGGCACAGCTAGTTTTTATATATACAGATAATTTGGAATTGTCATTCATGCCTGTGGGAGTCCACACTGGGCTGCTGAAAAATGCTTTGGCGCAGGGCTGCCCCTGAAGGCAGCTGGGAAAGTTTGAGAGACAAAACATCCTGCCTGCCATGTTTTCACTGCTGACTTTGCCTTGGGGAAAATGCTCTGAATGTGTGCCAGATCTGAAAGATTCCCGACCAAGCCAACTCCTGATGGGTATCCACTTCTGTGTCCAGGTGGGCTTATTTGGTCTGCAGTGGTTGAAGGATTCTGAGCAGCTACGACTTTAATTTTGCAGTGTTACAACATGGAGATTTGAAACCGTTGTGGTTACCCACCACAACTCTAAGGCCTGGGTTGTATCTTGTTTTAAAGTGGGGCCAAAGATGGGTATCAGGAGTGTGGTTTGTCAAGTGCTGGGACTCAACAGATGTGGCCCAAGGACAGCGGCCCCAACACCTGTTCTGGAAATTCGGCACAGCTGATCAGTTTGTTTATGCATCCAGTCCAAGGTGTTCCATTTCTCTTTTATGGCCCTAAGCCACCTGGACTTTGGAAATCACAAAGATTGTTTCCCCTAGGAAATTCTGCTCCCCTTTGATTAGATCTTGTAATAATGTACTTTTGAGGTTCCATTTTCTGCAGAGGTAAAGATTTTATCCACTAAATATAGTATTTGTGTTTAAATGTTGTTTATGTTTCATGTTTTAATGGTCTTAATGGTTTTAATTCATAGCTATATCTTATTGTTTAGATGTTATGATTTGGTTTTCATGTGTATGTTTGGCATTACATTTTGCCATTATTAGGTTGGAAACCGCTTTGAGCCCCCCCACCCCCCCCACCCCAGGGGTGAGAAAAGCGGTATAGAAATGCAGAAAATAAATCATGGTCTCAAAGGCAAGATAACCTATTTCCATAAAGTTCATTATTTTTTTAATGTCTTCTTTATGGAAACAGGTTAAAGGTATATATCTAGAAGTGAAAATCTTTTTGACAAATAGTTTTTATGACCACCCAGCTGTCATGGTTTGCAAAGACACTGTGCTGTATGTGTTAACTGGAAAATGAAGCTGATTGGCTGAGCCTGCAAAGACCTGGGGATTAGTTTTGATACTGTTTCTGTTCTGCTGCTGCAGAACCAGTTTGGACAAGTTTTCAGTGCTGACTCAGTACTGCTGGTGAAGAGAAATGTACTCGGAGAGGCCTTGCTATTTTGAGGCTTGTTTGCTGCTGAGAAAAGAGGGAGGAGAACCAGGACTGTATTCTTCTCCGAAGCAGATTTGTGGACTGAGAAAGGACCATTTATGATTGTGGACTTCTGTAAGTGATCAGAGGGACCATTGTAAATACTACAGGTTTTGATCTCTTGGAATCAGTAAAGTTCCTGTATTTTTCTTCTGCAAACCTGAGTGGCATGTTATTGTTCTGCGGCTGTCTCTGGATCACAGGCACACATAAGAGCTTACATTTATCATCATCAATCCGTAACACCAGCCCCCAACATTTCCTCTTCATCCTCTAGCTCAGTGGTTCTCAACTTGTGGGTCATCAGGTGTTTTGGCCTACAACTCCCAGAAATCTCAGCCAGTTTATCAACTGTTAGGATTTCTGGCTCTGGAATGCACTGCCAAAAAAGATCAGGCAATCCCCTACATTATCCAATTTCCGTAAGGAACTGAAGACCTGGTGGTGACGGCAGGTTTTTGAGTAATTACATTGGACTACCACTGATTTCTGGGCCTGAATATATTACACAAGATTTCCCTAGCCTAAAATGATGCATTTTAATATATTGGGTTTATGGTTCCCGTCCCCTTGATCTGGTCATGTAAGTGTTATTTATTGTTATAATTGTATTATTTTACTTTGTTTAATAATGTGTTATTATGTTGTTATGTAATGTTTGTGTTGCTTTTATGACTGTAAACCGCCCTGAGTCCCATCCGGGAGATAAGGCGGTATATAAATAACGTTTTGTTATTATTATTATTTTATTATGACACAGCAAACAAGATAGATATGCTGGATTTCATATCACAAAATCACAAGTCGAACACTTCCCAAGTGTCTAGGACTGTGTGATGTATTTTCGGATGATGCGCGCAGATCCCAGCAGGGTGGCCTTTTGCAGTTGGCAGATCGTAATTTTGTCAATGTCTATTGTTTCCAAATGCCGGCTGAGATCTTTTGGCACGGCACCCAGTGTGCCCATCACCACCGGGACCACCTGCACTGGTTTCTGCCAGAGTCTTTGAAGTTCAATCTTGAGGTCCTGATAGCGGCTGAGTTTTTCGTATTGTTTTTCGTCAATGCAACTGTCACCTGGGATGGCGACATCAATGATCCAAACCTTTTTCTTTTCCACAACTGTGATGTCTGGTGTGTTGTGTTCCAGAACTTTGTCAGTCTGGATTCGGAAGTCCCACAGTATCTTTGCGTGCTCATTTTCCAATACTTTTGCTGGTTTGTGATCCCACCAGTTCTTTACTGCTGGGAGCTGGTATTTGAGGCATAAGTTCCAATGAATCATTTGGGCCACATAGTTGTGCCTCTGTTTGTAGTCTGTCTGTGCGATTTTCTTACAGCAGCTGAGGATATGATCAATGGTTCCGTCAGTTTCCTTGCACAGTCTGCATTTTGGGTCATAAGCTGATTTTTCAATCTTGGCCTTAATTGCCTTTGTTCTGATGGCTTGCTCCTGGGCTGCAAGGATCAGGCCTTCTGTCTCCTTCTTCAGGGTCCCATTTGTGAGCCAGAGCCAGGTCTTCTCCTTATCAGCTTTTCCCTCAATTTTGTCAAAGAACTTTCCATGCAATGTTTTGTTGTGCCAGCTGTCAGCTCTAGTTTGTAGTGCGGTTTTCTTGTACAGGTTTTTTGTCTGCTGTGCTTTGAGAAGTTTCTGATTTTTGACTTCAATCAAAGCAGGTTCTTCACTTTGCTTTACATATTCTGCCAGGGCATGTTCTTATTCTTTGACTGCTTGTTTTACTTGTAAGAGTTCTCTACCTCCTGATCTTCTAGGCAGATATAGCCTATTATTATTATTATTATTATTATTATTATTATTATTATTATTATTATTATTATTTATAAAACATCTGTGGACCCACAGGTTGAGAATCACTGCATCAGATTTAGGAGAATTGTGAAGGAGGCCTGAATCCAGTTAGCACTTGTAATGATTCAGATAAATTAAAAACAAAGAAACATGATTTTCTTTTCTCTTAACTCTGTTGGTATCAAAGAAACTTGCGTGGAGGGAAAACACATTTGTGTATGCATTAGATCAATGACATTGCCAACCTTTCATAGAATATTGATAAAATATGTAGCATTGTAAACGCACAAATCACAGAGAACGATCATCTGATAAACGAACCCCCTCCAACCCCCAGGCATGGACAATGTTAAGCTGTTTTCTAGTCCCCCAAATTCAAATTCAGACTCCCACTTCCACCTTGTCAAGAGCTGTGATCCTCAGAGGTTAAGATGAAAAGACAATCTGAGAGCAGCATTGTAGGTGACATCAGGCACATTTGGATTTGCCAAGACAGAAGGGTGGCTCTGGAGCAGGAACCAAAATGTTGCTAAAAATGGGCTCGTAGTTCTCAGGCAGGACTTGAGGATTTTGTGCCATGACCTCCAGGACATTTTTATGGATTTCTTTGGAGATGTCTCCACGCAAATCTAGGAGCATGGAAATGTGGTCATCGCTGGAGAAACAACAGGAAGAAAACTCGTCACACATTTTGGCATCTTGTTGTCAGGGCTGTCCCAAAGCATTTTGTTGTCACAACCTTTCAGATATTGAAACGTGGCCTATGATGTCTGTATGCCTTACCTGACATCAGGATATTTTGTTACAAATCCCAGCACTTCCAAAATAAGGATGCTGTGGTCTTTGAGACTGATGAGCTCTTGAAGGTCAGCAATCACTTTGAAGGTCTGTTTGTCCTCCTCCAGGCCCTGGAAAAGGAGGTGAGGGAGGAAGCATGGCGGGGGGTTGGACTAGATGGCCCATGTGGTCTCTTCCAACTCTATTATTCTATCCTTCTAAGATGAAATAAAGTCAGACAGGCAGTCCTGAAGTTATGAACAAAATAGGTTATGTAGGTTTGCTCTTAAATTGAATTTGTATGTAAGTTTGACCAGGGACCACTTTGACCAGGGACCACTCTCCAACATTAGTGCCAAAAGGGTTACGAATCAGTTTTTGGTCAATTTTAGATTCAGTATGGTTATTTGGGGTGCCGATTCAGAAAACGGCATTGGATAGACCATCAGCTCTAGTTTCTGATACAAAACATATGCCACGCAGTAGTTGCCATCTACTCATCCACTGAAAACCATGTTTAATAATCTAGAGCTGATGTGGTCTATCCAATGCAATGGCCAGCTCTGCGGAAAGGAGCGGAAATAAAATAAATAATAAATAAAGAGGAAGGGGGTTTGCAGAGCAGATTTTCGTTCTCGTGGCCCACTGCAAGGCTGCAGCCCACGGGTTGGGAACCACTGTTGTAGACAGAGGTGTGTTAACTGTTGTAGTTTAGTTTCATAGAAAAGGGAAATTGTTTGGGTTTCTGTTTTTTATGGTGGTGGTTTTTACTTTGCTCTTATTGGCACTCTTAATTACAGTAGAGTCTCACTTATCCAAGCTAAACGGGCCGGCAGAAGCTTGGATAAGCGAATATCTTGGATAATAAGGAGGGATTAAGGAAAAGCGTATTAAACATCAAATTAGGTTATGATTTTACAAATTAAGCACCAAAACATGTTATACAACAAATTTGACAGAAAAAGTAGTTCAATATGCAGTAATGTTATGTTGTAATTACTGTATTTATGACTTTAGCACCAAAATATCACGATATATTGAAAACATTGACTACAAAAATGGCTTGGATTATCCAGAGGCTTGGATAAGCGAGGCTTGGATAAGTGAGACTCTACTGTACATGTTTTTCTTTGTGTTGTTTTGTAAGTCTTTGACCTTTCTTTGTTTCCTTTGTATATTTGAATAAAGATTATTTTTAAAACAATAATTACCACCAATATAAAAGCTTTGATGGAGATACGTAGTATTTATGTATTTATTTATTACAATACTAGCTGTGCCCGGCCACGCGTTGCTGTGGCGAAGTATGGTGGTATGGGAAATAAAGTATTGAGGAATTGGTGGTAGTTAAGGTAAAGGGTAAAGGTTTTCCCCTGACATTAAGTCCATTATAAATGGGTTATATAGCTGCGTGGAAGAGCCTTGAGTCTACACTGCCATATAATCCAGTTAAAATCGGATAATCTGTATTTTATAGGCAGTGCGCAAGAGGCCTAAGTGAGGCCTAACTCTGCCTGTCCCCTGGGCTGAGTGGGTTGCTAGGAGACCAAGTGGGCGGAGCTTAGCCTTCTAACTGGCAGCAATTGGAATAAAAACAATTATTCCTCTCCCTCTAATTAGGACTTTATTTTTCTTTTCTTTTTGTTGAATGAACGTAGAGGCATGGATGAGGGGTTGTGCTGCCAAGTTTAGTGTTTCTGGGATGTGCAGTTTTGTTGTTTTGTCCTAGGCTGAAATTTCATTACCCTTTTATATATATAGATTTATATCCTGCCCTTCTCACCCAACAGGGGACTCAGGGCGGCTTACAATAAAACGCATATATAAAAATTATACAGTGCAATATAGTAGCAACTGTGGATGCCCTGATGTATGAAGCTGGTATAACAGTTTGCCATGACAAAGCTAACTTGTTTGAAAAGGAATATGATTTAGCAATGCAACACTAGACTGGGAACATCTTTTCTGCATGTGCTCCTTTGCAGAGATATGAAACATGCACTTGCTGAGTAAAGTTGGTTGACCTTTCCGCAGTGATCCCTGAGGCTTATGATTGCTGACTCCTTCCTTGCTGGAACTGGTCTGTAAAATCATAACAGCTTTTGCCTTCTCACCAAGTTGCAGAAGAGCTCCTTGAACTGGGAGGCATCCTGCAACATCCGGCTGGCCATCTGCCTCCTCTCTTCCATGCGCTGGCACACCATCCGCTTCTGCAAGAGGGCCCTGAGGTACTGACTCCGGATCAGATGCTCTGTCTCTGACAGAAGGTGCTAGACACAAGGGGGGAGGGAGAGAGAAAGGCACGGCTGTTTGTGTTACGCCTGAGCAGAAGCTATGCTGATACAGAAATACAGCGTGCATGCACGTGTGCACATGCACCCACACTGTTAGAACTAGATCTCTGTTCAAGAACCAGACATGTGCCTCTTAAACTTCTAAGGCAGTGTTCTTCAACACATCTCAGTGTGTTGTACTTTGTTTGCATAGGTTTCCCAGTCAAAAGGAGGCTGGAAATGTCCAAAGCTCCTCTAATCAACCAACCAACAAAAACTCACCCAGGACTTGCACAATAGCATGGACCCTGGAATAATAATAATAATAATAATAATAATAATATTTAATTAATAATACTGGACAATTTGGACAGAAAAACAAGAAAACTCATGACTATTCATCATTCACTGCACCCTTGCAGTGATGTTGACCGGCTATATCTGCCTAGAAGATCAGGGGGCAGAGGACTCTTACAAGTCAAATAAGCAGTCAAAGAAGAAGAACATGCCCTGGCAGAAGATGGAAAGCAAAGTGAAGAACCTGCTTTGATTGAAGTCAAAAATCAGAAACTCCTCAAAGCACAGCAGACAAAAAACCAGTACAAGAAAACCACACTACAAACTAGAGCTGACAGCTGGCACAACAAAACATTGCATGGAAAGTTCCTTGACAAAATTGAAGGAAAAGCTGATAAGAAGACCTGGCTCTGGCTCACGAATGGGACCCTGAAGAAGGAGACAGAAGGCCTGATCCTTGCAGCCCAGGAGCAAGCCATCAGAACAAATGCAATTAAGGCCAAGATTGAAAAATCAGCTGATGACCCAAAATGCAGACTGTGCAAGGAAGCTGACGAAACCATTGATCATATCCTCAGCTGCTGTAAGAAAACTGCACAGACAGACTACAAACAGAGGCACAACTATGTGGCCCAAATGATTCATTGGAACTTATACCTCAAGTACCACCAGCAGTAAAGAACTGGTGGGATCACAAACCTGCAAAAGTATTGGAAAATGAGCACGCAAAGATACTGTGGGACTTCCGAATCCAGACTGACAACGTTCTGGAACACAACACACCAGACATCACAGTTGTGGAAAAGAAAAAGGTTTGGATTACTGATGTTGCCATCCCAGGTGACAGCCACATTGATGAAAAACAACAGGAAAAACTCAGCCGCTATCAGGACCTCAAGACTGAACTTCAAAGACTCTGGCAGAAACCAGTGCAGGTGGTCCCAGTGGTGATGGGCACACTGGGTGCCGTGCCAAAAGATCTCAGCCGGCATTTGGAAACAACAAACATTGACAAAATTACGATCTGCCAACTGCAAAAGGCCACCCTACTGGGATCTGCACGCATCATCCGAAAATACATCACACAGTCCTAGACACTTGGGAAGTGTTCGACTTGTGATTTTGTGATATGAAATCCAGCATATCTATCTTGTTTGCTGTGTCATAAAATAATAATAATAATAATAATAATAATAATAATAATAATAATAACAATAATAATAATTTTATTTTTATACCCCGCCCCATCTCCCCGAAGGGACTCGGGGTGGCTTACATGGGGCCAAGCCCAGACATCAGACAATATAAAAACATAGCAATAAAACAAGTCAATCATAGGTTGGGGCAGTCCTGGGTTGTATCATTTAGTACTGGGTTGAGATCACAGATCTGGCAAAACAAGTGCATCAAGACTCTTTAATTGGCATGGAAAAACTTCGGCCCTCCAGGTGTTTTGGACTTCAACTCCCACAATTTCTAATAGCTGGTAGGCTATTAGGAATTGTGGGAGTTGAAGTCCAAAACACCTGGAGGGCCAAAGTTTGCCCATGCCTGCTCTTTAAGTATTGAAGTCTCCTCAGGGATCATCACACTGAAGCAGGGGTGACAAGTGTTGGGAATCACCCTGGACTACTCAAGTCTAAATGTAGTTAGATAGATGATAGAGTTAGATTGAGGGAATCCTTTCCCTGTTTCCAAAGCTTGCCTAGACAGGCTTTACTGTGTTTCACTCTATCCTGTTTACGTCACATCCCTTACTTTGAAGTTAGCACAAATGTGAATCTCCAGGGACAATAACTCTCATTGGTCAGAATGTCTTTTATGGCCCCAATAAACTGGACCATGAGGTTGGAACCATTTTGGTTCCTTCTTCTTCCTTTGTTCTTCAAGCTAACAACACGTCCTGCCATCTCTCCTGGCAAGATGTAACTATTTAGATCTGGGGTCCCCAAACTAAGGCCCGGGGGCCGGATGCGGCCCTCCAAGGTCATTTACCTGGCCCCGCCCTCAGTTTTATAATATAATATTTTATATCATTTTAAATAATATAATATATTGTGTATACATATAATATTTATAATAATATTATAATGTTATACAATATAATGCTAATAATAATACCATATAATAATTATAATAATTATATGTTATATATTACATATAATATTACAGTATAGTGGTATAGTTCAATATAGTAATATATAATGCTAATATTGTGCTATGCTAATAATATATTGTATGTACATACAGCTGCTCTGAGTCCCTTTCAGGGTGAGAACGGCGGGATATAAATATAGTAAAAAAATGTAGTAAATGAATAAATAAATAATTTTAGACTTAGGCTCGCCCAAAGTCTTAAATGATTTGAAGACACACAACAACAACAACAATCCTAATTAACTTGACTATCTCATTGGCCAGAAGCAGGCCAACACTTCCCATTGAAATCCTTATAGGTTTATGTTGGTTACAATTGTTTTCATTTTTAAATATTGTATTGTTCTTTCATTGTTGTTGCTGTTTTGCACTTCAAATAAGACATGTGCAGTGTGCATAGGAATTTGTTCTGTTTTTTTTTTTCAAATGATAATTTGGCCCCTCCACAGTCTGAAGGGTTGTGGACCGGCCCTCTGCTTTAAAAGTTTGAGGACCCCTGATTTAGATGTTTGTTATTTTTCCTTTCTTATTTTTCCTTAGAAACCAGTCTAGAGTAGACTAGACAGCTCCCAAGCTGTTCTATCTACAATGGAGTTCTTTTTACCTGAATAAATACTTTTTGAACTTTTATTGAGACTCTGCAGTCCATTGCAATCCTAAATGGTCAAAGGCTTCTCTTTGCTCGCCCCGTGTAAGTAACTGTTGCATTTGAAAGCTTTTGCTTTTGCTACTCTGCTGCTTTTTGGTGGAATCTCCCCCAGAGAGGGTTAAATTGAGTCTAACCGCTCCGAGATTACCACCACAAGTCTCTTCCCATTTCAGGTCAGAGGCCAAAAACAATAAAAGAGCATTTCATATTAAAGCTTCATGGCCCTTGGGAATGTCCTTCCCTCCACAACAATAGGAAGACGTGCAGCTTTCCTTAGAAGTTGCGCAGGCTTGTTCTGAAAAGTGTTCCCTTTTCCAAAAGCACAGTTTTCAGAACAAAAATAGAAATAAATACATAAATAAGGAAACAAGGAAATGACGCAACAATCCAACTGGCAAAAGCTGCAGCCTGAGTTTCTTTTCCTGCCACATAACATTTGGTTTGTGCAGCATTCAAAGCAGCGAAGGCAGCACATTTAAAGGCTGCAAGCGCAGGCCTTTATTGTAAAGCGGCACAGTTTAGCAAACTCCTATGCACTTTTCAAAAACTGCAATTCATGTTGTGCTGGAAACAAAACATATGTTGTTTTTCTTCCTATGGAAGTTTTGCAAAGGGACAGATATGGTTGAGTTTCAACAAAATATTCCAAACTCAACTCCACTGGGGAAGTGAGGAATTCTCATTCCATCACTAACGTGAAGTACTGTATATACTCGAGTATAAGCCTAGTTTTTCAGCCCTTTTTTTAAGACTGAAAAAGCCCCCCTTGGCTTATACTCGGGTGAGGGTCCTGGTTGGCTTATATTTGGGTCAGCTTATACTCGAGAATATATGGTACATTTATTATTTTTCTCTATTATTGTTGCTAGTATTACATTTATTATTTTTCTCTATTATTGTTGCTACTATTACATTTATTTTACTCTATTATTATATTATTATTATTTTATTATGACACAGCAAACAAGATAGATATGCTGGATTTCGTATCACAAAATCACAAGTCAAACACTTCCCAAGTGTCTAGGACTGTGTGATTATTATTATTAATACATTTATTATTTCACTCTGATTTTATTTTTATTATTATTGCATTTATTATTTTACTCTATTTATTATTACATGTATTATTTTCCTGTATTTATTACTATTATTACATTTATTATTTTACTCTATTATTATTAAAAGGATACGTAAGCACATTTACATTGAAGAAGATGAGAATAACGATTTGATCAGAGTTGGATAGTCTTATCTTACATTTGAGCTTTATGTAACTATTATAATATATTATAATATCTTGTATATGCATATAATATTAATATTATTTTGTAATACAATATAATACTAATAATACAATATAATAATGTTAATTATATAACATGTAATATTAATACAGTAGAGTCTCACTTATCCAACATAAACGGGCCGGCAGAACGTTGGATAAGCGAATATGTTGGATAATAAGGAGGGATTAAGGAGAAGCCTATTAAACATCAAATTAGGTTATGATTTTACAAATTAAGCACCAAAACATCATGTTTTACCACAAATTTGGTAGAAAAAGTAGTTCAATATGCAGTAATGCTACGTAGTAATTACTGTATTTACGAATTTAGCACCAAAATATCATGATGTATTGAAAACATTGACTACAAAAATGCGTTGGATAATCCAGAACGTTGGATAAGCGAGTGTTGGATAAGTGAGACTCTACTGTAATAATATTACAATATATTGATATAGTACAATATAGTACTTTATTGCCAGTATTGTGCTATGCTAATAATATAAAATTGTATGTAAATTTAATTTGTAAGCTGCTCTGAGTCCCCTTTGGGGTGAGAAGGGCGGGATATAAATGCATTAAATAAATAAATAAATATTAAAAAACATTTAATCTACTGATGCCTCAATTAATGTAATTTTATTGGTATCTATTTTTATTTCTGAAATTTACCACCCTTGGCTTATACTGGAGTCAATGTTTCCCCATTTTTTTTGGTGGTAAAACTAGGTGTCTCAGCTTATATTCGGGTTGGCTTATACTCGAGTATATACGATATATTAAATGATCAAACACTTAGAAATATGAAAGCATTGACTGGTGTTGAGCTCTTCCAGGAATAATAAAGTCTGCTGTATGATCTTACTTTGGAGTCAGCTGCACTGAACATAGAGAACTATTCTAAGTAGACACTTGAAAGAATCTTCACAATTAAGGACAGAAGAATGATAATGAATGAGAAAAGTAATTGCCCACTCCCTGCAAGCACCCACAAGGAGACCAAACAAAAACCTGGCTGACAAGGCTGCCCCATGTCCCAGTTGTAGAGAGATCTTACTGTGCTTGTTGGTTCTCGAGTTCTGCAGAAGTATTTTGCGTGTTTCTCTATCACGGCACATATGCTGCTCATCAGTTGGGATTCGTCAGACAACCACTGATGGGATGGTAGCTGTTTGAACAGAGGCTGAGATGGAATAACATAATGAGCAATTTCTTTAAAAATGTACATCTTGTATGCAATATATGAGTCCACACTGACCATATAATGCAGTTGTACGACAGTGTAGATGGCACCAGAGAGATAGGGAAAAACTCATCTCCTGTTTGCAAACAAGCAGAGACCAATCTTTTCTTGAGTTAAATACTGAGAAAGACACATTCTTTCCATTTCTCTCTCAGCTAAATATGGATTAGTTCAGTGGTTTTCAACCTGTAGGTCCCCAGGTGTTTTGGCTTACAACTCCCAGAAACCCCAGTTTATCAGCTGTTAGGATTTCTGGGAGTTGAATGCGAAATATCTGGGGACTCACAGGTTGAGAACCACTGGATTAGTTGAAGAGGTGGGACCGTGTATGGAGTATGAATGGTCTGTGTATCAATGCACACACAACTGAGAGACAGATAGAAATGGGGGGCATATAATTATTTATTATTATTATTATTATTATTATTATTATTATTATTATTATTATTATTATTATTATTGGAACTTATGCCTCAAGTACCACCTGCCAGCAGCAAAGAACTGGTGGGATCGCAAACCTGCCAAAGTATTGGAAAATGAACATGCAAAGATACTGTGGGACTTCCGAATCCAGACTGACAAAGTTCTGGAACACAACACACCAGACATCACAGTTGTGGAAAAGAAAAAGGCTTGGATCATTGATGTTGCCATCTCAGGTGACAGTCGCATTGACGAAAAACAACAGGAAAAACTCAGCCGCTATCAGGACCTCAAGATTGAACTTCAAAGACTCTGGCAGAAACCAGTACAGGTGGTCCCAGTGGTGATCGGCGCATTGGGTGCCGTGCCAAAAGATCTCAGCCAGCATTTGGAAACAATAGACATTGACAAAATCACAATCTGCCAACTGCAAAAAGCCACCTTACTGGGATCTGCGCGCATCATCCGAAAATACATCACACAGTCCTAGACACTTGGGAAGTGTTCGACTTGTGATTTTGTGATACGAAATCCAGCATATCTATCTCGTTTGCTGTGTCATAATAATAATAATAATAATAATAATAATAATAATAATAATAATAATAATAATAATAATTTATTTGTACCCCACTCTATCTCCCCAAGGGGACTGAAGGTGTTTTCCAACAAAAGTAAGAAAATGCCAAAGATTAAATGCAGAAATGAGACAATGATAAATCAAATCAAAACCACGGATAAAACAATCTCAAAATAAACTTATAAAACTAAATACAAATAATACATAATTGAACTTAAATAAACATAATATAATTAAATAGTACATTTCACTAAGCCAGTGAGAAAATTAAGTCTCCACAAATATATATATATATATATATATATATATATATATATATAGTGGAGTCTCACTTATCCAACACTCACTTACCTGGCTACAGGTACAGTAGAGTCTCACTTATCCAACATTCTGGATTATCCAATGCATTTTTGTAGACAATGCTTTCAATAGATCATGATATTTTGGTGCTAAATTCGTAAATACAGTAATTTCTACATAGCATTATTTCGTATTGAACTACTTTTTCTGTCAAATTTGTTGTATAACATGATGTTTTGGTGCTTAATTTGTAAAATCATAACCTAATTTGATGTTTAATAGGCTTTTCCTTAATCCCTCCTTATTATCCAACATATTTGCTTATCCAACGTTCTGCCGGCCCGTTTATGTTGGATAAGTGAGACTCTACTGTATATATATATATATATATATATATATATATATATATATATATATATATAATAATAATAATAATTTTTAAAAATCTGAAAACAAAACAAAATCAAAAGTCCCCACTAAAGCCCAGGAGGAATATGTACTCTTTTATGTACTCTTATTTATTCATTCAATGTATATATCACCTTTCTCCCACAAAAGGGACTCAAGATGGATTACAATTAAATAGTACAAACAAAAGAAAACATAAATATAATAAACATATTTTCTTCAAAATTAAGCATGCACAATTAAAATACAGATAGAGCACTCTGGCACTTAAAAACTTCACCTATATCAAATTGGCTCTAGGGCTTGCTTGGATAAAATGGTTTTGGTTTATTCGTGAAAGGACTGCTTGCATGCCAGCAGTGCTTCTAGTTTGAAAGATAGCCTTTTCCACTGTTGGCATGCAATGCGACCCCTAACATCCCAGTCCTATGGCAACCTATCCTTCAGACTAAAGGTGGTTCTCCACAATTGTTATGAATGTGAGGTGGGAAATGTCAGAGTAATGCGCACAGCGTAGCAGCAGATGAATGACGTCAGTTGAAGCGCAGAACGAAGGAACGTCAGAGACGAAGTTAAAAGTATTTACAAAGTTTTACTTGACAAGACAAACAGTCTTGCAGACAACTGACATAAGACTTTCGCTCTAGACAAACAGCACAGATCTTCTCAGCAGGCAGAACCAGATCTCATCTGATGCAATCAGCTATAATACAAACACACTTGTAGTCTGGACACTCCTATCTGGCTCCATCCACATATCCAAGGTCAATACAGCTTCTTACCAAATTAACTCTTTACACACGATAGCATTTCCTGGATGATGCAATACATGCTAGACACAAATTTCATTTAAACACTACCAATACACAAATCCCACATTAACAGGAAATGCCCTGTACCAGACTCTGTGCAATTGGGTACCTTGAGTTCCTCCAGCATCTCCTTCAGTAGCAACCGGCAAGCCTTCTTTTGTACTTTTTCCAGAGCCAGGTCCAGGGATGGTGGCACCTTGGGAGGCTCTAGGGAAGATCCTGAATACAGGGCTGAGAGGGAGGCGCTGGTTGTGGAGAGAAGAAAAAACGGCGAGGAGACATGAATCCAGCAGACCTGACAGCAAGGAGAGACACTGCAGGAGGAGGTGCCAGACCCAGCCTTTGAAAATACCTGAGAGCCAGACAGTTGTTGAGGGCTGACAGCAAGTACTGAGTATAGCATTTGGATGCCTTGGGCTCTTGTTGGTGTTCTGTGGCAAATTCCACCAGGTCCTCATACAGGCTGCAGGGAAATACATACAAGTCATGAAGAAACGTGCAAGTCATAATATTCAGACCGTGATTGTCTTGTGATGGAAATGTCTTCAGTGGTGTGACAAATCATTGGAATCGACAATCCTGAATCCACTGCTCCATACCAGAGTCTCTGGAGTAGAAGAAGACAACCTTGCTCCCTCCACAATATAACATCATTTCAAGTATTCAAACATGACTATCCTGTCCTCTCTCATACCCCTCTTCTCTAAGCTAAATATATCCAGCTCCCTATGCCACTCCTCATACGTAGAGCATGCTTTCCAAACTTTTGATCATTTTGGTTGCCCTTCTCTGGATGTGTTTCAGCTTGTCCATCTCCTTCTTGAATTGTGATGCCAGAATTGGATACAGTCTTATTTCAGGTAAGATCTGTTACCGGCTGTTAGGAATTGTGGGAGTTGCAGTCAGCAACAACAACAACAATTTATTGATTAGCCAGTTGGCATTATCAAGAACAGACAATACAAACAAAACATACATCTGGTTCACTTAAAATAAAATACAGATATACAGGTATTTGCCTGCTTGGTGCCATCTGACCTGCCCAAAAAGGTCTCCAGTTCTCCCAGAGTCATGTTGCACATCTTCTCCCGGAGAGTATCAGAGATAAGGGATGCTATCTGGATGTTTTCATCCAACATCTGGAGGAAACAAAGAAAAGAAAGACAAGCATTTGTGTGAGTGAGGGAATCAAATTCATACTTTACTCCTGAGTCTCTAAGAATATGTGGTCTGGAAATTGGATAATCTGTATTGTGGGGTTGGGGCTTCATCTCCTACCAGGCATGTTCTGACCTTCATGATAATATTTGGCAGACTGGTCTGGAAGCAGCCTTGATAGTCAGATTCTGGTTCCTCTTTGCTGAACCACTCTTTAAACTCCAGCGCCAGGGTTTTCTGCATCCATTCAGAAATACTAGCCTAGAAGAACAAAACAGGGTATTACATGGTAATGCCGTTTATCTTAAACTCAAGGCCTACGGACTGAATCCAGCCCACCTGTCATTTTATGCAGCTTTCCAAATGCTGGACAACAATTCCTGTGTTCCTCATCATTAGATATAATGACTAGAGCCAATGGGAGTTGTGATACAATAACATCTGGAAGCCTGTAATGTGTTTTGCTTAGTCAGGAGTGTTCCGTCTCCCAGGAGTTTGATTTGCATTGTCCCATAGTTGTAGGAAATAGCACTCTTTTTGCGTTTCTTTCCTTCTCACCCCGAAGGGGACTCAGGGCAGATCACATCACACATACAAGGCAACATAGAACAAAGACAGAGACAAACGCAGCTCCGAGCCTGCCTCGAACTCATGACCTCCCGGTCAGAGTGATCTATTGCAGCTGACTGCTTTATCAGCCTGCGCCAGGCTAGTTCTGAGTTTAGAAAGACCTGTTCCTTCTAAAATAGTAACTCAGCACTAGGGTAAAGAATATCCCAGGATTTCTCTGCCATTGGAAGAAGCTCTAACCACTTCGTCTCCAAGCTAGCTTTGAGTTTCTGATATAGCAACTCAGGGTTAGGGTAAAGAGCATCCCAGGATCTCTCCACCTTTGGAAGAAGTTAACCCAGTAGCTAAAGGGAAAGGTAAAAAAAAGAAAAGAAAACATCTGCATGATTCATAAGTTGACTGTTTGTATTTGTAACCTCAACAACTTGTGCCAAGCCTGTTAAGAACTTTGAGAAAATAAAAATCTTGTTTGATGTTCAATTTGGAGTGGCTTTAGTTGCTGGGACTCCTGAGCTTCAAAGTAAGGCCCCCACGGTCCACCTGATAAAGAAAGGAGCACGTCTTAATTTCAACCAAAGGTGCCTAGGAGTGACAGCACAAGGAGACTGGAGGAAAAGAGGGGGAAGGTGTACAAAGACTTTGTTAAAATGGGCTTTTCGACCAGAAGTATGCTTGTATTTGCAGAGCAGAAGGTGCAAGGAACTGCAGTTTAGAATCAAGTATTAGTGGCAGGCAGATTGAAGTGTCCTAGCTGTTAGAAATTCAGAATGACTTTTTCGGAACAAATGGTAATAAAGGCTACCTCACACAAAATCATGTGTAAATCACTTCTTTTTCCTGCTAGTAAAATGACACCTGGAACAATGACCACTCAATCCTGCCAGGAGGATGGATGGATAGTAAAAAGTGAGCAATATAATAAAAAGTGAGCAAGCACTCACAATGGTCTTGCATGCAGAATGCTTCCCATACAATCCCTGGCTACTCCATTTAAAAGCATGGAAATTTATTTTCCCAAAACTTCAAATAAATACACCCAAGAAGCTTCCAAATTATTATTCTGTTCACAACAAGTAAATCAAAAAGCACTGCTGTTTCAATGTCCACAGTCATTTTGATATGAAGAATCTTAACCCTGGCCCTCTCATTCACCTGTACTTTCTCCAGGTACGTATCCTCCAGATATTCTATTTTATCCAATGGAAGTAAAGGGCCTAATGCTGATGTGTCCACTTCAGGGAGAAGATCTGGGTGAGCCATCATTTCTGAGCTGCGGAAAGACAAGAAGGCTCAAGAGCAAAACATATAAAGGTTTCCACCAAGGCTTCACAGAATACCTTATTGTTCAACCGCATCAAAGGCAGATTTGTATGTGTATAAAAAAGGTAAAAGTTTTCCTCTGACATTAAGTCTAGTTGTATCCGACTCTGGGGGTTGGTGCTCATCTCCATTTCTAAGCTGAAGAGCCAGCGTTGTCCATAGACACCTCCAAGGTCATGTGGCTGGCATGACTGCATAGAGTGCTGTTACCTTCCAGTCGGAGAGGTACCTATTGATCTACTCACATTTGCATGTTTTTGAACTGCTACCCTGTTTCCCCTAAAATAAGACATGCCCAGAAAATAAGACCTAGTAGAGGTTTTGCTGAATTGCTAAATATAAGGCCTCCCCCAAAAGTAAGACCTAGCAAAGTTTTTGTTTGGAAGCATGCCCAACGAACAGAACACCAGAGCATGCAGGATCGATAAATGTATGTATCATAGAGTGTTGTACATGGAAATATTGGTAGTAATAAGAAATTCTTGATAGGATTCATAGTTTGTCTGGTTATGCTGGTTTATGATAACAACTACTGTACAGTATATAATAAGTGTTCATTTTTTGTTCAACCATAAATGTGAATTCTCCTTCATGGAAAAATAAGACATCCCCTGAAAGTAAGACCTAGAGCATCTTTGGGAGCAAAAATTAATATATGACACGGTAGTTATTCAACCGTATCAAAGGCAGATTTGTATGTGTATAAAAAAGGTAAACGTTTTCCTCTGACATTAAGTCTAGTCATATCCAATTCTGGGGGTTGGTGCTCATCTCCATTTCTAAGCTGAAGAGCCGGCATTGTCCAAGGTCATGTGGCCACTGACATGACTGCATGGAGCGCTGTTACCTTCCAGCCGGAGAGGTACCTATTGATTTACTCACATTTGCATGTTTTTGAACTGCTAGGTGGCAGAAGCTGGGGCTAACAGTGGGAGCTCACTCAGCTACCTGGATTAGAACCGGCAACCTTTCGGTCAGCAAGTTCAGCAGCAATTTCACCGGCTGTTAGGAACTGTGTGAGTTGAAGTCCAAAACACCTGGAGAGCTAAAGTTGCCCATGGCTGGTCTAGGGTATTAAATGTCTTAGTCTAGTCCTGCCAAGCTGAGATACAGAATTATATCTGACTTTATCATCAGGGCAGATGTTTAGAGCCCATAAAGAGAACACATCTAGCTATAACTCTAAATACACACAGGGGACTTTCCTTGCAGCTATTCCACATTTGTGGAGTTATAGGAGAGAGCTCCTATGGCATAAATACTGCTGCTGGGTGGATCTGAGACCTGGCACTACATTGATACTCTTTCCCTGTGGCCCACAATCACCAGCTGTGATACTGACCTCGGGTACACATGGAGAGTCCAGTGGAGAAGAGCAAAGATCTCCTGCTTGTCCAGATCCCAAGTGAGGAGGTGATGAAGGTGGTTGGCAAGGCTTTGGTGATACATAGTAGCAAAGGTCATGAAGATGTTATAGTGAGGAGGGCAGCACTGGACCATCAGATCCTTCACGATGTGCAGCTCTGTTCGGATACTGCTCTGCAAGGAAGCCAAGTACTCCCTAGTGAGATGATGATCTTGGATGCTGCCTGGCACGGCCTTGAAGTGTGCAGCCACAATCGAGTCCTGAATCACCTGGAAGAACTTCTGTCTCCAGCACTTTGGGCGCCCAGGTGGAAGGAAATCGGGAGGCCGGGCTCTTTGGAGCAGGGCAGCATCAATGCCCTCTTCGCGTTCAATAATCCTCAGAGCAGATACAAAGAGAGCAGGGTCTTCAGATACCAACTTTGTGCCGTGACCCACAATATGCCACAAATGCTGGGCCAGGGCATCATTCAGTTCCAACAGACCCCCAAAGTAGGACTGCACACTGGCCAGGTGTTCAGGGCTGAGCAGGTTGCGATTGCGCAGCTGGAAGAGGATGTCGCTCTGTAAGCTCTCCAGCTCCATGAGCCTGGCATGGGCCTCCAGCAGATGGTCACTCCGGAGAAGATCGAGGGACTCAGAAAAGAGCTGAGGTACTATGGGGTTGAGGGGAAAAGGCAGAAGACATTTAGGGTTCCACAGACCTAGTCTAGGGAGAAGGAACAAGGAGAGCCAGTGTGCTAAATGGGCTACAGACTTGGACTGCAACTGGAAGACCTAGATCCAAGTTCCAAATTAGCCATGAAAGCTCTCAGGGGTTGATCTAGGGCAGGGGTCCTCAAACTTTTAAAGTGGAGGGCCAGTTCATGGTCCCTCAAGATTGTTGAGGGGCCGAATTATCATTTGGGGGAAAAAAAACCGAACAAATTCCTATGTACACTGCACGTCTTATTTGTAGTACAAAAAAAAACAAAAAACAAAACCCAACAACAATCATTTATTTATTTCCTGCTTCTTGCAGGGGGTTGGACTGGATGGCCCGCGAGGTCTCTTCTAACTCTACGATTCTATGATTTATTTATTTGCTGCATTTATACCCCACCCTCTCTCACCCCGAAGGGGACTCGGCAGCTTACAAGTTGTATGTACATACAACATATTATATTATTAGCATAGAACAATAATAGCATTATATATTACTATATTGTACTATACCACTATACCATATTATTATTAGTAATATTACATTTAATATATATAATATATAATTAATATTATTACAGTAGAGTTCCGGTTATTCGACATAAACGGGCGGGCCGAATGTTGAATAACTGGATCTGACAGATAATAGGGAGGCCCTATTATCTAGCAAGCCAGTTGAAGGAAGTGCCCCGTGCACGTTGCTAGGTAGATAGCAAGCTACCTAGCAACGCGCAGGGGCGCTTCTGCCCTGCCTCTTGGGAAGCGCCCGTGCGCGTTGCTAGGTAGATAACGAGCTACCTAACAACGCTCAGGGGTGCTTCCTAAGCCAAGTGCTCACCGCTCCGCCCCTTGGGAAGCGCCGGTGCCTGTTGCTAGGTAGCTTGCTATCTACCTAGCAACGCGCACAAACGCTTCTCTGCTCGCTGCCCTGCCTCTTGGGAGGTGCCCGTGCGCATTGCTAGGTAGATAGCAAGCTACCTAGCAGCGTGCGTGAGCACCTCCCAAGGGGCCTGGGACGTCGGATAATACGAAGTGTCAGTTAACCGCAAGTCGGTTAACCGGAACTCTACTGTATATTATACAATATTATTACATTGTATTATTATTATTAGCCGCCCTAAGTCCCAGACTGGGTGAGAAAGGTGGGGTAAAAATACTGTAATAAATAAATAAATAAGTATTATATTGTATTACATTATAATATTATTATGAATATTATATGTATACACAATATATTATATTATTACCATAGCACAATATTAGTAAATGAATGAACAATACAGTATTTAAAAATAAAAACAATTTTAACCAACATAAACCTATCAGGATTTTAATGGGAAGTGTGGGCCTGCTTCTGCCCAATGAGATAGTCAAGTAAAGTAGGATTGTTGTTGTTGTGTGCCTTCAAGTCATTTCAGACTTTGGGCAAGCCTAAGTCTAAAACTGAGGGCGGGGGCCAGGTCAATGACCTTGGAGGGCCGCATCCGGCCCCCGGGCCTTAGTTTGGGGACCCCTAGTCTAGGGTATTAAATGTCTTAGTCTAGTCCTGCCAAGCTGAGATACAGAATTACATCTGACTTTATCATCAGGGCAGATATTTGTATGATAGTTGTATGTGTCAAGTATTATTTCTAATTCTAGTTTATTTCACAAGGTTGTGCAAAAGATTAAAAAGAAGGAAACATACCACTAGTGGCAATTTTACGGAGCAAGATAGCATTTTCAGTATATTTAAAACCCAAATCCTGATAAGGTCAGTTTTGCCTTTAGGTGGTTATTCAGGAAGCCATTGTCCTATGACTTTTTTTACTTACTTTGGTTGCACAATTTGACAATAACCGGCTTAAAATCTTTGATTTTTACTTATTTTAATAAACGTTGCAAGAATTTCCAATAAAAAAGTTTCCCTCATTCTTAAGGCAGACACCATTTCTCTCCATGGGCTCCTCTGCTCTCCCTCCCATCCGCTTGCTCTTGAAGAGACACTGTAGGGACCATAAGCCAGAAAAATAGTAAAATATTGCCTATGTAACTTTGCCTGTGCATATGCCCCTCCCTTCCTGTGAGCTGGTGCCTTTCTCCAGGAAGTTCCAAAGGGAGAAGAAAGCTCAGAGTAAACAAGTTAGGTCATTGGTATCACTTGTACCAAGTAGGTGTGGAAGGTGAGGAAGACCCTCAGCCATTTGTCAATTTTAGGTAAGCTGAGATATAAATTCTTTGTTTGCTATGCACATGTTGTGACGGCCCTTTGCATGGTACAGACCCACTAAAGTGGGTACCTATGGCTGTTCTGCCTTATCATCAGCTGTGATAACAATAAAAGGCTTGTTTTATTGTTCTCCTTGAATTCTCTCCTTTACTTCCCCTCCGGGCTAGTCTCCAACAACACAAGATATAGTTCTTAAGGCAGACTCCTCTCCTTTCCTTCCAATCTCATTATTCTCAATCGTGGAAATCCAAAACCTACAAAGCTAGCAGTAGCACAATTTCGAAAGCCAAGATTATTAAGAAGGAGACACGACAGGAAAAACAAAGTGGTGCTATCTTGAAATTTAGCTATTGATAATTTACACTAATTTAAAAAATTACTATGTCAGAATTTTGTGAGATAAATGTCAATGCTTGGTAGGGGACCTCCCATAGAAATGCCCATTGCTCGTCACTGAAGTGTCTCAACACAGGAAATTTGACAGATCCCATCCCATGTGTTTCCCCCCACTTTTTCCTGTTTCCACACGAATCATGAACTCAGAAGATGATTTCTCCCTGTCTCCTGTCTCCCCATTTCTTAACCCTTCGTAAAGAGTTCCCTGTTGTGACTCAGCCTTTGTGTGACTCTGATGAGGATTCTGGGATGCAGTTTCAGGATGATGGGATTCGGGTTCAGGATGAGTTTGAAAATGACTCTGATGAGAATTATGGGATTCAGGTGCAGAGTGTTCCTGCTGTGGGAGATGAGGAGCAGGAAGGCTTTCCCATGGGAAGAAATGATGTTGTTAATGATGATAGTTTTCAGGTGCAAGAAGCAGAAAAGGAGAGCAGTTCCCAGTCTCAGTTTGATAACACTAACAAGCCCTGTGGCCTTGAAAGCGAAAGTGATGAGGCCGCTTCCCTAGATCGGGCTAGTCGTCTGGAATTTCGGGTGTTGCGCAGAAGTCTCAGAATAACAAATAAGAGGGAGGTCAAAGGGCAAAGAAATGCCTTCAGGTTATGTTATTAAAACAGTCTGCTGAGAGGAAAATCTTCATCAGAGCAATTTCTTCGCTTGAATCAAGAACCAAGTCTGCCTTCCTGTATTATCTTATAGCTTGGATGTTTCCTCATTTCTGGGACTTTGGCTTTGTTTTAAGGACCTCGTTTCATGCCTAATGTTACTATGGATTTGTTTTTACAGCCTTGTTTTTATAACTATCTTTTGGAAATGAACTTTTGCCTTTTATGAACTATCTTTTTCCCTATTCCTTAATAAACTACAAAAGACTACATCTGGTGTGCAGTCTGGTGTCTTTAGCAAGGTGAAGCTAGCCTGAGGTGTAACATTCCCTAACAAATCATCACAGACGGCAGGCGTCGGTCTGCATCATTTGATGGGCTCTGTGATGCTTCATTAGGTAACTATTTTAGAAGGATCAAGAAACGGGGCAACAAGACTGTATGGGATAATGTCCTAAGTGGGAATTTGAACCCTGATCTTCTGGAGTCCTCTTCCAATATGAAAACCATAGCATCATATTCGTTTAACTACGACAGGGACTACTGTAAAAGCCACTACTCTAGCTAACTTTGACAAGTCGCACAGAAGGCCCTTACCTGAGAAAAGCTTGGGCAATCTCTGGACAACTGAACCCAGCTGCGCATGTTCCACCATCACTTCCTGGATCCTTTGCAGATTCTGAAAAGAGATGGCATTGGACGCCAAGTCTTGTTGTATGCTTCCCAGCTCTTTCTGTACACGCTGGAGGTCTGTGATGGCTGAACGTAACTGCTCCAAGCCCATGCTCACTCCATCCAAGTAAGACTGGAGAGTTGACTGGAGATGAAGAGAACCAAGTTGTACTGTCACAAAGAGGTGCAGAAAGGAGAAAGAGTGGCTCTTTAAACATCTTGTAAATAACTCAAGCTTGCAACCCAGACATGGAGTGCACACGTTTAAAGTGCCGGGACTTCAACAAGCATGGTGGTGGACTGCAAAAAGGGATGGATAAGGAAAATAAAGAATGGGTCTAACCCCACTTGGGGTGAGGTTAGGATGAGAAATGTCAGGACTCCTCTGTTGTTTTGCCTCTGGCTTACGAAGAGAAGGGAGAAAGTTGAGATGAATCAAGGACAGAAGAGGGGTATATATGTACATAATCACTAGGTGGGTTGTTAAACTCTCAAACTATTATTAATTTTTATTTATTACTAGCTTGGGTACCCGGCAATGCCCGAGTTATTTGAAAAGGGCCTTGTTTGTTTTTGGATATTAGGAATATCAGTTTGGTCATATGTTATATTATTTCCAAGTTTGGTCCAGATCCATCACTGGTGGGGTCCAGAGGGTTCACGAAATAAGAGGTGAACTATAACCCAGAGTTAAAGGTTAATCACCTCCAAAGTCCACCAGTGTTCCCAGTTGGCCATGTTGAATTTGTGTGCCAAGTTTGGTCCAGATCTGTCATCAATTATGGGTTCAGTCTTCTCTGAATACAGGTGAATGATAACTCCTGGATGTCAAGGTCAATCACCCCCAAACTCCGCCAGTATGCAAATTTGACCATGTTAGATCTGTGTGCCAAGTTAGTTCCAGGTCCATCGTTGGTGGGATTCAGAGTGCTCTTGGATTGCAGGTGAAGAATACATCTATGTCCCTACAACTCCTATAAATCATGATTAATTCTCCACAAATCTCTCCAGTATGTCCAGTTGCTGATCAATTTCTGTTGCTATCTGCCATAGGAAAGGGTAGGAAAGAGTTAAGGGAGAGGCACTGGGCAGGATCATGCAAATGGAAAGAGAAAGGAACACTGGGATGTGCTCACTGTAACTTGCAATGTCCTTGGAGAGAGTGATTTGGTGGCTCCTCAGCACTGGGACCTATAGCCTGTTTGTGGAGGCCAGAGGCTGTGTGTGTGAATGGACACCTGTGCCACATACACACATACAGATTTTCACTTTTATTATGTGTATAGATTGTTTTTCATATGCCTTCAAACCGATTCCAATTTATGGCCACCCTTTCAACAAGAAGTTGAGCTAGGCATGTTTGGTCTGTGAAGAGAAGACTGGGGAGTGATATTGCATAATGTAGATTATCTCAAGGGCTATCACAGAGCAGAAGGGGCAGACCTGCTCTCTGCTGATCAGAAGTTGAGATTATGGGGATATGTGAAAATGTGAATGTAGAACCACAGATTCTTGACATGGTGCAATTGCATAAATGAAGAGAGGTGCAACATTGAAGGTACTCAGCCCGGTATGTATCCACTATCTATGATAGTGCGATTGCCATGGGAAAATGTGATAAAGTCCTCTGAGTGGTGAAGCAATGAAGGAATTGTGTAGAGATGTGATGGGGTCTCCTTCTTTAGGTGCCTTCAAAAATAGGCCAGATCAGCAGGGGATGCTTTAGCTGAAGATCCTGCACCAACAAGGGTTGTGGCATCTTTCTTTTTTTTTTTCTTCAAACGGATTACAGAGTTCCCTCACTACTTCGCAGTTCACTTTTCGCGGATTTGCTGTTTTTCAATAACCTCTAAAAGACTATTATAAATCATAAAAAAATACAATTTACAGCCTAAGGAGAAGCTGAAGGGAGAAAAGGAGCCCAAGCGGCAACGGGCGGAGAAGGAGGCGATTTATCAACACACGATTGGTTGATAAAGACTTAAAATAGTCTATAACTACTAAAATAATATATAAATATTAAAATAAATATAGTGCCCCTACTTCGCGGATTTTCACTTATTGCGGGTGTTCCTGGAACCTAACCCCAGCGATAAGTGAGGGAACACTGTAGTTATATTTTGTAGTGCAGTGAATATTTGGAAGTCTTCTTGTTGTTGTGTGTGATGTCTCAGGCACCTTTGGCCCATGACCCCGCAGCCATCATAGATCAAACTGAAGAGGATTTGGGCTTTCTTCCATCTCAGCAAGATTCCGTCCCTTTCCATGTCTCCTGTTGACATTTCAGTGCCAGAGCCAATTAGGGACACCCTTGAAACGGAGCCTGGTTCTCCAGAAAGTTTGGTGTTTGATAGAAGGGCTTTTCTCAAAACAGATCGCTCCCAAAGACAGATTTTAAGGAGAAGCGCGAGATTAGCTGAGAGAGGCGATTGTGGCTAAATCGGTTCTCTTGGGAAGTTTCAGGGAGGCAGGCATCTGGTGCGATTTGAAACAGCTCCGTTCTCTGGGAAGATTTGGGGAGTCAAACACCTGCTTTGTCACGACCCAGGCGGCAGAGGCACCAATAACCATACACAGAGGCCAGAATCTAACTAATATCTTTATTGAAGGAATATATAAAGTTAAATAAAACAAGTATAGAAAATAGTCCAGAATTAGACCCTTCAGGAAAGGTCAGAATTAGTCCCAAAAAGCAATGTCCAATAAGAAATATTAAGGTCCAAAGTTGTAATCCAATAACCGAAACACTCACTTTGCCAAGCAAAGTGAGGGGAGATGACAAGGTCCGTTAGTCCATAAAACTTGAGCGTGGCTAGGAAATAACTTGATACTTGAAACAAGGCTTGAACGTGGAACAAGGTAACTAAGAACAAGAACAAGGTCCGTGGAATAACTTGGTAAAATCCGTGAAACAAGGCAAGGATTAGTCCTGGGAAACAAGGCAAAGTCCGTAGGTAAACAAAGGCTGGGAAGCAAGGCGAAGGCTGGAAAGCAAGGCAAGGCTTGAGCTGAAGCGAGGCTTGAATCGGAGCGCGCTGTCCAGACACAACTCGCTCCGTAGGCTGACGAATTGACTCCGCGAAGTTGCTACGCGGGCAAAACACCTATATAGAGTCCAACTTTCTCACCAAAGCGGTTCTCTGGGAATCAGAAACGAAAGCTAAACTCTGAGACCAGATGTTAAACTCCTTAAAGATTCTCACGAGAACCAATGTTAATTGGGTACATTCTTAGCTGCTATCCTCGCACTCCTGCGCGAAGCTGAATCCAAACTTCTCTGTTGTTTACAAAACTCCCGGCGCAAGAACACGGGAGAAGTAGGCTCTGGGGTTGTTTGACATACTTCTGGGGCACAACTTTCTTGCAGGTGCAAGGTTTCCAGATCTGCCTGGGAAGGATCTGGCTGAGAGGAATCCAGTTCAGACTGGGAAGGTAAAAAACCCAAGTTTTCATCTTCATCAGGGATTACAATGTCCTGAGCAGGACTACAAGGCCCATGGTTCATCACACTATCCCCCTCCTCAGGGCCCCTCCCAAACTGGGGTCCTCTCCCCGAGGCGCGAGGTCGTGGTTTGGTGGGATAGGTCAGATGGAAGCGACGGGTTAGATCAGGAGCATGGACTGTGGAGGCGTCTTCCCAAGAGCGTTCCTCAGGGCCAAAACCCACCCAGTCAATGAGATATTGTAGGCGGCGGCGATGAAAGCGAGAATCCAAAATGTCCTCAACCTCGAACTCCTCCTCCCCATTCATCAAAACAGGAGGGGGGGCCGGTTGGTCTGTATCTGGACGCACACCATCCGCCGGAAGGAGCAGGGAACGGTGAAACACTGGGTGAATGCGCATTGAACGCGGAAGTTGGAGTTTGAAAGTCACGGGGTTTAATTGCGCCACCACTGGATAGGGGCCAATGAAGCGGGCATCTAACTTCCGGCATGGGCGGTGGGAGGGCAGAAAGCGAGTGGACAGAAAAACCCGATCTCCTACCTTGATTTCGGGGCCCGGCTGGCGGTGTTTGTCAGCGTGGCGTTTATAGTCCTCCTTGGCTTGGTCCAGTTGCTGGAGCAAAAGTTGTTGCACTGCTGTGAGTTCCTGCAGCCAATCCTCTGCTGCGGGAACTTCTGAAGTTTCAATGACAGGGGGAAAGAAACGTGGATGGAAACCGTAGTTTGCAAAGAACGGCGTTTCTTTTGTAGAAGCTTGAACTCCATTATTGTAGGCAAACTCAGACAGTGGTAACAGAGAAGCCCAATTGTCCTGTTGGTAGTTTACATAACAGCGAAGATACTGCTCCAAAGTGGCATTGGTGCGCTCCGTTTGCCCATCTGTTTGGGGATGATGAGCTGAAGATAAGCGAGAGTCTATGCCCAGTAGTTTTTGTAGTGCCTTCCAAAAACGAGAGGTGAATTGAGATCCACGGTCTGTGACTAAACTCTTGGGCAATCCATGTAGTCTGAAAACATGCTGAAGAAATAGATCCGCAGTTTCTTTGGCCGTGGGGAGGCCTTCGCAGGGAATGAAATGGGCTAACTTGGTGAATAGGTCCACCACCACTAGGATCGTGGTGAATCCACAGGAAGGTGGTAGGTCAGTGATGAAATCCGCGGAAATGATTTCCCATGGGCGAGATGGGGTAGGAAGGGGGTGTAAAAGCCCTGAGGGCTTCTCCCTTCGTATCTTGGAGCGCTGGCATACTGGGCAGGTGTTGACATATCTTTCCACATCCTTGCGGATCTTGGGCCACCAAAAATCTCTTAGGATCAAATGCATGGTTTTAAATAGTCCGAAATGCCCTGCTGGCTTGCAGTCATGACACAGACGAAGCGCTTTTTCCCTGCCCGGTCCGGGTGGGATATAAACATGATTTCTATAGCAGAGCAGCCCATCTTTAAGCGAAAAGGGAAAATGCAGACCTTGGCGAAGTTGGTCCTGCGCCCAGGCATCTGCTTGCTGACTAGCCCTGATTTCTTGAGCACAGATGGGTCCTGGAGTAGGGGAAGTCGAACCAATGGGGCTGGAATTGGTGTTCCCCACTGTGAGCGTGGCAAAGTTCTCAGGTTGTAGCAGTTGGGATTCAAAGGTCTCCTTGCGTCCTGTAGCGTATTCCGGTTTACGTGACAGGGCGTCTGCTTGCTTGGTTTGAGCTGGGGTCACATAATGGATCTGGAAGTTGAAACGTTCAAAGAATAAAGCCCAACGTTGCTGCCTCTGATTTAGTTTGCGGGCAGTTCTTAGATGTTCTAGATTACGATGATCAGTGTGGACTTCAATGGGGAATTTGGCCCCTTCTAGCCAATGTCTCCAAGTTTCAAAGGCTGCCTTTATGGCCAGTAGTTCTTTTTCCCAAATGGTGTAATTCCTCTCTGGTGTGGTTAGTTGACGAGAATAAAAGGCACAGGGATGAAGGTGATCTCCCACCGGTTGTAAGAGTACAGCCCCAATAGCCACATCAGAGGCGTCCGCTTGCACCACAAAAGGGGTTCCAGGATTTGGGTGCTGTAGAATTGGCTGGGAGGTGAATAGTTTCTTCAGTTGCTGGAACCCTTTCTCTGCTTGATCAGTCCAGCGGAAAGGCTGCTTTCCACGGATGCAGCTAGTGATGGGGTCGGACCAGCGGGCAAAATCTGGAATGAACTTGCGGTAGTAGTTCGCGAACCCCAAGAAACGCTGCACCTCTTTCTTGTTAGTTGGCGCCCGCCATTCCAATACTGCTGAAACTTTGGCTGGATCCATGGAAAGCCCTAGAGGCGAGATGCGGTAGCCAAGGAAATCTACCTCTTGTAGATCAAAAGCGCATTTTTCTAGCTTGGCATAAAGTCCATGATCCCGCAGTCGTTGCAACACCATTTTGACGTGGTTCTCATGTTCTGATTGTGATCTGGAAAACACCAAAAAATCGTCCAGGTAGATTATCAGGAATCTGTCTAGATAGTCCTGAAAAATATCGTTGACAAAATGCTGGAACGTTGCGGGAGCTCCGCATAAACCGAAATTCATAACTCGGGACTCGAATAATCCGAATTTAGTCTGGAAGGCGGTCTTCCACTCGTCCCCTTCTCTGATGCGAACTAGATTATAAGCCCCCCGAAGATCCAGCTTGGTGTAGACCTTGGCTCCTCGAAGTCGGTCCAGTAGATCCGAGATTAAGGGCAGGGGATAGCTGTTCCGCTTGGTGATATTGTTCAATGCTCTGTAGTCCACCACCAAGCGTAATTCCCCTGACTTCTTCTTCACAAACATCACTGGGGAGGCGGCTGGGGATTGAGAGGGTCTGATGAACCCCTTGCGAAGGTTTGTCTCTAAGAATTCCCTGAGAGCTTCTTGCTCTGGTTCAGTCAGGGAGTAGAGATGCCCTCGCGGGATCGGGGCCCCCTCCACCAAGTCAATGGCACAGTCATAAGGTCTATGTGGGGGTAATTTTTCGGCTTCTTTCTCATTGAATACATCCCAATACTCGGAGTACTTCTTTGGCAAGGTGATGATGGGCTCGGAGTCTGTGGCATGGCATACCTTGGCTACGAGGCAATGGTTTTGGCAGTACGGTGAAGCAAACTGCAGTTCTCTGTTGGACCAGGAGATGCTAGGGTCGTGGAGTGTCAGCCATGGAATTCCCAAAATCACAGGGAAATGGGGAACTTCGGTAACAAAGAAGGAAATCTCTTCCATATGTTCCCTTATCCACATCCTGGTGGGTTCCGACCACTGGCTTACGGGGCCCGTCTTGAGGGGACGGCCGTCTATGGCTTGCACCACACGGGCATTCTTGAAATCATGATATTGTAATCCCAGAGAGTCGGCATACTCTCTATCGATGAAATTGTTGGTAGCTCCAGAGTCTATCATGGCGTGGATCATGACGGGTCCCCTTTTTGCTGACCATAATGTGACCACGAGAAGGAACAGGACCCCGGTTGGCGGCTCTTGGATGGATTTTTTGACCGGGTTGGCGAGCCTCTCTACACCCGGTCGTTGGCTTCCCCCGCCGGCTGTGTGCCAGTCGGCTCAGACGCCTTCGACTCCGTGGAGGACGCCGCCGCAAGACGGGCGGCAGGCTTCCCTTTGGCTGGGCACTCTCTGGCGAAGTGGCCCCCGTTCCCGCAGTACCAGCAGAGGTTCAAGCGTTGACGACGGGCCTTCTCGGCGGCATCTAGTCTGGGACGTACATTGCCCAACTGCATCGGCACCTCCTCGCCTCCTCTGGGGTATGGGGTTGGCGGCGGAGGTCTCCACACCGGACGTGGCTGAACACTGGCGGGAGCGGGGGGTTTTGCCCCGGCTCTACCGCCCTGGCCTCGAACCCATTGTTTCCTGTTGGCAATCATGACTTCAGCCCGTAAACATTGATCAATGAGTGCCTCGAGGGAAATGGGAGGATCCACCTTGGAGATTTCTTCCAGCATTTCAATGTTGAGACCCTCCCGAAATTGTCCTCTGAGGGCTACATCGTTCCAGCCGGTGTTGTGGGCCAGCACGCGGAACTCGGCTATGTACTGAGACATGGGTCTGTCTCCTTGAAGGAGGCGCCGGAGTTTGTGACCGGCTGCCTCCAAATTGTCCTCGATTCCCCAGGTCTCCTTAAGGTGATCCAAGAAGCGTTGTGCTGAACTTAGGTGGGGGGAGGCTTGATCAAACAGGGCCGTCGCCCAGCTAGCCGCTGGTCCGTCCAGAAGACTGTAGACCCACGCCACCTTGATGTCTTCTTGGGGAAACTCGGCATCACGGGCCTCTAGATAAGCTTGACATTGGCGGCGGAAAACATGAACCTTAGCAGCTTCTCCAGAAAACTTGGTAGGCAACGCCATGGCCGGGAGGCGAACTCCGCGCTCCCTCAACCCTTTTATTTCTCCATCCTGCGCGTTGAGTCTGTCACGGATGCGGTCCACTTCGTCCTTGCTGATGGTGTAGCTGAGCGGCTGTCCAGCCGGCGCGGCTCCGGTAGACATCCTGGCCTCGGTTAGTTGGTGCTTATGGGTGGCGGAGTCAAACTGTCACGACCCAGGCGGCAGAGGCACCAATAACCATACACAGAGGCCAGAATCTAACTAATATCTTTATTGAAGGAATATATAAAGTTAAATAAAACAAGTATAGAAAATAGTCCAGAATTAGACCCTTCAGGAAAGGTCAGAATTAGTCCCAAAAAGCAATGTCCAATAAGAAATATTAAGGTCCAAAGTTGTAATCCAATAACCGAAACACTCACTTTGCCAAGCAAAGTGAGGGGAGATGACAAGGTCCGTTAGTCCATAAAACTTGAGCGTGGCTAGGAAATAACTTGATACTTGAAACAAGGCTTGAACGTGGAACAAGGTAACTAAGAACAAGAACAAGGTCCGTGGAATAACTTGGTAAAATCCGTGAAACAAGGCAAGGATTAGTCCTGGGAAACAAGGCAAAGTCCGTAGGTAAACAAAGGCTGGGAAGCAAGGCGAAGGCTGGAAAGCAAGGCAAGGCTTGAGCTGAAGCGAGGCTTGAATCGGAGCGCGCTGTCCAGACACAACTCGCTCCGTAGGCTGACGAATTGACTCCGCGAAGTTGCTACGCGGGCAAAACACCTATATAGAGTCCAACTTTCTCACCAAAGCGGTTCTCTGGGAATCAGAAACGAAAGCTAAACTCTGAGACCAGATGTTAAACTCCTTAAAGATTCTCACGAGAACCAATGTTAATTGGGTACATTCTTAGCTGCTATCCTCGCACTCCTGCGCGAAGCTGAATCCAAACTTCTCTGTTGTTTACAAAACTCCCGGCGCAAGAACACGGGAGAAGTAGGCTCTGGGGTTGTTTGACATACTTCTGGGGCACAACTTTCTTGCAGGTGCAAGGTTTCCAGATCTGCCTGGGAAGGATCTGGCTGAGAGGAATCCAGTTCAGACTGGGAAGGTAAAAAACCCAAGTTTTCATCTTCATCAGGGATTACAATGTCCTGAGCAGGACTACAAGGCCCATGGTTCATCACATGCTTGGGGGGAGCTCTTGAACTTCAATAAAAGTTCTGCGCTGAGTTTTCCCTATCGCGGTGTCAACGTTACTATTGACTGAAGAACATCGTCTCTTGTTCCTGAGCTTCCAAGCGGCCAACCGGCGCGTTTACTCACGAGTAATCTGGGAGTTGTGTCCCACTCCTTGCCAAGTTTGGACTGCGTTTCAGATTCATCATGAAATACCTTGCCAAGCCTTGAATCCTTGTTCTGGACTTTACTTGATGTTGATGTTTTTATTGGGATAATTGTGTTATTGCTTTGTTATTGATATTTGATTGTTTTATCGGGCAAGGCCCCATGTAAGCCGCCCCAAGTCCCTTCGGGGAGATGGGGCGGGGTATAAAAATAAAGTTATTATTATTATTATTATTACTTCAAGAATCTTCCTGCGAAATCTTGCTCTTTCCCCACTCAAACTTCCAAAGAGTTTGAGTGTGTTTCGGTTATTTGGATTATAGACGTTGGACTCTAATACTGGACACATAACTTCATTTTATTAGACTAATTTTGATCTTCTCTAAAAGGTCAACTGCCTGACTATATACTCTGCTTATTTTTGTTTAGAACTTTTATTGCTTTAATAAAGATATTAGATTGTTTATTGGCCTCCGTGTTGGTTTCTAGTGTTCACACTGCTTAGGGGTGTTACATTGTGTATCAATTGCTTTTGTATTTTTCTTTAACGTAAACCACACAGGGAGTTTTCAATTGAATGTCAGTATAGACATCATAGTAAATAAAGAAACAGCATAATCCTGGAATAAAGATATATTGCAAAGGCTTGTGGGGTTGAAAAAAAGGTTTGGGAAAAGGTTTCACACTAATTGCACATGAAAAGGAGAACATGTGATGTGACAGGATGTGAGTGCAACTGCAGGAAACACAGCAAAAATAGGAGTAAGCAAGTATGTGATGAAGTCCCCACCTTTATGCGGGATTGGATGGAACTGTTGCGCTGTGTCTCCCGGACCCAATACTGTGCAAGACCCTCCAATTTGCCTGCTCTGCAAAACACTCCAGAGGCCCATTTTAAGGCAGCTCCTCTTGCTAATTGTTCAGCCTTTGCTGCTTCAGGCCATTCTCCATCTACGAGGAAAGAAAAGTAAATCAGCTTGTCTTTAACCAGACAGGAATACCTCCTGCATCACAGCTGCTTTCCTGGTATGCGGGAAGCAAACAGGATGTGCTTGAATTAGTCGACAAAAGGCGGAGGCAAACGTAGATGGCATTTTGCTGGAGGGAAACCTTTTAGTGCTTGGGGTACATCAGCTCATCAGGGAAGGCTGGCTGAATTTGCCTATATGCCACTGCGGGCAAGCATTACTCCATAGCCTCCACATTTTAGAGATGGAAACTGGAGCATATTCCAGTTGGAAATTAAGATGGCAAAATGTATTGATGTGGATTGTGAAAAAACACACAAGCAAGAAGATAGAACCGTTAGAACCGTTTGCCTTTGTCTGATCCAACTGGGAAGGGCAAGAGTCCACCGCTTTATAACCAGGACTGAGTTAATTGCGTGCACTTTGAACTCAAGTTTGCAACAGCTGCACTAAATGGAAGACGAAGAGAGGAAAGTAAATGGAAAATGCTGCTGGTTAAACGAGGTGTTGGAAATTATGAATATGGACAAATTGACATATCTACTAAAAATAATAATGGCATACCAAAAAGGCAAATAAATTGGGACTTGATAAAGAACTTTCTAAGAGAAAAGCAAATGACGATGTTAATTTAAATGAATATATAGTGGAAATAGATCAAATGTAAGAAGATGTAAAGAATCTGTGTAAGAGATGGAAGTCAATTTTATTATTTGTTTGATTTGTAGTTTTGATTTGTTTTATGTGTGTATGTAAATATATATATACATATATACACAAATGTATGTAAATATATATACACATTGGTTTTTTGTTGTTGTTTTTTGGTTTGGCTGATTGGTTAAGTTTAAGGTTGTTTTTTTTTTTCTTTTTCTTTGAGTTGTTTGTCCCCTCCTTCTAACTTTCGTACTCTTTTGTCCATCTTTCTTCTCTTTATTTCCATCCACTTCCCTCACCCTTTCCCCCTTTTCGTTCTCACATTTTTGTTGTAAATGTTATTTGAAACTTTAATAAAAATTTACTTAAAAAAAAAGAAAATGAAGGGAAAAACACAACTAATCTGTAATTTCCAAGTGTTGACACACAGCACTAGAACTGCACTCACCCTGGCATGATCTCTCTTACTGGTCTCCCAACACCTTCTCCAACGTTTCACAAAACAAACAGAGGCCATTTGTGGCCAAGCAACATCACAGTGCGGTGAAGATGGCAAAGGTAGAGATACAAGCTAGGGAAGGATCCAGCTACAGTAGAGTCTCACTTATCCAACACTCGCTTATCCAACGTTCTGGATTATCCAACACATTTTTGTAGTCAATGTTTTCAATACATCATGATATTTTGGTGCTAAATTACTACGTAGCATTACTGCATATTGAACTACTTTTTCTGTCAAATTTGTTGTATAACATGATGTTTTGGTGCTTACTTTTAAAAATCATAACCTAATTTGATGTTTAATAGGCTTCTCCTTAATCTCTCCTTATTATCCAACATTTTCGCTTATCCAACGTTCTGCCGGCCCGTTTATGTTGGATAAGTGAGACACTACTGTACTTGCTTTTGCCTGAGCCTGCTGGGGAGGACACAATGTGGCCTCCTGCTACTTTTTGACTTTTGACTTATTTATTTATTATTATTTCTCACATTTATATCCCGTCCTTCTCACCTTATGTAGTAATAACTTGTATTTACAAATTTGGCACCAAAAATCGCAATGTATTGAAAACACTGACTACAAAAACATTGACTACTAAAAGGCAGACTGCGTTGGATAATACAGAACATTGGATAAGCGAAGGTTGGATAAGCAAGACTCTACTGTAAATATATATTTTTTTTGTTTCAGGGTTTTGAAAATGGAGGTGTGCATTAGATTCTATGCTACATTAGACTCAAGTAAATACAGGTAATTCCCAGAGAGGTTAGGATGAATTAATATGTGGTAATTTCTTTCACAGGGCCACTACAGGATTGCCTAGTGCCTGAAAAAAAATCTTGTATTAGTAATTCTATTTTTTTTAAAACCCAAAACAAAATAATGTGGAATATCAGATCTCTGGAAAGTTACAATGCATGTTTGATTACATTCAACTAGAAGTTATCAGAAGTTGGATAGGCCTGAAAGATGTCAGTGAGAGAAAGAAGTATGTAGTAAATAGGCCCGGGCTGTGGCGCAAGCTGGTGAGCAGCCAGCTGCAGCCAGCTGAGACCAATCACTCTGACCAAGAGGTCATGAGTTCGAGGCCGGCTCGGAGCCCCGTGTTTGTCTTGTCTTTGTTCTATGTTAAGGCATTGAATGTTTGCCTTGTATGTGTAATGTGATCCGCCCTGAGTCCCCTTCGGGGTGAGAAGGGCGGAATATAAATACTGTAAATTAATAAAGAAATAAATATTGTAGACCTCTGCATTTTAAGATCTCTATTATTATGAGTTCAACATCAGAAAATTAAATAAAATTGTGCTTTCTCACCTGCTCTTTGATGCAGTTGGCTGGAATTAGTCTGAACCCAATGAACCCTTAAAACCACCCTCTCAGAGGACCACACACTGGCACCCCAGGGTCATAACTGGACCTGCTTTTACTACCTACTTTGCTTTATTCCTCTTCAAGCTTTTCACTTCACTTCACTTCACTTTATTTCTTAATTACAGTAGAGTCTCACTTATCCAACACTCGCTTATCCAACGTTCTGGATTATTCAACGCATTTTTGTAGTGAATGTTTTCAATATATCATGATATTTTGGTGCAAAATTCGTAAATACAGTAATTATTACGTAGCATTACTGCATATTGAACTACTTTTTCTGCCAAATTTGTTGTATAACATGATGTTTTGGTGCTTAATTTGTAAAATCATAACCTAATTTGATGTTTAATAGGCTTCTCCTTAATCTCTCCTTATTATCCAACATATTCGCTTATCCAACGTTCTGCCGGCCCGTTTACGTTGGATAAGTGAGACTCTACTGTAGTCGCTCTCCACCAGAGTGCTCCGAGCGACTTACAATTTAAAATATCATTCCACAATAGAAAACATTCATCATAAAAACATTCAACATAAAAACATTCAACCTAAAAACATTCAACAGTGACTATTTGGCAAATTAGATCTGATTTACTTAAATGCACAACCAAACAGCCAAGTCTTGAGCGCTTTTCCAAAAGGTCGCAACTCAGGACTAGTTTATTTCTAAAAAGAACATTTCTTACTACACCATGCAAACTTCTCTCTCGGATTGCTTGTCCTCTGTCCTTTGAATGCAACCTCCAAAATATTTGCTAAAATCTCAACACATTGTAGTGATAATGATGTTGTCCTGACCTGGGGATGTGTCAGAGAACAGCAGGGGTGTAGGGTTGGGAAAGTAGGGCAGGATCTACATAGGAAAGACATGTTTCGCCTGCTGCTCACCCATGAATGGGGCCAAACATCCCACAAAACATCTGGGGCCCTATTGCTTTTGTATTACCTTTGGGGCTGGCGGGATCCTCCTCCTCCTTCACAGACATGCCCATGTCTTCAGCGGCAGCCAGCAGATCCAGAGCTCAGGACTGGGTAAAGCAGAGCCCAGCAACAGAGGTTCCTGCCAGGGATATTACTCACAGCTCCGCCAGGCTGCAGATATACTCAGGATGTAGGAATGGGAGGGCAGGGGAAACGGGAAATGAGCTTTATTCTTTGGGAACGCAGACGACATCAGAACAATACTTTGTATATACACACCTGGCAAAGTCTGTCTAAGTGGAGTGCCGCAGGGCTCCGTCCTGGGCCCGGTTCTGTTCAACATCTTTATTAACGACTTAGACGAAGGGTTAGAAGGCACGATCATCAAGTTTGCAGACGACACAAAACTGGGAGGGATAGCTAACACTCCAGAAGACAGGAGCAGAATTCAAAACGATCTTGACAGACTAGAGAGATGGGCCAAAACTAACAAAATGAAGTTCAACAGGGACAAATGCAAGATACTTCACTTCGGCAGAAAAAATGGAAATCAAAGATACAGAATGGGGGACGCCTGGCTTGACAGCAGTGTGTGCGAAAAAGACCTTGGAGTCCTTGTGGACAACAAGTTAAACATGAGCCAACAATGTGATGCGGCAGCTAAAAAAGCCAATGGGATTTTGGCCTGCATCAATAGGGGAATAGCGTCTAGATCCAGGGAAGTTATGCTCCCCCTCTATTCTGCCTTGGTCAGACCACACCTGGAATACTGTGTCCAATTCTGGGCACCACAGTTGAAGGGAGATGTTGACAAGCTGGAAAGCGTCCAGAGGAGGGCGACTAAAATGATTAAAGGTCTGGAGAACAAGCCCTATGAGGAGCGGCTTAAAGAGCTGGGCATGTTTAGCCTGCAGAAGAGAAGGCTAAGAGGAGACATGATAGCCATGTACAAATACGTGAAGGGAAGTCATAGGGAAGAGGGAGCAAGCTTGTTTTCTGCTGCCCTGCAGACTAGGACACGGAACAATGGCTTCAAACTACAGGAAAGGAGATTCCACCTGAACATCAGGAAGAACTTCCTCACTGTGAGAAAGGCTGTTCGGTAGTGGAACTCTCTCCCCGGGGCCGTGGTAGAGGCTCCTTCTTTGGAGGCTTTTAAACAGAGGCTGGATGGCCATCTGTCGGGGGTGCTTTGAATGCGATTTCCTGCTTCTTAGCAGGGGGTTGGACTGGATGGCCCATGTGGTCTCTTCCAACTCTACTATTCTATGATTCTATGATTCTATGATCCCATGCATCTGTATGAGTCATACCCTCCAGCACATTGCAGATGAAAATAGAGATGTGTTGTCGGAGGCTTTCATGGCCAGAATCATTGGGTTGCTGTGAGTTTTCCAGGCTGTATGGCCATGTTCCAGAAGCATTCTCTCCCGATGTTTCACCCATATCTATGGCAGGCATCCTCAGAGACGGTGAGGTTCCTCCTGGCTGTTAGGAATTGTGGGAATTGATGTCCAAAACACCTGGAGGGCCAAAGTTTGGCCATGCCTTCTCTAGAGTATATGATGTAAGGAACTGGCTCTTTTTTCATAAAACCAAACAGGGAAGAGATCAAATCTATGCAAGTTATAAAAGTGGAAATATGTATGTATGTTCCAGGATGGCTCCTACATGGCTTTATTGATCTGGACCAAATTTTGTACACATACACATCATGAATGGAGCCTCCGGTGGCTCCGTGTGTTAAAGCGCTGAGCTGCTGAACTTGCAGACCGAAAGGTCCCAGGTTCAAACCCGGGGAGCGGAGTGAGCTCCAACTTCTGCCAACCTAGCAGTTCGAAAACATGCAAATGTGAGTAGATCAATAGGTACCTCTCTGGCGGGAAGATAACGGCGTTCCATGCAGTCATGCTGGCCATGTGACCTTGGAGGTATCTATGGACAGCGCCGGCTCTTCGGCTTAGAAATGGAGATGAGCACCAACCCCCAGAGTCAGACATGACTGGACTTAACGTCAGGGGAAACCTTTACCTTTTACTACCCATCATGATCCATCTTAAAATGCTGGCTGGGGGGCTGATAGAGGATGGTGGGAGTTGGTCAGCCATAAACCACTGGATGACGGATCAGGAATAAGCCACTCAAAAAAAGCCTGCCTTTGAAAAGTGCTTGGAAACTTCAGTTGGTCCAAAGAGCAGCAGCTAGACTGTTAACTGGGACTGTCTAAAAGGTGCTGCAACTCCTTTGGCTGCCAACACATTTCCAAACACAATTCAAAATGCTGGTTTTGACCTACAAATCCCTATATGGCTCCAGTCCAGGTAATCTGAAGGACGGTATCTCTTTCTATGAACCTGGGAGACACCTACGATCTACTGGGGAGGGCCTTCTTTCGGTCGCACCACCCATTCAAGCGCTCTTGGTGGGAACATGGGAGAAGAGGGCTTTTTCGGTCGCTGCTCCCAGGCTGTGGAACTTCCAAGAGAAAACAGAACGGTCCCATCCCTGCTGGCCTTCCACAAGCCGTGAAGACCTTCCTCTACACGCACTGCCTTGCCAGATAAATAAGGTATCTGCCATGCAGGTGAACAATAAAGAACAAATGGCTTATTCTTCTTAAACCAAGGATATCATATGTACAGTGTGCTCAGTTGCACCGACTCACATAATGTCCTCTTATGAGAAATTTAAAATAGCCTTTTCTTTGTCCATGTGGATAAATTCCTTACAGCAGCTCATGAAGCAAGAGCACACTTCAAACTCTCTCTCTCTCTCTGCCTTTCTCTTCCAACTGTCTCTCTGCACCTGCTTAGCCCAAGCCTGAACAAAATTGCAACAGTATCAAAAACTCCCAGGCTTAACAGATCTCCAGACATAGCTCAACCAATCAGCTTCATGGATCTTATTTTGCAGTTGACGCGCACACATTAGCCAATTTTTTTACATAGTTAAAAAAACAAACAATCGCACAGTTGGGCAAAGAGAAGTTTAGCATCTCTCCAGTTGTCTTCAGCAAGATCCCTGTGACACGCATGCGCAGTCCCTGGAAATCCTTCCAGAGGGGGACCTACGCACGGGTGCCCAGCAGGGGTCGCTGCGGGGCTGGTGTTCCCCTCGAGGCGAAGGGGCGGGGCCTAGTGGAGAGGCGGGATCGGTTTCTACAGGAGGGGCGGGGCCTAGTGGGAGGGGCGGGGCCGAAAGCCGAGAGGCCCCGCCCACCTCTCGCTAGCCTCCCTTTCTGCCCGCCTCGCTCCCGTCATGCCCTGCGGTGGCCGGAAGCGGTGGAAGGGTCAGCGCGAGGGGCCGCAGCGGAGTCCCGGAAGCGGCGCCGGATGGCGGCGGATTCGGGGGCCCAGCCGCCGGGGGGAGGCCCGAGCCGGCACGAGAAGAGCCTGGGCCTCCTCACCACCAAGTTCGTGTCGCTGCTGCAGGAGGCCAAGGACGGCGTGCTCGACCTCAAGCTGGTGAGGGGAATTCTCCGCGTCCTTATTAGGACGAGTCACTCCCTAGCAGCCTGCCCCTCATCTTCCCCCAAAAGCCTGGCTGCAGAGAGGGGTGCCTTTTGCCTCCTGGTCTCTCTCTTGGGAGGGAGCTCCACAGTCTGAGCAGCCACCGAAAAGGCCTCCTTCCCACCAAAAGCCCTGCAGCAGAGAGAAGGCCTTCCCCTAATGGGCTGCTGTGAGTTTTCCGGGCTGTATGGCCATATTCCAGAAGCATTCTTTCCTAACGTTTCGCCTGCATCTATGGTTGTGAGGTCTGTTGGAAACTGGGCAAGTGGGGTTTATATATCCGTGGAATGATGACCATCATTCATCAAGTACTCGGTTATGGCAAACTTCTCTGGTTGGCTTCAAACTACAGGAAAGCAGATTCCACCTGAACATCAGGAAGAACTTCCTCACTGTGAGGGCTGTTTGACAGTGGAACTCTCTCCCCCGGGCCGTGGTGGAGGCTCCTTCTTTGGAGGCTTTTAAGCAGAGGCTGGATGGCCATCTGTCGGGGGTGCTTTGAATGCGATTTCCTGCTTCTTGGCAGGGGGTTGGACTGGATGGCCCATAAGGTCTCTTCCAACTCTACTATTCTATGATTCTAATTATTGTGTCATGACTTTCATGTTCCTTGATTTGTGTCTTGAGCGCTTGCCTAGTTTCCAACAGACCTCACAACCTTCGAAGGTGCCTGCCATAGATGTGGATGAAATGTCAGGAGAGAATGCTTCTTCTTTTTTTTCGTGTCAGGAGCAACCAGAGTTGCTTCTGGAGTGAGAGAATTGGCTGTCTGCAAGGATGTTGCCCAGGGGACGCTCGGATGTTTTGATATTTTTACCATCCTTGTGGGAGGCTTCTCTCATGTCCCCGCATGGAGCTGGAGCTGATAGAGGGAGCTCATCCGCACTCTCCCCGGGTGGGATTCGAACCTGGCAGCCTTCAGGTCAGCAACCCAACCTTCAAGTCACAAGGCTTTTATCCCCTAGGCCATTGGAGGCTCCTAGAAAATGCTTCTGCCATGGCCATACAATCCAGAAAACTCTCAGCAACCCAGTGTTTCTGGCCATAAAATCCTTTGAAACACATGGTTTTCTCCATGATCACTTGATGAACTAACCAGGACACAGCATATTATTTGAGAATAGGCCGAAATGCTGGACCACTCTAACAATCACCATATCAGATGACACAGAGAAGTCACTAAAATCCACAAGCATTTAGACAATTTCAACAGAAAGGAGGAAGCAATGAAAATGAACAGAATCTGACTTCCAATATTTTAAAAACTAAAATCAGGTCACTAAATAAAGAACACCACTCAGAAAACAGGAATTTCAGACATTAATCAATCTGGGCCAGCTAACATCTCCCAACAAAGGATTTCCCCAGGCAGTAAGCAGCCAGACCTTGAAGCTGAAAGGCTATTCAATGCTAATCAAGGTGGCCAATTGTAACATTAACACTTGCCTCAAACAGACGAGAGTTCTTTCTCTCAACCTGAACATTCCATAGTTACATAAACCCCATTTGACTAGTTTCCAACAGACCTCACAACCTCTGAGGCATCCTGTCATAGATGTGGGCAAAACATCAGAAGAGAATCTTTCTGGAAGATGGCCATACATCCCGGAAAACTCACAGCAACGCAGTGATTCCAGCCATGAAAGCCTTTGACAACACATCCTTCCCCAAATGTTCATAGATATCTGACACGTTCACACACACACAGAGATAAAGTCCTTCAAAAGGTCTGGGTCTCAGCCTGGATAGCCCTCCTTTGAAGTTAGAAATGGAGCAAGGCTGACTGAAAGCCTGCAGAGAGCAGGAGGACTAAGGCCCAGCAGCGGCTACTCTGGCCCACTTCCTTTAACCCAGTAGTGGGGTCCCCCTCTCTCTTGCCCCCCTTCAGAGGAGGAGGAGACCTCTCATCCACACAAAGGACCAAATGTGGGTTGTCCATATCTCTCTCAGCAACTTGGCCTAAACACTGGCTCTTCCCTGCTTCCCCATAACACTTGTATGCCCCTTGTCCTTTGCCTCCAGCTTTCGGAGCAGCGCTTGCTTTGCCCTGCCCTCTTTCCATTCCCCAAAACGAGTCCTCGAAGATGAGCTCAGGCCTAATATTGGGGTATGTGCTTACCATTTGCATCGAAACCATCCCAGGCACTCGGACCCCATCTACAGTGCCTTATATTGTAGTTTAACTGAATTGAACTACACCATCATATAATGCATTTCAGTGCTGTTAAGCTGCATTATGAATCTACATTATATAGCACTGTGGGTGGGGCCTCGGTCATGGAATTGTCTTGGGGAGGAGAGTCTCTCATGTTGTCTTAGTTGCGGGTGCCACAGATTTCCAGGCAGAATACAGAACTGCAGCTGTGATCATGAGTTCTTGCATGGAAAAGACCAGGTGTTCTTAATCTTCTCATGAACGTTTAATCTCGGTTGGTCTTTGCTTCGCTCTGCTGCAACATTTTTCTCAGTTGGAAGGTGGTTTTGCTGCAGTGCAGCAACCATTTTCTACTTTGTTACCAGGGCCAAACATAAGAAAAATAGAGCAGAAACATGGGCAGGAAGGAGCTACTGAGAATATGAATCATAAACTGGGTTTTAGCAAGGCATTACGAAAGTGATACTGAGCCCTCACATGGCTGCTTATGTCAGCATTCTTCAACCTGCTGTCCTCTGTCTGCAGCACCTGCCAGACTTCATTGTTTGCACAGCTCTGTGAAAGATTTTGTTCCAGGAGGAAACATTGGCAGGCAGGTTGGGTTGGAAATGGATGCAGGCACGATGGCTAGAGTGGATTAACAACAACGTTCTAGTGATGTCTACTTATATAAACTTCATTTTGCTGTATTCTGTAGGCCTTTCTCCCAGGGAAGCATACAGAGGACTACAACCCAAACATTCTATTGAAGAAACTGCTATCTTCTTGATTCAGAATTAGTTTTCTGGAAGGAATAACAGCTTTTGCCAACTGAAGGCTCAAATTGCAATTTTGTACATCCGAAGTGAGGAATGCAGATGTATTGATTTGAAACAAGCACAAGAGTCTCACTTATCCAACATAAACGGGCCGGCAGAACGTTGGATACAAATATGTTGGATAATAAGGAGGGATTAAGGAAAAGCCTATTAAACATCAAATTAGGTTATGATTTTACAAATTAAGCACCAAAACATCATGTTATACAACAAATTTGACAGAAAAGTAGTTCAATACGCAGTAATGCTATGTAGTAATTACTGTATTTACGAATTTAGCACCAAAATATCACGATGTATTGAAAACATTGACTACAAAAATGCGTTGGATAATCCAGAATGTTGGATTAGCGAGTGTTGGGTAAGTGAGACTCTACTGTAGTATTGATCCATCAGTTGGGATATCTGGGATTGGAAATCCTGAACAAAGGAAGGCAATTGGTTAGCATATATTGCAATACATACTTGCTTGGAAGTCAGCCTCATCAGATACTTTAGAACTATAGTTGAATAGGCATGTATGGGATTATGGTCAGAACCAATATATTCTGAGCTACGATTTTGTGTGTCACAGGTGGTTTCATCAGATGAGCAAAATCGTCACCTAAATCAGGAGTGGACAATTGGTGGCTCTCCAAATGGCAATTGATTGCAATTCTCATTAATCCACCCTTACTGCCTTTAGTGAAGTATTATGGGAATTATAGTCCAGGAGTTCCATCAATTGATTGGCCCAGCTCTTTTGAAATACCAAATAATGTGAGAGCTTTTTTAATTGTCACAGTTCTTGAAGAATACAGTAGTATAAGACCCAGGAAAATTGTTATAACCCATGTGTAACAAGCACTTGTACTGATTTTGCATAGCAAATCTGTAATTTAGTATAAGCTCAAAAAATAATTCCATTTATATTGAGCTCTCTGTGTCCAAGTTGCTTGCTTAAGTAGAGCTTGTCAGTGTTGGTTTTTGTAATTTGAGATTGGCCAAACTACCTCCAAGTCATACTTTCCATCACCTTTCTTGGAAAATGCCCTTGAAGATTCAGTGTCAGACTCAGTCACTCAAGTGTTTCAGTGAGATAGCTTTGGATTAATGGTGGAGCATATAACTTTGTTGCATAGGATTTTGATTTTAATCTTGACCTATCCAGATCAAATAACAAGATGGGAGTTATTACAGTCTGAGGTTCTGGAAAAATGCTGTCAATTGGAATAAATGGTGCAAAGACAGAGGAAGCTTTCTTGTGCCACTAATGATGATGGTCCTCACACTGTCCTGTAGCTGTGAGCACTACTTGATGGTTTATGCATTGGGTGACATGACTAGAACTTTTTTCTTTTGACATTGAGTAGAATAACTTTCAGTGTGTAATCTCAAGCGCTTTAATCTTGAGTGAATATTTTTCCATCTGATATTAAATGTTGATGTAGTTGATGTAAATGATAAGAAGAAACCTTGCATATTTCAGCTCTTGATCTTATTTCTTTGCTATAGTACCTTTGCTAAAGATGGGATAGGTTAAGAGGGAAAATATGCCTCTGAATAAGTTACTGACTCAAGGCAGCTTGGTGAAAATCATAGTTGTGATCAATGTGGCTGAAGGTGCCTTTGTGTTGTTAAAGACTTTCAAGGTCGGAATCACAGGGTTGTTGTGTGTTTTCCAGGCTGTATGGCCATGTTCCAGAAGCATTCTCTCCTGACGTTTCACCCACATCTATGGCAGGCATCCTCAGAGGTTGTGAGGTATATTGAGGATGCCTACCATAGATCTGGGTGAATGTCAGGAGAGAATGCTTCTGGAACATGGCCATACAGCCCGGAAACACACACAACAACTCTGAAGGTAGCTTTGTTATATTTACTGATGTTATGTGTATTACCTGGCTTAATGCTGATTATATAATGATGTGTGTATGCCTTTTACACAGGCTGCGGATACTCTGGCTGTGCGGCAGAAGCGGCGCATTTATGACATCACAAATGTACTTGAAGGCATTGGGCTGATTGAGAAGAAGTCCAAGAACAGTATTCAGTGGAAGTGAGTGGCCGGTCCTTCTAGGAAAGGGGCAGAAGTCTTGAAATGGGACTCTGTTCTTAGTAATGCAAATTGCAGCAACTGCACTACAGCATCTTTTACCAGATGCATCCACCATATCCATCTATGAGTGTCATTGCTGATGTTGTAGTTCCTTCATATCTATTCGCTTTGAGTTAGGATCCCCACTGGCCATGAGATTTGTTGCAAATAACTGTTTGGAGAAAGGCACAATACTGTATATCAGTAAGTATATTCCCAGGTGTATACACTGTCTCCTCTCTGGAGGGTTCTGCTATAGGCAGAAGATTTACTTTCCTTGTGATTGAATTGAGGGGGTGGAGAGGGATCAGGAAGGTGTTTATGAAGAGGGCTATATGTCTCTGACTTTTTATGCTGCCTTATATATTGTGCAGCTCAGCTCATTTTTCTTTGTGGTTCCCATGCCTCCTCCTCTCCCTCCTCTCAGAGGAGTAGGCCCTGGCTGCAACACTCGCGAAATTGCCCACAAGTTGATTGAACTGAAGGCAGAGATTGAGGATCTGGAGCAGCGGGAGCGGGAGCTGGAACAGCAGAAGATATGGGTACAGCAAAGCATCAAAAATGTTACAGATGACGTGCAGAACAGTCGATATCCTTTGTGTGTACTGTGTTGCTTTTGTCAAACTTCTTAATAGGGCTAGTAGTGACTGCAACATTAAGACATATGAAGCTGCTTGAACTGTGAGATTCATAGGAGAGGCTCTTCTTCATTCCTACTACCTTCACAGGTATGTTTGGTGAGGACACGAGAGGGCCTTCTTAGTCCTAGATCAGGCCTGCACAGCCCGCAGCCCTCTTTGTATTTGTGCCTCCAGCTCCCATAAACCCTGTCCAGCTTGTCCAGTGGTCAGAAATTCTGGGAAAACACCTGGATGGCTCTTGGTTGTGCTGGCCTGCTCTAGATCCTAGACTCCTTGAGGGAAGCTAGATTACCCCTTCCTTGCTGTCCTCCTGTCTGCGGGCAAAAACCTCTTCATTCAGACAGAATTTTAGAGTTGATTACTTTTAAGTGATGCATTTAACTTTTATTGTTTCTAAATATCAATTTTAATGTCTGTTTTAATATTATTTATAGTTTAATTTGGTGTAGTGTTGTCTTTTTATGTTTTTAATTCTAATGTTTTTAGAATTAAATCACCTTTTCACGTGTAAGTCATCCCCAGTTTTGGGGAAAAGGTGGAATATTGAAGAAAAGAATCATAATCCTTAGTTGCCCTGCTCTGGAGAGTCATTTTGGGTTTCTTGGTGATAGTTACCTTCTGTTTGTCCCTGCCTAGATAATGCAGACCTCCAGAAGTAGGTGCCCTCCCAATGTTACAGATTAAAGATCCCCAGTCACCACAAGGGATATGATTTCGGGAAGATGTGACAGCAGCAGCAACACCATACAGTCTTGTATCTGATTGGGTTTGTGCCCATTCTGACATTCTTGAGGATAGGAAAAATATTTCTGATTTTGCATCACTAATACCCTTTCATACCTTGATTTTCTTTTAAATGTATCTTTCCTTTACTGTCAGCTTCAAAACAAATGTGTTCTGCAACAGCCTCTTTGTCCCTGGGTTGTTTAAATATAGATTCACTGTGGGAATAATGAGTGTATACCCTTTGTATAGAGAAGACTGATCAAGTATTGATTTTTATTCCTTGCTGCTGTCCTAGCTTCTTAAAAGTTTTCCTTCTCAGTATTTGGATGAAATTATTCATTGCTTTTGGGTATAGTTGAGTTTTTCCTTAATTCCAGGAACGTTAGCCTATATAACTGATGAGGATCTCTGCAAATGCTTCCCAGGTGAGAATGGAGTGGCTTGTTTTAGTTCCGTCTTGGTGGTTGGTATTCCTTGGTGGTTGGCTTCTTCTGGAGATGATTCAGTTTCTCCAGAATAATCATTTTTTCCTCTTTTGAGAGGGCTGCATATAAAGCAGGATGTTCAAATCTGTATGTATCTTTAGACAGAAGATATATAACATCATGGTACCTCTTTCCTATTTTTAATCTTTTACCTGGCATATGTTGTCTCATCACCTTTTCTACGTATGCATTGTGTCCTAGGACAGCTTTTGTCACCCTAGTGCCTTTCAGGTATTTTGAACTGCAATTCTGGTTGTTTGTGATTTCTAGCTGTTCTTATTGCGGCTGTTAGAAACTGCAGTCCAGCAAAATATTGAAGGCACTAGGTTGGAGAAAGCTTCTTAGAACCCCTAGTGGCTTTGCAATCCTTGAAGATCACTACAGTTCTTAAAGTAGCCCTGGCCACCTTCTTGGGCCTCTGATGGCTCTATACCCTGATGTTGACCAGAAGTTGCTCTGGGGTTAGTGGATCAGCTGGATTGGTAAAGATAATTGGCCAGGAAAGGGTGAACATCTAATGGGGCAGGACCAGGTTCGGCCCTACTGGATAGTCTAGGCTTGGCTTCTGTGACTTGAGTGTGTGCAAACAGCAGCATCGAATGCAGGGCTGGTCCAGAGCAGGAATGGGGCAATCTTGTGTTAATTAGAGGTATGTGTAGATGAGCCTTGAGTTGTTGCTGCCTTCCAGGTATTAAACCACTGGTTTCCTCAAATAATATAATATCTTTTTTATTGGCTTGTAACTTACTATGGCCAAAGGTATTTTAATAGGATATGTTTTTTAATATTTTTACTGTATTATAATTTGTTTTAAAACTTTTTTATTTGGGATTTTAATATAATAACTGGGTTTTAGCTGTATTTTGTATTAATTTCTAGTAATCTATCTTGAGTCTCAAACCAAGAGAAAGAGAACCAGTGCAATGCTGTGGCTTGAGTGTTGGACCAGAACTCTGGGGGTCTGGGGGCAGATCCCTGCCCAGCTATGTAAACCTACTAGGTGGCCCTTAGCAAATCACACTCTCACCCTCAGAGGAAGGCAGTGGCACATCCACCTGGTCAATCTTGCCTGTGGTAGTGTCACTATAAGTCAGCAATGGTTTGAAATTACACAACAACAACAAACCAGGACGAGGGTGGGACAGACAGGCAGATTATTCTGAACAAAATGGCCTACCCTCCCAGGGGAGAAACAGCTTTTAAATAAAGAATTGAATGTTTTCTCTGCCTGAGCAATTAACAGAGATCTGTTAGGTAGGTTGTCCTAAAAAGGAATTTAATTGAAGACTTACTGATCGGATTCAGGTACAAAAGAGATTGGAAGCTCATACACAGTTTTTCTGAATCTAGGACAGTAAACACTCTGTTTGGTTTCTTGTTTCAGGTGACACGCTGCTAGCCATTCGGGCCCCATCAGGCACTCAGTTAGAAGTTCCCGTCCCTGAGGTAGGTAGCATTTGTGGGTAGCATAGAAAGAGGGGGATTAAAAATTAAAGAAAGAAGCAATTGTAGATGTGTTCGACTCTAGCTGTATACCAAGGCTAATCCTTTGGGTATTTTGGATTACAAAGACTGCATGTGCCAAATGTAGCCCAAAATATCTATAGAGTGCCATACACCCTGTATCGACAATAAATCTCATGACTTCTAAGTGTCTACTTTTACCCTTAACAATGCAGTCCTGATTTTTAAGATTCTGGGGATGGTTTTACACACAGTTCATCTCAGCTGGCTTTTCTGCCATCACCTCTTGCTAGCAATTACTTAGTATTTGGAGGAGGTAAGTTCCAAATATCTAGTTGCATTTAATTATTTTCTGTTTCTAATAACAAAGATATAGCTTCCTTATATAACTTTTATAACTTGAGAAGTGATGTGCTTTTATAGTTATGGCATACAACCTTACACAATGGTGGGGGAGAAGAGCACATGGTTGAAGCACTAGTAGTTGCTGCTGCTGCCTCCTCATGCTGTGTTGAGAGTTTTAATGTGAGGATGGGATGCATGGGAAGAGAATGTCTTGTATCAAAAACCAGTGTGTTTCATAACATTCAGTAGTTAAACCAAAGTAGAGTAGGCCAACTAGAATAGTAGACCTCTTCTTAGTTTTTATTCACATTTTGCCAATTTTTGGTTGCTTTAGTTTGGTCTTCTCAGTGAGCAAGACCTCAAGACATTGTTTACAAACATGACTGGTCCCTAACTCAGAACTTTTAGATGTTAATGCTTTGTTATTTGTTATTCAATCAAGTTACTTTCCCAGGCTTTGGTTTGCAGGTGTGGAAAGCTATCATAGCTCAGTGAAGGATAATGTTTTGCAAGTCAGTCCCCTTTCTCTATGCCTTTAGTTAAAATGTTGCTTAAAACTGAGGGGACCCTCTACCTGAAAGTATGAGAAAATGCCTTCACTCAGAATAGACAAAATTGTCAAGCATAATAATAATAGTAATAATTTATTTACATTCTTCCTTTCTCCCCAAGGGGACTCAGAGCGGATTAGAGTATATAAACAAACACAGTCAATCATTCAATGCCTTGTTACAATGAGACACGCACACACAAACGAAAGCAAAGCCTTCTTTCATTTCTGGCTCTGGAGGCGGTGCTAATCTCTGGCTCTTGGGGTTGGTGCTATTCTCCATTTTCAAGCCAAGGAGCCAGTGTTGTTGCCTCCTTGTCATGTGGCCGACACGACTGCTTGGAGCGTCTTTTTGCCTTTTCCCACTGAAGCGGTACCTATTTTATCTACTCACATTTGCATGTTTTCAAACTGCTAGGTTGGGAGGAGCTAGAGCTCACCTTGTCCCGTGATTAATATTATAAAGATCAAAAGACAGGAATTGTTTCAGGGGATTCTAATTGCTTTCTATATGTGCTTCCCTTAAGCTACCTGTGTATCAGTGGCTCAATTTTTTGACAACCAGATCAGCTGATTATAGGTCAACTTCAGTCATAATGTAGACTTGAATTTGGAACTGTTGGCTAGATGTAGGTCTTGCCAAGTTGCTAGTTTGGAGAAGGGAGGAGAGTGTTAGGGAATCTCTGTTTGAAAAGAGAAAACTAAACACAGAGGAAGCAGCTTTACTAATATAAATGCATTGCTTAAGTCCTGCAGGCAGGCTTCCCATAAGCATCTGGTTGACCATTTACATAAGTAGAATAGTGGGCTTTACCAGCCTTTGGTCTGATCAAACACGGTTCTTGTATTATTTGTGGTAATCTCGCTCTTGTTTATTTGTAGGGCTTGAATGGCCAGAAGAAATACCAAATCCACCTGAAAAGTACAAGTGGTCCGATTGATGTCCTGCTAGTCAATAAAGATGCCTGGAGTTCTCCTCCAGTAGTGCTTCCTGTCCCTCCCCCTGAAGACCTCATTCAGTGCCAGCTGGCCACCCCTTCCAAGCCTCATAGGCCAGCCCTCCACTCCGTTCCCAGTCGTAGCCAGCCTTCTGCGCCCGTCCCCAGCAGCACACAAGACCATGTCTGTGCGACCCTGAAAACAGCTGGTGCCACAGGTGAGCCCAAGAGGAAGTCCTCCTTCTCTGTAACCCGTCTCTGTATTAGCAAACTTGCTGAATAAGGGAAGAGCTGGTCGACCTTTCTCTCTATTCTTCCTGTACTGAAGTTTGGATATTGCTCACTGTTTTTATTAGCTCTCAAATTTGGGGGACGTCTTTCTAGGAGGGATTTGAAGACTCCAACATTACCATCTTTTAAAAAAATGAAAATCTTCAAGTGCTCCTAATGCTTCCTGATGCTCCTGTCTATAGCTTTCATCACCCCCACACAGAATGGACAGTAATAAGGGATGGTGGGAATTACAGATTTTTCTAAATACATCCACATATTTACTGGGACAGTATTACATGTTTTGTATGAATGAACATATTTCTTTTTGAGAATTAAATAAAGTTACTTTTTTTGGATGACAGACCTGAAGGTTCCTAATTAATAAACTGAAAGGCACGGGGACATATAATTGGATTTCTTTTCATATCAAATTTTGCTTCCCCCTAGAAAAGAATCTCCTTGGTTCCAATTTAAGATTATACTTACCATGCTAGTTGATCATGTGGGAGAGAATTCTTTTCCATGGAAGCATGAGCCAAAATCCAGCATCTTCCACCTCAAATGCAGATAGATGATTTCAGTGAGAACTAGGTGAAATTGATAAGGTTTTCCTCATAACTTGCATAGAGAGTCGGTGAAACAAGTATGTCTGCACAATGAAGAACCTCTGTGCCTGACTTTGAATGCGGGAATGGCAGTGGATGTAAACTTGCTCATTCCAATTTGCTAACGATCTCTCTGCTACATTGCTAACAACCTTAGAAGTTGTGAAGATGATGCATGGAAATACTATGAGGTCCCCTGAAGTCAGAGCTACTTCCTAGTGAGCAGGAGTTACTCTTGATTGATTGTAGAAGTGCATGGATTTATTTACCATGTCAAACGAGTTCATGTATTCATTAACATAACTATGTACTGATGACTGTCCAGGTGTTTGCTAGATGCATGCCATTTGCCTTGTGGAATTCAGGAAACATTGAAAATGGTTGCCATCTGTGCCTGTTCCTTCCGCAGAAAGTGACATCTCGATAACAGAACCCAAAAGCGTTGGGGAGCTGGACCCACTCACTCCCCCAGCAGCCCCCATCATCCTTCCTGCTGGGCTGGATACACAGCCCCTCCAGTCCTCCGCCTCGCTAGACAGTGGTTCTGTCCTGCCCAGCCCCTCTACCTCTTTCCAGCTGATCAAACCAGACCCCACAGAAAGTGAGTATTCCTATGTTTCTCGCTTTGAAGTTTTTTAGTTTTATCAAGAGCTTTTGGAACATTCCTTTTTTGGACTACATCTCCCACAACCCTTGGCTGAGCCAGTTGGGGGGCTGTGGAAGTTGTAGTCCAACGGATTTCCTAAGTATGAGATCTAGTGTTCTTATATTTCCAATATTTCTACCCCGCCCTTCTCCCCGAGGGGACTCAGGGCGGCTTTATTTATTTATTTCTTAAACAGATAAAGCATGGTGCCATTCTCTTCTTCCAGAAGTCTGAACTACTTTGCTGTGATCTAGTTGCAATATGTGATGGAGAGAAATTTACTGAAGTCTGATGTGTATATTATATATATAGAGGGGGGTCATTCCATGCCAAGTGGTCTAAACCTTCCCATTATCATGTCTCCAATTTTGTTCAAACGTTGACTGTAGCACCAGTGAGGTGTTAAACTAAGTTTCCCAAAATTTGAGGTCTCTAACTGCAATCGTTGGTGCTCTAGACCCCCTTATCTGAAGGGTAGTCAGTCAGTGTCCGCACGGCATTTTACAAAATTAAACTAAATGTATAGGAATGGCTCGTAAATTGAAATCCTGTAGTTTTTTTCTGCTGATTCGGATAAAATTAAATTTAATGTTATGGATGCAAAATCTAGTCAAATATGTTGACTCAAATAGTCTCCGGTGGCTCAGTGTGTTAAAGCGCTGAGCTGCTGAACTTGCAGACCGAAAGGTCCCAGGTTCAAATCCAGGGAACGGAGTGTGCGCCCGCTGTTAGCTCCAGCTTCTGCCAACCTAGTAGTTCGAAAATATGCAAATGTGAGTAGATCAATAGGTACCGCTCCGACGGGAAGATAACGGCGTTCCATGCAGTCATGCTGGCCACATGACCTTGGAGGTGTCTACGGACAATGCCGGCTCTTCGGCTTAGAAATGGAGATGAGCACCAACCCCCAGAGTCAGACATGACTGGACTTAACGTCAGGGGAAACCTTTACCTTATGTTGACTCAAGGCGTGCATCAAAATGTGTTGCGATAAATTTTGACCAAGCATTATGCTTGTGCTGGACATAATACTGCTAAATATGCAAATGTCCAGCATCTATAATCATCCTGCAAGATCTCTTCAAATTTGGCACTTTCAGTGCAAATGGTAAAATCTACCAAAGTTCAACAACAGTTATTTAAAAAGAGTCTACCTGAATATGCTTATGAATAATATCATCTGAAAGAAAATTTTGCTCTACAAGACTGATATCTTTTTGTTTTTGACTATTTATTATCCATTTACTCAGGTCAAAGTATGTTATGTATTGCATTGAAACCAGCGTCCCCGATCACCATGCAGTAACGAGCAGGACCGGGAGAATGCATAAAGCATAATGCATAAATGCACAAAATTTAACATATCTTGAACTGAGTAAATGGATGCTTAATGGTCGCACTTTTCCAGCACAAGCACAATGCTTTGGTCAAAATTTCAAGACCGTATCTTTGTTTGCATGTAGATAGTTGGTCAAAATTTGTTGTGACACATTACGATGCACAGTTTGAGTCAACTTGTTTTAACTGGATTTTGTACCCATAATGTTAACATTAATTTCATCAGAATCAGAAGAAAAAACTACAGGATTTCAATTTACGGTCCATTCTTATACATTTCGTTTCAATTTTATTAGATCCCAAAAATGACATTTTCTTAAATGTCGTTCACACGCAGACTGACTACCCTTCAGATAAGGGGGTCTAGATCAACAGCTAATGCAGTTAGAGACCTCAAATTTTGGGAAACTTAGTTTAACAAATGGCTGGTGCTATAGCTAAAATTTGAACAATATTGGAGACATGATGGTGGGAACTTTTTAAAATTTTAGACCACTTGGCATGGAATGGCCCAGAAGAATGGTCTTTAATTCAGCAGCGGGATACATACTTTGTATATCAACTGTTTGTTTAAAAAGGAATGGGTGGCAAATGATGGTGATAACAAGGAGAGCCAATGGCAAAGCACAGGACTAGGCGAAATGGACAAGAGTTCAACCTGCTGCAAGGGAACTGACCTGAGCTGCTTCAAGAGAAATGAAAAAGCCTCATGTGAGCTCATTGTACAGTGCTAAATGGGACCCAGCTTGAGTCCACAGTACACTTAGCTCAGTGCTTTTTCCTTTTTCTTTAGACTGTACATCCCATAATCCCCTGGTTAGCTATGCTGGCTGGGAGACTGTGAGAATTGCAGCTCAGCACATCTTTAAAGGCACCAGGTTGAAGAAAGCTGACATAGTCTTAGAAACATTAATAGTTGAATTAGCTAGAAAAATGTGGTTTGCTGACAGCTGTTATTCTTGGTGGGACATGGGAAACTGAAAACAATGGCAGTTTAGCCAAGCAGATGAAAATAAAGCATATAGAAAGCACCATCTCAGGAGATCTTGGGGGCAGCATGAAAATCAGAATTGTTTCTTTATTTTTTTCAGTACTAGAACTTCCTAAAGAGCTTTCCGAGATGTTTGAACCAGACAGAGGTATGTAACTAAAGCTTGTCACCATATTTGCTTTTGCTTTGCTCTCCCCACCCCCAATCTTGGTTTTCCAAAGGTTCTTGTGCCTGTTTCATCTTCCTGTTGTCTCCAATGCATTCTGGAATCTAGGACTCTAGTATTAAGCAGAAGTCATTGAGGTGCCTGTGTTGTGGAGACAAACAGTCCTGTTGTTGTACAGTGCCCTCTGCTGGATATGTGTGGAATAGTATTTACAGTAGAGTCACTTATCCAAGATAAATGGACCGGCAGAATTTATTTTATTTATTTATTTACAGTATTTATATTCTGCCCTTCTCACCCCGAAGGGGACTCAGGGCGGATTACAATGAACACATATATGGCAAACATTCAATGCCAACAGACAAACAACATATATAGACAGACACAGAGGCATTTAAACTTTTTTTTCCCAGCTTCACGATTCTGGCCACAGGGAGAGCTGTTGCTTCACTGTCCAGTAGTGGCTGTACTTCCTCATTCCTTTCCTCGTGTTTTGCTGGCAGTTTTATGATGTTGTAAATTAGTTAAATTAGCCTCCCGCATAAAGCGTACCTAAATTTCCCTAACTGACAGATGCAACTGGCCTCTTCAACCTGTGGCCTGCCAGACGTTTTGGAATTCAGATCCTAGAATTCCTGACCACTGAACAAGCTGACTAGGGCTTCTAAGAGTAATGCTATGTCTTTTGGGGCTGCATAGGTCAACAGCAAGCCGGGCTATTTAATGGTCGGGGGCTTAACCCGACCCGGGCTTCGAACTCATGACCTCTCGGTCAGTAGTGATTTATTGCAGCTGGTTACTAGCCAGCTGCGCCACAGCCCGGCCCCAGAACATTGAATAAGCAAAAATGTTGGATAATGAGGAAATAAGAAAAAAGCTTATTAAACATAAAATTACATTATGATTTTACAAATTAAGCACCAAAACATCATGTTTTACAACAAACTGACAGAAAAAGCAGTTCAATACACAGTAATATTATGTAGTAATTACTGTATTTACAAATTTAGCACCAAAACATTGCAACATTTACTACAAAAACATTGACTACTAAAAGGCAGAATGTCTTGGATAATACAGAACATTGGATAAGTGAAGCTTGGATAAGTGAGACTCTACTGTAATACTTTATTACTGTGTGCCTTCATCATTTCCAACCTATGGGATCTCTGGGCCCAGGGTTTTCTTGGCAGGATTTGTTCAGAGGAGGCTTGCCATGCTTTCCTCTGAGGCCCAGAGAGCAAGACTTGCCCAAGGTCACCGAGCAAACTTCATGGCTGAGCAGGGATTTGAACCCAGGTCTCCAGTGCTCAAACCACCACATCACACTGGTTATTTTTCTTCATATTGTGATGCTGCTCAGCTGAATCAAGGGTGTCTGTGTCAAATCAGTTTGTCTTGCATTATATTGTTTGCTTTGATGAAGATCGGCATTGCTTTATAAGCAGTTGCCATAGCTGTCTGTAATCTCTTTATGAGACTTCATCAGAATATGGCTATGACTTTTCTCCACTAGTGCTAAGGCAGAGCAGGCAAGCGTTTTAAAGAAGAGGTCTGTATTTATTTTCTGTGTCAGATCAGGTGCCTCAATCCAGCCAGTGGGCATACTGCTGGGGATGATGGTGCCTGTAGGCCTGCGCTGGAGGCATCGGTTTGAGGAAACCAGTCTAACCGATTTCTGTTTTCCATAGTGCACATCTGTTGGAATTTGGTGGTGGCTGAGTTGTTTTTCCAGTAACTAAGTATAGGAAATTTAATACCAGGTCCTGTGGACTGTGTTTTAGAAGAAGGATCACCTGAAATTCATGGGGTTTTCATAAGGCAAGTCTCTTCAACCTGCAGCTCTCCAGGTGTTTGGGCCGCCAACTCTTAGAAGCCCTAGTCAGCTTGTTCAGTGGTCAGGAATTCTAGGATCTGAATTCCAAAACGTCTGGCAGGCCACAGGTTGAAGAGGCCAGCCATAAGGCAAGAGGTGACTTGAAGGCAACATGAACACATTAAGATTCAAAAGTGACAGGCTTTCACTGTATTTTCACTGAAGCTGGTAGAATTTACCTCAGATAAATGTGCATCACTTTTTGAATTTTTCCCCATTTTTAATCTCTTTTTCTCTTACAAAGACAAACTCGACATGTATAAAAGTAGAGACACATGCCTTCTCTATGGAGAGTTTTCAGGGGAGTTTTAATTACAGTAGAGTCTCACTTATCCAACATAAACGGGCCGGCAGAATGTTGGATAAGCAAATATGTTGGATAATAAGGAGGCATTAAGGAAAAGCCTATTAAACATCAAATTAGGTTACGATTTTACAAATGAAGAACCAAAACATCATGTTAGACAACAAATTTGGCAGAAAAAGTAGTTCAACACGCAGTAATGCTATGTAGTAATTACTGTATTTATGAATTTAGCACCAAAATATCACGATATATTGAAAACATTGACTACAAAAATGTGTTGGATAATCCAGAACGTTGGATAAGCGAGTGTTGGATAAGTGAGACTCTACTGTATTAGATTTCATTAGAGCAATGTCGGAGTTGCGACCTTTTGTAAAAGCGCTCAAGACTTGGCTGTTTGGCTGTGCATTTAAGTAAATCAGATCTAATTTGCCAAATAGTCACTGCTGAATGTTTTTATGTTGAATGTTTTTATGTTGTGGAATGATATTTTAATTTTTAAGTCGCTCGGAGCACTCTGGTGGAGAGCGACTAATTAAGAAATAAAGTGAAGTGAAGAAGTGAAGATTTCCACCCTGCTCCTATACTTTGCTAAAGTGGTTTAGTCCATTTCTATCTTTTTTAGTCTGCAAAATATCAGTGAGAGAAGCAACCACTTAACAGTGAATTGAACCTGGTACCTCCCCCACCCTATGCTGATATGTGGCTCTTGCTGTGTATTAGGCTTCCTCCAGCTTTCCCCAACCTTGCATTCACCAGACAATTTGGACTACTGTCCATTGGTCAAACTTGCAAGGATTAGTGGGAGTTGTAGTCCAAAACACTTGAAAATAACAATTTTGGAGAGGTCTGATTTTCTTGAAGAGAGAATTGAGCTGAGCAAGAGGTGGATGGAGAGATTCTTGTGGAATGGACCCAAAATCTGGATGTTTCTGCTCACACTTACACATGTAATGTGTCTTTGTTGTCTTTTTCACAGAATGCATGAATTCTGAGCTGTTAGAAGAGCTAATGTCATCTGAAGGTAAGGCTAACACACACTTTGAGTACAGAAAGTGGCAGAAAATGCATTCTCTAGTATCTCTGCCACCAATTTCAACATATTTTGTCTTTTTAAGGGAGCACATGAAGTCAGTGCTTTTATTGCATATTTTTATAGTGTCTTTTAAAAGTTTCATTTCAGGGGTGCATTAATGGCAGTGTTTCTTGTTCAACAGTGTTTGCCCCCTTGCTCCGCCTCTCCCCCCCTCCTGGCGACCATGACTATATCTACAACCTGGATGAGAGCGAAGGAGTGTGCGACCTCTTTGATGTGCCTATCCTCAACCTCTGACTCCTGACATTTGGCCGAATACTTTGAAGTACTGTGTTTTTTTTTTCTTTTTAAAAGCCACCCTGTCTTTTGAAAAGACAAACGAGCCCGTCTTCTTTTTTATTACTACTTTTCTGCTTATGCTTAAGTGACACGCTCAAGACTTCAAATGAAGAGGGATGGACTTCTGACTGGCATCCTCCAGCTCTCTCCCTCCTGTGTTGTATAGGCCAAGTCCTCTGGGTTTACCTCACTCTTCCCTACCTGTCCTGTCACTGGATCCTGGGGCCTCCTCTGCAGAGGTCTGCTATTGAAACTTCCTGAATGGCGAACATGCTTCCTCAGGTCTGTGGACCTGTTTGAGTTTCCTTGCGCTGCTTGGAGGCACTGTATCTCTTTGCCGGATGCTTCGGTGCAGGGGAAAGCAAAACCACTGGCTTGGCTCCATGGATCGGTTTTATGCTTAGGAAAATTGGAATTTCATGTCTCGGTCTCCTTTGTGTATCTTAAAGCATAAAGATCCTGCAGCTTTCTACCCGCTCTCCTTTAGCAATGTTCAAAAACAAAGTAATGAAGCATGTGCCAGTTTTGCACCGTCACTTTCCTCCCAATAGTCAGGTATTTGTCACTGTATCAACCAGGGAACATCCCTGTGGGAAGATCTGCCCCTTGCGATGCTCCAAACTGTTCTTCAAGATGGGAGGGACACTCGTCAGTCAATGGAACTGGTAAGCTGTGGGTTTACATCCCCTCTGGAACTACATGCTGGCAACGGGGTTCTTTTCAGTGCACAGGAGTGACAATTTTTTCATGTTAAATAGCTGATTATGTTTGAATTGCCATTTCCAAAACTCAGTATGTCTCCAGAGCTTATCCCTGACATGTCCTCTCTGTTTTCCAATAACAGGCATTTATACCCTTCTTCCACTACCTTTGCCATTACTTTCTGGTCCTTGAGGAAGGGTACATCACCACCGCTGCACTTCCTTTGCACTTCTTACATTCTCAGCAGTCGAATCCTTATGTTTCATAGTCTGCATTTGTGTTTTCACCAGATGCTGAAACATTGTGTGGACCCTTTTGGCTCTTGCACATTACATAGCCCAGACAGCTCTTAACTCCAAGGTATGAGCTGAGGTGTGTTGGGGCCAAACTGGAAGCCACCTTGTATCCCAACTCTAAACGTTACTGCTTCAGTGAAAGCCCAGTTTGAGTGGGATGTTGTGACAAATGTGCTTAGCAATGCAAATGGGTTTGCATGACCTGCCCAGTTTAGGCCAGCTGCATAAGCAAGGTCTTTCTCCCCTTCTAATTAACACGTAGGCAGTGGGAACTAGTTGGAGTTAGCTGCCATCTTTCTTCCTGAAAGTAGGCTTCAGTTTCTGGTTTCAAAAACCTTTGGCCGTCCTGGTTTGCTGGCCTGTAAGTCCCAGCAGCCACAGCCCACATGGCCAATTGTAGGGGGCTATGGGAATAGTAGCCCCAAACATTCAGAGGGCCAAAGGTCCTCCACTTCTTCAGTTCTTGATGTCTGCAATTTCTTTTCTCATCTCATCCAGGATGACGAGATGCCTTTAGGAAGGCAGAAGTCTTTCTTGCTTGCTCCTTTGTGTCAGTTCCTTGGTATCTCTGTCTGAGTGTGTTTGATGGGGATCACCCATGTTTATCAGCTGACCTTTCCCTCTTCTTTGCTGTCAATCTCAGAAAAAATACCTACAGAAAATGTACAATGGGGGGAATTGAATTTTGATTCATATATAAAGATTATTTTTATACTTTTTGCAGCTACAGAGACTCGACTGTAATATTTGTACAGTTTTTTTCTGAGTGAATAAACAAGAACCTTTTCAAAGCTGTCTCCTGTCAGCTTGCTGGGACATGCATCTCTGTCATGCCCTCCCCATGTCATAGTTGATGCTGGGACACAACCCTCTTGAAATGCTGAGCGAAGGGTTTTGACTAGAACTTCCTGGAATGAAATTCTGGCTTCTTTTGAAAGTATCTTTCTATCTAAGGTTACGTTACATTAGTTTTAATTGTCATACGAGGGTGAGTAAAAAAGTAATGCCTCCATCATAAAAATGTTATGAATGAACATATAACAGCAGAAGTTGCTACAAATCATAGCCTGAAGTATCCTTTATACAAAACTACAGTTCAACATAGTCACAATTAATTTGTACACATTTCTGCTAACAACAACAACAACAACATTTCCCCAGGGGGACTCTGGGTGGCTCACATATCAATCACAACAAGTTAAAACATTAAAAATAATAAAACACAACATCATAAATTAAAAGTGCAGCCAGTGGCCATGGGCAACCTAATGGCGGAGAGGAATGACAATTGTGCAATATATTAGTACTAATCACATGGACCAGTGGTAAAGTGCAGAAGACTAGGAAGTAGGTCAAGATAGGGACTCAATCTACTGTTCTTCTTAATCAAAGGTGGCTTGAAAAAACCAAGTTTTCAATTTTCGGAATGTCATCAGTGTGGGGGCTAATCTGATTTCTCTCGGGAGAGAGTTCGGGAGCCAGGATCAAAACTATTTTGGAAAAATTCAGGGTCTTGCTTTATGACCCATGATTTTAAAGCTGTTTTAACGTCATTCAAGTGATTGAATCTGAAACCACGTAGGTTGTCTTTCAGAGGTCCAAAAAGGTAAAAGTCAGAAGGGGCCAAATCAGGGCTGTAGGGTGGGTGAGGCACAACTAACCAGCCCATTTTTGCAATTGCCTGGGTTGTGAAAAATAACGTGTCAAAATGGTTTTGATGCCTGGGTTACATGATAGCACAAATGTGTACAAATTGATGGTGACTATGTTGAATGGTACTTTTGTGTAGAGGATAGTTCAGGCTATGATCTGTAGCAACTTATGCTGTTATATGTTCAGTCATAATGTTTTTATGGCGATGGAGGCATTACTTTTTGACTCACACACATATAAACACAATTGTGCTCCCGTGTCTTCATTGCTTGCTCTTTTAGGGATTTCTGTATTCCTGATTTCGAAGGTCTTGGATCAAATGTGGAAAGTGCTTGCTTTCAATTCTTAAATGGCAGCTTTTTTCAGTAATGCAGACCGTGTGACCCTCCAAGGGTTGTTGCAGTGTCGCTCCCAGCATCCTTCATAACCTCATGAGATGGACTGATGAGAATCGCGGTCCAGCAAGATTTGGAGAGGCACATATTTGTCAGAGTTGGTCTAATAGGGTTAAACTTAGGAGTACTTTTCACATTTGATCCAAAACCTTCAAAAAGAGGGGGGAAATGGGCTCAGAATTCTTCAAATCTGAGTGTATGTCTTTTGTACCAGCTTCCACTGGGTTCATTAGCGGATTTGAATAAAACATCCAGACTGTACATGCCTGTTATTTAGTAAAATATCTCATTGAGTCTCAACCAATTCCATATATTGTCTAAGGTTTTCATGGCTGGAATCACTGGGTTGCTGTGAGTTTTCCAGGCTGTATAGCCATGTTTCAAAAGCAGTCTCTTCTGACATTTCGCCCACATTTATGGCAAGTGGGGTTTATATATCTGTGGAATGTTCAGGGTGGGAGAAAGAACTCTTAAAAATTCTAAACAGTAAATAATGAACAACACCCAGAAGTCGGGAATTCCAGACAAGAAACAATCAGAGCCAGTTAACAACTCCCAACAAAGGATTCCCCAGGCAGGAAGCAGCCATGCTTTGAAGCTGTAAGGCCATTCAGTGCTTATCAAGCTGGCCAGTTGCAATATTCACACTAGCTTCAGGAATACAAGAGTTCTTTCTCCCACACTGGGCATTCCACAGATATATAAACCTCACTTTCCTAGTTTCCAAAAGACCTCACAACCGCTGAGGATGCTTCTGGAACATGGCCATACAGCCTGCGAAACTCACAGCAACCCAATTCAATATACAGTAGAGTCTCACTTATCCAACGTTCTGGATTATCCAACACATTTTTGTAATCAATGTTTTCAATACATCATGATATTTTGGTGCTAAATTTGTAAATACAGTAATTACTACATAGCATTACTGCGTATTGAACTACTTTTTCTGTCAAATTTGTTGTTAAACATGGTGTTTTGGTGTTTAATTTGTAAAATCATAACCTAATTTGATGTGTAATAGGTGTTTCCTTAATCCCTTCTTATTATCCAACATATTCGCTTATCCAACGTTCTACCGGCCCGTTTATGTTGGATAAGTGAGACTCTACTGTAGTTTGTGGCAGCCACAAAAACTTAGGTTTTTGGAGTATAACAACTACTTTTAAAGTAGGTACCACACAATTAAACTGAAACAACACTTTCAAACTAGAAACAGAAAAAATAACAAATTTTGTTACATGGAGTTAATTGAAAGTGATCAAAAATAACTTTTCTGTCTGCCCAATAGGACCTTTCTCTTACCAGTATTGTGGCTTTATTGTAGAATCCTGAGCAGGTTTACTTTCCCAGAATGTCTGGCATGTATTCTGCAAATGTAAGGCAGGAAGGAATGCAGGTAAGTGAGAGGGAGCATGCGTGCTGTATGCTGGTTTAAGGCTTGGCACCCTCCATGTAGTGCTTTTAAAAACGAATGAGATCCATTGCCCGTCTATATTCCCAGGCATGGGCAAACTTGGACCCTCCCTCCCAGGTGTTTTGGACTTCACCTTGCACCATTCCTATCAGCCTCAGGCCCTTAAGCGGCTGAGGTGGAAAAGGAAAGGGTCTGAGGCTGATAGGAATGGTGCAAGGTGAAGTCCAAAACACCTGGAGGGAGGGTCCAAGTTTGCCCATGCCTGCTATATACCAGTGAGAGATAACAACTGGCCCTCTAGGTGTGGCTGGATTACAGATGCCATTGCCTTGGCTACACAAGTGAGCTCAGATGGGAGCTTCCCATGGTCAGATGGGGCCAGGTGCCTTTCTGTTAGTCATACAGAGTCGTCATAACTGGAACAACTAACCAGCAACATGTAAAATCACACTGCTGAGCAAAAACGGGATCAAAAAAATAGTGCAAAAATTGGCTGAGCTTTTGACAGTTGCAGAATGGCTCAGGAGCACAACAGTTTTCTGTAAACTGCTCTTAAGTGTGATTAAAGCTCAGAGCAGCAAAAGCAAATGTAGAAGCCACTCAGTTGGTAAGGAGAACAAAAAGACCTCTCTTCCTGGTACCAGGCAATGATGATGATGATGATGATGATAAAACTTTATTTGTATTCCGTCCTATCTCCCCAAGGGGACTCAGGGCAGATTCCAACATACAATGGCAAACCGTAATGCCTCCGTAAGCAAACAAATACTGACATAAAATGCCAGAGAAACTCCGCATATGAAAATAGCATTAAAACCTAACATCAAATTAAAGCCTAACATCAGTAAAAAAAAAATTCGTGTCAGGAGTAACTGGAGTTGCTTCTGGAGTGAGAGAATTGGCCGTCTGCAAGGACGTTGCCCAGGGGACACCCTTTTTTGATGTTTTACCATCCTTGTGGGAGGCTTCTCTCATGTCCCGGCATGGAGTTGGAGCTGATAGAGGGAGCTCATCCGCACTCCCTGGGTGGGATTCGAACCTGGCAGCGTTCAGGTCAGCAACCCAACCTTCAAGTCACAAGGCTTTTATCCCCTAGGCCAGGAGTCCCCAAACTAAGGCCAGATGCGGCCCATCGAAGCTATTTATCCGGCCCCCACAGCACAAAGGCAGAAGGGGGTTGGGCTAAATGACCCAAGGGGTCTCTTCTTCTCTTACAACCATTATTATTATTATTATTATTATTATTATTATTATTATTATTATTATTATTATTATTAAACATTGAGGCTGGGTGGCCATCTGTCAGGGATGCTTTGCTTGTGCTTTTGGTGCACAAAGGCAGGAGTTGGATTAAATGGCCCAAGGGGTCTCTTCCAACCCTCTTTATTATTATTATTATTATTATTATTATTATTAACATTGAGGCTGGGTGGCCATCTGTCAGGGGTGCTTTGCTTGTGCTTTTGGCGCACAAAGGCAGAAGGAGTTGGATTAAATGGCCCAAGGGGTCTCTTCCAACCCTCTTTATTATTATTATTATTATTATTATTATTATTATTATTATTAAACATTGAGGCTGGGTGGCCATCTGTCAGGGGTGCTTTGCTTGTGCTTTTGGCGCACAAAGGCAGAAGGAGTTGGATTAAATTGCCCAAGGGGTCTCTTCCAACCCTCATTATTATTATTATTATTATTATTATTATTATTATTATTAAACATTGAGGCTGGGTTGCCATCTGTCAGGGGTGCTTTGCTTGTGCTTTTGGCGCATAAAGGCAGAAGGGGATTGGACTCAATAGCCCAAGGGGTCTCTTCCAACCCTCTTTATTGTTGTTGTTGTTGTTATTATTATTATTATTATTATTATTATTAACATTGAGGCTGGGTGGCCATCTGTCAGGGGTGCTTTGCTTGTGCTTTTGGTGCACAAAGGCAGAAGGGGATTGGACTCAATAAAAAGTTTGGGGACCCCTGCCCTAGGCCACCGGAGGCTCCACTTTTGACATGAGAGCAAAGCACATGCAAGGCTGGGGGGGGGGGGGGGGGGGGTCGGTGCTTGTATTGCAAACCTTTGCTTCTTTATCTCACGGGGTGGGAAGAGACCCAGTCCAAGCCTGGGCAAGAATATCCAATCCATCCAGGCATTGATTTGGAAGTTCTCCGGGAGATCTAGACTTCGCAGTGAGCCAACTTGGAGCCCTGTCCTTCCTTCCTTCCTTCCTTGGGGCGGGGCGGGCACTTCCCGGGAGAGGAAGCCCGGCAGAGCCCGCCGCCCCGGAACTGCCCTGCGAGGAAGAGGAGGAGGAGGAGGCGCAGAGAAAGCAGGACCTGGCGGCCAGGAAGCCCGGGAAGCCTCCCTCGCCCGCTGCCCCGGACAGGTAGGGGAGCCTCCCGCTCTGGTCGGGCCAAAGCTTGACTCTTCTTGGAAGGGGTTGAGGGAGGAGGGAGGGGGCTCAGGCCAAGTGTGGCCCCCGGACCAGGGGAGGGAGGGGCCTTCTGGAGACCCCAAAGGCGAAACAGCTCGTTCAGCCCCCATGGCCACCACAGACACCATCACCACCACAAGCAGGGATCACAACCACCACCAGCATCACCACGATCACCACCTCCTCTGCTTTTTCCATTCTCCCAACAGCCCTGAGGCTGAGCCTGGCACAGCTTCCTCCTTGAGGCCTGAATCAGAGAGTTGGAAAAGACCCCATGGACCACCTAGTCCAACCCCCTGCCATGCCGGGAAAGCACAATCAAAGCACTCCCAAAAGATGGCCATCCAGCCTCTGTTTAAAACAACGATGGGCAACCTTTTGCACTTGGTGTGTCAAAATTCACCAAACCTAGCATGACTTGGGTGGTGTGTCACTTTGAGAAAAAAATACATAATTTCATAATACAGTAGAGTCTCACTTATCCAACATAAACGGGCCAGCAGAACGTTGGATAAGTGAATATGTTGGATAATAAGGAGGGATTAAGGAAAAGCCTATTAAACATCAAATTAGGTTATGCTTTTACAAATTAAGAACCAAAATATCATGTTATACAACAAATTTGACAGAAAAAGCAGTTCAGTACACAGTAATGCTGCGTAGAAATTACTGTATTTACGAATTTGGCACCAAAATATCGTGATGTATTGAAAACATTGACTACAAAAAAGCGTTGGATAATCCAGAACGTTGGATAAGTGAGTGTTGGATAAGTGAGACTCTACTGTATGTATAATTTAAATAACAAAAATGTATAATTGTAATATATACCGTTTCCCCTAAAATAAGACATTCCCAGAAAATAAGACCTAGTAGAGGTTTTGCTGAATTGCTAAATATAAGACCTCCCCCGAAAGTAAGACCTAGCAAAGTTTTTGTTTGGAAGCATGCTCAACGAACAGAACACCAGAGTATCGGGATTGGTAAATGTACGTACCATAAAGTGTTGTTGTACATGGAAATAATGGTAATAACAAGGATTCACAGTTTGTCTGATTATGCTGGTTTGTGATGACAACTACTGTACAGTATATAATGTTCATTTTTTTGTTCAACAATAAATGTGGATTCTTCTTCATGGAAAAATAAGACATCCCCTGAAAATAAGACCTAGAGCAGGGGTCCTCAAACTTTTTAAGCAGGGGGCCGGTCCACAATCCTTCAGACTGTGGAGGGGCCGAATTATCATTTGAAAAAGAAATACGAACAAATCCCTATGCACACTGCACATGTCTTATTTGTAGTGCAAAATAACAACAATGAAAGAACAATACAATATTTAAAAATGAAAACAATTGTAACCAGCATAAACCTATCAGGATTTCAATGGGAAGTGTGGGCCTGCTGAATTATTTATTCATTTACTACATTTATTTATTACATTTATATCCTGCCCTTCTCACCCTGAAGGGGACTCAGAGCAGCTGTATGTACATACAATATATTATATTATTAGCATAGCACAATATTAGCCTTATATATTACTATAAAGAACGATACCACTATACTGTAATATTATATGTAATATATAACATATAATTAATATTATTATATGGTATTAGTATTATATTGTATAACATTATAATATTATTATCAATATTATATGTATATACAATATATTATGTTATTAAAAATGATATAAAAATATTATATTATAAAACTGAGGGCGGGGGCCAGGTAAATGACCTTGGAGGGCCGCATCCGGCCCCCGGGCCTTAGTTTGGGGACCTCTGACCTAGAGCATCTTTGGGAGCAAAAATTAATATAAGACACTGTCTTATTTTCGGGGAAACACTGTAACTGTATTTAATAAATAAAAAACTATTTACTACCATTATTTCCATGTACAACAATCTATTGTACCTCTTGCAGTTTCCATGCTGATTTCTCTCTATTCTAGTTTCAATGTAGTCATGAATAATGAATAATATAATAATAATAATATAATGATAATAATATGATAATATACTACAATAATAATAGACTGATATAATATATATATAAATGTAATGTGCATAATTCCCATGGAGTAAACAACAAACACACTGGACCAAATCACACCAAATTTGGCCACAAAAGACATAGTCATCCAATCAATCTGCATGCGGCAGCGTGTCAGCAAAAATGGCTAGGCGTGTCAGTGCTGACACACGTGTCATAGGTTGGCCATCACTGGATTAAAAGCTTCCACCACATGCCAAAGCAGAGAGTTCCACCGCTGAACAGCTCTTCATACAGGGTTGCTGTGAGTTTTCTGGGCTGTATAGCCATGGAGCTCCTGGTGGCACAGCGGGTTAAAGCGCTGAGTTGCTGAACTTGTGGACCAAAAGGTCCCAGGTTCAAATCCCAGGAGCAGAATGAGTGCCCGCTGTTAGCCCCAGCTCCTGCCAACCTAGCAGTTTCAAAAACATGCAAATGTGAGTAGATCAATAGGTACCGCTCTGGCGGGAAGGTAACAGTGCTTCATGCAGTCATGCCAGTGGCCACATGACCTTGGAGGTGTCTACGGACAATGCCGGCTCTTCGGCTTAGAAATGGAGAGCACCAACCCCCAGAGTCGGTCACGAATGGACTTAACGTCAGGGGAAAACCTTTATCTTTACCTAATATTATGAAAGCATTTTCCCCTGAAATATTTGTTAAACTCTCCTACAGATATATAGGTATTAACCCCTTGCAAGCTTTTGCCATCTCTATGTACCTTTATATGTGTATCTATATGCATTAATTTTATATATGCATTTCCCCTCATATATTTGCAGATCTTTGCAAATCCTTTATACATATAGATCCATGTACCTGTGTATCTGTAGCCGTACATATACATTATTTTTATATATGAATTTACCCTCATCATATGTTTGCAAGTCTCTGCAAATATCTATATAAAGAGACTTCTCCATGCAGTCATGTCGGCCACATGACCTTGGAGGTGTCTACGGACAACGCTGGCTCTTTGGCTTAGAAATGGAGATGAGCACCAACCCCCAGAGTCGGTCATGACTGGACTTAACGTCAGGGGAAACCTTTACCTTTACCTTATAACCATGGAGCCCCTGGTGGCACAGCTGGTTTAACCTCTGAGTTGCTGAACTTGCTGACTGAAAGGCCGGTGGTTAGAATCCAGGGAGCAGGCTGAGCTCCCGCTGGTAGGCCCAGCTTCTGCCAAACTAGCAATAGGTACCGCTATGGCGGGAAGGTAACGGCGCTCCAAGCAGTCATGCCAGCCACATGACCTTACATTTTTCCTTGCTGAAATTCATTTCTCCTGTCAGCCTTCCAGCTCTTTAAGCCGCTCCTCACTGGGCTTGTTCTCCAGACCTTTGATTTTGTTGGTTTTGGCCCAGCTCTCTAATCTGTGAAGGCCATTTTGAATTCTGCTCCTGTCTTCTGGAGTATTAGCTCTACTTCCCAATCTGATGTCATTTGCAAACTTGGGAAGTATGCCCTCTAAACCACAACCGTACAGTTCTCATCCTTCTGTCTTCCTTCTACTCTCACCTTGGTCTTTTTAATGTGTTCCGTTTCAGGAGCTGCTCTCGAGTGGAAGCGCAAGGGGCGACACCATGCCTCCTTCAAAAGATGTTGTGAAAATTGCGGTCCAAATGATGGGAGCGATCCCTCAGCTCATAGAACTCAACCAGGTATGCGCTTGCTTCCTGTCCCCATTCTATGCCTGATGCTAGCAAAAGTTTACCCACTTAACTCCTAGGTCAATGATGGGCAACCTTTTGCGCTTGGTGTGTCAAAATTCACCAAAAAATCTAGCATGACTTGGGTGGTGTGTCACTTCGAGAAAAAAACCATAATTTCGCAATATGTATAGTTTAAATAACAAAAATATATAATTGTAATATATAACTGTATTCAATAAATCAAAAACTATTTACTACCATTATTTCCATGCACAACAAGCTATGGTACCTCTTGCAGTTTCCATGCTGATTTCTCTCTATTCTAGTTTCAATGTAGTCATGAATAATGACTAATATAATAATAATAAAAGGTAAAGGTTTCCCCTGATGTTTAGTTCAGTCGTGACCGACTCTGGGGGTTGGTGCTCATCTCCATTTCTAAGCCGAAGAGCCGGCGTTGTCCATAGACACCTCCAAGGTCATGTGGCCGGCATGACTGCAAGGAGCCCCGTTACCTTCCCGCCGGAGCGGTACCTATTGATCTACTCACATTTGCATGTTTTCGAACTGCTAGGTTGATATATAATCCAAAAAGGTTTAGCAAAGGAGATTAACCATAATCCAAATGTCTCAAAAAGTTCCAGAAGTGGAAAAGTCCAGGAACATCCAAGAATCACAGATACAGTATAAGTCCACAATCAGGAAGTTATATCTAGTAAAAACTTGACATGAACAGGGACATAGAAAACTTCCAGGATATATTAAATCCAAAATCAAAGCTTGACTTCAACCAGAAACAAGAGAACTCAGGCTTAGCTTCTCACTCTAATGTAGCGTGGCCGGAACTGACCTTAAAGGTAAACAACTTGTTTAATAGACACCCATTAAATCATTCAATTTCCTGTGAATTTCTTTCCCAATTTTTCCACGTAATCTTTCTGAACAATGTAATCTATTTTCAGCTCTGATTTGTAAACAAATATTTTTGTTGATATCCGTAGCTGCAGGTGGGTTCCCATGGGAACCCTCCTTATCACTCAGCTCTTCACTCGAATCCTTATCTGCTGTTGCTACTTTTAACTCCCCTGAATGTTCTTGAGGCCCTAAACTTTCCAAGCTGGTTTTCTCACAGAGAGAACAATCATTTCCCGGACTTGAGGGCCCATCACTTTGTGCAACAGAAAAGCTCACAATCTTATCTAAATCATCAGTTAAACCATCAGCCTCTGGTGACTGATCTGTAACAGATCAGTGACTTTGAATCAGGGAAAAAAATCAGCCTATTATCTTTATTTTCTCTTTAACTGAAATGTTACAAAAGAATGCCATAAATTACATACTAATTTTATATCATATTATAGTTGTTGCACTCATCCATACTGAAATTACGCTTGTTGTTAGACCTGATGCTTGATCACAAGTGAGCTCAGTCCTGCTGTTTACTCACTGTGTTCAGTAATCAGGTATTGAAATCTGTGGGAAAGTTATAGAAAGTAATATGTAATATTCCTAAAATTTAATTTACAGCAGGCCTGCAAAACTTGTTAGTAGTAAGGGGCCTAAATTAAAATAGACAAAGCCACTTTGGGCCACAGATAGTTTTTTAGCACCTTACTTTCCAGGTAAAGCTATAATTCATGAGTAAATTATTGTGCACACAAACCATATTATTAAAAAGAGGAAACTTTTAATTAACATGAACAAATTATACTGATTATGCATTTTGTTTATTTTTTATGAAATCACATCAATGAGAAAATTACGTACTTTGCTAATTTTGAAATATGAACACTAAGGAGACCTTAAAAATGCATTCAAGCTTGTACCACTTAGCAATCATAAAATTATAATGCTATTCATGAGAATTTTAAATAATTAGCATTAGGAAATGCATACCCGGATAACACCATGCACATAAGCATCTGGCCTACGGGCCTTAGTTTGGGGGGCCCTGCTTTATTGTGATATACCGTAACTACTCACTTCTTGCTCAAAGTTTTCAGAAAAATCCGTTCTGTAGCTGTGCTTTGTGAGGTGTGTACAATTTTGGGGGCTGAGGTGGGACAAGTTGATTTGGCCCTCTCCTCTTCCCAGATCTGGTGCTCAACTCATTGTCAAAGTATCCACATTCTGTTTGCTTTTAATTGCAGGCCAAACCATTGTCTGCGGTTGTGAAAGAGGTGTGCGATGTGTGAGTAACGGTTACTTTTCTCCTTCATCTTCAGGCCTAAAAAAATAGTGCATGAATTGCTTGTAATTTCAGAAACACTTTTAGATAGAACGTAATATCCTGCAAATAAATGCAGAAATTTACCATAGTTGGAGAAGATGGGTACTTGATATTTTCAGTTTTGTTGTAATATTTCTGGGACCGTATGTATTTGCACCCATTCTGTGTAAGTGGTTTTGCAAAGCAATATGCTTCTTAGATTCATCAATGCAGAACTGAATGTTACATTTAAATAGTTGGGACTTGCTCTGTAACGGTATATCCATTGTGTAAATACTGCCCAAAAGATGCTGGTATCATCCTAAGTGATATTCTGGCAGCTAGTTAAAACCGCAGTTTTGTAAGGATTATGCCTTTTGAAGGTATTGGGAGAGCCAATGGGCAGGGTCATGCAAATTCAACACCAATGGAGAGAGTAAGGAACACTGGGAGGTGTCTTTGGCAGAGGAAAAACAGAAAATCTAGGAGGAAATTGTCTCCATATGAAAGCTTTCACTTAGGTAGTGGGCAGTATGGTGTTTGTGGAGGACATTGGCTTGTTTTCTGCTTCTCTGGAGAATAGGACTCAGTGGAGTCATGGGTACAAATTACAGGAAAGGAGATTGGGTTGGGCTGTGGTGCAGGCTGGTAAGCAGCTGCTGCAATAAATCACTCTGACCATGAGGTCATGAGTTCGAGGCCAGCCCGTGGCGGGGTGAGCACCCGTCAATTAAAAATAAAATATAGCCCCTGCTCGTTGCTGACCTAGCAACCTGAAAAATAGTCGCATCTATCAAGTGGGAAATAAGGTACCACTTATAAAAGTGGGGAGGCAAGTTTAACTAATTTACAACGTTGGAATGAGGAAGTGAGGAAGTGCCATCAGAGTGGATGATGAAGCAACTGCTCCCCCCTGTGGCCAGAATCGAACATCCCCTCAGGAGAAGGTTAAATTGCCTCGGCGTCTGTCTGTCTGTTGTCTCTGTCTCTGTCTCGATTCGATGTGTTTATGGGCATTGAATGTTTGCCTTATATGTACATAATGTTATCCGCCTTGAGTCCCCTTCGGGGTGAGAAGGGCGAAATATATATAAATACTGTAAATAAATAAATAAACATTAGGAAGAACTTCCTGATTGTAAGAGCTGTTCAGCAGTGCCTCAGAGTCTGATGGACGCTCTTTCTTTGGAGCCTTTTAAGCAGAGGTCGGATTGAGATCTGTTGGGGGTGCTTTGATTGTGCTTTCCCTGCATGAAAGAAAATGTTGAACTGGATGGCCCATGGGATCTCTTCCAATTCTATTATTCTATGATTCTACAGGTGGAACCTGAATAATTCTGAGCGTTATGCTCTTCAGTACGTGGATGGCCAGCAAGCATACATCACAGAATCGGTGAGTCTGTCTGGTATACAGTTTTGTCTAATGCTGTCTTGCTACCTTGGGCCTCTAGAGAGGCACGTGTGGGCTGGTGGAGGAGAAAGGGAATCTTCTGTCCCTCCTCACTGGCTATTATTATTAGCAGTAGTATACCAAATTTGTTGTCTAACATGATGTTTTGGTGCTTAATTTGTAAAATCATAACCTAATTTGATGTTTAATAGGCTTCTCCTTAAGCTCTCCTTATTATCCAACATATTTGCTTATCCAACGTTCTGCCGGCCCGTTTATGTTGGATAAGTGAGACTCTACTGTATCATATAAAGTAATTTAATTTTTTTCTTAAATTTGGTTGCAAATGTTTTTAAAGTGCTGTCTTCGGGAGCCACCTTGGGTCTAGCATTGGGAGAAAGGCAGCATATGAATTTATAAATTAAATAAATACTAAAAATTCAATAATAATAATTCCCTTTTTATTCATGAGTTAGTTACATTTCTTCTTAAGAGGTGGATTAGATGGAAAAAATAGTAACAGAGTCAGGCTAACCCATTAGGTTTCATAGCTCATTGGGTAGTAGAACCTTGGTTTTATTAAGTTCAACATTCTATCTATGATAGCACAATGTCTACTTGCACACTATACCAGATGCAGAGTTATAATAATGCTGTCATCGTCATGTTTTATTTCTGTAGAATCGTGGAGAAATCAAGAATGGGAACATCCTGCAACTGACTACTGCTCCAGTAAGTTCCACTGTAGAGTTGTAAGAGCAGAAATTACTCGAATCTGTCACTACTCTGCTTAAAACCCATATCTATTCACATATTTTTCAATTTCCTTGAGTTCTTTGTCCAGGTATCAGTTAAAGTAACTTAAAATTCTGCTATCTTACCTGGGATGTATTAAAATTATTTTTATTATTATTATTATTATTATTATTATTATTATTATTATTATTATTATTATTATTATTATTATTATTATTATTATTATGACACAGCAAACAAGATAGGTATGCTGGATTTCGTATCACAAAATCACAAGTTGAAAACTTCCCAAGTGTCTAGGACTGTGTGATGTATTTTCGGATGATGCGTGCAGATCCCAGTAGGGTGGCCTTTTTTAGTTGGCAGATCGTGATTTTGTCAATGTCTATTGTTTCCAAATGCCGGCTGAGATCTTTTGGCATGGCACCCAATGTGCTGATCACCACCGGGACCACCTGCACTGGTTTCTGCCAGAGTCTTTGAAGTTCGATCTTGAGGTCCTGATAGCGGCTGAATTTTTCCTGTTGTTTTTCGTCAGTGCGACTGTCACCTGGGATGGCAACATCAATGATCCAAACTTTTTTCTTTTCTTTTTTTCCATTATTATTATTAGTATTAGTATTATTATTAGCAGGTGTAGTATACTAACAAGCAGATCAAAGATCCCAAGGACATTGTCCAGAAGCAAATCCTAAACACACAAAAAGAGAATGGAAATATCATTGGACCCATATAAAATAATATTACATAAGGTTCACTGATCTCCTTTATGAAGAAAAAGTTTTAAAACCAAGCATTACCAACTTTTAAATTAAATTATAAATAGTCTCTGTTACCTTGCTCCAAATGTCCTATGCAAACTTTATGGCTTCCACAAAACCATGCATCGTGTTCTAAATCACCAACTCGGGCTAAGCCTTCAATAACTGATGTTGAGCATTACATTTAGCCAAAGCATCTATATATATAAAAGAGTGATGGCATCACGGCGACCCACAAAACAACAAAACTACAGGCCCCCCAACCTCGAAATTTGACAACACAACCCATCATCCACGCCTCTAGGTTGATACAACAAAAAGAAAAGAAAAATAAAGTCCTAATTAGAGAGAGAGGAATAATTGCTTTTATCCAATTGCTGCCAGTTAGAAGACTAAGCTCCTCCAACTTGGTCTCCTAGCAACCCAATAAAAAATAATAAAAAACACTAAAAATAATTAAAACACTAAAAAATTAATACAATAAAATACTATAATAACAGAAAATAACTAAAAATAATACAAGAAAATAATAAAATATAATAAATAAAAAGATAACTTACAATAAAAATAATTTAAAAATACAAATAACGTCAAATAAAAATTACACAACAATTTTTAACCAATACCACCACCACTTTGCCACAGCAACGCGTGGCCAGGCACAGCTAGTACTTACTAAATTTTGGCAGATTTGAATATTGTAGGAATCTTTCATTAGTCTTCTAAAGACAATGGCATCCATGTTTTCAAAATGTTGGTTTGATGATTTTCTTCCATTTCTAAAGTATCCTTTTTCAGTATCCTTTTCTGTTTTTAAAGTATCTTTGAAATTGGTTTTGAAATGAAGTTGGTGAAGACTGTACACAGTGTTATTGCAAATGTGTAGGTTCATCTCTTCCTTCATAGGATCAAGAGGCAGCAAAGTTGCATGGTGGGATTCAAAGCAACAACTTCGATGTAAAATCCGACTCTCTGAAGAAGCTCGCGTCTCTCTCCCGGGATGTTGCCTTTGCACAGGAGTTCATTAGCAGGAATGGTCTCAATCAGCTTTTTCTTATTGTGGAAGAGGATAAAACGTGAGTATTAGAGGGGAGGAAGCTTCAGAGGCACCAGTCTCTGGGTGAGAAGTGTTGGATTATGTCTTCCGAAGGGATTGCCTGCTCCATCCTATTGAGAGCCTATGGGGCATTGCCAGATAGGTCAGCATGCACGCTAGTCACCGTACAATAAGGTTTGCTTCTTCTGAGCAGTTCTGTCTTTGGAATCTGAGTGAAACATTTGATGCTATAATATCCAAAGTCTTTATCTATATATATAAAAGGGTAATGGAATTGCGGCGACCAACAAAACAACAAAACTAAATACCCCACAACCTCAAAAATTGACAACACAACCCATCATCCATGCCTCTAGGTTGATACAACAAAAAGAAAAGAAAAATAAAGTCCTAATTAGAGGGAGAGGAATAATTGTTTTTATCCAATTGCTGCCAGTTAGAAGGCTAAGCTCCGCCCACTTGGTCTCCTAGCAACCCACTCACCCAGGGGACAGGCAGAGTTAGGCCTCACTTAGGCCTCTTCCACACTGCCTATAAAATACAGATGATAAGATTTTAAATGGATTATATGGCAGTGTAGTCTCAAGGCCGGGCTGTGGCGCAGCTGTTGAGCAGCTGCCTTAAATCACTCTGACCATGAGGTCATGAGTTCGAGGCCAGCCCGTGGCGGGGTGAGCACCCGTCAATTAAAAATAAAAAAAATAGCCCCTGCTCGTTGCTGACCTAGCAACCCGAAAGATAGTTGCATCTATCAAGTAGGAGATAAGGTACCACTTATAAAAAGTGGGGAGGCAAGATTAACTAATTTACGACCTGGTATGAGGAAGTGCCGTCAGTGTGGATGATGAAGCAGCTGCTCCCCCCTGTGGCCAGAATCGAACATCCCCTCAGAAGAAGGTTAACTTGCCTCTGCGTGTCTGTCTCTGTCTCTGTTTGATGTGTTTATGGGCATTGAATGTTTGCCCTATGTGTGTTATAATGTGATCCTCCCTGAGTCCCCTTCGGGGTGAGAAGGGCGGAATATAAATACTGTAAATAAATAAATAAATAAATAAGGCCCTTCCACACAGCTATATCTTATATATATAAAAGAGTGATGGCATCACGGCGACCCACAAAACAACAAAACTACAGGCCCCCCAACCTCGAAATTTGACAACACAACCCATCATCCACGCCTCTAGGTTGATACAACAAAAAGAAAAGAAAAATAAAGTCCTAATTAGAGAGAGAGGAATAATTGCTTTTATCCAATTGCTGCCAGTTAGAAGACTAAGCTCCTCCAACTTGTTCTCCTAGCAACCCAATAAAAAATAATAAAAACACTAAAAATTAATACAATAAAATACTATAATAACAGAAAATAACTAAAAATAATACAAGAAAATAATAAAATATAATAAATAAAAATATAACTTACAATAAAATTAATAAAAAATTGCAAATAACGTCAAATAAAAATTACACAACAATTTTTAACCAATACCACCACCACTTTGCCACAGCAACGCGTGGCCGGGCACAGCTAGTTACCTTTAAAAAAAGGAGGCCTTAAAGGGGAAGGGTCTCTGCATTATGCCCTTCTTCCTTGAACTTGTTCCTGTGTTCACCTGCTGGGTCTATGGAGCATGGGATTTTCATAAAATAGAATACAATAGAATAGAATAATTATAAGGTAAAATAATTGTAAAAATATAACCCAGTGATTCCAACCACTGGGTTTCTGGGATTAAAACATTCACACTTGCCTCAAACAGACATGAGTTCTTTCTCCCGCCCTGGACATTTCAAAGATACATATAAACCCCACTTTTCTAGTTTCTAACAGACCTCACAACCTCTGAGGATGCCTGCCATAGACGTGGGCGAAACGTCAGGAGAGAATGCTTCTGGAACATGGCCATACACCCCGGAAAACTCACAGCAACCCAGTGATTCCGGCCATGAAAGCCTTTAACAACACATGTCTATATTAGCTTTGGATGGCACAGGGAAGGGTTAACAGCCCTAGGTGTTTATTTTGTTGTCTGTGCAAATGTTCAGAAGATTTCATCCCCTTTCTTTCCCTGTGAAAATTGGATTTTGAAAAATGTGGCTTGTTATGGAAACAAGAAATGGTGATAAAGCTTCAGTGGAGACCCTTTCCCCATGATAATAACTCTTTCAAGAGTGGATTTCCCTTCTTTCTGAGGGGATATCTTCTCTCACTTCTTGATGCCTTACCCCGTTTGTAACTATGAGTCATTTATAAGTTGGCTGTTTGTAACTTGAGGACTGCCTAGAAATTCTGTAAATATATGGCACAATGTTTCCTATTGTATTTGTTCGTCGAGTGGGCTTATTAACTAAAGACCATCCCCATAAACTTATTAGCACCAGTAGCCAAAAGTGATAAAAAGAACAGAAACACATAGAACAATGTTATCTCTTCCTTTGGAGGCTTTTCTTTATACCAAAATAATATGGTTGCACTATAGAACAAGGTTTCCATAACACAAAGTTATTTATACTTCTTTCTTTGCTTCCACACTGGGCTTCTTTCTCATGCAGACAAACAGCTTTGCTCTCACAGAGCCTCCTCTCACACCGAACTTATACAGTAGCTTCACACAGGAGCCTTCACACTGGAGCTTCACACACGAGGCCTTCTCACACTCCTCAGGATGACGCCAGCTTTGACCCACTAACTCTAACAGGCTTCGACCTACTCATTCTCCCCAGGACAACACTAACTTTGATCCACTAACTCTAACAGGCTTCTGCCTACTCATTCTCCTCAGGACAACACTAACTTTGACCCACTAACTCTAACAGGCTTCAGCATACTCATTCTCCTCAGGACAACACTAACTTTGACCCACTAACTCTAACAGGCTTCAGCATACTCATTCTTCTCAGGACAACACTAACTTTGACCCACTAACTCTAACAGGCTTCTGCCTACTCATTCTCCTCAGGACAACACTAACTTTGACCCACTAACTCTAACAGGCTTCTGCCTACTCATTCTCCTCAGGACAACACTAACTTTGACCCACTAACTCTAACAGGCTTCTGCCTACTCATTCTCCTCAGGACAACACTAACTTTGACCCACTAACTCTAACAGGCTTCAGCATACTCATTCTTCTCAGGACAACACTAACTTTGACCCACTAACTCTTAACAGGCTTCTGCCTACTCATTCTCCTCAGGACAACACTAACTTTGACCCACTAACTCTAACAGGCTTCTGCCTACTCATTCTCCTCAGGACAACACTAACTTTGACCCACTAACTCTAACAGGCTTCAGCATACTCATTCTTCTCAGGACAACACTAACTTTGACCCACTAACTCTTAACAGGCTTCTGCCTACTCATTCTCCTCAGGACAACACTAACTTTGACCCACTAACTCTAACAGGCTTCAGCATACTCATTCTTCTCAGGACAACACTAACTTTGACCCACTAACTCTTAACAGGCTTCAGCCTACTCATTCTCCTCAGGACAACACTAACTTTGACCCACTAACTCTAACAGGCTTCGACCTACTCATTCTCCCCAGGACAACACTAACTTTGATCCACTAACTCTAACAGGCTTCTGCCTACTCATTCTCCTCAGGACAACACTAACTTTGACCCACTAACTCTAACAGGCTTCAGCATACTCATTCTTCTCAGGACAACACTAACTTTGACCCACTAACTCTAACAGGCTTCTGCCTACTCATTCTCCTCAGGACAACACTAACTTTGACCCACTAACTCTAACAGGCTTCAGCATACTCATTCTTCTCAGGACAACACTAACTTTGACCCACTAACTCTTAACAGGCTTCTGCCTACTCATTCTCCTCAGGACAACACTAACTTTGACCCACTAACTCTAACAGGCTTCTGCCTACTCATTCTCCTCAGGACAACACTAACTTTGACCCACTAACTCTAACAGGCTTCAGCATACTCATTCTTCTCAGGACAACACTAACTTTGACCCACTAACTCTTAACAGGCTTCTGCCTACTCATTCTCCTCAGGACAACACTAACTTTGACCCACTAACTCTAACAGGCTTCAGCATACTCATTCTTCTCAGGACAACACTAACTTTGACCCACTAACTCTAACAGGCTTCAGCATACTCATTCTTCTCAGGACAACACTAACTTTGACCCACTAACTCTAACAGGCTTCTGCCTACTCATTCTCCTCAGGACAACACTAACTTTGACCCACTAACTCTAACAGGCTTCTGCCTACTCATTCTCCTCAGGACAACACTAACTTTGACCCACTAACTCTAACAGGCTTCAGCATACTCATTCTTCTCAGGACAACACTAACTTTGACCCACTAACTCTAACAGGCTTCTGCCTACTCATTCTCCTCAGGACAACACTAACTTTGACCCACTAACTCTAACAGGCTTCAGCATACTCATTCTTCTCAGGACAACACTAACTTTGACCCACTAACTCTTAACAGGCTTCTGCCTACTCATTCTCCTCAGGACAACACTAACTTTGACCCACTAACTCTAACAGGCTTCTGCCTACTCATTCTCCTCAGGACAACACTAACTTTGACCCACTAACTCTAACAGGCTTCAGCATACTCATTCTTCTCAGGACAACACTAACTTTGACCCACTAACTCTTAACAGGCTTCTGCCTACTCATTCTCCTCAGGACAACACTAACTTTGACCCACTAACTCTAACAGGCTTCAGCATACTCATTCTTCTCAGGACAACACTAACTTTGACCCACTAACTCTAACAGGCTTCAGCATACTCATTCTTCTCAGGACAACACTAACTTTGACCCACTAACTCTAACAGGCTTCTGCCTACTCATTCTCCTCAGGACAACACTAACTTTGACCCACTAACTCTAACAGGCTTCTGCCTACTCATTCTCCTCAGGACAACACTAACTTTGACCCACTAACTCTAACAGGCTTCAGCATACTCATTCTTCTCAGGACAACACTAACTTTGACCCACTAACTCTTAACAGGCTTCTGCCTACTCATTCTCCTCAGGACAACACTAACTTTGACCCACTAACTCTAACAGGCTTCAGCATACTCATTCTTCTCAGGACAACACTAACTTTGACCCACTAACTCTAACAGGCTTCAGCCTACTCATTCTCCTCAGGGTGACGCTAACTTATTTAATCCTTTCAGCGCTTGACTCACATTTAAAAATACCTACTGGTAGTTAATTTTTAATAATTCTGGCAGTATTTACTTGCCAAATGTAAAAAAATGAATTCTTACCAAGCAAAATTCTACGCCTTCTGTGTTTCTGAAATCTTTGTCTTTTCTGGGAATTGGATTTATACAGAAACTTCCTTTTTCTCCACTGCTCTTCCTTTTTCTCCCTCCATCCCTTATTCTTTTCCTATTTTTTTCCTTCTTTCGTTCTCTTCCCCGCTCTCTTTTCTAGGTATGTCTAATGCACCATCCCTGTGGTTTCTGGCTGTCTTTGTCAGAGCTACACTTTGACCTTCAAGGGTGGCAGGTTTGGGGCTCTCTCACCCTGTTTGCTGTCTGTTGCTCCAGGATAGGAGAGATTCTGGCCTATGCTTTGAAGGCCTTTGTGGAGCTGATGGAGCACGATTTTGTGTCCTGGGAGACGCTCAGTCCAGCTTTCATCAAAAAGGTAAACACTACCATGGAATGCGGTTCTGAGTAGACCTTTCACCAGGTTTGGGCAAAATTGGGCCATCCTCCAGGAGTTTTGGACTCCAATTCCCACAATTCCTAACAGCCTCAGGTCCCTTCCTTTCCCCCCTCAGCCGCTTAAGCGGGAATCTATAGTTGCCAAGATCCCAAAAGTAACTTTGGGGGCCGGGCTGTGGCACAAGCTGGTGAGCAGCTGCTGCAATAAATCACTCTGACCATGAGGTCATGAGTTTGAGGCCAGCCTGTGGCGGGGTGAGCAGCCGTCAATTAAAAATAAAAAATAGCCCCTGCTCGTTGCTGACCTAGCAACCCGAAAGATAGTTGCATCTATCAAGTAGGAAATAAGGTACCACTTATAAAAGTCGGGAGGCAAGTTTAACTAATTTACAACGTTGGAATGAGGAAGTGATGAAGTGCCGTCAGAGTGGATGATGAAGCAGCTGCTCCCCCCTGTGGCCAGAATCGAACATCCCCTCAGGAGAAAGTTAAATTGCCTCTGCGTCTGTCTGTCTGTCTGTCTCTGTCTCGGTTTGATGTGTTTATCGGCATTGAATGTTTGCCCTATGTGTGTATAATGTGATCCGCCCTGAGTCCCCTTCGGGGTAAGAAGGGCGGAATATAAATACTGTAAATAAATAAATAAATGCTTTGATCCCCTCTCCCTTTATTTGTTAATTTGCATCCCTTGTTTCAGATTGTTGGTTACGTCAACATAGTTCCAATGGATGCCTCCATCCAGCAGATATCTCTGGCCATTTTGGAGAACATGGTGCCAACCAGCCATTCCCTCTTTGAACTGGTCAAGCAACAGGTGACCCTTGAGCGACTCATCTCCCTTCTGCAAGTGTAAGCACTCATCAGCAGTCCTCTTTCCAGATGCCAATTTTTGCTTTTCTTTCTATCCTTCTGAGTTTGGTTGCTTTAATTGATGTAGGAGTAAACATATGTCCCATCACAGTGTCCAGGTCTGCAGTATTTATGTACATGTCTCTATCAGGAGAGGGAATCTATGACCCTCCAGGCGCTGACTCCAGACACTCCATTCTAAACCATAGTGCTCTGTTGTTCCCCTGCAGTTTTTCCAAGGCACTTTAATAATAATAATAATACTTTATTTTTCTATCCCTCCACCATCTCCCCGAAGGGACTCGGGGCAGCTAACATGGGGCGATGCCCAAAACAAAACAGAATAAAGCAATTACAACGAATATCAAAACAAAACAGTAATAACATAGATCAAATAAAATAAACAATTTAAACATTATAAAAATACAATAAAACACATAAAATCAGAACAAATGAGAACAAATACAGCATCAACCACTGTAGATAAAAAGAGGTCGGGCATATAAAACACAATATCCAAAGCTTTAATAAAGTGCATAAACAAGTGTCAGAGAGTCAGCTGGGATAATATGGGAAAAGGTAAGGTAGGAAGAGATTAAAGTGCTAAGAAGTAATGTCTCAGTGAAAGGGTCTATCATGTTGGTGAATTAATCAAACGCACACTGAAATAGCCATGGCTTTCAGTCCTCTTTTGGGCTGTTATAGCTCCCTTTAAGGCCCCTTCCACACAGCTGTATAAAATCCACACTGAACTGGATTATATGGCAGTGTGGACTCAGATAATCCAGTTCAAAGAAGATATTGTGGATTATCTGCCTTGATATTCTGAGTTAGATAGCTGTGTGGAAGGGCTCTAAGGGTGTTTGTTCCACTAGATTTGGGGAGTTCTGCATACCTTCCATAACACTGCTGATAACCACCTCTTTGGTGGCGATGGACCAAAGCAGCTGTAACACTAGACCAGTGATGGCCAACCTGTGACACGCGTGTCAGCATTGACACGCCTAGCCATTTTTGCTGACACACTGCCGCATGCAGATTGATCGGATGACTAATGTCTTTTGTGGCCAAATTTGGTGTGATTTGGTCCAGTGGTTTTGTTGTTTACTCCATGGGAATTATGCATATTACATATATATCTATATATATAAAAGGGTAATAAAATTTCGGCCTAGGACAAAACAACAAAACTACACATCCCAGAAACACTAAACTTGGCAGCACAACCCCTCATCCATGCCCCTACGTTCATACAACAAAAAGAAAAGAAAAAGTCCTAATTAGAGGGAGAGGAATAATTGGTTTTATCCAATTGCTGCCAGTTAAAAGGCTAAGCTCCGCCCACTTGGTCTCCTAGCAACCCACTCACCCAGGGGACAGGCAGACATAGGCCTCACTTAGGCCTCTTCCCCACTGCCTATAAAATACAGATTATCAGATTTGAACTGGATTATATGGCAGTGTAGACTCAAGGCCCTTCCATACAGCTATATAACCCATTTATAATCTTATATTATCTGCTTTGAACTGGATTATCTTGACTCCACACTGCCATATAATCCACTTCAGTGTGCAGTCGGACACAACTGGACTTAATGTCAGGAGAAAACCTTTACCCTTTACCTTAAATATCACCAATTCCTCAATACTTTATTTCCCATACCACCAGACAGCAACACGTGGCCGGGCACAGCTTTATATATATATATATATATATATATATATATATATATATATATATATATATATATATTCATTCTATTATTATTGTAGTATATTATTATATTATTACTATTATATTATTATTATATTATTCATTATTCATGACTACATTGAAACTACAATAGAGAGAAATCAGCGTGGAAACTGCAAGAGGTACCATAGATTGTTGTACATGGAAATAATGGTAGTAAATAGTTTTTGATTTATTAAATACAGTTATATATTACAATTATATATTTTTGTTATTTAAACTATATATATTGTGAAATTTTGATTTTTCTCTCTCAAAGTGACACACCACCCAAGTCATGCTAGGTTTTTTAGGTGAATTTTGACACACGAAGCGCAAAAGGTTGCCCATCATTGATCTAGACCAGGGGTCCCCAAACTAAGGCCCGGGGGCCAGATGTGGCCTTCCAAGGTCATTTCCCTGGCTCCTGTCCTAAACTTTAGACTTAGGGTTGACCTAAGTCTACCTGGTCTTTAGAGGTCTCTTTGCTTATAGCCTTATGAGATCATCTAGATGGTCTTTGTCTCTTTGCTTAGCTACCGCCATCTAGATGGCTTTTGGAGGTCACTTTCCAAAAGTATGAGACCATCTAGATGGCTTTGGGAAGTCACTTTCATTACCTATGGTCATATGAGACCGTCTAGATGGCCTTTGCGGGTGCCTTTACTTACCTGTGGTTTTATGAGATCATCTTGATGGCCTTTGGGGGCCCCTTTCCTTACCTATGGTCTTATGAGACCATCTAAATGGCCTTTGGAGGTCTCTTTGCTTACCTATGTCTTATGAGATCGTCTAGATCAGGGGTCCCCAAACTAAGGCCCATGGGCCGGATGCGGCCCCCCAAGGTCATTGTCCTGGCCTCTGTCCTAAACTTTAGACTTAGGATTGACCTAAGTCTGAAACGACTTGAAGGCACGCAACAACAACAATCCTAATTTTGGACTATTTTATCATAGTCCGGGCCCCCAACAGTCTGAGGGGGCCTGATCTAGACACTGTAAACCAAGGAAATGACAATTGTCCTTGCAAACTGCGGTTCTGTTTGGCTTTGACGCTCAGAGTCTTGGGTGAAGGGCAGAGGTGAGGCACCACAACTCTTCTGGTATTTGAATGATGATCATAATTTGCTTTCTTGCTTTTTTCTTTCTTTTTAGAATGAACCAGCAGCTGCAGCTAAAAGCGATGGCACTTCTTATCGCTCTGCTTCTTAATGCCAGCGAGTCAGAGAGAAGGGTAAAGATCTTTCAGTCCCATGCATTTGACTCTCTCTAGGAGGGGAGGAAGAGATCCCTAGCCAAGGATCTCGGCAGAGAACAAGACTGGAGATCATGTTGTTGTCTAAATCAGGGCTTCTTACACTTTTTCCACTTGTGATCCCTATTCACCTGTGATTTTTTTTTTACGTGATCTCAGGTATATCAAATAGCTATAAAACCCCAACATTTACTGATAACAAATCGGCATTTGCAAGGCTTGGTAAACAAGCTGATTTTCTTTCTTATGTAGTAAAGTGGAAACATTTTCTACAGAGTCCGCTGTAAATGCTGCACATTGTTGCTAACAGATTTGCATAAAGGGGTGGTATTCCAAAATACCAAATTTATTTAATGCTTAGACCATAGGTCTTTCGCATGCAAGACAAACAAACAAATACACAAAAACCAGACCATCAAATACAATATAAAACATGCCATTAAAACCCTATATAAATCACTAGCTGTGCCCGGCCACGCGTTGCTGTGGCAAAGTGGTGGTGGTATTGGTTAAAAATTGTTGTGGAATTTTTATTTGATGTTATTTGTATTTTTTAATTAATTTTATTGTAAGTTATCTTTTTATTTATTATATTTTATTTTCTTGTATTATTTTAGTTATTTTCTGTTATTACAGTATTTATTGTATTAATTTTTTAGTGTTTTTAATTATTTTTAGTGTTTTTAATTATTTTTTATTGGGTTGCTAGGAGACCAAGTTGGCGGAGCTTAGCCTTCTAACTGGCAGCAATTGGATAAAAGCAATTATTCCTCTCCCTCTAATTAGGACTTTATTTTTCTTTTCTTTTTGTTGTATCAACCTTGAGGCGTGGATGATGGGTTGTGTCGTCAAATTTCGAGGTTGGGGGGCCTGTAGTTTTGTTGTTTTGTGGGTCGCCGTGATGCCATCACTCTTTTATATATATAGATTAAAACATTAAAATGCTGCAAATATCAATGTCAGGATATGCCCTTCAAATACTACATATTTCATGGATTAGCACCAACATAATTAAAAACAAGGTAAAACCAAGTAAGTACAGCATTATTAAAACCCAATCAGGGAACACATTGGATATAAAAAACAACTATTAGTTAAAAGCATCCCCAGCACAGTCAACTGCGACAGTTTTGCCCGGTTTTCTGAGCTGCCAGGGCAAAAAGGGCCACCTTATGAGTAACTGCAGGGTTAGTGTCGGACAGAAGGTAGAAAATCCTCTCTGACACCGTATTCATTAGGAGGGGATAAAGAATAGGTCCCAGGGTGGTATTCAGAAACGTTTTACTGTTTCCAATTTTTTGTGATCCCAATGTTGAGCTAAGAAGAGTTCAACAATGGAACTCTCTGCCTCGTAGTGTGATGGAAGCTCCTTCCTTGGAAGCTTTTAAACAGGGGCTGGGTGGTCATCTGTCAGGGGGGCTTTGATTGTGCTTTTCCTGCCTGGCAGAAGTAGGTTGGACTGGATGGCCCACGTGGTCTCCTCCAACTCTGTGACTCTGTGATTCTATGACTGGGACCATCTCATTGCCTCCTTTCCATTTCTAGGACATGATGGAGTATCTGGGGGAGAAGAACCTCAGGCAATTTATCCACAAGGTGGGCATGAAGGTGGCATGGGAGGGGGAGGGTTCCTTGGCATGCATGTTTTGTCTCAGCATCTTTGTTAGCTAATCCTGGGCCCTTGCTTCTAATGTTGTGAGTGGCTCCTCTAGCTGCAGTGTGTCCTTCACTTTTGTTTCCCCCCATTATCTTGGCCTCTTCTAAGCTCTGAAACTTGTGCTTCTAGAATATTGTCCATGCCTCAGAGCCAATTGGAGATGAGATGGCCCATTATCTTTATGTGCTGCAATCCCTCACATTGACCCTCTTAGAGTGCAGGATGAGGACCCCAATGGATCCCTATTCACAGGTGAGTTTTCCCTGGACTCGCTTTTCAATAGCCTTGTTACATCTTGGCTCCATTTCCCTTTTCCTTTTTATAAATGTACTAGCTGTGCCCGGCCACGCGTTGCTGTGGCGAAGTATGGTGGTATGGGAAATAAAGTACAGTAGAGTCTCACTTATCCAACACTCACTTATCCAACGTTCTGGATTATCCAACGCATTTTTGTAGTCAATGTTTTCAATATATCGTGATATTTTGGTGCTAAATTCATAAATACAGTAATTACTACATAGCATTACTGCGTATTGAACTACTTTTTCTACCAAATTTGTTGTCTAACATGTTTTGGTGCTTCATTTGTAAAATCATAACCTAATTTGATGTTTAATAGGCTTTTCCTTAATGCCTCCTTATTATCCAACATATTCGCTAATCCAACATTCTGCCGGCCCGTTTATGTTGGATAAGTGAGACTCTACTGTATTGAGGAATTGGTGTTAGTTAAGGTAAAGGGTAAAGGTTTCCCCCTGACATTAAGTCCATTATAAATGGGTAATATAGCTGTGTGGAAGGGCCTTGAGTCTACACTGCCATATAATCCAGTTAAAATCAGATAATCTGTATTTTATAGGCAGTGTGGAAGAGGCCTGAGTGAGGCCTAACTCTGCCTGTCCCCTGGGCTGAGTGGGTTGCTAGGAGACCAAGTGGGCAGAGCTTAGCCTTCTAACTGGCAGCAATTGGATAAAAACAATTATTCCTCTCCCTCTAATTAGGACTTTTTCTTTTCTTTTTGTTGTATGAACGTAGAGGCATGGAGGAGGGGTTGTGCTACCAAGTTTAGTGTTTCTGGGATGTGTAGTTTTGTTGTTTTGTCCTAGGCCGAAATTTCATTACCCTTTTATATATATAGATACTATGTGTGGGGTGTTTGTGTGTGCGCGCTAAACTTTCCAGCTGACCACATGAACTTTGTCTATATCGATATATTGGTTTTTTTTGCACAGGAACAAAGGGAGCTCCTACATTCCCTGCGCCACGCAGCCTTTGTGTCTGAGAATGAATCTTCTGCTGGCAACTCAAACACTGAACGTCGCCATTCCCTTTGCTCCAAGGAGTTCCGCAAGCTAGGCTTTATGGTGAGCTTTATATGGATTGTGATGTGCCCAGAGAAGACAGAGCAGCAAGTTCTCCTGATAAGGGATGCTGGGGTCTTAGTATCTCGGTTGGATCTGCACTGGACCATTGTTTACAAAGTGTCTGGGTTAGCACTATGAGCAGGTTGAAGAAGACTGATGTTGAGGGCAGAGAAGAGGTAAGAGGAAGGTTACTTAAAAGTGGGTAGCCTTCATGGTACATCAAGGCACATGAGATGTAACACCTTTAACGTTTGCTCTTCACCCTGTTTCCCCTAAAATAAGACATCCCCAAAAAATAGGTCCTAGTAGAGGTTTTGCTGAATTGCTAAATATAAGGCCTCCCCTGAAAGTAAGACCTAGCAAAGTTTTTGTTTGGAAGCATGCCCGCCAAAGAGAACACCAGAGCATGCAGGATCGGTAAATGTACGTACCATAGAGTGTTGTACATGGAAATAATGGTAGTAACAAGAAATTCTTGATAGGATTCACAGTTTGTCTGGTTATGCTGGCTTGTGATGACAACTACTGTACATCTATATATATATAAAAGGGTAATGGAATCACGGCACCGGACAAAACAACTAAACTAAATGCCCCACAACCTTGAAAATTGACAGCACAATCTCTCATCCACTCCTCTATGTTCATACAACAAAAAGAAGAAGAAGAAAAAAGTCCTAGCCACAGCAACGCGTGGCCGGGCACAACTAGGTATATAATAAACGTATATAATAAACAGTATATAATGCCTGCCATAGATGTGGGTGAAACGTCAGGAGAGAATACTTCTGGAACATGGCCACACAGCCCGAAAGACATACAACAACCCTGTTCATTTTTTTGTTCAACAATAAATGTAAATTCTTCTTCATGGAAAAATAAGACATCCCCTGAAAATAAGACCTAACGCATCTTGGGGAGCAAAAATTAATATAAGACACTTGTCTTATTTTCGGGGAAACACAGTAGTATTTCCTGTGTATATCTACAATTTTAAGAACTAGGAACATTTCTTTTTAAAATATGCAAAATGTTCTTTTCAGGATTCTGTGCCATTTGTCAAGATCTGCAAAATAATATGCAGGCAAAAGTGCATTACACTTTTGTCTATCAATGGGCCCAGCTAATATTTCCAGATGCATGGTGCAATGTTGCTTTGAGGGGTTTTCTGCACTTCGTTGTTTTGTTTTTTGTTCCAAGCCCCAAAGACATAAATATGTTTTTATCTTTTCCTTTCAGAATAATAGTAACCCTGCAATGGATCTGCACCGCATTCCTCCTGGACTGCTCGCCCTAGACTGCATGGTCTATTTTTCCAGACACTTCCCCAGTGCCTACAGCAGGGTAACTCAAGGGCATTTCTATTTTCTTGTGAGGAGTATGCTCCTTTTTCCTACTTATCACAAGCTGAGTTTATGTTTTAATAACCAGGTTCTTCCAATTAGCGAATAGGACTGGATATTATTTATTATTTATTTATTTACAGCATTTATATTCCGCCCTTCTCACCCCGAAGGGGACTCAGGGTGGATCACATTACACATACAGGCAAACATTCAATGCCTTTTAACATAGAACAAAGACAAGACAAACATAGGCTCCAAGCAGGCCTCGAACTCATGACCTCCTGGTCAGAGTGATTCATTGCAGCTGGTTGCAGCTGGCTTGCTCTCCCGCCTGCGCCACAGCCCGGGCCCAATTAATTATATTAAATATTAATAGCACACGTTGCTTTGGAAGTTTTCTGGAAGTTTTTTTTCTACTTGACAGAATAATATTGGGACTGTTGTTAGACCAAACTAGAGGAGAGTCACTGAATCAATAGAACATACATATATTTTGGCATCTAAATGATATTATTTACATTGGGGCTATATTCCTGACATTGTTGTATTTGTGCATACCAGTGAATGTATTCTCCAAGTTTGGATTGTTATGTAGCCAAAATGACACCATCCCAGTGCATTTCTCTCTGTGAAATGCTAGAGCAGGGGTCCCCAAACTAAGGCCCGGGGGCCAGATGCGGCCCTCCAAGGCCATTTACCTGGCCCCCGCCCTAGTTTTAGACTTAGGCTCACCCAAAGTCTGAAATGACTTGAAGGCACAACAACAATCCTACTTGATTATCTCATTGGCCAGAAGCAGGCCCACACTTCCCACTGAAATCCTGATAAGTTTACAGTATGTTGGTTAAAATTATTTTTATTTTTAAATATTGTATTGTTTTTTCATTTACCAATATTGTAAATGAAATATTGTAAATGAATGATATGGTAATAATATAATATATTGTAATAAAAAATAAATATTGTGTATACATATAATATTGATAATAAATATTTTAATGTAATACAATATAATATTTATGTATTTATTTATTACAGTATTTCTACCCCGCCCTTCTCACCCAATAGGGGACTCAGGGCGGCTAATAATAATAATACAATATAATAATATTGTATAATATAATAATATTAATTATATATTATATATTAAATGTAATATTACTAATAATATTACGGTATAATGGTACAGTACAATATAGTAATATATAATGCTAATATTGTGCTATGCTAATAATATAATATATTGTATGTACATACAATTTGTAAGCCGCTCTGAGTCCCCTTCGGGGTGAGAGAGGGTGGGGTATAAATGTAATACATAAATAAATAAGTAATTGTTGCTGGCTTTTTTTTTGCACTACAAATAAGACATGTGCAGTGATCATAGGAATTTGTTCATTTTTTTTTCAAATGATAATTCGGCCCCTCAACAATCTGAGGGACCATGAATTGGCCCTCCACTTAAAAAGTTTGAGGACCCTGTGCTAGAGGATATGAAACTAGTCCAAAGGCTTCTGATATGTAAGAGACAAGACTGGAAAATGGTAACCTGTTCTCAAACGTGTTGTTTCAAGCAATTGCTGTTGTGACACATCATGGTTGGGACATTTTCTGAGGTTTCTGGTGGCCAGAGAAGACACTAATGTTGATTTCTCTCTTTCAGTTTATTCTTGAGAATAGCAGCCGAGAAGATAAACATGAGTGCCCGTTTGCCCGGAGTAGCATCCAGCTTGCCTTCACACTCTGTGAGATCCTTCATGTGGGAGAGCCTTGTAAGTGTTTTCTGTTTCTCTGCAACCCGGGATACTTTGCTTTGTCGTCTCAGCATTGTTTCTCACAGTGCACTATTGAGTCCTTTTACGAGCAGAAGTCATGTTCTGTAGAGCAAGACTCCATCTACTCTGCCATATAATCCAGTATTTGATCCCAGATTATCTGCTTTGAACTGGATTATATGGCAGTGTAGACTCATATACTGCAATTCAAAGTGGATAATCTGGGATCAGATACTGGATTATATGGCAGTGTAGATTCAGCCTAAATGATACCATTATTTGGCTCTACTACTAAGCAAAATGAGGGCAGCACTCATACAATATATGCTCACATGAGACATGAAGCAGCAGCAAAACATTCGGGAGGGTAGAGCTGTACATACAGGCCTTTTGTATATATGCAGTATATGTGCATTACGTATGTTCATGAATGGGATCACTGTTAATGTTAAGGTATACATTCTCACCTGGTCAAATTCTGTATACTGCACCACTTCTAAGATGGACCTTTTCCACTAAAAAAGGGTAATCTTAGAATTGGTTGTGCTCTAGAGCAGGGGTCCCCAAACTTTTTAAACAGGGGGCCAGTTCACGATCCTTTGGACCGTTGGAGGGCCGGACTATAGTTGGCCACTGAACAATAATAATAATTAATAATAATAATAATAATAATGACAATAATAATAATAATAATAATAATGACAATAATAATAATAAAAAGGGTTGGAAAAGACCCTTTGGGCCGTTGAGTCCAATCCCCTTCTTCCTTTGTGCACCGAAAGCACAAGTAAAGCACCCCTGACAGATGGCCACCCAACCTCAATGTTAATTAATAATAATAATAATAATAATAATAATAATAAAGAGGGTTGGAAGACGACCCCTTGGGCCATTTAGTCCAACCCCTTTCTGCCTTTGTGCACCAAAAGTACAAGCAAAGCATCCCTGACAGATGACCACCCAGTCTCAATGTCAATAATAATAATAATAATAATAATTGGGTGCTGTGCCAAAAGATCTCAGCCAGCATTTGGAAACAATAGACATTGACAAAAATCACGATCTGCCAACTGCAAAAGGCCACCCTACTGGGATCTGCACCCAAAAATACATCACACAGTCCTAGACACTTGGGAAGTGTTCGACTTGTGATTTTGTGATATGAAATCCAGCATATCTATCTTGTTTGCTGTGTCATAATAAAGTAATAATAATAATAATAATAATAATAATAATAATAATAATAATAATAATAATAATAATTGTAAGAGAAGAAGAGCCCCCTTGGGTCATTTAGCCCAACCCCCTTGTGCCGTGGGGGCCAGATAAATGATTTCGATGGGCCGCATTCGGCCTCTGGGCCTTAGTTTGGGGACCCCTGCTCTAGAGTCACATTTATTTATTTATTTAAAAGGTTCGGGATTGGCGGCTGAGAGAGCAGGAGCCACAGAATTCCCCAGCAATGATTTGAACTACAAGGGAAATACATATTTTATTTTATTTACTTAGAGGAGACCTGCACACTCTGTGGTCCACCAGCTGTTTTGGACTTCAGCTCCCAGAATTCCTGACAAGGTGGCTGGGTCTTCTGGGAGCTAGAGTCCCAAACACCTAGAGGGTGGCAGGATGTGCAGGCCTGATCACACTAACTAAAGCTGAAAGAGTAGGCAAAGAGTACGGATCCCATCTGAAATCCTGTGGCTGCCTCCTGCAGAATTCTGGGGTTTGTGGTTTCGTGATACTCAGGACCTCTCTGGCTGAGCATTTAAATCAGGCATGGTCAAACTTTGGCCATCCAAGTGTTTTGGACTTCAACTCCCACCATTCCTAGCAGCCTCAAGCCCTTTCCTTTTAAGCTTAAGCGGCTGAGGGGGAAAAGGAAAGGGCCTGAGGCTGTTAGGAATGGTGGGAGTTGAAGTCCCAAACACCTGGACGGCCAAAGTTTGCCCATGCCTGATTTAAAGCCTCAGGATTCTGCAGGAGGCAGTCACAGGATTTCAGATGGGTTTTATAGACTGTAGAGGCTAGAAAAATATTCCCTCTGACTTTCCAGGAAGTTAATATTCAAATACATGGTTCACTACAATGAAACCCTCTTAGTATATTCTCAACTTCAGTCATGAAAATTTCTTCAAGTGTCTGATTTTCAAAATGCTATGATATTTATTGAAGAGCAGAGTCGTCTGGGCTGTTTGCTTCACTTTCATACTTGGAAGCCTAGAAATTAATTGAGGAGGAAGAAGAAAGAAAAGGCACATCACATTCAGGCATCATGTTGCTCCTTTACTACAGGCTCTGAGACCGCCCAGGCCTTCTACCCCATGTTCTTTGGACAAGAACATTTTTTTGAGGAACTGTTCTGCATCTGCATCCAGCTGTTAAACAAGACCTGGAAAGAGATGCGTGCCACGCAGGAGGATTTTGACAAGGTGAGGCCCAGCCATTAATTTATTTATTTACAGTATTTATATTCCGCCCTTCTCACCCCGAAGGGGACTCAGGGCGGATCACATTATATACATATATGGCAAACATTCAATGCCCATCAACACATCGAACCGAGACAGAGACAGACAGACAGACAGACGCAGAGGCAATTTAACCTTCTCCTGAGGGGATGTTCGATTCTGGCCACAGGGGGGAGCAGCTGCTTCATCATAATGTCAGTGGGTTTTTAAAAAATGTGTAGGTAGTTACAGTAGAGTCTTGCTTATCCAACGTAAACGGGCCGGCAGAACGTTGAATAAGTGAATATGTTTGATAATAAGGAGAGATTAAGGAAAAGCCTACTATTAAACATCAAATTAGGTTATGATTTTACAAATTAAGCACCAAAACATCATGTTATACAACAAATTTGACATAAAAAGTAGTTCAATACGCAGTCATGCTATGTAGTAATTACTGTATTTACGAATTTAGCACCAAAATATCACGGTGTATTGAAAACACTGACTTCAAAAATGCTTTGGATATTCCAGAACGTTGGATAAGCGAGTGTTGGATAAGTGAGACTCTCCTGTATTTTGTTTTATATTGGGCAGGCTGTAAAACTTTCAGATATGGTTGCCATAATTGATGTTTTATTGGCCTGCTTAGATTTTGCTGGTTAACACACATTGTGTTGACTCAAATGTTAGCCCTGTTTTGGGGTATATTTGACCTGCTGATTCCAAAAGTGGCACTAGTTTTCTTCCATCAGTTTTCCTCCATGTGGTGCTCCATTTACAGGGGGAAAGTGCAGACCTGGCTCCCTTAACTACCGGTTTTAGAGGGCTAAAGTTTGACACAACATAGTCCAAACTGAGGTAAATTAAGAATGAGGCATGCAGTTACAGAGCCTCGCTTTTCTGGGTTGGCCTTCAAGGATGATGAGGAGATTTTGGTGGAAGGCTCAGCAGTCGAGCTGGAGCCCAGCAGAGACCGGCAGCTCCCTCAACCAAGCTTTGATAAGGAACTACTACTTCTCAGCCTGCGAAACAAGTGCAAGCGAGTTCCTTTGAGCTGGCTGAGGTAGAATTAACTGTTCCAGCTTTTGTTGACCTGCAAAAAAGAGAGGTCTCAGCTGCGTAGGTGCTCGAGATTACCTGAGAAATGAACCAGCAACAGGTAACATCTGAGAATTTCAACATCAGTGCTAGAATCTACAAACTTGGACTCTTAGAATCAGAGTTAGTAGAGACCTCGTGGGACATCCAGTCCAACCCCCTGCCAAGAAGTGGGAAAATCATGTCCATATGGGCAAGGGAGATCGGACACACTATAAACTTGGAGGACTGGGAAAGATGTTGGCAAAAAAGATTGAAATTTACATACTCAACAGCTCTAAAGGAAAGCTGGTATAAAAAATTTTTTAGATGGTATATCGCACCGGGAAAATTGGCAAAATTTAATAAGGGGAAAAATGGGGAGGAGTGTTGGAAATGTAGGAAAGAAAAGGGGGATTTTTTCCATATGTGGTGGGGATGTAAGGTGGTTAAAAGGTTCTGGAGAACAGTACACAGGAAGATGGAGATCATACTACAAAAAAATTCATGTTAAAACCGGAATATTTTTTATTAGGTTTAACGGACTTTTCTTTGGATCTAAATAATGAAAAACTTTTTATATATATGATAAGCACAGCAAGAATAGTAATAGCAAGATTATGGAAGACATCGGAAATACCATCATTAGAGCAATGGACATTGAAACTGATGGACATACAAAATATGGACATTTTAACACAGATAATTTCAAAGGATCAAACAAGGATAAAAATGGACTGGAGCAATGTGAGCAAATATTTAAGGGGAAAAAGGAATCTGGAAATATAGAAGGAATTAATGAGTAAGCAAAGACACTCTCAGGTCTTAGGAAAATAAGCTCGGAAAAAAACAGGAAAGATAAGAAGCAAACCGCAGAGCAGTGGAGCTGGAAGATAACACAGAGAGGAGGGAGGGCTTTGGGGTTTCTTCCTATTTTTTTTTCTTTTTTCCTTTTTTTCCTTTTTTTTGGAATATACTCGTCTCCCTCCTGTTATTTTTATTGTACTGTAATAATTATAAATAAAATGATTTAAAAAAAAGAAGTGGGAAAATAACATTCAAAGCACCCCCGACAGATGGCCATCCAGCCTCTGTTTAAAAGCCTCCGAAGAAGGAGCCTCCACTACATTCTAGGGCAGAGAATTCCACTGCTGAGCAACTCTCACAGCATTTATAGGGTTTTTCCCCAGTGTGAATTCTATTATGCTTATGTAGATTTCCAATCCCAGTGAAACTCTGTTGACACTCCAGGCATCTAAAGGGTTTCTCCCCAGTGTGAGTTCTTTGATGTGAATGTAGAGTTCCAATCTGAGCAAAGGTTTGTCCACACTCCAGGCATTTATAGGGTTTCTCCCCTGTATGAGTCCTTTGTTGTATACGTAGACTGAATTATGAGTGAAATTCTGTCCACACTCCAGGTATTTATAAGGTTACTCCTTGGTATCTTGTATTCCTGAACTGAGTATTTTGGATTATGGATTTTGATTTAATCCTGTACTTTGGACTTTCTGGTATTTGGCTTATAACCCTGGAATTGATACTCACCTTCTCTATTGTGTTTTCTTGCTATTGTTTGCTTCTTGGTTGGATTATCAGCTTGACCTCGGACTGTTGCTTAATGCTCTGTTAGTATTTTTGAGTCAAGGCTTTTGATTCCAGTCCTGGGATTGGCTCAAGCTGCAAATGTGCATATGGACGTAGTAGTGTTTACTATATTTCACCCCATAATGGCTGCATTTTATGTCTATTTTTTTTTCAAAATGAGGAGGGTGCGACAAGTATGCACCCCTCCATTTATTAGATTTGCCAGTTTCTGTTGTGTTTTTAAAAAACAACCTTAGAGAAAGAAGAGGGAGGGGAGACAAAGTCTCAGCCCAAAATGACTGTGTTAATTATACCATGTAACTGTTATGCGAGGAAAAGTTAAAAACAATTTTTTGGACTGGGAAACTAGGGTGCTACGATTATGCAGTGGCAACGATTATGTAGTGAATTACGGTACCTTGGAAATCTACAGCATCTGGGGCTTTGTGGCAGAGGAGGGCCGAGCTTTGGCCTGGTTTCTCCTTGGTTGGCTCTTCTGCTGGTTTTTCAACGCCTGAGTCCGTACCCAGAGTCATGACCATGTTAGTGCTGAAAGAAGGTATTTGGGGAATGTGTTGTGGGCTGAGGAGGAGATCATGGTGTCTCCTGATGGGATGACCCTGTGACTCTTGCAGGTGATGCAAGTAGTCCGTGAACAAATTACCAGAACCCTGGCCTTAAGGCCCACTTCGCTGGAGCTTTTCAAAAGCCGAGTGAATGCCCTCAACTACAGCGAGATCCTGCGTCTCCGGCAGACAGAACGGATGCACCAGGAGGAGATCCTTGCAGCGCCAGTCCTGTGAGTAAGGAAGGGGCTTGTGGTTTTGTAAATACATGAGTGACAAGGGCAAATGCTGAACTCTAGTGCAGTGAGTGTTTGCTCTATTCAGGCATTCATTGCAGGTACATGACCAGAAAGTGGGTTGCAGAGACAAACTCTCATCTGGCTGCAGGTCTTCTCACGTTGAAAGACTTAAAATGTCTCTGCAACCCATTTTAGGGGCCGCGGTGGCTCAATTCAGTTTTATGGACTTGAACCTGCAGTGTAGTCAAACACTTTTAACTAGTCAACCGTATAAATGCACCTTCCAAATTGCCAACTATTTAAAAATTGAAATGCCAAAATACTTTAGGGAGGTATTTACTCGAGCTAGATTTGATCAGCTTGATACAATGGTTAGATATGGGAGATTCAACAACATCCCTTATAACGAACGATTCTGTATCTGTGGAGCACCTGAAATTGAGGATTTAGCACATATATTATTTGACTGTAAATTGTATCAGAAGGTGAGAGATTTGTTTCTTGGTCCATATATCAAACGGACAATGCACTGGGAATCGCACATCAGAACAACGTACTTTATGTGCGGCCAAGATCCAAAAATAACATATAAAACGGCTCTGTACTTGAGTAAGACAATACGATTGAGATCCACATATGTGGGGCTGATAGGGGTAAACTGTAGGGGTGACAATGACATTTGTACACACCCAGTTTTATTTTATTTATTTATTGTATGGTTACAAGTGTTTTATTTAATGTTTGTATAGAATGTAACCAGGCCTTTTCGAGCCTGGTTGTTTGGCTTGGTACTTTGATATGGCCTAAGGGCTAATCAATAAAATGTTCTTCTTCTTCCTAGTCAACCGCTATAAAACATACTGTTGCTTTTGCTATTGTGTTTTTGACCCAGGGAACTGAGAGAGCAGCTGAAACCCGAGCTCCTCAAGCTAATCCAACAGCAGAGACTCCTGCACCTCTGCGAAGGGACGCTGTTCCGTAAGATTAGCAGCCGGCGCAGACAGGGTACGTTGCAGCCCTCGTGGCAATATTTACATCTCACCATTTGGGCAACAAGGATGGCTTCTGAATAATTAATTTAATGGTTTCCTGCCCTCGCAGCTAAATAAGACATAAAATGCAAGAAAAAGGGAATGGTAATGAGGGAAAGCATTGACCAGTCACTGGGTCAAGCCACAATGGTAGCGTGCCTGGTTGCTTCTCTCTCCTTTTTGGGTTCCCAGACATGGCAGAAGAACTTGGGAATATGACTCAGATTTGACTGTTTAAACAACAGCAAGACAAGAACTTGCTCCTCACACTTTGATCGTTGAGTACAGAATCTGATGAAAGTTTTATAAAGTCAGCAGTACAGGTTGCATGCAAGGAATGCGGTATGGATTTCCCATTAGAGGAGCTGTTGTGTCCATAACCTTTATGACAGTGGTTTTGTTTCCCTTTGGCAGATAAGCTCTGGTACTGCCGCCTTTCGCCCAACCACAAATTTCTGCATTATGGAGATGTTGAAGAAGGCATAGAAAGCCTGCCCATTGAGAGCCTGCCTGAGAAAGGTACATGACCCCATCCCCTGTGCTTTCAGGAACAGCCGTTTGAAGCAGAGCCGCAGAAGATGTTCCCAAGTTAATTTGCAGTTGTTTTGGCAGATGCGTTAGAGTTCTCTTTACATCTTGAAATTTAAAAATATAGTAATAACAGATTAAGTAACTAAGAAATTTCTGCCCTATCATTACATCCCGAATTCACTGCCTCATGCAGCCATATTGTTGTTGTTGTTATTAATATTACAGTAGAGTCTCGCTTATCCAACGTAAACGGGCCGGCAGAACGTTGGATAAGCGAATATTTTGGATAATAAGGAGAGATTAAGGAAAAGCCTATTAAAAATCAAAATAGGTTATGATTTTATAAATTAAGCACCAAAACATCATGTTATACAACAAATTTGACAGAAAAAGTAGTTCAATACACAGTAATGCTATGTAGTAATTACTGTATTTACGAATTTAGCACCAAAATATCATGATGTATTGAAAACATTGACTACAAAAATGCGTTGGATAATCCAGAACGTTGGATAAGCGAGTGTTGGATAAGTGAGACTCTACTGTATTGTTTATTTATACTCCACTTTTTCTCTCCATAAAGGAGACTCAAAGCGACTTACTTTAAAAGCATTTTAATACAATTTAAAATTTAAAAATGTACGAACATTAAAATAGAATTTGACATCAGTGGTATTAATTTAAAAATGTTGTTCTGCCTTGTGACAGAGCCAGTCTTGTTAGCTTTACCACTTCTAGATTGTTTTTGTCCTTTGGGGTTCAATTGCAAGAGAAAAGACGCCAACAAAGGGGAGATACAACCCCCTGCAAAGGGGGTTAAAATGATAATTTCTTAAATCTGGAATGTTTTAATTAAAATCTTTATTCAGTTAGTAATGATTGTACATAGAGCAGATAGTGTTTGTGTTGGAAATAGCAACCTCCCAAGCCTTTCATTATTTGTTAATGTATATATTTGCTAACCTGTATTCTATGTGTATGTTGATTTGCCAGTTTGACTGTACTTCTTTGGTGTGGGAGGGATTATAGACATGTGATTGTAATGAGCCTGTTCAGACTCAGGACTCCATTGTATATTCAGTGTCTGCTATCTACCTCAGTGGAGGTGGATGCATGTTGCTGTTTGGACTTAAGTGCAGAAGTATGACTTCAGTGAGTACAACTGTACCTAAAGACTATGGACAATTGATTAAGAATGATACCCTGTGTACTCAACACAGAGAGACAACTACATCCTATCTACAACTGAACTTAAATATTAAATTTGCCTGTATGGTGAATTAATACAATATGTTTGTGAGTAAACAAGATATGTTATTTTTCGAAGAAGATTTTGTTTTTTTGTCTCCGAATGCATATTTTAAACTAAGATGTTTCAAGGGAGTGTATATCTTTTGGGTAAACTGCAACTGCAATTTCAACTTCAAAGAAACAACCATCCTCTGTTAACCAAATATATTTTTGTAGTGGCATGTCTATGTCCTTGGCAGTTCAAAGACATGGTTCTTCAGTCTAACAGTTGAGTTACCTGTGTGCCATTACATGAATGCTTATAAATATAACTTGTTCGGAGAGTTGACTTCTAACAAGGTCATGCTTTTCTTGACTAATGGTTTTCAAAAGGTAGTCTCCACATGTTCATGGAGATTCACATTTGCCAAATGGATATGACATCATTTTTCTTTTTCAATAAGGTTTTGATTGCCATTTATTTCCAGAGGGCTATCTACCTAGAGATTGGGTGTAGTTATTTCCAATAGTTTGATAAGGATGAAGTGAATAAATTATAATTTTGTTGTATGTCTTTCGGGCTGTGTGGCCATGTTCCAGAAGCATTCTCTCCTGACGTTTCGCCCACATCTATGGCAGGCATCCTCAGAGGTTGTGAGGTATGGATAAACTAAGTAAGGAAAGGAAAGAATATATATCTGTGTCCAAGGTGTGGCAAGAGTCCTTTGTCACTGGGAGCCAGCATTAATGTTTCTGTTAATCACCCTAATTAGCATTGGAGATGTTTTGTCCCTTGCCTGGGGGCATCCTTTGTTCAGTCAAGCCTTCATTGTGTTGGTTCCCATCTACTGTTTTGATTTTGGAGTTTTGTAATACTGGTAGCCAGATTTTGTTCATTTTCATGGTTTCTTCCTTTCTGTTAAAGTTGTCCACATGCTTGTGGATTTCAATGGCTTCTCTGTGTTGTCTGACATGGTGGTTGTTGGAATGGTCCAGCATTTTTGTGTTCTCAAATAGTATCCTGTGTCCAGGCTGGTTCATCAAATGCTCTGCTATGGCTGATTTCTCTGGTTGAATTAGTCTGCAGTGCCTTTCATGTTCTTTGACTCTTGTTTGGGCGCTGCGTTTGGTGGTCCCTATGTAGACTTGTCCACAGCTGCATGGTATCCGGTAGACTCCTGCAGAAGAGAGAGGATCCCTCTTGTCCTTCGCTGACCGTAGCATTTGTTGGATTTTCTTCGTGGGTCTGTAGATAGTTTGTAGGTTGTGCTTCTTCATCAGCTTCCCTATGCGGTCAGTAGTTCCCTTGATGTATGGTAAGAACACCTTTCCTCTGGGTGGATCTTTGTCTTGACTCTCATGGCTTGTTCTTGCCCTTGCAGCTCTTCTGATGTCTGTGGTGGAGTATCCATTGGCCTGTAGAGCCCAGTTTAGGTGGTTGAGTTCACCTTGGAGGAGGTGAGGTTCGCAGATTCTTTGTGCACGGTCTGTCAGGGCTTTGATTGTGCTCCTTTTTTGACTTGGGTGATGGTTGCACATTATATCAAGGACTCTACACACTTTATAGAAAAGATCAGCAACCTCAATCTAAGCACCAAGGACATCCTGATCAGCTTTGATGTGGTGTCCCTTTTTACCAAAGTCCCAGTAGCTGACACCCTCACACTAATCAAACAAAACTTCCCAGAAGACATCACAGCCCTGTTTCACCATTGCCTCACCACTAGCTACTTTCAGTGGGACGCTGGATTCTATGAACAGAAGGATGGAGTGGCCATGGGGAGCCCTCTCAGCCCAGTAGTAGCAAATTTCTATATGGAATACTTTGAAAAACAGGCCCTAGAAACAGCACCAAAAAAGCCAACTGTTTGGTTCAGATACGTAGATGACACCTTCACAATTTGGAGCCATGGAGAGGAAGAACTCAGCAAGTTCCTGGACCATCTTAACAGCATCCACCCAAACATCCAATTCACCATGGAAAAAGAAAAGGAAGGAAAACTGCCATTTCTAGATGTTCTGGTCATCCGCAAACCCAATCAACAATTGGGCCACACAGTTTACAGAAAACCTACACACACAGATAGATACCTTCATAAAAACTCCAACCATCACCCAAGTCAAAAAAGGAGCACAATCAAAGCCCTGACAGACCGTGCACAAAGAATCTGCGAACCTCACCTCCTCCAAGGTGAACTCAACCACCTAAACTGGGCTCTACAGGCCAATGGAGACTCCACCACAGACATCAGAAGAGCTGCAAGGGCAAGAACAAGCCATGAGAGTCAAGACAAAGATCCACCCAGAGGAAAGGTGTTCTTACCATACATCAAGGGAACTACTGACCGCATAGGGAAGCTGATGAAGAAGCACAACCTACAAACTATCTACAGACCCACGAAGAAAATCCAACAAATGCTACGGTCAGCGAAGGACAAGAGGGATCCTCTCTCTTCTGCAGGAGTCTACCGGATACCATGCAGCTGTGGACAAGTCTACATAGGGACCACCAAACGCAGCGCCCAAACAAGAGTCAAAGAACATGAAAGGCACTGCAGACTAATTCAACCAGAGAAATCAGCCATAGCAGAGCATTTGATGAACCAGCCTGGACACAGGATACTATTTGAGAACACAAAAATGCTGGACCATTCCAACAACTATCATGTCAGACTACACAGAGAAGCCATTGAAATCCACAAGCATGTGGACAACTTTAACAGAAAGGAAGAAACCATGAAAATGAACAAAATCTGGCTACCAGTATTACAAAACTCCAAAATCAAAACAGTAGATGGGAACCAACACAATGAAGGCTTGACTGAACAAAGGATGCCCCCAGGCAAGGGACAAAACATCTCCAATGCTAATTAGGGTGATTAACAGAAACATTAATGCTGGCTCCCAGTGACAAAGGACTCTTGCCACACCTTGGACACAGATATATATTCTTTCCTTTCCTTACTTAGTTTATCCATACCTCACAACCTCTGAGGATGCCTGCCATAGATGTGGGCGAAACGTCAGGAGAGAATGCTTCTGGAACATGGCCACACAGCCCGAAAGACATACAACAACCCTGTGATCCCGGCCATGAAAGCCTTCGACAACACAATTATAATTTTTTTTTCGTATCAGGAGCAACCTGAGTTGCTTCTGGAGTGAGAGAATTGGCCGTCTGCAAGGACGTTGCCCAGGGGATGCCTGGATGTTTTGATGTTTTACCATCCTTGTGGGAGGCTTCTCTCATGTCCCTGCATGGAGCTGGAGCTGACAGAGGGAGCTCATCCATGCTCTCCCCAGGTGGGATTCGAACCTGGCAGTCTTCAGGTCAGCAACCCAACCTTCAAGTCACAGGGCTTTTATCCCCTAGGCCACCGGAGGCTCTAATAAATTATAATTATAAATTATGAGTATCAAAATGTATCACATCGCTTTGGTACGGGGCTTGGAAAATTGCATTTTATAGCAAAAGAATGCATTTCCTCGATTCTTGTAAAATGTATTCAGATGGATTTAGTCCCTTTTGGAAACAAGCTGTCAAGGACAGAACGCCACAAGATTCAAAGTAACAGAGTTTATTAGATTACAGAACTCAAAAATGCCCGTAAAACACAAGGGCCAGGCAGTTTTTGCCTTTAGGAGCAAAAAGGGGCAAAAGTAAATGTTCAAAAGATAAACCGGATTAAACCGGAGTTTAATCCGGGTAAAAAACAAACTGCTTGCTTCAGCCTGGGTATAAACGAAACGAAAGCCAAGGAACAAAAGATACAAAGAATGCAACTAATTGGCAGCAGATTCCTCTCTGCTGCCAACACTGTGCTTAGAGTAACTTGCGTCGCTCCCCCACACACACAGCAGACAGGATCTCCAACACGAGTAAATCAGCCAAGGATTGTAGCAGTTGAGTAGACCAGTTCCGTTCCGTAGATCAAAGCCAGAAGCAGACGTTTGTAGTTTTTCCAAGTCCAAGAAGGGGGGAAGACAAGCCGTGGTCAGTTCAGTCCGAGTTCTCAAAGCAGGAGATGGCGTCCGTCAAGAAGACGACGGAAGGTCAAGCTAATAAGAGTAAGCACAGGTTTGCACAAACAAATGCCCACACAATCCCTCCCGCCGTCTGACCCTGGATTCCAATCAACTTACGTCACAGCACAGGAAAGCACACAAGTCTTCAGGGAAGCGTCCCACACACACACGGATCCCAAGCGTTTGCCCAGATTACCTTGCCCAACGCAATTTGCAATTGCTCTCAAGCCCCATTTTATGCCAGTTACAAATCTTCATCACTGTCAGCTGTCCTCCTTAACCCGGGCGTTTCCTCATCACTTTCCTCGTCAGAGCTGGAACACCTCTGACTACGCCCAACAGCATCTCCAGCTGTGGATCCCGTCCCATCCCTCCAGCTAAACCATGGGTCTAATCCTGAAGGTCCCCATTCATCTTCTGTCCCATCATGGCCAGTGGCACCCACTTCCTCCCTTACCCGAGTCCAATCCATCTCATCCTCCTCTGAGCTAACCAGCCCCTCCTCCATTCTCTCCGTAAACCCTTCGAAAGACTCCTCGTCAGATGGTGCTGCAAATATGTCTCGCAGTCTTTTTCTCTCTCGCTCCTCGAGAGTATCTGACTCTCGAGGAGTCTTACGCCCACGTCTGTCAGTAACAGAGCCATGAGGCTCAATCATAACACTATCCCCTCTCACAAAGGCCTCCTCCCCCGATGGCGGAGAAGTGGCAGTGATACCCTCCGCTATAGCACCACGACGACTAGAGGTATCAAGTTTCAACAGCGAACGATGAAAGACTGGATGGACCTTTAAACTAGACGGTAAACGCAAACGAAACGCAACAGAAGAAATCTTTTTAACGATAGGAAAGGGACCCAAATACCGAGGCGCAAACTTTCCCCCAGCCTGTTTAATATGTTTGGAAGATAACCACACCAAATCCCCTTCTTCCAACTCCTCCCCTGCCTGCCTGTGGCGGTCAGCCTGAGTCTTCTGCGTTGCCTTAGCTTCCAACAGTAAGCGACGGGCAACATCATGCAATGCAGCCATTTCCGAAGAGCGGTACACAGGGTCCGAAGAGACCACATTGGTCGACGGCGCCACACCTCCCCGTGGGTGAAAACCATAAGTTAGCTCAAATGGCGTATGCTGACTAGACGTGTGCACCGCATTGTTGTAAGCAAATTCCGCCACCGGTAACCACTTTACCCAAGCCGTGGGTTGATCTAAACAAAAACAACGCAGATACTGCTCTAAGAGCCCATTAACCCGTTCCGACTGTCCATCCGTTTGCGGATGGAAAGCTGAAGACACGTTTAACTTAGTCCCCAAACACTCATGGAAGTGTTTCCAAAAGCGTGACACAAATTGCGGAGCCCTATCTGAAATAATCACCTCGGGTGCTCCGTGCAAACGATAGATGTGCTTTGTAAATAGTAAGGCCAACGTAGGGGCCGCCGGAATGGTTGAACAAGGAATAAAATGAGCCAGTTTACTAAATAAATCCACCACCACCCAAATACAAGTATAACCCCCAGACTTAGGCAAATCTGAAATAAAATCCATGGAAATGATTTGCCATGGCCTCTCCGGAACAGGTAAAGACGATAACAACCCTCTAGGGCGCCCAACAGGCGTCTTACTCTGCTGACAAACGGCGCAGCTGTCACAAAAGCGCAGAATGTCTTGCCGCATCTTTGGCCACCAGTAGCTCCTGGTGATAAGCTGTACGGTCTTGAACCTGCCAAAGTGCCCAGCCATGGGTTCGTCATGGTGGGCTCTAATCACCTCCAACCTGAGGGTCCCCACTGGTACGTAAACCTGCCCCCTACGCACCAATACCCCGTCTTGATCCTGGAGATGCGGCAGTATGGTACGGTTACCTGCAGAGAGCAGCATCAGTTGCTCCTGAGTCCACACATCATCCTTCTGAGCCTCAAGGATCTGGTCATGTAACCCAAGCTCATTATCTACAACACACAGAGAGGCAGTAGGCAAGATGGTCTGACATACTACCTGCTCATTGGTCTTAAATTCCGGCTTGCGGGATAAAGCATCGGCCCGCAAGTTTGCCTTCCCCTCCACGAACTGCACCTTGAAGTTAAACCTGGAGAAAAACAAAGCCCAGCGGATTTGACGCTGGTTTAACTTCTTTGCTGTTTGCAAGTGCTCTAAGTTCTTGTGATCAGATCTGACCACGATCTGGTGCCGTGCCCCTTCAAGCCAGTGCCGCCACACCTCAAACGCCACCTTAATCGCCAACAACTCCTTCTCCCATATGGTATAGTTCTGCTCGAAGGGTGTTAGTTGCCGCGAGTAAAATCCACAGGGACGCAAGGTCCCTGAGAAATCCTTCTGAGACAATACAGCCCCCAACGCGTAGCTAGAAGCGTCCGCTTCTACCACGAACGGTCTGTCAACATCAGGATGGGTTAGTATGTTGTCCGATTGAAAACTAGACTTTAGTTGTAGAAACGCCTCGTGAGCTTCCCGCCCCCACACAAATGGCTGTTTCTTGCGCAGAAGCTGCGTCAAAGGTACCGTGAGCTTTGCAAAATTCGGAATAAACTCCCGGTAGTAATTAGCGAAACCCAAGAACCTTTGTACATCCTTCTTAGTCTTCAGCTCCTGCCATGAGTTGACGGCGTCAACCTTATGTGGGTCCATTTTAAGTTCCCTACCTGACACTACATGACCTAGGAACTCCACTTCAGGCACATGAAAGACGCACTTGGAAGCCTTGGCGAAAAGCCCATTAGCCCGCAGTCGGTGCAGAACCTGCTTGACATGTTGACGATGTTCTTTCTCGTCCTTAGAAAAAATCAAGATATCATCCAAATAAATCACTAAAAATTGGTCAATTAGGTCCCTGAACACATCGTTCATGAACCTCTGGAATACCGCAGGAGCATTACAAAGCCCAAAAGGCATGACTCGGAACTCGTGGCATCCGAAACACGTGTTAAATGCCGTCTTCCATTCATCCCCTTCCCGTATACGGATTAAGTTATAGGCCCCCCGCAGGTCAAGCTTGGTAAAGACCTTAGCCCCTTGCACCCTTGATAACAGTTCCGAGATTAAAGGCAGCGGGTACCTATCCCGAATGGTGTATTTGTTTAGGATCCGATAGTCACAGACCAGCCTAAGTTCCCCAGTCTTTTTGGCTACAAAGAATACCGGTGCCGCAGTTGGAGAACTAGATGGGCGAATAAACCCCTTGGCTAAATTTTCATCTAGAAACTCCCGCAAAGCTTGCCTTTCCGGTACAGTCAAGGCATACAGCCTCCCTGCTGGCAGTTTCGCACCTTCTGCCAACTTGATGGCGCAATCATATGGCCTGTGCGGTGGTAATTTGTCCGCTTCTCTTTTACAAAATACATCAGAGAACTCCCCATACTCAGCAGGCACTCCCTCCATATCAGAATGAGTAACATTTAGAGTGCAACAATCCTGCCTCTTTAAGATCACTTTACGTGTTGCCCAATCTACTTGTGGGTTTACTACAGCTAGCCAATCCATCCCCAGGATCACATCATATCTAGGCAAGCTCGTAATATCCCACACAAACGTTCCCGTTACTCCCTGCACCTCCCACGTTACTGCTGAGGTTTCATGGTTAACCACCCCAGTCTCCAGCAGTCTCCCATCTGCTCCTTCCACCCACACGTCGCATGCCTTGCGCACTCTAGGAATGCCATGCTTCTTAGCAAACTCAATATCTACATAGGAGACCGTAGCCCCTGAGTCCAGCAGTGCCAAAGTAGAAACAAGTTCCCTTCCCCCAACAGATAATGTAATGGGTACGAAAACATGCTTCCTCCCCTCAGTTGACTGCTTGAGGAGCCCTAGTGCGTTGGACTCACGTCGCACTAGGGCTGGCCTTTTCCCGAAAGCTGGGAAGGTTTCACATTACAATTTTTGGCAAAATGCCCAGCATTCCCACAGTACAAACACAAGCCCAGCTGCCTCCTACGGCTCTTTTCCTCTGTAGACAGCTTTTTAAAGACCCCAAGCTCCATGGGCTCTTCCCCCATCACCACAGGTGCCCTGGTTACATGCATGGGTGGCGCACACATTGCTTTTGAGTGTTTACGAGCCTCGAACCTTGCGTCTAAACGCAGCACCTTAGCTACTAAGGCGTCCCAGCTTTCAGCCGGCTCCAAGCGTGCTAATTCATCCTGGAGCATATCACTTAACCCGGCAGTAAATAAAAGCATGAATGCATTTTCCCCCCAATCCAGCTGGTGGCGATACAGGTTAAACTTATTTAAGTAATCCAAAACAGTCCCCTTTCCCTGTTTCAACCGATACAGAGCCCATCCAGCGTTCTCCGTGCGGAGAGGATCCCCAAAAGTATCAGTTAACAACTTTTTGAAATTATTCAAATTGTCCTTGACTGGGTCATTTCCCAAAATTAAATTAGTGGCCCATTGTCCTGCGGGACCGGTCAACAAACTCAAAATAAAGGCCACCTTGCTAGTGTCTGTAGGAAAAGCATGAGCACTGAGCTGAGAAAAATAAAGCTCCACTTGTGCCAAAAAGGTTGGCAACTTGCACCTGGTTCCGTCAAAGCGTTCAGGAGTCAAAACATGTCCTTTCACAGCCTGAGCTGTTTGGATAACGGTAAAAGCCGTTTGCAATTGGTCTACTTTGGCCCTTAACTCATCCATCGTCTTCCTGACGGGTTTATTGCTGCAATAAACTTTTTATGGGCGTTGGGCAATCTGTCAAGGACAGAACGCCACAAGATTCAAAGTAACAGAGTTTATTAGATTACAGAACTCAAAAATGCCCGTAAAACACAAGGGCCAGGCAGTTTTTGCCTTTAGGAGCAAAAAGGGGCAAAAGTAAATGTTCAAAAGATAAACCGGATTAAACCGGAGTTTAATCCGGGTAAAAAACAAACTGCTTGCTTCAGCCTGGGTATAAACGAAACGAAAGCCAAGGAACAAAAGATACAAAGAATGCAACTAATTGGCAGCAGATTCCTCTCTGCTGCCAACACTGTGCTTAGAGTAACTTGCGTCGCTCCCCCACACACACAGCAGACAGGATCTCCAACACGAGTAAATCAGCCAAGGATTGTAGCAGTTGAGTAGACCAGTTCCGTTCCGTAGATCAAAGCCAGAAGCAGACGTTTGTAGTTTTTCCAAGTCCAAGAAGGGGGGAAGACAAGCCGTGGTCAGTTCAGTCCGAGTTCTCAAAGCAGGAGATGGCGTCCGTCAAGAAGACGACGGAAGGTCAAGCTAATAAGAGTAAGCACAGGTTTGCACAAACAAATGCCCACACAATCCCTCCCGCCGTCTGACCCTGGATTCCAATCAACTTACGTCACAGCACAGGAAAGCACACAAGTCTTCAGGGAAGCGTCCCACACACACACGGATCCCAAGCGTTTGCCCAGATTACCTTGCCCAACGCAATTTGCAATTGCTCTCAAGCCCCATTTTATGCCAGTTACAAATCTTCATCACTGTCAGCTGTCCTCCTTAACCCGGGCGTTTCCTCATCACTTTCCTCGTCAGAGCTGGAACACCTCTGACTACGCCCAACAGCATCTCCAGCTGTGGATCCCGTCCCATCCCTCCAGCTAAACCATGGGTCTAATCCTGAAGGTCCCCATTCATCTTCTGTCCCATCATGGCCAGTGGCACCCACTTCCTCCCTTACCCGAGTCCAATCCATCTCATCCTCCTCTGAGCTAACCAGCCCCTCCTCCATTCTCTCCGTAAACCCTTCGAAAGACTCCTCGTCAGATGGTGCTGCAAATATGTCTCGCAGTCTTTTTCTCTCTCGCTCCTCGAGAGTATCTGACTCTCGAGGAGTCTTACGCCCACGTCTGTCAGTAACAGAGCCATGAGGCTCAATCATAACACAAGCTCTACATATATTATCCAACAAGCTCACATCCTATTTTGGCTATTTGTGGAGGCTCAAGGCAGAAATAAAATCAGTCAGACCCTTTTGTCTCCCAGTGAAATCAGCCTAGGTTACTTTGGGTTCTTGTTTAGGATTTAGTATAGGAAAAAGCATATGTGTTAGTTCTGTATTTGTCGCCTAGAAGAGTATTAATAATTTAGGTACTTTTTTGCATGCAGTTCCTGTGACAGACATGAAAGCGCTACTCATTGGCCGGGAATGTCCACACACGAAGGAGAAGAGCTCCGGGAAGCAGAACAAGGTCAGGCTCTGTTCTCTCCAGCCCAGCCCTATCCAAACGGTCATCTCGCCAATGCCTCAAACTCCCATTTCCTGGCAATTGCAGTTAAAAGTGTCAAAATGTATTAATTCTATATAGTTGCACCCCCCCCCCCCAATCCAGCCTGATATAGCAACTACTGCACTGCACTATTTGGCAATAAATAGCCATCATGGCTAGTACAGAGTGGTAACTTTATCCTCCATAAGTTGGTCTCATATCCTGTTGAAGTCAGCAGCCGCCACTACATCTTGTGCCTGTCGATGCCGTTCGCTAATGTACAAATACTATCCTTTCCCACATCTTTTTTTCTTCCCAACCCTCCAGGATCTCCTGGACCTTGCCTTTTCCATAAGCTATGATGTTGGGGAGTATCTGAATTTCATTGCTCCCACACGGTATGAGGTGAGTAGCTGCCTTGGAACTTTTCTTTCTGGAGAGCATAAAGCAGGGGTCCCCAAACTAAGGCCCGGGGGCTGGATGCGGCCCATCGAAGCTATTTATCTGGCCCCCACAGCACCAGGGCAGAAGGAGGTCGGGCTAAATGACCCAAGGGGTTTCTTCTTCTCTTACAACCATTATTATTATTATTATTATTATTATTATTATTATTATTATTATTATTATTATTATTATTAGCATTGAGGCTGGGTTGCCATCTGTCAGGGGTGCTTTACATGTGCTTTTGGTGCACAAAGGCAGAAGGGGGTTGGACTAAATGGCCCAAGGGATCTCTTCCAAACCTCTTTATTATTATTATTATTAACATTGAGGCTGGGTGGCCATCTGTCAGGGATGCTTTGCTTGTGCTTTTGGGGCACAGAGGCAGAAGAGGGTTGGACCCAATGGCCCAAGGGATCTCTTCCAACCCTCTTTATTATTATTATTTTATTATGACACAGCAAACAAAATAGATATGCTGGATTTCGTATCACAAAATTACAAGTCGAACACTTCCCAAGTGTCTAGGACTGTGTGATGTATTTTCGGATGATGCGTGCAGATCCCAGTAGGGTGGCCTTTTGCAGTTGGCAGATCGTAATTTTGTCAATGTCTATTGTTTCCAAATGCCGGCTGAGATCTTTTGGCACGGCACCCAATGTGCCCATCACCACCGGGACCACCTGCACTGGTTTCTGCCAGAGTCTCGAAGTTCAATCTTGAGGTCCTGATAGCGGCTGAGTTTTTCCTGTTGTTTTTCGTCAATGCGACTGTCACCTGGGATGGCGACATGAATGATCCAAACCGTTTTCTTTTCCACAACTGTGATGTCTGGTGTGTTGTGTTCCAGAACTTTGTCAGTCTGGATTCGGAAGTTCCACAGTATCTTTGTGTGCTCATTTTCCAATACTTTTGCAGGTTTTGATCCCACCAGTTCTTTGCTGCTGGGAGGTGGTACTTATTATTATTATTATTATTATTATTATTATTATTATTATTATTATTATTAACATTGAGGCTGGGTGGCCATCTGTCAAGGGTGCTTTGCTTGTGCTTTCAGTGCACAAAAGCAAAAGGGGACTGGACTCAATGGCCCAAAGGGTCTCTTCCAACCCTCTTTTTTATTATTGTTGTTGTTGTTTTTGTTGTTGTTATTATTATTATTATTATTATTATTATTGCTCGGTGGCCAACTATAGTCCGGCCCTCCAACGGTCCGAAGGATTGTGAACTGGCCCCCTGTTATAAAGTGTGGGGACCCCTGGCATAAAGGGCTTTTTTAACTGAAAAAAAAATATGGCCATGCTTTGTAACATTAAAGTTGAAACAGACAGGAGGTAAGAGCAGTGGCTAGCCCTGGCATGGACAAACCTTGGCCCTCCAGGTGTTTTGGACTTCATCTTCCACAATGCCCAACAGCCTCAAGCCTTTTCCTTTTTCCCCTCAGCTGCTTAATCTGTTCTAGAATTCCACTTAATCCTGATGTAAACGTGAACTGCAACTATACAATGAATATAGTGGAAAAACTGGACTCTCAATGCTTAAGTTCACACCAGGGTTTATGAGAAACCTCCAGTACATTCTGCTACTAGCATTGTAATAAATAAATTTTCCAAAACTTTTTTTTAATTGCAAAGTCTCTCTGTGATAACTGTATCATCCTCTCTCCGATTCGTATTACGTGTTCTTGTGTTTGTGGGAGTTATTGACAAGATCATATTCATTTTCTTCTTGTTCTTCAGTTTTGCTTGTGGACTGACGGCTTGAATGTGTTGCTGGGCCAAGATATGGGGAGTGAACGGACACAGAGCGACCTGGACATCTTACTATCTATGGAGCTCAAGTTGCGGCTACTGGATCTGGAGAACATCCCCATCCCGGATGCCCCACCTGTCATCCCAAAGCCCCCCAGCAACTTAAACTTTTGTTATGATTTCACCCACATAGAACAGTAAGGGCTGCCTCAGCCCAGTGTCTCCTGTCAAAACATAGGTGTCTTGAGCAAATGGTACACTGCTTCTGCAAACCAGATCACAAATGTGCCATGCGCTTCCCTCTCTCCTTTTGCCTAGCCATGGGTTTCTGCATTTCCAAGTTTCCTCTAAAACTTTTTGCCATGACATCACACCAATGATGATAAAACCCTAACCTGCAAACAATTTCAAACTCTGGTTTCAGATCAGTTTTAAGATTGTAGATAGACTTTTTAATCTAGGCATCACAGCAGAATAAATTGTAGCAAACCACACTTCTCAAGAAATGGGGAGAGGAAGAAGTGAACTAACTCATGGCATGTTTTCAGGTCTTCGGTTTAAGCCTTGATATGGGCAGTGTTTCAGTTTGTAATTCTGAAATCAAAAGATTTGATTCTTTTTTTAAATTGTCAAATCTGAATGTCTGCCTATAGGTTCAATTTCCCCCCTTTGTAACGGTACCATTTCAGATATCTCAGAAGTTTGAATTTTCCTTTGATTTGTTTTTCAACTGTTTGGGAACATACGGAGATGGAGAACAGAATTTAACTGCGGTATCCATTCACTGTTTTCTACAAAGCTGTAGCTATTACAAGCACTAGGAGGCTGCAGATCCTGGGTTGCACTCTTTGAGACTTTATTCCAAGACCCACAACGTGATAGGCACACACACAGATGCTCCAAACCGATAGGGAAAGATAAATAGTTTTTGGAGTTGTCTGTATTTCACTGTTCTTTAAGGAGGTTGTTTCAATCATACAGCTCACCTATTTTATACCAAGTAAGGGAACTTAAAATCCCCATATTCATTTGTAAACTAGACATTTATCATCCCACATGTTGTTAACCTTTGACTGAAGAGTCAGCAAGATTTGGGGGACTGATCTGTCCCTGTGCTTTTCCCAGGAAGAAAATGGGCATATCCTCCACCCTGGTTTTTTGTCTCTAACCATACAGCTTCTTTCCATTTCCTTGGTTTTATTTAGCCTGAAATTCTGTTGAAATATGTTCTGCCTTTTGCTATGTTTTGCGAAGCAGAAGCTAGCACTTTACACAACTGGCTGCTTGGGAACAGTGAGCCTCATGGGTATAAGGAACAGGAGAGATAGGGAGGCAAGACACTTTATTCAAAAATGATAGCATCACTTTCAGGGATCTTTCTTTCCACAATCACATGGTATGGGGAAGTTTCTAGTGGCTCCTCTTTCAAGAATGTTTCTCTTAGGAAGCTCTTAAAAGCATGTGTCTTAGGGGGAAAATCTCTGAAAACGAATCCAACATTTTCTAGAAAACGTTCAGGACTTGTTACATGCCATTTAGTAGCCGAGACTATGTGCATTCCCTGAAACATTTCCTAAATTTTATGCCTACAGATGTTGGATTATGTGGCTGTTCAAATAATTGCTCTTACTGACACATTTCATTGTGTTTTTGTCAGGCATAGAGAAGTAGCAAGAAACTCTACTGTCAGTGAAGCTACAGCCTTGCCACTGACTACCTTGTTGGGTTCCCCAGCCTGTCAAGACTTTACCAGGCACTCCCCACATACTTCAGTCTTACTGTCACCCACAAAAGAGCTAGAAATATCTCAGGACACAGACGTTTTTGCAGATTCCCGCGATTGAGACACTCAAGACACGTACACAGTGCCCCACTGCAGCAACTCATAGAGCAGTCATGCTCAGTATTCTAGAAGGAGCCTGGGAAAATTGATTGTTTCTATTGTTTTTCGTGTGAATTCTGTAAATATATCACTTTTTTATACTCTTGGCAGTATTTGCCTCTTTGGAAAGTCCATTGCACTGGATCGACCATTTCTCTCACCTCATGTATCAATCACTTTTGTCCCATTGTACACTGACTTAAAAGGAAAGGAAACCTTCTCTCCCTCAGTTGCTTCTGTAAAGGGACTTCCCGCTCAGGTGCTTCTACTGTAACTTGTTCACTGTGGTACTGCCTTTGGGAAGGAGGCCTTAATAATTAAAAACAAAGCTAAAGGGAACAATCCTGGTTTTGGTGTTGCTTTGAATGGTGGAATCTTTGGGGTGGCTGCATCTGTCCTTCAGGAAGGAGAAATCTTAGCTTGCTATTGTCTTGCCATAGCAGTAGTTGCTCTTGGAAATATACAGTAGAGTCTCACTTATCCAAGCCTCGCTTATCCAAGCCTCTGAATTATCCAATGCATTTTTGTAGTCAATGTTTTCAATACATCATGATATTTTGGTGCTAAATTCGTAAATACAGTAATTACTACATAGCATTACTGCGTATTGAACTACTTTTTCTGTCAAATTTGTTGTATAACATGATGTTTTGGTGCTTAATTTGTAAAATCATAACCTAATTTGATGTTTAATAGGCTTTTCCTTAATCCCTCCTTATTATCCAAGATATTCGCTTATCCAAGCTTCTGCCAGCCCCGTTTAGCTTGGATAAGTGAGACTCTACTGTACTTTGATTTTAGCAGAAGCATCCAGGAGCCTCCGGTGGCCTAGGGGATAAAAGCCTTGTGATTTGAAGGTTGGGTTGCTGACCTGAAGGCTGCCAGGTTCGAATCCTACCCGGGGAGAGCGCGGATGAGCTCCCTCTATCAGCTCCATCTCCATCTGGGGACATGAGAGAAGCCTCCCACAAGGATGGTAATATATCAAAACATCCAGCGTCCCCTGGGCAACGTCCTTGCAGACGGCCAATTCTCTCACTCCAGAAGCAACTCCGGTTGCTCCTGACACAAAAAAAATAAGCATCACATTGGACTGTTAGATTTGAAATTGATAATGTTAAACTTAGGAATTTGGAGATTAATTCCTTATCTGTATTCATATTTGAAATAATTTAGAGAATAATAATGAACTGAGTATTTAAGACATTCCATTAGGGACCACTGCATAGAGATGGTATGGAGGTTGTCACTCTTGACCCTAGGGTCCCATTTGTCATAGATCCCATGAAATGGGCTTTTAAAAATTCTTTCAAAATTCCCTTACTTGAACCTATTTTTTCACCACGAGGATTAGCCTGTGAACATATGCGGACATTTCCGACTGAATCGCCATTCTCTTTCCGTCCTCCCGCTCCTAGTCATGAAGTGTGTTCCACAAAGGTCAGTGCTAGATCACATTTTGGATGGAAGAGCCTTGGACTCCAAATTTACTTTTCAGTTCTAATGATCAGAAGGGTCACTGATCTTAAAATTCAGACCTTTTAAAAACAGATAATAGAATACTTTATCAGTGCCATGGCAGTGTGTAAAATTACAGCAGAGAGAGAGCAAATGTATAGAAAATGTGAAGACTGACAACAGTAGCCTTTTCACTCTTATATTGTATGCAGAAAGGAGCTAAGCTTTACTTTTTGAATATAAAAATATCTCTTCCTTGCTTCCTGAATATGCCAGTTGGGCTCAGCATAAGCATTTCTTACTGGTTGTGTAAATTTAACACTAATAGCAGCTACTTTTAATGGCAGCTGCCATCTTGCCTTTTTGCTGATGGTTTTTGCCTTGCATCAGGTAACTCCTTTCAAGGTCAAGATAAATTTCCCCATTGAACTTGCAGCACTGGGGTGATGGCAGACTTGCTAGTGAGGCTAATACACGAAGATCATTTGAGAACAGATCTGGTTGTCTTACAGAACCACCTCCTGGTCAAGGGACCACCAGCCATTTCGCAATGATACTTTGTCCTTCCCAGCAGGAGCTGCCGGGGAAATCGGAAGCCGGCTGATGATCTAGAACTCTTTGTCTTTGTGTTCTCTGCCTCAAAGACTAATGGAAAGGTCTGCCCCTCCCACAAAACGGGACTGGATGCTAGCCTGACTCTGTAGTGGGAAGTAGGATTGGAAATGTTCAACATCTGCCATGCTAATTCGGCTGCACATGGAGACATCCAAGCTTTTTAGTTGCTGACACTCTTGACCAATAGCCTTCAGAGTCCTGCCAAAACAAAATAATCATTTATTATTTACTGACCATTTGTCCCCAAGAAAAGCCTGGCTTTGTAACAGTAATAGAATCACAGAGTTGGAAAAGACCACATCCAACCCCCTTCAGCAAGGCAGGAAAAACACAATCAAACCATTTCCAACAAATGGTCATCCAGCCTCTGCTTAAAAGCCTCCTATCACACTTCAACAGGGGCTCCTGGTGGCACAATGTGTTAAAGCACTAAGCTGCTGAACTTGTGGACCAAAGGTCCCAGGTTCAAATCCCAGGAGCGGAATGAGCACCCGCTGTTAGCCCCAGCTCCTGCCAACCTAGCAGTTCAACAACATGAAAATGTGAGTAGATCAATAGGCAGGAAGGTAACTGCGCTCCATGCAGTCATGCCGGCCACATGAACTTGGAGGTGTCGGCGGACAACGCCAGCTCTTCGGCTTAGAAATGGAGATGAGCAACAACCCCCAGAGTCGGTCAAGACTGGACTTAACATCAGGGGAAAACGTTTACCTTTACCTATCACACATCAAGGCAGAAATTGCACCACTGAACAGCTCTTATGTTCAGGAAATTCTCCTAATGTTCAGGTGGAATCTCTTTCCATGTCACTTGAACCCATTGTTCCATTGAATCCTAGTCTCCAGGGCAGCAAAAGGAAGCCTGTTCCTTATGACAGCCTTTCAGATATTGGTAATAATAATAATCATAATAATAATGTTATTTTTGTACCAAGCCTCCATCTCCCTGAAGGGACTTGGAGCAGCTTACACGTGACACAAAGTGTCTAAAACAATGCATAAAATAAACACAACAGTACAATACAAAAAATAAAACCAATAGCATATAAAACAACAATTTAAACTCAGAACGCCCAATAACCTATGGTGATAACTACCGTAAAAACGTGGCCAAACTGTAAACCGGAGCAAGGGAATGGGATAGCGCAAATTGTAGCTAAGGAACAAGGGCATGGGATGAAAGTGCAGTGCTGTGTCATTAATTGCGGATCATTGGGGCTAGCCATTCTCAAAGGCTTGTTTAAACATCCAAGTCTTCAAACGATATATGGCGATCATGTTTCCTCTCAACCTTCCCTTCTGCAGGCTAAACAGAGCCAGCTCTTTCAGCTGCTCCTAAGAGGGATTCATGGTCTCCAGACCTTTGATCATTTTAGTTGCCCTCCTCTGGACACCTTCCAGCTTGTCAATATCCTTCTTGATTTGTGGTACCGATTTGGACACAGTTGATTCCAAGTGAGGTATGCCCAAGGCAGAACAGAGGGCCACAATGACTTCTCTTGGTCTAGATGAGTGTTTCTCAACCTGTGGGTCTCCGGGTGTTTTGGCCTACAACTCCCAGAAATCCCAGCCAGTTTACCAGCTGTGTTGTCGAAGGCTTTCATGGCCGGGATCACAGGGTTGTTGTCTGTCTTTCAGGCTGTGTGGCCGTGTTCCAGAAGCATTCTCTCCTGACGTTTCACCCACATCAATGGCAGGCATCCTCAGAGGTTGTGAGGTATGGGTTGTGAGTTTACCAGCTGTTAGGATTTCTGAGAGTTGAAGGCCAAAACATCTAGGGACCCACAGGTTGAGAAACACTTATCTAGACACTATCCTACTGATGTAGCCCAAAAATCCCATTAGCTTTTTAAGCTAATGCATCACATTGTTGGCTCATGTTCTACTTGTTGTCTACTAAGACTCCAAGATCCTGCTCACAAATGGACTGTTACTGAACCAAGTGCCACTCATCCTGTATCTGTGCATTACATTTTTTTTTACCTAAGTGTAATATCCTATATTTCTCCCTGTTGAAATCATTTCGTTAGTTTTGCTCTCCAAAGGTCTAACTACTAATCATATCATTTCCTCTACCTGCTAACAAAACCCATGCTGGTAACCTTTGGATTCTGCAGTGCTCCTTACCAGGTTGTTAACTGGTTGCAGCCGGAAAGAATGAGATGCTGAAGCCTGGGCAGAGAGCCAGCTGCCTCTATAAAGCCCTTATCTGTCAGGTTCACACAATGATTCAGGGACAGATGTTCCAAGCTCCGGCAGTGGCGTGCAACGGCGAGAAGGCTGTTGTCTGTGATGTTGGGCATGAGGCTGAGGGACAGACGACGGAGTTCAGGGAATCTGATCACCTGGAAGGAAAGACAGAACAATGCTACCAGGGAAAATAATCTGAATGTTAGGGGGATTTTTTTGGCTGGACACAGGACACCCATAGTTCCCATAGCATTATTCAGAACAGTTGAACCCACACCTTCTGCTGTCATTATGCTCATCTCACAAAGTGTGGCACTGTTGCACATCACAACCACTGCCCAAGAGCCACGCTGCTTGCTTCCCTTAAATCCAGCTTTGACAAAACTCCTTTCCTAGGAATATATCTGTTGTGTGAAGCCATAGTTCTAAACTGCATTGTTTTAAGTTCATTCATGATGTTCAAGTCCCAACAAGAATCTAGCCAAAACAAAACAAAACTTTGCCACTAAGATGATCCTGCCAAACATTACCTTTTTTCACTAGAGCTCAGAAACTTTCTCAGCTCACTGGAGAATTTTTCAAAGTGTACCCTGTACCTTCCAAATTGCCAACTATTTAAAAATCGAAATGCCAAAACACTTTAGGGAGGTATTTACTCGAGCTAGATTTGATCAGCTTGATACAATGGTTAGATATGGGAGATTCAACAACATCCCTTATAACCAACGATTCTGTATCTGTGGAGCACCTGAAATTGAGGATTTAGCACATATATTATTTGACTGTAAATTGTATCAGAAGGTGAGAGATTTGTTTCTTGGTCCATATATCTAACGGACAATGCACTTGGAATCGCACATCAGAACAACGTACTTTATGTGCGGTCAAGATCCAAAAATAACATATAAAACGGCTCTGTACTTGAGTAAGACAATACGATTGAGATCCACATATGTGGGGCTGATAGGGGTAAACTGTAGGGGTGACAATGACATATGATGTACACACCCAGTTTTATTATATTTATTTATTGTATGGTTACAAGTGTTTTATTTAATATTTGTATAGAATGTAACCAGGTCTTTTCGAGCCTGGTTGTTTGGCTTGGTACTTTGATATGGCCTAAGGGCTAATCAATAAAATGTCCTTCTTCGAAGTGTACTCCAGAAAAGAAACATCCCCAAGCTCTGGATCTTTCCATTGGTGACTTATTGCTGTGTGCCTTCAAGTCACTTCTGACTTACGCAAACTTATCATGGCATTTCCTTGGCAAGATTTGTTGAGAAGAGGTTGAGGAAGTATGACTTGCCCAAAGTAACCCACTGGGTTTCCATGGCCAAGTGTGGATTCAGACTATGGTCGCCCAATGCTCAAATCTCTACACCACAATGGCTGTCCACAGATGGCAAATGTAGTGTGCAAACCTTGGCTATGCTCCTGTCCGTCAGATTCCCACAAGCCGTTAGGTCAAGCTCTTGCAAATGGGTTAAGGCACTCAAAGAGGCTTGGCGCTTTTCTTGGACAGTGTGCTTGGCAAAGTCAATGAGAATCTGATCCTCCTGCTCCAGATCTTGCGGAGGTGGCTGGAAGAAGCCCAGGTTGCCAAAGTTCCTGCTGAATTTTGGGCCTGCATCCTTCTGTCAAGGCAATAGAAATTTTTAGCATTTTGGAAAAGAAATATAATGCTGCGTTTCATCTAAAAACAAGAACATGGCCCAATTTTCCCACAATAATAATTGAGTCAAGATATGTTCTGGACAGGAAGGTGGGAAGTGATGCTATGCTAATAAAGCATTTATGAATTTTGTGGGGTTCATGTTGGTGCCCATGTTGTCCTTCACTGTCACTGATGGGTAAGGCACTCACAGGGGGGAATCATTGTTGTACATTTAACTCCTTGAGTGGATTTCCAACCCACCATAAAGCTGTTGGGAAAGCTCAGAAAAATATTTCTCCTGTCAGAGGAAACAAAAGCACTGATTTAAGAGAGAGCAGATTCTCACTATGGACTCCCTTGGAGAACAGGAAGCGGAAGATGCTTCTTTTCAATAGCACCATCATGATCATTCATTAATACTGACACCAGCATTCTGAGTAGAGATGTTTCTTCTTGAATGAATAAGCTCAGAAATTTTCTTCCTGTTCCAGGAAAATTTGGAAACTACATATCATGTTTCCCCGAAAATAAGACAGTGTCTTATATTAATTTTTGCTCCCAAAGATGTGCTAGGTCTTATTTTCATGGGATGTCTTATTTTTCCATGAAGAATTCACATTTATTGTTGAACAAAAAAATAAGCATTTATTATATACTGTACAGTAGTTGTCATCACAAACCAACATAACCAGACAAACTATCAATAATTTCTTGTTACTACCATTATTTCCATATACAACTGGTGTGTACATTTACCAATCTTGCATGCTCTGGTGTTCTGTTTGGTGAGTGCCAGGCATGCTTTCAAACTAAAACTTTGCCAGGTCTTACTTTCAGAGGAGGCCTTATATTTAGCAATTCAGCAAAACCTCTACTAGGTCTTATTTTCAGGGGATGTCTTATTTTCGGTGAAACGGGGTAGTTGACAAAGGCTAACTGCATGTTTGAGCTCATTCTGCGCAAGATTCACACATCGATCCTACCAAAAATTCATTTGCAAATTTTGCACAGACTAAGTCCTAAACTGACTTTCATCAGTCCAGGATTCTTCTTGTCAGTATTTCTCAACACACTGAAAATGTGTTTTTCTGCAAGTTTTTGAATATTTTCAAATATTATTTCCATCTGCAAGTGTGAGCGCATAGCATTTCTTCTCCCCACTATCTCACAGTTGCCACAAAAGCACATGTGTGTATTTCGCACCTTTGCAACATGTTCACGCTCCTCTTGGGATTCCTCAATCCCCAATAGGCCCCAATCTGTCAATTCTTTGCACCAGGCCAAACGCAGGACTGTCAAGAGCAAGAGGTGGGAAGCAATGGCTTGGACACTTCTGTTGCCAAGCGACACACAGGATGAGAGATCCAGAACCCGAAGGCTCTTGCTCAAGGTTTCAGCCAGGGAGAGGATTGAACTTTCCTGTAGAAGAGGGAAAAACAGGCTGTTTTATTTATTCTGCTTAGTTAAGTAGTCCTGAGATCTTGTGTTACATCAAGTCAGAACGGTAACACATCTAAGACCAATACTGTACACCTGGAATGGGAGAAGTGTTCTATGGGAATGAAGAGTAATTGTGTTCCTCCAGATTTTACTGAAGAGCAATTCTGATCACCCCTTAATCACTGGTTCAATTTAATAGGAGCTGCAGTCCAGGAGTATCTGTGGGAATCACGAAGTATTCTCTTCTCTAAAGGGTGAGGTGGAAATTTTGCCCACATCTGCTATTCAATCGGAACAGAGAGAGATTGTTGCCAGTCAATACAGCACGGTGGTTAGAATACCGGTAGGAAATCTATGGCCCTCTAAATTAGTTTGGACTTTATTTTCCACCAGCACCAACCAGAATGGATCAGTGATCAGAGATGATAGGAACTGGAGCACATGAAAATCTGGAAGATCAGAAGATACTAATCCTGGATTAGAAAGTCTGACTAGGAGGCTTTGGTTCAAATCCTCACTAAATCATGGCTCATTGGTGGCCTTGGGCGAACGTTGCTGTTGCGCCCCAACCATGGGAACACCTTTTCACCCAGACACCATGCAGGGACAAGAGAATCCACTAAGTAAAGTTTATTTATTTATTTTTTTCCCCTGTGTCAGGAGCGATTTGAGAAACTGCAAGTTGCTTCTGGTGTGAGAGAATTGGCCATCTGCAAGAACGCTGCCCAGGGGACGCCCAGATGTTTTGATGTTTTTATCACCCTTGTGGGAGGCTTCTCTCATGTTCCCGCATGGAGCTGGAGCTGATAGAGGGAGCTCATCCACACTCTCCCCGGGTAGGATTCGAACCTGGCAGCTTTCAGATCAGCAACCCAACCTTCAAGCCACGAGGCTTTAATCTACTACGCCACCGGGGGCTCCTATAGTAAAGTTTATTAAGAAAAATATAAAAGGTAAGAAACACAATAAAAAATCCAAAAGACAAATCCAGAAACTCCAAAGTTGCTGAGTATAAGTGACTATCAGTCTCATGAATCAAACCACAGGAATTCATAAACTTGGAACTTCACTTTGAGTCAATACTTTGAGTCAATACAGTGACACAAGCAAACTCCAAACACTTGATCAAAGTTATATCCAGAACCTGAGAACAAAACAGAGAATAAACTAGACCAAAAACCATGAAGACATGAACAGGACTTAAAATCCAGAAACCTGAACACTTGAAACATGGCCATAGAACTAAAGAGTGGTTCTCACTTGAAATGCAACATTGTTCTCACAAAGAACGGTCTGCTTGGAGCCCACTTAAAAGCCTCAATTCCCTCCCATGACATCACTCCTCGTTCACCTGGTTCTTTGTTGCTTGGGAAAAGCGAGTCTGTCTCTCTTTCACACTCTCGCAGCACAGCTACAGCTGCTCTGACCTAGGGAGAAACTCACACTCCCCACATTCCTCTCAGGAGCAAGAAAATTCTGGCAGATTCTTATGGGAACAGATTTCACTTTCTCTAACATCCTGAGAACTATCAGGAGATTCACTAACACATCTCTCCATGCCACTTCCATCCCGCAAAACCCTCTCCTGAGACCTCACAAAACCCCCTTCCTCATCCTCTCAAGCATCTGATTCTTCACAAACCACAACAGTTGCTTCCCTACTTGGTAGGGTTGCCGTGAGGATAAAATTGGAGGGGACAGAGAATTAAGCACATCACCTTGAGCTCTATTGTCAAAAGGTATGATATGGTCATACAGTAGAGTCTCACTTATCCAACATAAACGGGCCGGCAGAATGTTGGATAAGCGAATATGTTGGATAATAAGGAGGCATTAAGGAAAAGCCTATTAAACATCAAATTAGGTTATGATTTTACAAATGAAGCACCAAAACATCATGTTAGACAACAAATTTGGCAGAAAAAGTAGTTCAATACGCAGTAATGCTATGTAGTAATTACTGTATTTATGAATTTAGCACCAAAATATCACTATATATTGAAAACATTGACTACAAAAATGCATTGATAATCCAGAATGTTGGATAAGCGAGTGTTGGATAAGTGAGACTCTACTGTACCTGCTGCTTTTCAGACCTAAAACTGAGCTAGGGAAATTGCAATTCTCAATGTGTTTTTGAAACACAAATTCAATCATCTTTCACCATTGGCCATACTGGTCAAGACTGATGGGAACTGGAATCTAATATTTGGAATTTACCTGTAGTAAATAGCAGAAGGCAGCATTCAGGGAAACCAGTTTGGGCCGTTCTTTGGCAGTACTAAGAGATTTCGCTAGTTCACCACAGCTCACAAGACTACATTCAGATACATCCAGTCTTTGGAGATGCTTCAATTGTGAGATCTTTTGGAAACCAGCTTCAGTTACACGCGGGAGCTTCCCTAAACACAAGCATCGGAGGCCTGGGAGCCGGGAGCAGATGGTCAGGACGGCTTGGTCAGACAGCTCAGAGCAACCACTGAAGTCCAAGGTGGTTAAGTGGGGTTGGTGCTGGCACAGGATGCTCACAGTTTCGTTGGTCAGATCACGACAGGCTTGCAGCACCATCCCTTCCAGGTGCAGATTTTCTACTTGGGCCAGGGACCTCATCGCTTGGCTTGAGATGCTGGTTCCACTCAAGTCCAAAGTTTTCATGCTGCTGGCTCGCCTGCGCAGGAACTGCAGGAGGTTGCGGAAAGATAACAGAACTGAGGAGTTGTAGTTGGTGGAGCCATAGTAAGCGTCAAACTCAAAGGTAATGTGGCAGCGAGCAAGGGAGAGCTTTTCCAGGTGCAGAGACCAGTTAGTTAAGCGATTGAAGGTAATGTCAGACAAGTATCGTAAACCAGACAAGTTCAGCTCCTGCAAGTTCGCTAGAGACTCCTGGGCTTTCAGGTAATTCTCTTCTTTGGAAAGCAGGGTCCCGGACATAAAGAGGCTGTTGCAGCCACTTAGATCCAAGGCTGTGAGGCACGGGCAGGCCAGGAGGAGCTCCTCAAAGCTGGTCTCTGTCAGACTACTCCCATGGAGGCACAAACTGAGCACATGTGGCCCCAGGTGGTTGGCGACATACCTGACAACATCGCGAGAGGTGGAAGAACCATCCAGGTTTGTCATCTTGACATTGCCTACATGTCTCTGGGCCAAACTCTTAATGGTCCTCAGTGAGGCAGAGCTAGCAGGAATGTTGTACAAGAGGTTCTCCTAGGATTGAACAGGAGTGGAAATATAACAACAATTGTAATAGTAATAATAATAATAATATAGGAACCCCTCATGGTGCAGCAGATTAAAGCACTGTGCTCCTGAACTTGGTGACCAAAAGGTCGGGGTTCAAATCTGGGGAGCAGGGTGAGCTCCCATTGTTAGTTCCAGCATCTGTCAACCTAGCAGTTTGAAAACATGCAAATGTGAGTAGATCAATAGGTACTGCTCCAGCGGAAAGGTAATGGAGCTCCATGCAGTCATGGTGCCACATGACCTTGGAGGTGTCTACGGGAAACACCGGATCTTCAGCTTAGAAATGGAAATGAGCACCAGCTCCCAGAATCGGACACAATTAGATGTAATGTCAGGGGAAAATCTTTACTTTTACCCTTTAATAATAATACAGTAGTAGTAGTAGTAGTAGTAGTAGTAGTAGTAGGTGTCTATGGACAACGCCGGCTCTTCGGCTTAGAAATGGAGATGAGCACCAACCCCCAGAGTTGGTCACGACTGGACTTAACGTCAGGGGAAAACCTTTACCTTTTTACCTTAGTAGTAGCTTGAGGTAGGATACAACACAGTCATAACATATCAACATAAAATACATACAACAAAATACATATATCAAAGCACAGGTACAAAGATCAACATATAGGGGCAATAGAATGTAAATCCAAAACATATGATACAAAGTTGACTGGGTAGATCTGCTGGAAGAGATGTGTCTTAAATTCCAGCAGTTCATTTAGCTGTGGAATCTTTTCCAGCAGGTCATTCCACAGCTGATGAATCCCGTTCCTTCCCTAATAATGGGACTCAGGATGGTTTACAAATTATTAAAATCTATTTTCTTGTAATCATTCTCCCAAAAAGCATACATTATGTAAACCCTTGAAGCCCTGAGATTGAAAAGTTACATTTTTGAATCATCTATCCAAAATTTTGTAGTCACCACAGCCCCTGAGAAATTATGGGAACTGTAATCCAAAATATAATTTTCCTAATCTCTTGCCAATATTCCCAATATTTGCATACATATAAATTTAAGTATGGTTTAGCTTTATGTCTGAAAGGGATCAACAACTTTCCAGCAGAGCACCATCACATAAATACAGAAATCATGATTAAATTGGCTAAAACAAAAGATTGCTACCTGACGAAGGGACTCTTGAGCAGCCGAATACCAGAGCTGGTTTACCAGAGATGCCTCTTTCCTGTCGGGGATGGGCAAGAAGCTTAAAATATAGGCAATAATCTGGAAAAAGAAAATGTTTGTTTCAATTGCAACCTTTATTCAGCAGTAGGAGGCACTGGTTTATATCAAGGACATTACAAGCATGTGACTCTTAGCAGAAAAAAAACCATCCTGGTATTAAAGTAAGGAGACTTACAGCAACAAGAGAAACCTAGTAAGATTCATGGATTCAAATCAAGATTTCTATATTCTTTCCAGAACATGCACAGATACCAACTTGCAAAACCAGAGGATTTTTCTTTTCTGGAAACATAATATCTTTTGTTCACGCTGGCCGGAGAAATTGTTTGAGCAATGGCTAGCAATCATTGGGTGGAACAATATTGGGTTGCTGTGAGTTTTCCCAGGCTGTTTGGCCATGTTCTAGAAGCATTCTCTCCTGACGTTTCACCCATATCTATGGTAGGCATCCTCAGAGGATTTGAAGTCTGTTGGAAACTAGGAAAGTGGGGTTTATATATCTGTGGAATAATGTCCAGAGTGGGAGAAAGAACTCTTGTCTGTTTGAGGCAAGTGTAAATGTTGCAATTGGCCACCTTGATTAGCATTGCATAGCCTTGCAGCTTCAAACCTTGGCTGCTTCCTGCCCCCCCCCCCACCCCCCCGGTGGGGATCCTTTGTTGGGAGGTGTTAACTGGCCCTGATTGTTCCCTGTCTGGAATTCCCCTGTGTTCTGAGTGGCTCGCACATTAATTGTACCCAGGGTCATAAAACAGACAGATCTTCATATCCGCTGACTTTTGTTTCCTTTCCCACAAAACCCAGAGCAAGTGATCTTTATTATATGCTAATAAAACTTCCTAGTTCCTGGTAATTTGTCACTGCATGGCCTGGCGTCTATCTGTTCAATCTGTATTTGTCCATGTTCTACAGTCTACAGGATACACATGGAATATTATAGCTAAATAAGTAACGGTTATGACACAGAGCATCTGATCTGCTAAGATGAAATTCACCAGTTTGCCTGCCCACTCCGCCCTGCACAAGGAATCTAACAGAGATATAAACTGATTGGTTGGATACTAAGAGCTCTTATGACACAGGGCAGAGCATTAATATTTCAATAAATAAATATGAGCGTGATAAGATAGACATGAAAGGTGAGCAAACAGTGTTGGATGATTTCTAGCACTATCAAAAGAGGAGGCAGCTGTAACTGTATCCAGTTGTAAACAAAAAAGCAAAGCCTTTGGTCTGTGCCAAGTTCGACACCCATCTGAAAAAAGAAAAGTTACTAAAGTCAAGGTCATGCAGACAACCACCTTGGCAGGAAACATGCATATAGAAAAACACACACACACAAACACACACACAGAGGATATAGGAATTAGCCAATTGTAAGATATAGAGTTGGCCAATTAGCAGAATGCATGTGCTAAACAAAAGGGTATTTAAAAGTCTTACATATAAAAGTTCAGTAGAACTCGCTAGCTTTGTTCCTAGCACCATGTGACTCCTTCAATGAAAATTAAAAGTAAAGTTCATGTTTTCCCCTTCCTAACTTGCATCTTTATTGGCTTGAGGACCTGTGCAGCGTCAGGGCGTCAAGCATTCAGGTGACAGAAAATCGAACCTAGTATTTTGTATAAGGCGCAATATATAATATATAATGCAATTAAAAATGCATTTTTGTCCTGGGTTATGAATGTCATTTCCTAATTGGTTCTATCATAAAAACATGGAAAAAGTTAAATTGCAAAAACTTTGTTTGGGCGGCAGGGATATCCTACAGCACATTTTGCTCTAGTTTTTCAATGAATATCTCACAGGATCTCAGCCAATTCAACATAGTTTGTGGCAGCTACAAAACGAACCATTTGTTTCATTTGAGAAAATGCTGTACTTGCAGAGCTCAGATGGTGTTGTATTTTGGCACTGATGTTGGTTTTGTGGAGAGGTAGAAGAAAAGGTCAACGTTTTCTAGCGTCACACCACTGAGCTTTATTTCTGGCCTTGCAGAGGGATTGGTTGGTGCCTTTTGGTGATAGAGCACTTTAGTTTTCTCTATGTTCAGTGAGAGGCCACGCTTTTCACGTACTCCTGCGAAGGTGTTTGTAAAGTAGCTTGGAGGTCTTCCTCTGAATGAGCACAGACTACCTTATCATCAGCATATTGGGGTTCTATATCATATGTTGTTGTGACCTTACTTTTGGCTTTCAGTCTGCTGAGGTTGAAGAGCTTGCAGTTCAACAAAAACTAGAGGGTGATGTCATTCTCACCCCTGGCCTAAACAAAGGTCATTTAGACCCACAAAAACTTCCTAGGTAAGTTTACACCAAATAACAAAACCTTGTACACTTTTGTGTTTACAAAACCTGTTCCATCCCAGGTACCATGTCTGTCTCTGTGTACATGGGTTATATTTTTAACGTTGTCTAATTACCCTCTCGAAGTCTTTCTAAGCCTTAACAAACTAAGATTACAGGAAGCACGACGAGACCTCAGAAACGTGAGTACTATAAAGACTTGTGTTTATTTTCTGGTGGTCCCCAACAAGCCTGGCATAGTTCCCCAATTCCGCAATTTAAACACATTAGTACTACATAATAAATGCTCCGAAGTTATTGATGATGGTGGATATTTTCAGTCTGTATTCTTAACTTTCTCTCTAGGCAAGTAGACAAGGCCGTGTAAAGCCACAACTCCTATAATTCTGTAAATACTTAGTCATAGCAGCTAAAGTGGTGCCAAAGTGCATTAATTATACAGTGTAGATGCACTGTTGTGTTCAGTGAAGAGCTCGGCTTTCACGCATAATACTGTTGTGGGGAGGGGGGGTATATATTTCCGCAAGTGGGCCTTAATATTGTTTATTTATATCCTACTTTTTCTCTCAGCAAAGGAGAGTATTTTAATACAATTTAACATCCAAAAATAGTCAAACATTAAAATAGAATTAAACAATGGCATGAATTACAATTAACTGTTAAAAAGTCTTAAATCTGATTAGGAAAGTATTCATATTAGTGTCCAGTTCCTTCTTCTTCAGCCTCTGGATTCAAATACCCAAAATCTGAATGCTCCCTCTCTATTTCCAGCTATGACAGTTAGAATCACAGAATAATAGAGTTGAAAGAGACCACATGGGTTTTGCTCGAGCCATGGCAGGCATCCTCAGAGGTTGTGAGGTCTGTTGGAAACTAGGCAAGAGGGGTTTAGGCATTGAGTGTTTGCCTATTTATTGTAAGCCGCCTTGAGTCCCCCCCTGGGGAGAAAGGCGGGGTAAAAATGATGTAAATAAAAATAAATACCCTGTTTCCCCGAAAATAAGACATTCCCGGAAAATAAGACCTAGTAGAAGTTTTGCTGAATTGCTAAATATAAGGCCTCCCCCGAAAGTAAGACCTAGCAAAGTTTTTGTTTGGAAGTATGTCTGGCGCCCGCCAAACAAAACACCAGAGCATGCAGGATTGGTACATGTACATACCAGTTGTACATGGAAATAATGGTAATAACAAGAAATTCTTGATAGGATTCACAGTTTGATTATGCTGGTTTGTGATGACAACTACTGTACAGTATATAATAAATGTTCATTTTTTAGTTCAACAATAAATGTGAATTCTTCTTCATGGAAAAATAAGACATCCCCTGAAAATAAGACCTAGCACATCTTTGGGAGCAAAAATTAATATAAGATGCTGTCTTATTTTCGGGAAAATAGGGTAAATAAATATACCTGTGGAATAATGAGCAGGGTGGGAGAAAGAACTCTTGTCTGCTTGAGGCAAGTGTGAATGTTACAATAGGCGAGCCTGATTAGCAGGAAGCAGCCAGGCTTTGAAGCTGCAAGGCTATTCAGTGCTAATCAAGCTGGCCAGTGGCAACATTCACACTTGCCTCCCAACACACAAGAGTTCTTTCTCCCGTCCTAGACCTTCTGCAGATATATAAACCCCACTTGACTAGTTTCCAAAAGACCTCGCAACCTCTGAGGATGCCTGCCATAGATGCGGGAGAAACGTCAGGAGGGAATGCTTCTGGAACATGGCCCTACAGCAAGGTAGTGATTCCGGCGATGAAAGCCTTCGACAACACAATGATAATGATGACAACATCAGGGAATAATGATAATAACAAGCAGCCTCACCTCAACGGGTAACCTCCAGCTCTCCATCGCGGGCAAAAGTGAAAGCCGCTTCTCTGCCTCGAGGGCACGGCCCCGCCCCCGCAGCCAGGATCTCTATGGCGACGGCGCGGAGCCAGCTGGGAATGGTAGTCCGCGACAAAGCGGATGCGCCTCCTGATGGCGTCATCGTCTCCGCGCCGGAAGTCTCAATGTGCTGAGTTGGTGGAGGGTTCTTCGCTCGCTTGTTGAGGAGAGCTCATTATGGCGGTGAGTCTGAGGGAAGCTTTCCGGCTCTTCAGGCGCCTCAGTGCCGGCCAATTTACAGTGGCTTTAAAGCAGGCCTGGGCAAACTTAGCCTCTCCGACCAGGTGTTTTGGACTTCAGCTCCCATCATTCCTCACAGCCTCAGGCCCCTTCCTTTTCCCCCTCAGCCGCTTAAGCGGCTGAGGGGGAAAAGGAAGGGGCCTGAGGCTGTGAGGAATGATGGGAGCTGAAATCCAAAACACCTGGTCGGAGGGCCCAAGAATGCCCAAGCACCAGAGGCCTGAGGCTGTTAGGAATGATGGGAGCTGAAGTCCAAAACACCTGGAGGGAGGGCCCAAGAGTGCCCAGGCACCAAGGGAAGAGGCCTGAGGCTGTTAGGAGTGATGGGAGCTGAAGTCCAAAACACCTGGTCGGAGGGCCCAAGAGTGCCCAGGCACCAGAGGCCTGAGGCTGTTAGGAATGATGGGAGCTGAAGTCCAAAACACCTGGAGGGAGGGCCCAAGAATGCCCAGGCATCAGAGGCCTGAGGCTGTTAGGAATGATGGGAGCTGAAGTCCAAAACACCTGGAGGGAGGGCCCAAGAATGCCCAAGCACCAGAGGCCTGAGGCTGTTAGGAATGATGGGAGCTGAAGTCCAAAACACCTGGAGGGAGGGCCCAAGAGTGCCCAGGCACCAAGGGAAGAGGCCTGAGGCTGTTAGGAGTGATGGGAGCTGAAGTCCAAAACACCTGGTCGGAGGGCCCAAGAGTGCCCAGGCACCAGAGGCCTGAGGCTGTTAGGAATGATGGGAGCTGAAGTCCAAAACACCTGGAGGGAGGGCCCAAGAATGCCCAGGCATCAGAGGCCTGAGGCTGTTAGGAATGATGGGAGCTGAAGTCCAAAACACCTGGAGGGAGGGCCCAAGAATGCCCAGGCATCAGAGGCTGTTAGGAATGATGGGAGCTGAAGTCCAAAACACCTGGAGGGAGGGCCCAAGAATGCCCAGGCATCAGAGGCCTGAGGCTGTTAGGAATGATGGGAGCTGAAGTCCAAAACACCTGGAGGGAGGGCCCAAGAATGCCCAGGCATCAGAGGCCTGAGGCTGTTAGGAATGATGGGAGCTGAAGTCCAAAACACCTGGAGGGAGGGCCCAAGAATGCCCAGGCATCAGAGGCCTGAGGCTGTTAGGAATGATGGGAGCTGAAGTCCAAAACACCTGGAGGGAGGGCCCAAGAATGCCCAGGCATCAGAGGCCTGAGGCTGTTAGGAATGATGGGAGCTGAAGTCCAAAACACCTGGAGGGAGGGCCCAAGAATGCCCAGGCATCAGAGGCCTGAGGCTGTTAGGAATGATGGGAGCTGAAGTCCAAAACACCTGGAGGGAGGGCCCAAGAATGCCCAGGCATCAGAGGCCTGAGGCTGTTAGGAATGATGGGAGCTGAAGTCCAAAACACCTGGAGGGAGGGCCCAAGAATGCCCAGGCATCAGAGGCCTGAGGCTGTTAGGAATGATGGGAGCTGAAGTCCAAAACACCTGGAGGGAGGGCCCAAGAATGCCCAGGCATCAGAGGCTGTTAGGAATGATGGGAGCTGAAGTCCAAAACACCTGGAGGGAGGGCCCAAGAATGCCCAGGCATCAGAGGCTGTTAGGAATGATGGGAGCTGAAGTCCAAAACACCTGGAGGGAGGGCCCAAGAATGCCCAGGCATCAGAGGCCTGAGGCTGTTAGGAATGATGGGAGCTGAAGTCCAAAACACCTGGAGGGAGGGCCCAAGAATGCCCAAGCACCAGAGGCCTGAGGCTGTTAGGAATGATGGGAGCTGAAGTCCAAAACACCTGGAGGGAGGGCCCAAGAGTGCCCAGGCACCAGAAGCCTGAGGCTGTTAGGAGTGATGGGAGCTGAAGTCCAAAACACCTGGAGGGAGGGCCCAAGAGTGACCAGGCACCAGAGGCCTGAGGCTGTTAGGAATGATGGGAGCTGAAGTCCAAAACACCTGGAGGGAGGGCCCAAGAGTGCCCAGGCATCAGAGGCCTGAGGCTGTTAGGAATGATGGGAGCTGAAGTCCAAAACACCTGGAGGGAGGGCCCAAGAGTGACCAGGCACCAGAGGCCTGAGGCTGTTAGGAATGATGGGAGCTGAAGTCCAAAACACCTGGAGGGAGGGCCCAAGAGTGACCAGGCACCAGAGGCCTGAGGCTGTTAGGAATGATGGGAGCTGAAGACCAAAACACCTGGAGGGAGGGCCCAAGAGTGCCCAGGCACCAGAGGCCTGAGGCTGTTAGGAATGATGGGAGCTGAAGTCCAAAACACCTGGAGGGAGGGCCCAAGAATGCCCAGGCATCAGAGGCCTGAGGCTGTTAGGAATGATGGGAGCTGAAGTCCAAAACACCTGGAGGGAGGGCCCAAGAATGCCCAGGCATCAGAGGCCTGAGGCTGTTAGGAATGATGGGAGCTGAAGTCCAAAACACCTGGAGGGAGGGCCCAAGAATGCCCAGGCATCAGAGGCCTGAGGCTGTTAGGAATGATGGGAGCTGAAGTCCAAAACACCTGGAGGGAGGGCCCAAGAATGCCCAGGCATCAGAGGCCTGAGGCTGTTAGGAATGATGGGAGCTGAAGTCCAAAACACCTGGAGGGAGGGCCCAAGAATGCCCAGGCATCAGAGGCCTGAGGCTGTTAGGAATGATGGGAGCTGAAGTCCAAAACACCTGGAGGGAGGGCCCAAGAATGCCCAGGCATCAGAGGCCTGAGGCTGTTAGGAATGATGGGAGCTGAAGTCCAAAACACCTGGAGGGAGGGCCCAAGAATGCCCAGGCATCAGAGGCCTGAGGCTGTTAGGAATGATGGGAGCTGAAGTCCAAAACACCTGGAGGGAGGGCCCAAGAATGCCCAAGCACCAGAGGCCTGAGGCTGTTAGGAATGATGGGAGCTGAAGTCCAAAACACCTGGAGGGAGGGCCCAAGAATGCCCAGGCATCAGAGGCCTGAGGCTGTTAGGAATGATGGGAGCTGAAGTCCAAAACACCTGGAGGGAGGGCCCAAGAATGCCCAGGCATCAGAGGCCTGAGGCTGTTAGGAATGATGGGAGCTGAAGTCCAAAACACCTGGAGGGAGGGCCCAAGAATGCCCAGGCACCAGAGGCCTGAGGCTGTTAGGAATGATGGGAGCTGAAGTCCAAAACACCTGGAGGGAGGGCCCAAGAATGCCCAAGCACCAGAGGCCTGAGGCTGTTAGGAATGATGGGAGCTGAAGTCCAAAACACCTGGAGGGAGGGCCCAAGAATGCCCAGGCATCAGAGGCCTGAGGCTGTTAGGAATGATGGGAGCTGAAGTTCAAAACACCTGGAGGGAGGGCCCAAGAATGCCCAGGCATCAGAGGCCTGAGGCTGTTAGGAATGATGGGAGCTGAAGTCCAAAACACCTGGAGGGAGGGCCCAAGAATGCCCAGGCATCAGAGGCCTGAGGCTGTTAGGAATGATGGGAGCTGAAGTCCAAAACACCTGGAGGGAGGGCCCAAGAATGCCCAGGCATCAGAGGCCTGAGGCTGTTAGGAATGATGGGAGCTGAAGTCCAAAACACCTGGAGGGAGGGCCCAAGAATGCCCAAGCACCAGAGGCCTGAGGCTGTTAGGAATGATGGGAGCTGAAGTCCAAAACACCTGGAGGGAGGGCCCAAGAATGCCCAAGCACCAGAGGCCTGAGGCTGTTAGGAATGATGGGAGCTGAAGTCCAAAACACCTGGAGGGAGGGCCCAAGAATGCCCAAGCACCAGAGGCCTGAGGCTGTTAGGAATGATGGGAGGTGAAGTCCAAAACACCTGGAGGGAGGGCCCAAGAATGGCCAGGCACCAAGGGAAGAGGCCTGAGATACAGTCATTAATTAATCAGCCCCAGAGGGTTTTTAATAATCTATCCGGTTTTTATTACGATTTTACCATATATGTGTTTTAAATGCAATTTTTATCCTGATGTTTTGTTTTAATTGATATATTTTATTACTGTTTTATCTTTTTATAGTGTGATTTGTATTATGTTGTTTATGTTTTATTCTATGTTGTTTGGGCCTCTGCCCCATGTAAGCCGCCCCGAGTCCCCACGGGGTGATGGTGGCGGGGTATAAATAAATTATTATTATTATTATTATTATTAGGAATGATGGGAGCTGAGGCCTAATTCCTGACCATCTGGGCTCTATAGCTGTATCCAAGCAAATGGAGTATTGAAGCTCTATGCAAGCGAACAAAACACATAAGCCATCAGGGCTTTCTTCTTCAGGCTTCCTGTTATTTGCTTGATTGTATTTTATTTTTTTCAGCCAAAGGGAAAGGTGGGAACCAAAGGTAAAAAGCAGATATTTGAAGAAAACAAAGACACGCTCAAGTTCTACCTACGGATCATTCTAGGCGCTAATGTGAGTGTATCATGTTCTGTTTGGATATTTTGAACAGAAATCACTTGCGGTTGTGAAAACATTTTTGTTCTGAATAGTTTGCCTGCTGTTTGATCTTGATTTTCATCAGGGGACAGCCAGTATCGCTGAGTTTGGGCACGTATGGAGAAATTCTAGATCTTCCCAGGCTGAGGTGTTTGAGAGCCAGATCCCAGTAGTTGTGGCATTATGGCTGGGAAAATAAGGATTTTATTTTTTTGCCAGGAAGGCTATATGCAGTTTCTGGTTTGCAGTGCATTGCCCATTATTTGTCAGAATACCTTCAAAGACTGCTACTCTTTTCAAGATGCGAGGTATTTGTTTCTGTCTGACTGCTCCACACCACATGACAGGCATGAAGAGGTAAGGAGAGGACATGGCACACAACATTTTATGGGAGAAGTCTGGATTTGGGGTTGAAAGTCTTGAGGCATCATCCATAAGCCAGTCGTCTTTTTCTCTTGACTCGGGTTCTGTGGCACAACATGAAAAATATCATTAGGGTACAAAATATTTTCTACTTTGAATGCTTTGATAATAAAACTTGTATGTGGCGGATGCGTCCTTTTTGGAATGTGAAGCCTTATCTACACTGCCATCCAGTTTCTGAATCCAGATTATCTGCTTTAAACTGGTTTATATAGCAGTGTAGACTCATATAATCCAGTTCAAAGCAGATAATCTGGATTTAGAAACTGGATTACATGGCAGTGCAGATCCAGCCTGAGTCTAACTAATGATCAGAATCAATGTGATTGGAATCTCAAAGTTCAGATTCTTTATAAGCTCAAACACAGGGAGCATATGCTCTTTGTTTTCCCTCAGTTGTTTGCCAGTGCAGGAATGCTCCCACTGAAGTCAGTGGGAGTTTCTTTTCCAGATAAAATAGCTTTGGGAGACTGTTATTTGATGGTACTGAAACACAAGGGTGATTATATCATCATTTCAAATCTCTCTGTACATTTTAATCCCAGCCCTGCTTGTGCCACCTCATATCTGCAAATTAGTGTTGTCGTTTTTAAAAACCGCTTTAAATATATGCTACATTTAAGCTACATAACTCAGGAGGAATGCTTTGGCTTCCTCGACCATGGCCTGCTTTTCCAGTAGGAAGGCCTACTGACAAGGGATGGGGTGCATCTCACACCTTTTTGCTCACAGTCTCGCAAACCTCATCAGGTGCACTTTAAACTAGGTCCACAGGGGAAGGGGACAACAGCCTTGCGAACAGTACTTTACCCACAACCGCAGGAAATCGCCAAAAGGCTAAATGGAGGGTTGCACAAACACAACAAGGACCAAGTACTGAAAGCACGATAACCCCAAATAAACAGCTCAGAGGAAGGTCCTAGGGGCTTACATGTTTTTACACTAATGCACAGAACATGGGAAATAAACAAGACGAACTCCAACTTTTATCACAACACCACACTTATGTCATAGGCATCATTGAAACCTGGTGGGATGACTCCCATCACTGGAATGTAGCTATTGAGGGGTTTAACCTCTTTCACAGAAACAGTACAAAGGAGAGAAGAGGGGGAGTAGCCATATATGTCAAAAACAAATACGTTGCAGAAGAAATGCAAGACTGCAATCCAGGAAAGCTGCTTGAAAGCATCTGCATAAGAATCAAGGGAACTGGGACTCAAAAGGATCTTGTCGTGGGTGTCTACTACAGACCTCTGAGCCAGTATGAAGAATTCAGTGAAGCCTTCTGTCAGCAGTTGACCAAACAGGCACAAAGAAGAGCTGTAGTAGTCATAGGCGATTTCAACTATCCTGATATCTGTTGGAAAACAAACTCCGCCAAGAGTATAAAGTCCAACAAATTCCTTGCTTGCCTCTGCCCTGGAATGTGGTGGAGTCTCCTTCTTTGGAGGTCTTTAAGCAGAGGCTAGATGTCCATCGGACGGGGGTGCTTTGAATGAGATTTTCCTGCTTCTTGCAGGGGGTTGGACTGGATGGCCCGTGAGGTCTCTTCCAACTCTGCAATTCTATTATTCTATCTGTAGTTTGACCTTCTGTCATAAAAATCACATTAGGCTTCAAGATGGCTTGAGTCTTAGGATTGTTTTAGGGTCAAGATGGGAAAGGAGATGTAATCAATGTACATTCTTCTCTAGAAAAAAGGCAGAATAACAAAAAATAAATCCCAAGTAGCTACTGAGAAATAGTCACTTCATATGTCTTCATCAATCTTTCTTGCTTTTTTATTTTTATTTTTTTAAACCACTAGCTATCAATAGCAACATGAACAACCTGTGTTCTCATGTGTTCAAGAAGGTGTAAGCTTGGTATGAATTTGCCAAGATTTGTGTTTAAAGATGAGAAGGTGGCTTTGTGTTTCAATAGACTAGCTTTTTCATTTTGATTGCGACTAGATGTTCCAGAGAGTTGCAGTATTACTAAAGGAGATTCAAAGGGGCATGCCTCTTTTCTTCCTTTATTTTACTTGGTTTGTGTCCTCATCTTCCCTTCTTACTGGGTTTTTGACTTTTGTTTCCTTTGGTTTCAGGCCATTTATGGAATTGTAAACTTTGCAATTTTCTATGTATCGGCCACTTTCTGGACATGGGTGAGTCCTACATAGCCTTAGATTTTAATCTTAAGGCCTGTGTTGTCCTTATTATGCTTTGCTCTGATTTGTAAATAATAATCTATTCACAGAGAAAAAAATTCAAATCATATTTCCTAATTCATTTGTTTCTTCTTTAGAATGGATTTACCATTTCTTATCTGATTAAAATATGTCTTTGACATTTTTTTTAAAAAAATCACTAATTGGGTGTAAGTAGAATTGTATTGGAGTGGACTAAGGAACCATGTACTGCAGACATGGGCAAACTTTGGCCCTCCAGGTGTTTTGGACTTCAACTTCCACAATTTCTAATAGCCCGTTAGAAATTGTGAGAGCTGAAGTTCAAAACTCCCTCAGAGTTGAAGTTTGTCCATGCCTGATCTACTGTATTTCAGTGTCTGCCTAGAAACAGTGCATAAGGCCAAGATCTGTCCCCTGCTCTTATGCCCTCCCTTACTCTGCTTTAAACTAGGTGTGTTTTATATGTGGAAGCCCTCTGTAGCCTTCAATTAATCCTTCTGAATTTTTCTTAACCTTCTTTTTCAAGTTATTGAGCCTGTGATAATTCCAGTGTCAGGAGTAGAAAATGATGGCAAGTCCAGCGTCCTTTCCATTGTTGTCCTTGTGAGCATGGGCAGGTCAAGGACTGGAAAAAAAATCCTTTGAAGTCCCCTGCTATCCACGTATTATGGGCATTCTGTAATATTTCAAATGTATTGTTGGTGAAGAAAGTTTAATTTAAAATGTGATTTTGCAAATATCACAGATTGCTCAGAAGACAAAATGTGTCAGCGAATCAATCAAACTTGAATTGTTTCTGTTGAGTTAATTAGAAAATGTATGCCTTGCCCTTCAACTGCAAAGATATCCAAAGTAGCTTACAATTTATTTGACACGTCTCATTATACTAAATAAGACACAAGATACAAAGAAAAGAGGATGGTCCAATGGGAATTAAGTTCAGCAATCCCTATCTGCTTTCCTTCTCTCACAAAAGGGCTCAGCAATGAAAGTTGGGATGGAGACAGCATTCCACAGCAGCTGCTAGAACCTAGGCAGAGTTCCTAGAAACCAAAAAGACTAAACTGAGCCTTTGTTGGGTTGCTGTGAGTTTTCCAGGCTGTATGGCCATGTTCCAGAAGTATTCTCTCTGGAGGTTTTGCCTACATCTATGGCAAGCATCCTTACAACCTCCTTACTTAGAGGTTGTAAGGATGCTTGCCATAGATGTGGGCGAAATCTCAGGAGAAAATGCTTCTGGAACATGACTATACAGCCCAGAAAACTCACAGTAACCCAGTGATTCCGGCCATGAAAGCCTTTGAGCCTGTTTTATTTTGGATATATCATGGGACAGGATTAATGTTTGGAAGGCAATAGGAAAAGAGGAAGATAGCTTCATTGGTGGGATAGACATAGTTAAGGAACCAATGGCCCTGAGTTTAAAAAACCTTAATGGGACAGTTGGTAACTTAGCAGGGTCTTGAAGTTCTCTCATGCATAGGGTGGCCATAAGTTTAAGCCATCTTGATTGCAATTTGCAACAATGCAAAGTCCAAGCAGGTAAGAAAGGAGTGGCCCACCTTACATAATTTTGAACCTTACATAATTTTGCGAACTTTTATATGCTGCTTTCCTTCCCCTGCCACCTCCAATGACTTTTTCAAAACCAAAAGGTCCAGATGTTTTATCCTTTCCTACTAGGGGAATGGTGATCTAATTTTGATTTTAGAGATATTACTTCTTTTGTTTACAACTTCTAGAATCCTCCATTAGGCACAAACAAAAGGTGTTTGCTTGTCATATTTCTCAAAGGAGTAACTGTGACACATTAATGTATCAACAGCGGACACTGCCCATTTTGTAAATTGATAGCAGGTGTGGGAAATTCACAGCACTCCAGATGTACAACTGCAGTCGTGCCATTCTTCACAAATAGCTATGCTGGCTAAGACTGGCAGGGATTCAATTCTAACAACAAATGGAGGTCTATAAGTTTCCCTCCTATTATTTGTTAAGTTTTCAAGTGTTTTATACATTGGAAAAATATTATGCCCTTTATTCTAAATTACTGAATTTTGTGCAGCCTGCACCTTTTTTAATTACGCCTAGAGTACACTTAGTGCACTTTGATCAGCCCATCCTTATGTTTTTATTGATGTGTTTTAACTTTGTCTTATTAATGGTTTGATTTTAATTGTATGTTTTAATTTTCATTTGTGCGTTTTCAGTATTCGATGTTTTTGTATGTATACTCTTTTGCATTTGTAAGCTGCCCTGAGTCCCTGCGGGGAGATAGAGGCGGGGTACAAGAATAAAATTATTATTATTATTATTATTAGAGCTCGGAAATGTTAATTTAAGTACAACATCTCCCATCAGTCCTTGCTAGCATGGTGGCTGAAGAGTTTAGGAATTGCAGTCTAATATATTTGTTCCAGGTTTTGTTCTTAAGTGTTCTCTGAGAGTTGGGCGACTGCTCAGCTGTGTTTCCTGGCTGATCTCCATGTTCTTATTGTAGATTGCATTTGTGTTCAGCTTGATTGTCTATGTGGCCAGTTACCGCTCCATGAGCTCCATGGCGAAGGCTACTTTTGCGGAGGATGGCAGTCTTGCTGACGGCGGCGTTGACCTGAATATGGAGCAGGGGATGGCAGAGTGAGTGTCTACCCCACACAAGTCCAGGTGAGCAGGACCTGCTGCCTGAGCACACACACACACACAGATCTCCCACCTCCTGCCCATGATCAGGGAAACAGGAAAAGGTCGCAGCATTTATTGGGAACCTGGCTTTCCCAACTCCTTGCTTTCCTCAAAGGAATACTATCCTTCCTTCTTGTGCTCTTAACCATAAAAAGCTGTCTAGGGGCTCCTTATTAATATGAAGCTAATTCTCCTTATTTGTCCTTTTACTCCAATACCTTTTTCCATTCATTCCCATTACTTGTACTTTCTACTGTATGTTTTTCTAGCTGGTGCAAACAGAGTCACTGTAATGGAGAGATCTGACTCTTTGGCAATGGAAAAAGCTGTGCTCTGTTAAACAGAATATTTAGGTAAAATAGAATTTAGATTTTGTTTAACTCTACAGATTACACATTTCTGGTATAGTATGGAGAGAATTTTTCTTGCTATCTTAATTCAAATATCTGTGCTATTACTGTATTGTATAAGCACTGGAAAAGAGAAGAGTGAACAAATGGCATTATGTAAAACTCCTTAGAGATTCAAACATTTTGGAATTATTGTTCATATAATCATAGAATGTGACGATAGAGGGAATCTTGATAGTCTTCTAATCCACCTTCCCTATAGTTTTCTAAACTTCTCTTTGGGTTTCCCAAAATTCCCCCTCAAAGCAAATAAGCAGGAGGAGCAACTGAGGACCAGCATCACCTGGATGTGAAGTTCTAACAGGAGGAAGGGGATGAGGAGGACATTTCACATGCTGTCTGTTTTAAAAGGGCAAGTCAAGTTTAGGTTTTCTGCTGAGTTCTGTACCCATAGAATGGTTTTCATGTTTGTCTTTAGGCATCTGAAGGATGTGATCTTGCTCACGGCCATAGTCCAAGTCCTCAGTTGTTTTTCCCTCTATGTGTGGTACTTTTGGCTCTTGGTAAGTCTTTTTTCCCTATTTTATTAGACCAGTATGTAATGAAAACCTAACTAAATATATGTTGCTTATAGTCTTTGCAAGCCAATACTGTGAAAATCCTTCAAACTTTATTCCATTTATACGTGTTCTGTGTTTTATTCTTTTTTCTTCTTAGCAGGTAGCAAGTAAGAAGAGAGCTGTAAAATTATTTAAATAAAGTAACTATCCTCTTCCAAATTCCAAAGATAGGGGAAATGTTTGAGTAACTGATCCTCCAATACTGTCCTAAAAGAGAACAAGAGATTGATAACTTTAAGAAATAAAGAGAATCTGTGCACAACTTCTGTGTTACTGAAAGAGCAATCCTCAAGTTACAGACAAGATAGGTCTGTAGGTCTTAAATTGTATTTGTATGTAAGTTGGGACAGGTATATTTTTTAAATGTACCTTTAGTCATATAAAGTCATCCGACTTTATATGACTAAAGGTACATTTAAAAAATATACCTGTCAAGGACTGCCTGTACTTCCCATTAATTTTTTTTAATTGTAGAAAGGGTTGCATTTTTTGAGATTGGAATGAGACAGGAGTAAAATGGTATATAATTTACACTCTCTACATATTCATTATTATAAGCTTTTATTTAGTGATCTCCCGCAAATCCTTGAAGCCTTTTGCTGATGTCCAGTGATGGTTTTCAGTGATGAACACCCTCCCTAGGGAAATTAGGCTAGCCCCCACCCTCAAATGTTTTTGGTATAACCTAAAAACTTGGCTCTTTAATCAAGCTTTTTAATAGGCATAGAGCCCAAAACCTGTTGAAAAGCTTGATTAAAGAGCCAAATTTTTAGGTTAGACCGAAACATTAGAGGGTGGGGGCGAGCCTAATTTCCCTAGGGAGGGCATTCATCACTGAAAACCTGAAATTTGTAGACCCAGTGATTTTTTCACTGAAAGTACTTTATATAACTGGTTGGTTGCTATTCATTTTATGTTCATAAGTATCATGACATTTTATTGATGTTTATTTTAGGGTTGATTGATTTTATTGTGTCATTGTTTTTATGAATTGATGATGTAAATTATGTTTTTACATTTGGTGTAAGCTGCCCTGAGTCCCTTTTGGGAGATGGTGATAAAAATAAAGTTATTTATTTATTTATCTGTAACAAGATCGCTATATAATTAGAGAAATTATCAGATGTTTGTCTCTTGCAGGCTCCAGGGCGAGCACTCTACCTCCTATGGGTTAACATCTTGGGACCGTGGCTGACCACAGATTCTTCAGCCACCAACCAGGAGCCCAATGAGAAGAAGCAGCGTCGCCAAGAACGCCGACAGATGAAGCGTTTCTAGCAGAGCTTAAGAGTGTGGATATTGTGCAACGTTTAGTCTCCATGTGGCTGTTTATCAGGGATGTTTTTTTTAATCTGGTCAAAAAACATCAGGGGCTTCTTCTTTCCCCAAAAGGCACCCCTATACTGTATATCATCTTTTGCTCAAGACCTAATTTCTTTGACGGCCGCATCAACAAGCAAATACTAGGCCTTCCTTTATTTTTGACAAGGGGCATGGACTCCGGGAGACCAAAGGTGTGTAAATATCTATTTGAAAAGGTGATATAATATGAATCTGAGATTGGAAGTACTGGGGGTTTGAGAAAATGACATTAAAAACAACAAATCTACAGAATCTGTGTAAGAGTGCTTTTGGATAGTACTGATTTTATATTAGCAGCATATTTGCCAAATCACATTCTAGGCCAAGATGTATGTATAACCAAAATACAAAACAAGCAGCAAGCCAAAACAGTTATTGAAGCCAATAGTCATAAAAGAACAGTCACTTCAGGGAAGGGAGTAATGGAAGGATGTTCAAAGTTCATGCTGAAGGTCGGATGATCTTTGAGAGGACAACAAATGTCTAGTGAAATGAGAATGTATGGTATTCATAGAGTGTTGCACATGATCCCACCAGAGACTTCATACATTATCTGATCCAACTGAATGGCAGAAGGCAAATGAGTGAGAAGCAGGGACTAGTGATATAGCCTGTGCTTTCAGCCACTGTGCTTTATTGGCTTAACCTAGTAACATTTCATATTCATATGAGTACTGATTAATGTTGAACATTGTAGAAAAGGTTTAAAAAATAAGTCTTCAGAGGGTGTAAATTAGCACCAGGAAAGTGCCATGTTGTTCTAAGCCTGTAGTTATATACCCCACAGCAATGTTTGGACTGTTATTTCACCTTCCTGGAAAGTCAAAGGCAGGACTGTAAAGAGCTTCACATCCTTTATTGTGTAACCTTTTAATGGCCAATTTCTACATGTCAGAAATTATTGAAGATGTGCTCTTTATAAGGATATTAAGCCAGAATAGTACAATGACAACATGTAGATGCTTCTCCCAATTTTGAATATTTACAAGATGTTATTTTAGAGCAACTGCAGTGTTATGTTTTGCAAGCATACAATAGAAATGATCAACGTTTCCTAGCATTGCGCCATTAAGCTTTATTTCTGACCTTGCAGAGGGATTGGTTGGTAGAGCACTTTGGATTTCTCGAGGTTCAGTGAGAGGCCAAGCTTTTCATATGCTTCTGCACAGAAGGTGTTTAAGTGGTTTGTATGTCTTCTTCTGAATGAGCATAGACTACATTATCATCAACCTCTTGGAGTTCTATAACAGAAGTTGTTTTGAGCTTACTGTTGGCTTTCAGCCTGCTGAGGTTAAAGAGCTTGCCATCTGTCCAATAGGTTATTTCCACATGAGTGAAAAACTTCCCGTCAACAAGGTGTAGAATCATAGTAATGAAGACAACAAGCTTGAGGCAATAACAAGAGGTACAACTGTAAGGGAAAGGATAGTTTTTCCTCACTGGAGTCTTCTGTTGCCAAGGAAGCAGGCTGAGTGTGGCAGCCTTCAGCTTGAAACAGCCTCTCTGTGGCTGAATCTACACTGCCATATAATCCCGTTTCTGAAGACAATTATCTAAAAAGTAATCCATTTATCTTTGGAAGAACTTTATAATTCCCACTGCCTTAAGAAAGATCAGAGCATTCTTGGGGATCCATCTCACCCGGCGTATTCTTTGTTTGAATTATTGCCAGCTGGCAGACGGTACAGGGTGACAAGGACAAACAGACTGAAGGATAGTTTTAATTCTACTATGGCTATGTTGAACTCTGGTTTTGCATTGATGTCCGTCCTCCAGGAAATAATCCCCAGCTGCTCACTGGAGGGAAGGATATTAGAGACAAAGATGAAGTATTTTGGCCACATCATGAGAAGACAGGAAAGCTTGGAAAATATCATGATTCTGAGGAAGATGGAAGGAAAAAGGAAGAGAGGCCAACCAAAGGCGAGATGGATGGACGGTATCCTTGAAGTGACTGGCTTGATCTTGAAAGAGGTGCGAGTGGCAACAGCCGACAGGAAGCTCTGGCGTGGACTGGTCCATGAGGTCACGAAGAGTCGGAGACGACTGCGTGAATGAAGAAGGCATTGGGGGTGTGGTATTGGTGTGGAGGGATGGGTGTGTACGGGAGAAGGTACAGTAGAGTCTCACTTATTCAACATAAACGGGCCGGCAGAATGTTGGATAAGCGAATATGTTGGATAATAAGGAGAGATTAAGAAAAATCCTATTAAACTTCAAAATAGGTTATGAATTTAGAAATTAAGCACCAAAACATCATGTTATACAACAAATTTGACCCAAAAAAGTAGTTCATTACACATTAATGCTATGTAGTAATTACTGTATTTACGAATTTAGCACCAAAATATCACAATGCATTGAAAACATTGACTACAAAAATGTGTTGGATAATCCAGAATGTTGGATAAGTGAGACTCTACTGTATTTAATTTTGTTGTGCAATAGCACAATGACAAATAAAACTAATCTAGTCTGCTCTGGGTTGCTGTGAGTTTTACAGGCTGTATGGCCATGTTGCAGAAGCATTCTCTCCTGACATTTCTCCCACATCTATGGCAGGCATCCTCAGGGGTTGTGAGGTCTGTTGGAAACTAGGCAAGTGGGGTTTATATATCTGTGGAAGGTCCAGGTTCGGAGAAAGAACTCTTGTCTGTTTGAGGCAAGTGTGAATGTAGCAATTGATCATCTTGATTAGTATTTAATGGCTTTGCAGATTCAAAACTACAGTAGAGTCTCACTTATCCAACACTCGCTTATCCAACGTTCTGGATTATCCAACACATTTTTGTAGTCAATGTTTTCAACACATCATGATATTTTGGTGCTAAATTCATAAATACAATAATTACTATGTAGCATTAATGTGTAATGAACTACTTTTTCTGTCAAATTTGTTGTATAATATGATGTTTGGGTGCTTAATTTGTAAAATCATAACCTAATTTGATGTTTAATAGGCTTCTCTTAATCTCTCCTTATTATCAAACATATTCGCTTATCCAACATTCTGCCGGCCCGTTTATGTTGGATAAGTGAGACTCTACTGTAGTTCAATACACAGTAATGTTATGTTGTAATTACTGTACTTACGAATTTAGCACTAAAATATCATGATATATTGAAAACATTGACTTCAAAAATGGCTTGGATAATCCAGAAGCTTGGATAAGTGGGACTATTCTGTCTTTGGAGGCCAGAAACGCCATGCCGCCCTTTTGCCAGCAGAGGGCAGCTGTCACTCTCCCGCTGAGCTCTTCGCTCTGGGCAGGAACGAGGCGGGTGAGGGGCGTGGCTTGGAGGGAGGAAGGGCGTGGCCTGACTTGGGGGAGGAGCCCAGCTGTGAACCCTCGCCGTCGCCATGGAGACGGGCCCGCGGCCTGACCCGCGCCCCGGAGCCTGCGCTCCGCTTGGGCCGCCGTGAAGAAGGGCAGCCGCCATCGCCCTCCCGCTCTCGGGCATGAGGCGGAACGTGGCCGCAGGGAGACACCGCAAGCTGTGGGAAGGTGAGGCGGGGTGGGGACCCACCAAGTGGACGAGGGAGGGGGGCTTCCAGGAAGTGGGCCTTGGCCTCAAAGCTAGGCCCTCTCTTGAGTTAAGAGCGGGGTGGGACAACAGGAAGTGAGAGGAATCTTCCCCCGGGAAGGAAGGGAAGGCAACTCCTGAAAGAATTACTATCGGGGAGAAAGAAGATTTCACTGAAGCATTCTTCCCAATCTTTGTTTCCACCACAATCCACATTTCTCAAAATCCCATTCTCACAGGACAGAAAGGGAGGGGAAATCTCTTGAATAAGGACACAGACAGTAAAACAAACACCACAAGGGTGTTCACTCTTCCTTATGCGATCCAAAGCTGATATACACACATACTGTATATACCGTTTCCCCAAAAATAAGACATCCCCAAAAAATAAGACCTAGTAGAGGTTTTGCTGAATTGCTAAATATAAGGCCTCCCCTGAAAGTAAGACCTAGCCCTGTTTGGGTTTGGAAGCATGCCTGTCGAACAGAACACCAGAGCATGCAGATTTGGTAAATGTATGTACTATAGATTGTTGTACATGGAAATAATGGTAGTAACAAGAAATTCTTGATAGGATTCACAGTTTGTCTGGTTATGCTGGTTTGTGATGACAATTACTGTACAGGATATAATAAATGTTCATTTTTTTGTTCATCAATAAATGTGAATTCTTCTTCATAGAAAAGTAAGACATCCCCTGAAAATAAGACCCAGAGCATCTTTGGGAGCAAAAATTAATATAAGACACTGTCTTATTTTCGGGGAAACACGGTATATATATGGCAGGAATTACACTTTAAAATGTACCTGTTTACAAACTACCCTAGTGGGCCCTTCCACACAGCTATATAACCCAGAATATCAAGGCAGAAAATCTCACATCATCTACTTTGAACTGGAATATATGGCAGTGTGGACTCAGATAACACAAAAAGACCTCTATTGTGTACAGAAGACTATGGCCCTTTTATACTCCTATATTATCCCATATTGTACACTGCTATATTATCCAGATTATCAAAGCAGATAATCCACATTATTTGAGTTGAACTGGATTATATGAGTTTATACTGTCATTTAATCCAGTTCAAAACAGATAATTTGGATTTAATGTGGCAGTGTAGAAGGGGCCTATATTGCTTACAGTGTTTCTGTGGCAGCTCCATCCTTATCAGCTTGCATTAGCACATATCTGTTTCCATTTGAATTAATTGCGTTTTGAGGGAAAGTCTTAAAGTTTACTTGACCTTCATAGGTAGGGCAGGACTGTATAGCGGTCTAAGAACAGGAAATATAACATTTCCAATACTCATGCTTTTTTTCCACTGATGGCCTTTATTGAAAGCATTCCAATGTTTATTTGTTGTTTTTTAAAACCCCAAACTCTTAATGTTATTTTTAATATGTTTTAATTATTTTAATAGTTGTTGAATCCATTTATGGACAGAAGAGAAAACTGTTGGACTTATGAAAACACTTTAAGAGCTACATGATTGGATTAAAAGACGCCTGAGCTGTGAAACTGAGGCTATCGTCTTGAGGTTGGGGTAAGGGAAACTTCTTTGATTTCCAGAACTTTTCTTGTCTTCCAGCTGACTTGAAGTCATTTATATCTAAATTCATATCATGTTTTAAAATGTTCTTGTGAGATTTTTGTTGATTTGCCATGTGCATTCGTCCATGTGTTGCGTCTTCCATAGTTTATTTCAGGAATTCTTTGATGTTTCATGTGGCATAATAATGCATTATAAGTGGAATATTTACATTATGTTTTCATTGCAGGTATTTATCTGCTTAAACTGCTTGTATTGATATCTATGGGCAGGTGGAATATTTAAAATGATACTGTATTAAAAAGTTGGAGTACAACAAGATTTAGTTAAATTCATAGGGGGAATATTTAAACTGGGTTGTTGTGATTTTTGCGGGCTGTTTGGCCATATTCCAGAAGCATTCTCTCCTGATGTTTCAACCACTGGCAGGCATCCTCAGAAGTAGTGAGGTCTGTTTGAAACTAGGCAAGGGGGGTTTATATATCTGTAGAATGTCCAGGGTGGGAGAAAGAACTCTTGTCTATTTGAGGTGAGTGTGAATGTTGCAATTGGCCGTCTTGATTAGCATTCAGTGATCTTTGAGCTTCAAAGCCTGGCTGCTTCCTGCCTAGTAAATCCTTTGTTGGGTGGTGTTAATTGGCCCTGATTGTTTCGTGCCTGGAATTCCCCTGTCTTTTGAGTGTTGTTCTTTATTTACTGTCCTTATTTTAGAGTTTTTATAATACTGGTAGCCAGATTTTGTTCATTTTCATTGTTTCCTCTTTTCTGTTGAAATTGTCCACAGGCTTGTGGATTTCAATGGCTTCTCTGTGTAGTCTGACATAGTGGTTGTCAGAGTGGTCCAGCATTTCTGTGTTCTCAAATAATATGCTGCGTCCAGGTTGGTTCATCAAGTGCTCTGCCAATCAAGGTGGCCAGTTGCAACATTAACACTTGCCTCCAACAGACAAGAGTTCTTCCTCCCACCCTGGACATTCCACAGATATATAAACCCCACTTGCCTAGTTTCCAACAGATCTCACAATCTCTAAGGATGCCTGCCATAGATGTGGGCGAAACGTCAGGAGATAATGTTTCTGTAGCATGGCCATACAGCCTGGAAAACTCACAGTCACCCAGCAATTCTGGCCATAAAGCCTTCGACAACACAATATGGAATCCAATATTTGAACTCTTTGTTCCACTTGTGGGCAGGTGGAATAATAAAATGGGAAATAAAACAATATAATAAGAAATTATATTTAAAAGTGTTAGAAAACAGTAAGATCATGTTTAATCAAAAAGTTAGATCTGGGGAATAAGATAAGGTATCCTTTCATTTGAATGGAGATAAAATGGGAGGCATTTAAAATAATCTAAACACAAATTTATTAAAATTTAGATTTGAATATTTAGTTAAAATGGATAAATTGTTAATGTGAATATTACTCATGGTTGTATATTAATGTTAAATATGTTTTATGTTTAGCTAAAGTTAAAAGTAATCAAACAGAACAAAAAGTATGTGCACAGTAGTTTGATAGTTGCCTGTGTTTAATAAGAACATTCATTGTGTTTTTAATGTTATTTGTTTTGTTTTGTTTTTTAATTTTTGTTCCGTGCATGTAGGGATGAGGCAGTGGGATGGGACATTTTGATTTGTTGTTATTATGATTATGTAGTTTTTGTTGTTGTCTTTTTAGCACATAGTAAAATGAAATAAAAAATACAGTAGAGTCTCACTTATCCACCATAAATGGGCCGGCAGAATGTTGGATAAGTGAAAATGTTGGATAATAAGGAGGGATTAAGGAAAATCTTATTAAACGTCAAATTACATTATGATTTTACAAATTAAGCACTAAAACATCATGTTTTATAACAAGTCTGCTGCTTATTTGGCAGCGTGGCTGCACTTGTGTTGTTGTTGGGTGTGTTGGCCCGCTGTGCGTTGCTGCCTAGAGAAACAGCTGTGGATCTGGGCAGGAGACAGATTGCGTTGGATAATACAAACTGGATAAGTGATACTCTACTGTATAAAGAAAAATAAGCAGTTTGAATATGTAACATTACCACTTGTGTGATCCTTACATATTTTTCTTTGATTGTAAAAGATTTGCCAGTGTAACTTTGCCTTCTGGAATTCTTTGAAATCAGCATTTTCAGCCACTCGTTTTAATTGAGGCCTCTTTTTCTTTTCTGCTTATGGCAGATGAACATCTGCAGGAAACCACCCAACAAGACAGCCCCAGAGAAGAGTGACGAAGCGGTTCTTGAGGTCTATCCGCAGCAAGCCCGGAGAAATGGCTGGAGCTGGCCTCCACATCCCTTCCAGTTCCTTGCCTGGCTGCTGTACTTCTTCTTTGCCCTCGTGGGCTTTGGCATCCTTGTGCCACTCCTACCTGTTCACTGGGTGCCTGCTGGATATATTGTATCCTCCCAAATTGTCGGTGATGAGATTATCACATTATTATTATTATTATGTTTATTTATATCCAGCTTTCTCTCTCCTTATGCAAACGATGGAGAATATCTGTTTTGCAGACTGCTTTCCCTGATTGTAGGATTATTAACAATTAAGCATTATTTTGTGCTTCTATAAAGAATATATTTATGCTTAGAATCATAGAATTGGAACAGACCACATGGGTGATCTAGTCCAACCCTCTGCCATGCAGGAAAAACACAATCAAAGCATTCCCGACAGACGTCCATCCAGATTTTGTTTGAAAGCCTCCAAGGAAGGAGTTTCCACCTATCTGAGGCAGATAGTTTTACTGTTGACCAGCTCTTATGGCCCCAGACATTCTTCCTAATGTTCAGAGGGAATCTCATTTCTTGTAATTTGAATCCATTGTTTCATATTCTAGTCTGCAGGGCAGTAGAAACAAGCCTGCTCCCTCTTCCTTATGACATCCTTTCAGATATTGATACATGGCTCTCATGTCTCCTCTTACTCTTGCTTTCTGATACTAAACATTCTAAGCTCTTTAAACCGCTCCTCAGAGGGATTCATGGTCTCCAGACTTTTGATCATTTTAATCAACCACCACTGGACACCTTCCATCTTGTCAATATTCCTCTTGAATCACAGTTTTCCAAATGTAGTCGGACTAAAGCAGACACTATGACTTCCCTTAATCTAGACATTTTACTCCTTTTCATGCAGCTCAAAATCCCATGGGTTTTTTTTAGCTGCTGCATCACATTCTTGGCTCATATTCAACTTATTGTCCATTAAGATATGATGCTCATGCCATATTGATGTCTGTTTTACTTTTTTAAACTAATTATTTTTACCTGTAGATCTAATTGGTGATAAAGCTGTTGGAGCTTTTTTGAAGCTGGAAACGTTTAAATTTGATGTTATGTTCTTGTAAAGAGGAGCCTGAAAGGGTAGCAATCAGTGAATTCACAGAGAGAGTCCTTAACTGTGTGTGTATCAGTGTCCTGGGATATTTTTTCTCTGCCATCTAATTGTTCATCTTACGGCCGTTTCTGTTGACCCAGCCGATGACAGCGTGCGACAGAAGAATTACAAGGGGCCACTGGCTGCATTCAGTCGGAGCCAGCATTCTCATGTCATTGAAAACCGCCACTGTCACATCTGTGATGTTGATGTGCAAGTATTTTTTTAGTCATACCCCTCCTTGTTTGTCTTATGAGCTTAAATGACAGTCAATATTGAAAATATCAGGTGAAGCATGCAAAAGCCATATAGTTGTGCAATAAGATTTTATCATCGTTTACTTGCACCTTAAGCAGTTAGGGAACTAGGAATTTCCTGAGCTTATGCTATAAACGTGTTGACTAAATATCTCATAAAGAAATCCAGTTTCTTTTTAACCTCTCCAGTTATAGTTATGCAAAGAATGTCACTAGTGATTATTTTCATGTCAGAATAGTTCTGTGTTGCTTCTTTTCTTCAACACAGAACTTGGAAAAATTACTTGTTTGTGTGCATTGAGGAAATAAGCTTTTCCCAAATTCTATGCCAGCAGCACCACTCTCTTGTACTGGTGGCATCTATAATACTGAGAAGGGACGCTTCAGAACTTTTTGTTTACCCAGCAGACTGCTCTGTGCTAATGTTTCTTTTATTGCCTAGAATGAAGTTTTGCAAATGTGCTGGCCTCAACTAAAGAAGGCAACATTAGCTAAGAGCATAACTATAGTGTAATCCTCTGCATTTTGTTGGGATGTGGATTATACTAAATACTGTATATAAATCGGCTTAATTTTTTGGGTTGCAGCTTTCAGAATCCCCAGCCAAAATGACTTATGGGAGTTAGAGCCCCTAATATAAATGTTTCTAAACTGAGAGTTTCAGCCTGGGGTTAGGACAATTGTTGACTGTAATTTACTCTGCTCTGTTATTTTTCTTAAAGTCTGCATTAACATGAACCTTCCATTCTTACTGCTAGGAGCTCTAGATCAAAGCACTGTGGGACCTGCAACAAATGTGTGTGTGGATTTGACCATCACTGCATGTGGCTCAACAATTGTGTGGGACAGAGGAACTATTGGTATGGACTATTGGCATCTCCTTATTGACTCACACAGGCAAAGCTACTGTGGAATAGAACCATCTATGTGTCTTGTTTTACAGTGTACTGAAGCTACTTCAAGACTTATTACTGTTTTCTGCCTTTATAAGCTACAGATTACTACATCACTCTGGAAATACATTTAAAATAAAATCTGTATTTGCAATGAAGAGGATCACAGATTAGAATTTTAAGAGCCAAACAATTTGGAGCCTTGACTCTGGCTAGGACAAATGGACATTCAGTTTCTTGATCTGTTATATTTGACCTTTGAAAACTAGTTTTGTGTTTATTTAATAACCCTGGAATATATTGTGTCTGTTGTGATTCCTCTTGACTTCAGTGTCCCAAGTAAAATATAAGATTTGAGAAAGTGTTACTGCAGTGTTATGGCATACACTGTGTTTCCCTGAAAATAAAACAGAGTCTTATATTAATTTTTGTTCCAGAAGACGCATTAGGGCTTATTTTCAGGGGATGTATTATATTTTAATGTACAACAATCAACGTTCATTTATTCATGTGCAAAAATCTACATTTATTCAACTAGAGTCATGTCTTCTGGAACATCGTTGTAGTATTATATCAATAATATTATTGATTTATATTTAATTATATATTAATATTATTATTTTATAATTCAATACATCTGTCATGTCTTACAACAGATGTACTGGTAAATACGTCCGTCTGGCTGACAATCTTTGCTGGGGCTTGTTCTGGGGGTAGGGCTTATTTTGCGAGCATCCTGAAAAATCATGCTAGGGCTTACTTTTTGGTTAGATCTTGTTTCTGGGGAAACAGGAGTATGTGTTCTTCTGGACTTTGTGCTAGTTCTTTTTACTCCCAAGCCTAACTAGAAATGTAGTATTCAAATCAGGCAGGAGCATAGCCATGATAGCATACTTTAAGCCAGGCATGAGCAGTCTTTGGCCCTCTAGGAACTTCAACTCCCACAATTCCTAACAGCTGGTAAGGTGGCTGGAATTTCTGGGAGTTGAAGACCAAAACAGAGGACTGAAGTTTGACCATGCATGCTTTAGGCAGTCATATGGACCTTAGATCATTATGCTATATCAGTGTCCCTAACATCCAAGCTTTTTTCCATTGAGCATTTTACTAAAATGGGATTAAGGGTTCTTTTGCTTTTTTGACAGGCTCTTTCTGAACAGTGTGATATCTGCCATCCTTGGCCTTCTCCTAATCTTGCTTGTCGCTTTCTACGTCTTTGTGGAGTTTTTCCTTAACCCTATGAGGTTGCGCACTGACCAGCACTTTGAAGGTATCAGACTGCAATCTCTCAGGGGATATATGTATTTGTGGCAGAGTTTCCCCTTGGTTTTCTTGGGTTCTTGGAGGCAAGGGGACACCTCTACTAACAAGTGTTCTAATAATCATGTACTGTTATGGTGCTCTCTAGAACTAAGAGACCACTGTGTTGTGGTGTACATCTTCATCTATGCTCAAAAAATCTTGGATGTTACACCCTATGACCTGTAAACCTGCTTATGTTTATTTTTTAGAGAAAGCATTTTCCACATTCTCTTTACCATTGCCTTACTTCAGATGTTCCACTGGAGAGACGTGACTTACATTACTGTTGTTTTGATCTTTCTGTTTTCTAGACTTGAAGAACCAAACAGATGTATGGTTTGTGTTCCTCCCTGCTGCCCCCATTGAGACCCAGGGACCAGCCATTATTGCTTTGGCCGGAGTGCTGATTGTCCTGGGGTTGCTGACTCTGTTTTTATTGGGCCACTTGCTGATCTTCCACATTTATCTCAGTAAGTATCACATTATTGCTTATTAATTGGACTCCTGACCCATCGCACACGCTATATAGGAGCAACTGGAAATATTATCGCTCATTTCAAATTCCTTGTTTTGTCTATTATTTGGATCTGGCTAATAATAAATCAATTCAAGCCTCTGGGGCCAGGTGAATTACATCCAAGGATATTAAAAGAACTGGCAGAAGTAATTTCAGAAATAATAGCAACTATCTTTGAGAATTGCAAACTGGAAAAAGGCAGATGCCTGTATCTTCAAAAAAAAAAGTTGGGTGCGGGGAGAGGACCCCAGTCAGCCTGACATCAGTAACAGGAAAGATTCTAGAGCAGATCATTAAACATGATAGAAAGGAATGCCATACTTTCAAAAACAAGTCATGCCAGATGAATCTTATTTCTTTTTTGGTCAGAGATTCAAGCTTGGTAGACTAAGGGAATGCTGTGGGTATAGCATATCATGATTTCAGGAAGGTCTTTGACAAGTATGACATTCTAACATAGAAACCTGTAAAATGTGGGCTAGGTAATGCTACTGTTAGGTGGATTGGAAATTGGTTAACTGGGCGAACACAAGGGATGCTCACCATTGGCTCCTCTTCATCCTGGAGAGAAGTGACTAGTGGGGTGCCATAAAGAGGGTTCTGTCCTGGGCCCAGTGCTAGTCAACATCTTTAACAATGACTTAGATGACAGAATAGAAGGCATGCTTCTCAAGTTTGCAGATGAAATCAAATTGGGAGGGAGAGCTAATACTCCAGAGGACAGGATCACAATCTAAAACGACCTCAATAGATTAGAGAGCTGGGCCAAAACTAACAAAAGGAATTCCAACAGGGAGAAATGTAGGATACTGCACTTTGGCAATAAAAATAAAATGTACAAGTGTAAGATGGATGACACTTGGCTTAAAAACAATCCATGTGAAAGGGATTTAGGAGTCTTAGTGGACCACAAGGGGGGTCAACAGTGTGATGTGGCACTAAAAAGAGCCAATACAATTCCAGACTGCATCAATAGGAGTATAGAGTCTCGATAGAAGGAAGTCATAGTCCCATTCTATTCTGTTTTGGGCAGACCTCACCTAGAATAACACTGTCCAGCCTGAGCAATGCAATTCAAGTGTGATATTGACAAGCTTGAATGTGTTCAGAGCAGCCAAAATTATCAAAGGCCCTATGCGGAGTCGCTTAACAAGCTGGATATGTTTAGTTTTTTAAAAAAGAAGGCCGAGAGGGGACATCTTTAAATATTTGAAAGGATGTCACATTGAGGAGTGAGCAAGCTTGTTTTTGCTGCTCTGGAGACAAGGGTCTCTTCCACACAGCTGTATAAAATCCACATTGAACTGGCAGTGTGGACTCAGATAGCCCAGTTCAAAGAAGATGTCGTGGATTATTTGCCTTTATATTCTGGGTTATATGGCTGTGTGGAAAGGCCCTAGGACAGAATGGAGCAATGGATTCAAATCGCAAAAAGAAAGATTCCACATAAGCAAATGCTGCTTACATAAAGATTGCTTTTATACCATGATAGGATGCAAATTTGTGCTGACTTTAAAACAATGAGATATTAGGAAATAGCATAGCATCTGCCCACTCATGTATTGTGCCTAGATTAAATATCATGTTATCTTGCCTTTGAATTGCACCTTATATATAACTATGAAGTGAAGTCTAAGATGTGACTGAGACAAGTGTTCAGTGATTGTCCTGATGAACTTGGATACGTAATGAAAACCGTAGTCAGAGTTCCCTTGTTACACACTTCTCCAAAGGCTAATGAAGATTCTTGTATGACCTGAAGGATTGTGTATGCATTTACCCAAGAATTTCAACTGTTTTATTTTACTGTGTAATTACAGTTTTGTTTTAGAACCAGTGGATTTTAATTTGTTTATTTTAAACTAGTTTTAGGCTGGAGCTAAAAAGGCTACAGAAACATCTTACAGATATTTCTGATTTTGAATTTATTCATCATAGCAGCTTTGTTTACCTGACAAATGAAGTGGTAGAATATCTGTCCTTTTGCCTTTCTCCCCTCCTTAGTGTGCCATCGAATAACCACCTATGAGTACATTGTGCAACAGCGTCCCTCACAGGAGATGAAAGATCCAGACAAGCAGCTAGAATCCTTTTCTCCCCAAGTGAAGCCCATTCAGGTAATGGCTTCTTTCAGAACTTATATGTGTTTGGTGCTTTGCCATTGCTTTGGTCTGCGCATAACTAACAAGCATTAGCCATGGTGCCATTGCTGTTGTCTGATAGATAGGTCCTCTGCCAGTGTCACATCCCACTGCTGATGCTGCCCAAATGGTGGAAAATAGGGTGATGGTTATTTATTAATTGAAGGAGTTCTAGCAATTGACTTTTTGAAATTCTAAACATACTCAAGCATTTCCTAATCTTAAACTGTTACCAACCAACTTTTTCACTTTTATAACTCAAAATTGCAATCTGGTTTATGGGTCAAGGTTTTCAATTGTCATTGAAATGAGTTATGCTAATATCATTAAGTATCTGTGCTAAACAATTCAACATTTCTTCATTGTCCTGAGTTGTGAAGGTAGTTTGCAGAAGCAGGTTTTGCAATAATTCTGAGTTGTGAAAACTCAGGATGATATCATATCTGTTTACTTAAAATTCCCCTTCTTTGTTTCAGGAAATAGAGTTTTATACAAGAAACTTTGGCTATACCAATCCTGAGATTCAGCTAGAAGACTCTTCTGGATTGGCATCTGGAAAAGAGTGGGTAGGCCCAATACTAAACTGAGGTTACCTGTAATTTAGCTTAATCCAGAAGTTATTTAACTGTGAAATAAATTTTCATTCGAACTGTCCCACTTGCATAATATTTCATTAGGTTTGGCTACTATGCACTTGTACAAAAGTAATGAACAAAGTTAGTGTTATATTGGATTTCTAATTGCAACATACATGTACTTGTTCTATATATTCAAATTTCGCGTTACATTACATGCTTGGTGATTTTAAAGAGGAAATGCTTCCCATCACCTGCAAGGTGATCCTTTAAACGAGAGATATCTGAAATGGTGCCCAAGTCCTTCCTCAAGCAAAGTCTATGCTCTACCACTGAACTTCAGTTCTGTTTATCTCGAGATGGAGAGCAAGGAACGATCTCCCATGAGAGACACTCCCACACAGTCTTTGTCTCTTTAAAAGTATACCATTGCTCAGTTGCAGAGGGTGAACCACGGTATTGTTTTGAAATAATAAATATGGGAAGGTGTCAGAAAACAAATTTTTTGACTGTATTAATTTTTGTTATTTTGTTATAGCTTTTGTTACAACTTATGGGCAAACACAAACATGTTGCTGAAGTTTAAAGAAATCTCAGCTAAGGCACATCATGTTTCCTCTACTCCAAAAGAGCCTCCTTTTTATCAGCTGACAAGTAAAAGCTTGACATGTTATCTGTTCTGAGGCTTTGTGTGTATATTAAAGGTGGAGAGTTAGTGCTTCATCCAGATATGGAGGTTATCCGCCCATCTTTAGCATTTTCTGTTCTACAAGTGAATGGTGTGATGGTTGGCCCTTCCATCCTTTCTTCCCTGCAATCTGTTAGTATTTTTCAAACCCCATGCCTCACTTTTGTAAAGCATTGTGTTTACCCTCTTATTGCTGTTTTCCGCAGAAAATGCCCTGCCAATAACTTGACATTGATTGGCTCTGGTATGCCTGCATTCTATTAATGGTTCAGCTAACTTTTAAAAGAGATAATAATAATAATAATAATAATAATAATAATAATAATAATAATAACAACAACAACAACAACAACAACAACAACATACTTTATTCTTATACCCCGCCCCATCTCCCCGAAGGAACTCGGGGCGGCTTACATGGGGCCTTGCCCAACACAACAATGTAACAACAACAACAAGACAAAAAAACAAATATCCCAACAATAACACATCAGCATCGATAAAACAATCATAAAAATCAACATACAGAATAAAATGTTAAAAACAGGAGACTAATATTAAGATCTGTATTAATGTAACTGGCATCCACTGACGTCTTCATTGTTTATACAATCTCAGCTTAAAAAAACTCAAGAGTCACAATCAAAAAGGCCTCAGTCCCACACCAATAATTACAGTGTAACACAGTAATGTCACACCCTGCAAGGCCAACTTGCTCAGCTTAAGATGTGGACTGCTTTAAGCACTCTGAAAAAGTTATATAAATACAATGGCATGTTTACTGATGAAAGTATTTTTCTAACAACCCCCTATTCCATCAGTTCTAGTTTGACTATAATATCAGACTGTCATTCAAAATACTTTTATTGACACTGTTATTGAACAGAACACATAGAACCTATCATCTAAAAATTAAATTCTAATGATAAATGAATAAAAGGCAGAACAAATCACAAGGGGCATCCAGGTAATATCATCATTCCTGATGTTATCTTCTTTAGATGCAAATGTTTAGTCTTTAAAACATAGTCCTCCTGGCTTCTGGCTAAATAGATTCATCCAGTTTTGTACGTCCATTGAGTGGCTCTCGGGTCCTCACAGAAAAGGCTCAGATATCCACTCCCTTGCTTTGAAGGTGAGACCCCGTCAGTCAAAACTGATACCGATAGTACTTGAACATGTAATTAGACTTGGTATAATAAGGTGTCTTCTTATGGTGGTATGTATAAGTCCATGGTTGATTGGCATGTGAGCCACTGACATCCTATTTTCTGTTTTTAGCTTATCCACATTCTGCATCCACAGTGATGGAACAGAGTCCAAAACCGTCCTATTCCCTGAACAGTTCGAAGCACAGACCAGAGACCAGCCAAAGGTGGGTGGAAGTAGCACTTTACTATACTTACTGTGCTGCTATGTCTCCTGCCCTTGCATTGTTAAACTTTTCACATTCTGAATTCATAATCATCAGAGGTTTGGATTTTGCTCTTCATCTCTTCTCTATTTTAGTAGGTAATCATGCCTATTCTGTCTCAGTTAGAGGGCATTTTAAATAGTTCATTATGGTTAACATTTCAGCTCATTGCTAATAGCATGGCATCTACTTGATTTCATATGGCTCTAGTTGTATTTTTATGCATTTATGTTTTACCTTTCCTCCATGAAGTCCAAGGTGAAGTACATAGCCATATTGGCACTGCCTCTAAATTGAAACTACTTTGTTTTGATGTGTAGTTGCAAAAAAAGAAGAAAAGAAAAAAGAGAAAAAAGTTGCATAAGACACCTTCTTCATTGCAGAAAGACAGATTGAAGATGAGCACAGTTCCATGGTCTGCGCCTCTTCCAGATTTACAGCCAGGTAAGATGAGAAGGAGAAATGTCTTCTGTGGAGTGTCTTTCTTTATCTTCTTCAAGCGTTTCCTTTTAGGAGAGCAAAATCCCTCCTCAGCAGGACAAAGGATAAAAATCATATAATCACATTTGATCACCAGGTGTCTATCGAACAGCATCCAGTTTAATAGAAGAGTTCTCAAACATCCTAAGTATAGTGTGTTTCATCCAATAAACGATTTTTTAGTAATTTCATATTCCTGAAACTGGGAAGTGGAAGACTGTTAGTCTTCTCATGGCCTCTTTCAAGGGGGGAACACATTTCCAGACTGTCTGAATGACCACTTCTGATACAAATCTTCCAGAGTTCTAAGATCTAAAGGTAATCCTTCCACCATCACAGCCTCATTTGGTGAGGATTCAAGAGAGCATCTTCTTTGTGGCTGCTCCCACCCTCTGGAACTAATTTCTGTGAGGGGCTACCTGCTTCAGTCCCTAGAATCATAGAGTTCTGTCATGCAGGAAAAGCACAACCAAAGCACCCGACAGATGGCCATCTAGCCTCTGTTTAAAAGCCTCCAGAGAAGGAGCCTCCACCACACTCAGAGGCAGTGAATTCCACCATTAAACACCTGTTACAGTTAGTGTTGGAGATAACAACCTTCTCAAGCCTCCTCAATTTGATGTTTGTCTGTTTTGTATTATGTCGTTTTGTATCTGGAAGTATTTGTCTTATTTGGTTTTGCAGCTTCCTTATCTCTTTGTAGTAAAGCAGTGAGAGGGGCTGTGAACCATGTGACTGACTCAGTGAGTTTAGAATGTTTAGTTTTAAAAGAATGATGGGTAGAAGCCAGTTGAGCCTTAAGTCAGCTTGAGTGTAGAAGTCTGCTAGAGTGTTGAAGCTAGGAACTGTTGAGGCTTGTGTTTTCTTTTAATGTAGACTCATATAAAATATAGCTGCATAAAGCAATATAGTTTATGAAAATACTCTTAGGAATATAAGTTTAATATACAAACACTCTAAACATTTTGAAGCTTATCGTGCCAAAAAGAAATGTGCATGTATCATTAAATACATGAAGTTATAAGTAAACAAACATTGTTACTTTAAAAGAAATCTGCTTGTATCTTTGCCTGCCTAAAGCATCAAATAAACTCAAGGAACCCTCCTCTCAAACTCTGCTACCCCACTGGATTTGCAATCCTAACAGGTCATTATCCATTCCACCCCAACAGTTAGAAACTCCTTTCCTGTAATTTGAACCCATTGCTCCTAGTCCTAGTTTCAAGGCCAGCAGAAAACAAGCCTTCTCACTCTTCCTGGTGACATCCTCTCAAATATTGAAACATGGCTCTCATGTCTCCTCTCACTCTTCTCTTCTGCAGACTAAACAGAACTTCTTTTTGCTGGCGGGCAAAAACCTATTTGTTTAATTAGGCTTTTACTATATAAACAGGAAAAATTTTCACTGGGATGTTGTATTCATCTTTTAAAAGTTTGTGTGTGTGTTTTTAAAATGATTTTATAATTTTAAATCAGTTTTTGGTGATTTTAATTTGTTTTAAATTTTATTGTTCAGGGTTTTTATAACAGACACTTTCTGGAAGCCACTTTCAGGGCCCACACTGGGAGAAGGGCAGCATACAAATGAAATAAATAACATACTTTTCCTGCTTTTTAAAATGCATTTACAGAATCGTCCCTCTCTGCTGCCACCTCTTCAGCCTCCTCCTCCCCCAGCCTCTGCCTCTCGGTGCCGCCCGTCCTTCCTAAAGCCGCCACGCCCCCAGGCAGCAACGGTCCTGTCCAGGCCGCGGGCCCACCGGCTGATTACCATTCGGAGTCAGCAGAGTCCATGGAAGAAATCCCTGTGGCTCAGACACGTCTGGGGAGCAGTGCCCCCAATGCAGCTCCCAAGGGAAGTTCTCGGCATCTCCCTTTGCCCGCAGCCCACTTCCGAGGGGAAGGGCAGATGCACCCGAATGCTGGGCCCAGCACAGAAAGCAAGAACTGCCAGGTGCCTCCAGGGAAGCAGATGGAGGAGCTACAACTCTCTCCTCAGATCCCAGCTGTGTTTGTGAGCAGAAGCAGCGGGGAGCCACCTGTCCTCAGCCCCTTGTCTGAAGACATGTCGTCTGAACTTTCTCACAGAAAACACTCCAGCAAACGGCACAAAGCAGGCCACAAGGACAGTCACATGTGGGAGTCAAGTGCCAGTTCAACAGCAGCTTAAAGACTTGGTGTCCTAGAAGCCATAACATCCAAGGCGAAACGGGGGCATGGGGATTGCTCGTTTTCCAAATATATTTCTGTTCAAGGAATTAATCTTGAGTGATCTGTCTTGCTCTCTGGAGCTGACTGGTCTTGGCTCCTGGGTCCTTGCCTTTTTTGTGTGACGGGGAATAGGTTTATTCCATAACTTAGAAAACTCCTGCAACCAGACAGAACAAAGCCTGAATGTCCATAGTCTTCCTTCAAAGTTTGATCAGAAGTCTGAACATTTCCCAGCTGACAAGGAGATGCTTGTTTTTTTTATCCCAAGCGGTCTTGTTTACCTTCTCTTGCCTTTTGCTTAGTACAGCGTGTCTCCATGGGATGGGGTAAGGTGTTAAAAACAGCTGCATTGTAATACTTGTCCTCAACTGGCATTCATTGACATCTTTTTTTCAGAGAAAGGGTTATTTTTCCCATCTCTGAATAGGAAGCTGCAAAGAGTATGACACCCCATACAGCAGGCCTGGGAATCATGCAACTCCGTTGGACTGCAACAACCAGCAGTCTTCACCCTGCCATACACGTCTTTGCTCTTCTGAAATGGTTTATTCATTTATTCTGTTGCAAACTTTATTTTAAAGTGTTGAGAGGGCAGAGTCCTTTTGTATCAGTTCTCACCACTGTGCTTGAAATACCATCATTACTTTCTCAACAAAATCATGCTGCATTGGGGACAAAATCTACTTTTTTTCCAGCCTCTAGTTACTCCCTTCTCTTTTGGAGAACAACCACCTGGTGGCAGCTATAATTTACATCCAGAGGGTCCCATTCCTGACATTTTCATTAAAAAAGAATCTGGTTGCAGTGGACGGAGAAGACACTTGCCTGAGGCCCTAGAGAGCGACTGCTGGGCAAAACAGCCAGCATTGTCTGGTATTGTAAGGCAGCTTCTTACATTCATGCAGCAATATTCTAACACACCTTGAATAGCTCAGATAACAATAAAACATTTCTACAGTTTTAACAAGATACTGTTTTTCCTGTTTGGTGCCTACCCTCTGTTCAAGGCAATCAGCTTTGCCTCTTTCCATGCTAAACATCTTTCAGTGGAAAGCCTTAAGTACCATAGCCTTAAGGTGCTGACATGCTGTGTTCTGCAGGCTCAGACCAATACTGACACCTCATTCCAGATTCCTGAGCTTCTTAGCTCTTCAAAGATTGGTGTATATCACAATTTTGATGTGTTATCAGGACAGGTGAAATCAGATAGGCCTTTGAAAGAGTGGAGCCACAACTCAAATGTGTACATTTGGACTGCAGAAGATTTTCAACTTAGTCCCTGACTCCTTGAACAAAACTATCTCAGTTAGAAGGCTCCCCATATTAGATTACTAGCTGTGCCCGGCCATGAGTTGCTGTGGCTTTTTTTAGGTGGTTCCGTGTCTTAGAGGGGGGAATCCTTCGTTGGGAGGTGTTAGGTGGCCCTGATTGTTTCCTGGATGGAATTACTTTTTTTTCAGAGTGTTGCTCTTTATGTTGTGTTTTGAGATGAGAGAGTGATGAGTACCGAATGGGTTTGGACCTTCAAAGAGTGGGTGTTTCCCTGTTTGGGGGGGGGGGGTCCTTTGTTGAGCGTAAGAACGTAGAGACGTGGATGAGGGGTTGTGTTGTCCATTTTCTAGGTTGGAGGGCCTTTAGTTTTGTTGTTTTGCCCGGTGGAGCGACACCATTATATATATAGAAGAAGATGGAGATCTGCTGCCAGAGTAGACAGTAATGGACTATATAGATATTTAGTGTGACATGCTATTAAGTTGTATTGCTTTTGGAAGCAGAGTATCTAATTATTTTTGGCAAAAGAAGCAGAAATCCTCTCAAGCACATTTTCCTATCAGTGGCAACACAACAAACGAACTATTTACTGTCCATTCACAGAACGCAAAGCTTCTCTCTCTGGTGGCTGCCTCATTGCCTAATTATAGGATTAGCCTTCACTTGGTATTTAAAAAATCAGTATATTAGAAACAATTCACATACAACACACAGCCTAAGAACATAGTTTTCATTGGAGGCATGTATAAGAACCCTGTTCTGCTAGGAGATCCTAGGAACAACCATAACCATTCTGCATTGAGCTATAGAACCCAATGAAATATTGCTGGTCTTGAATAATCTACCTACGTAGCTATTGGATGTACCTTTGAGGTCTCTGTGAATGGAGTTGGCATCTTATTGTTTAGGTCTATGGAATGATAGAATTGTAGAGTTTGATTTTTTAATGTATTGTGTCAAAAGTGAACTGAGAATACAGTTATAATGTATAGAAAAACTACAAACAAAGTTCAAAACTTGGCATTATTCTAGATTTCCTTTGACCAGAAGTTGGCCACTTGGAGTGCCTCTAGTGTCGCTATAAGAAGGTCCTCCATGGTGCACGTGGCAGGGCTCAGACTGCATTGTAATAGGTGATCTGTGGTCTTCTCTTCTCCACACTCGCTTTGTAGCTCCATTTTTTAAGGTTAGCTCCATGTCTTGTGGTGCCAGAGCACAGTCTGTTCACCTTCCAAGTAGCCCAGGGGGAAGTTTCTCATCTGGTATCAGTCACTGATTGAGGTTCCGGGTTTTAACCTACCACTTTTGAACTCTCGCTTGCTGTAGTGTTCCTGCGAGTATCTCTGTAGACCTTAGGATGCTATTTCTTGATTTAAGGCGTTGGCGTGCTGGCTGATATCTGAACAGAGGATGGGCCGAAGATGTCAATGCCTTGGTCCTTTCATTATTGGCTGCTACCTCCTAACGGATAAACAGTATAATTTCTCCAGTGGTGTAGGGTGTAGACATCCTGTGATAATGCGGCATGTCTCATTAAGAGCCACATCAACTATTTTAATGTGGTGAGATGTGTTCCACACTGGGCATGCGTATTTAGTAGCAGAGTAGCAAAGTGCAAAGGCAGATGTCTTCACTGTGTCTGGTTCTGATCCCCAGGTTGTGCCAGTCAGCTTTCGTATGATATTCTTTCTAGCACCCACTTTTTGCTTAAAGTTAAGCAGGGTTGGATGATGATGATGATGATATTTATAATCCTACTTTTCTCTCTTAAACAAGACTCAAATTGGCTGGGAAAGGATGGAAGGAGACTCGTGGTTCATCAAATACAAAACCCTGCAGGATCTCCTGCTTAAAGCATCCTCATCAGGTAACCGAGACCCCAAAAACTCCCTAGGCAATTGATTCTGTTGCTGGACTGCTTTTACTGCCAATAAATAACCTAATGTTCAGTTGAAATTACTCTTCTGTATTCAGAATATTTCAACTGTTCCTACCCACTGTGGAGCAAAATAACAAGTCACTCTCTCTTCAGTGATAGGTAAAAAGGTAAAGGTTTCTTCTGACGTTAAGTCCAGTCATGTCTGACTCTGGGGGTTGGTGCTCATCTCCATTTCTAAGCCAAAGAGCTGGCGTTGTCCGTAGACACCTCCAAGGTCATGTGGCCAGCATGACTGCATGGAACGCTGTTACCTTCCCGCTGGAGCGGTACCTATTGATCTATTCACGTTGGCATGTTTTCGAACTGCTAGGTTGGCAGGAGCTGGAGCTAACAGCGGCCACTCACTCTGCTCCTGGGGTTTGAACCTGGGACCTTTCGGTCTCCAACTCAGTGCTTTAACGCACTTCGCCACCGGGGCTCCCCTCTTCAGTGATAGCCCATGAGATATTTAAAGAGTACAGTTGTGTCACTTCTCAGTCTTTGCTTCACCAAGCTGAACAAACCCAGCTGTGAAGCACAGAACACACCTTGGATGTGGAACAGAATTATATTCACTTGGAAAACCTATGGGAGAGAAGGCTTATCTCCTGTTATCTCTCTGTTTTGTTGTCTAGCTCAAAAATTACCCACTGTTGCACTTACCGTGTTTCCCCGAAAATAAGACAATGTCTTATATTAATTTTTTCTCCTAAAGATGCTCTAGGTCTTATTTTCAGGGGATGTCATATTTTTCCATGAAGAAGAATTCACGTTTATTGTTGAACAAAAAAATGAACATTTATTATATACTGTACAGTAGTTGTCATCATAAACCAGCATAACCAGATAAACTGTGAATTCTATCAAGAATTTCTTGTTACTACCATTATTTCCATGTACAACACTCTATGGTACGTATATTTACCGATCCTGCATGCTCTGGTGTTCTGTTCATTGGGCATGCTTCCAAACAAAAACTTTGCTAGGTCTTACTTTCAGGGGAGGCCTTATATTTAGCAATTCAGCAAAACCTCAACTAGGTCTTATTTTCTGGGGATGTCTTATTTTAGGGGGCTTCAGCTTGGGCTGTCCATGTAGGGCAGGTATAGGGCAGGTTATGGAGTGGCTGTGCAACTTGGCTTGGCCACGCTGCTGGTGGCCTCTAGAGGGTGCAGTCTGAGCAACTAGCAAAGCCTTGAAGCACTATTTGCATCAACTGCCCTAAACTTATGAGTTTTCTTGCTAGACTCTCAAATTTGACATTGGCAGCAGCAAGCATATTTCTCCAGCCTTTAAATTAATTGATGCCTATATAGGTTGCGGTGGGTGGGAATAATGCAACCCTCCAGATGTTGGATTGCAACTTCAGCAGTCCCAAGTAACCTAGGCAAGTAGTGACGGCTCCTAGGGCTTGCAGTCTAACCATATCTGGAGGGCTGCATGATTCCTATCCATGAGAGTTAAGTGTGTTTTACAGATACACTGCTTTCTAGGGGACTTAAATCAGAGCTTGGAATAGTCACTTTTTTGGATAACAACTACTGGTGGGGAGATTCTGGTAGCCGCTGCTCAAAAATAACGTTCTAAGCTCTCTCTAGACCAGTGATGGCCAACCTATGACACGCGTGTCAGCACTGACATGCCTAGCCATTTTTGCTGCTACATGCAGATTGATTGAATGACTATAATAATAATAATAATAAAACTTTATTTATACCCCGCCACCATCTCCCCAACGGGGACTCGACTATGTTTTTTGTGGCCAAATTTGGTGTGATTTGGTCCAGTGGTTTTGTTGTTTACTCCATGGGAATTATGCACATTACATTTATATATACACACACACACACACATATATATATACATACATACATACATACACACATATATACAGTAGAGTTTCACTTATCCAACATAAACGGGGCCGGCAGAACATTGGATAAGCGAATATGTTGGATAATAAGGAGGAATTAAGGAAAAGCCTATTGAACATTAAATTAGGTTATGATTTTACAAATTAAGCACCAAAACATCATGTTATACAACACATTTGACAGAAAAAGTAGTTCAATACGCAGGAATGTTATGTAGTAATTACTGTATTTACGAATTTAGCACCAAGATATCACGATGTATTGAAAACATTGACTACAAAAACAAGTTGGATAATCCAGAATGTTGGATAAGCGAGTGTTGGATAAGTGAGATTCTACTGTAGTTCAATACGCAGTAATGTTATGTAGTAATTACTGTATTTATGAATTTAGCACCAAAATATCACGATGTATTGAAAACATTGACTACAAAAATACGTTGGATAATCCAGAACGTTGGATAAGCGAGTGTTGGATAAGTGAGACTCTACTGTAATCATTCTATTATTATTCTATTATTATTGTAGTATATTAGTATATTATTACTATTATATTATTATTATATTATTTATTATCCATGACTACATTGAAACTAGAATAGAGAGAAATCAGCATGGAAACTGCAAGAGGTACCATTGATTGTTGTACATGGAAATAAGGGTAGTAAATAGTTTTTGATTTATTGAATACAGTTATATATTACAATTATATATTTTTGTTATTTAAACTATACATATTGCAAAATTATGGGGTTTTTTTTCTCAAAGTGGCACACCACCCAAGTCATGCTAGGTTGTTTTGGTGAATTTTGACACACCAAGCGCAAAAGGTTGCCCATCATTGCTCTAGACATAATACACATGCTTGAAGCCTAACATAGAGTGGATATGACTTACTACCCATGCTTAATAATAATAATAATAAAACTTTATTTATACCCCGCCACCATCTCCCCGTGGGGACTCGGGGCGGCTCACAATGTTACAAAAGTAACAGTGCAAATACATTAACAATACACACAGTTTAAAACACAAGAAGAGGATAAAACAAGTTAAAACAAAGATTTAAACAACAGTAATAGTATCAATAGTAATAATATCAAACAACCACCAATGCAATTCAGTCAACTTCAAAGGTGGGGGGACTATAGCAGCAATGTAAGATAAAATCATTGGATTAAAATATCCCAGTGAAAGGAACCTAATAACATTCAGAATAGAATTATAATTACAGTAGAGTCTCACTTATCCAACGTTCTGGATTATCCAATGCATTTTTGTAGTCAATGTTTTCAATATAACGTGATATTTTGGTGCTAATTTTGTAAATACAGTAATTACAACATAACATTACTCTGTATTGAACTACTTTTTCTTTCAAATTTGTGGTCTAACATGATGTTTTGGTGCTTAATTTGTAAAATCATAACCTATTTTGATGTTTAATAGGCTTTTTCTTAATCTCTCCTTATTATCCAACATATTTGCTTATCCAACGGTCTGCTGGCCCATTTATGTTGGATAAGTGAGACTCTACTGTATAATGAGGCTGGTCTGTCTTCTGTCTACTGCTGACTCCTTGCTCTGTTCTGTTTTCAGGTTTCTGCTCTCTCTTTCCCATGACTTTTAATGGCTCACTCTGGAGATCTCATTTATTTCCATAGATGCTTATGGGACTCTTAAGACCTGTTCTACAGATAGTGATGTTGTTCAGACTCCGTTGGTCATGCTCCCGCCAAACAAACTAACAAAAAGCAATCCTGAAGATCTCTGTCTTCAGCCAAGAAAAACGTGAAGTGTAGTGCTGTCTTAAACACTCCAGAATGTGTCACTGAAAACCCAAGGCACAATGCTTTGGGCGCATCTGGGACTATCACCACTTGCTGCCTTCCTGCTGTGCGCCCCTTGCTTCCCCCTGGGGAGTGCAGTTGCTCCCGTGTCTCCTTTCCTTCCCCTGCTGTGCTCAGCTGCTGAAAAGAATGTGGCAGCTGCCCACACGGTTTCAAGATGTCTGCTGTGTAGCTTGTATCAGCTTCTTTGCTTTCAGACCCTCCCCAGGGGTCTCCCATATCGCCCCACTCCTTAGTCTTGGCTCCAGGAACTCTCATCCTTCACTCTCTGGGTTTCTTGTCATGCTTGGTTGCCTCTGAGCAGTTAGAGGTGTTGGAGAAACCATCCCCTTCTTCTCTACACTGTGTTTAATGGTGGTGGGTTCTACAGAGCAATTAAAATGGGAATTCCAAAAAAGTTGAAAATGGCACTCATATTTTCGTGTCTTTGAAAGCTAAAATATTGACACGGTGGAACGTGTCCAGACAAGGATGACCAAAATGGTCAAAAGTCTGGAAGTCAAACTATGTGGAGTGGCTTATGGAGCTGGATATGTTGAGCTTGGAGAAAAGAAGTCCGAGAGAAGGGGACATGGGAACCCAAGGTGCTCACCAATGGTCCCACAAAATCCTGGAAAGAAGTTACTAGTGTGCTGCCATAAAGAGGGTTCTGTCCGGGGCCTTTCGGGACTATTCAAAGACTTGGATGAAGAGTTAGAGGGCCTGCTTATCAAGTTTGCAGATGTCACATTGGGAGGGAGAGCTAATACTCCAGAGGACAGGATCAGAATTCAAAACAACTTTAATGGATTAGAGAGCTGAGCCAAAACTAATAAAATGAATGTCAACAAGGAGAAATGTAAGATACAACATTTATGCAGAAAAGAAGCATGAGTTGAACCTGGTAAAAACTGTTGTGAAATGTCTGCTACTGCCCCTTTAAAATTTGCCTACCATTCTAATTCATCAGCATGAGGATTTAGCATAACTCTTATTTTCTATAGGGAAACCATCATCTTCTCTCCCCATTTGCTCCAAATTGTTTGAAATCTTGAATGTCATAATTGCAAAACTCAAGGCAAACCGTAAGTCCGTTGCCTAACCTCAGGTCCCTTCAACACTGCCCTATAAAATCCAAGTTATCTGATTTGAACTGGATTATCTGGCAATGTCTTTCTCCTTTACTCATTCAGTCGTTTTTGACTCTTTGTGACCTCATGGACCAGTCCACGCCAGAGCTCCCTGTCAGCCGTCGCCGCCCCCAGTTCCTTCAAGGTCAACCCAGTCACTTCAAGGATACCGTCCATCCATCTCGCCCTTGGTCGGCCTCTCTTCCCTTTTCCTTCCATTTTCCCCAGCATCACGATCTTCTCCAAGCTTTCCTGTCTCCTCATGATGTGGCTAAAATACTTCAACTTTGCTTCTAATATCCTTCCCTCCAGTGAGCAGCCATTGGGCATTATTTCCTGGAGGATGGACTGGTTGGATCTTCTTGCAGTCCAAGGCACTCTCAGGATTTTCCTCCAGCACCAGAGTTCAAAAGTGTCTCTCTTCCTTCGCTCAGCCTTCCTTATGGTCCAGCTCTCGCATCCATAGGTTACTATGGGGAATACCATTGCTTTGACTATGCGGACCTTCGTTGCCAGTGTGATGTCTCTGCTCTTCACTATTTTGTCAAGGTTGGCCATTGCTCTCCTCCCAAGAAGGAAACGTCTTCTGATTTCCTGGTTGCAGTCTGCATCTGCAGTGATCTTCGCACCTAGAAATGTAAACCCTGTCACTGCCTCCACGTTTTCTCCCTCTATTTGCCAGTTGTCAATCAGTCTGGTTTCCATGATCTTGGTTTTCTTGATGTTTAACTGCAGCCCGGCTTTTGCATTTTTTTTCTTTCACTTTGGTGATAAGGCTCCTCAGCTCCTCCTCACTTTCAGCCATCTGGCAATGTAGACTCATACAATCCAGTTCAAAGCAGATAATGTGGATTATCAGCTTTGATAATGTGGATTATATAGCAATGTAGAACAATGATGGGCAACCTTTTGCATTTGGTGTGTCAAAATTTACCAAAAAACCTAGCATGACTTGGGTGGTGTGTCACTTCGAGAAAAACAAAAACATAATTTCACAATATATATAGTTTAAATAACAAAAATATATAATTGTAATATATAACTGTATTTAATAAATCAAAAACTATTAACTACCATTATTTCCATGTGCAACAATCTATGGTACCTCTTGCAGTTTCCAAGCTGATTTCTCTCTATTGTAGTTTCAATGTAGTCATGAATAATGAATAATATAATAATAATATAATAGTAATAATATAATAATATACTACAATAATAATATATATATATATATATATATATATATATATATATATGTGTGTGTGTGTGTGTGTGTGTGTGTGTGTGTGTGTGTATGTGTGTGTGATGGAATCCTGGCGACCGACAAAACAACAAAACTAAACACTCCACAACCTTGAAAATTGACAGCACAACCCCTCATCCATGCCTCTAGGTTGATACAACAAAAAAGAAAAGAAAAATAAAGTCCTAATTAGAGGGAGAGGAATAATTGTTTTTATCCAATTGCCGCCAGTTAGAAGGCTAAGCTCCGCCCACTTGGTCTCCTAGCAACCCACTCAGCCCAGGGGACAGGCAAAGTTAGGCCTCACTTAGGCCTCTTCCACACTGCCTATAAAATACAGACACCACCAGACAATGCCACAGCAATGCGTGGCCGGGCACAGCTAGTATATATATATAAATGTAATGTGCATAATTCCCATGGAGTAAACAACAAAACCACTGGACCAAATCACACCAAATTTGGCCACAAAAAAAGACATTAGTCATCCAATCAATCTGCATGCGGCAGCGTGTCAGCAAAAATGGCTAGGCGTGTCAATGCTGACACGCGTGTCATAGGTTGGCCATCACTGGTGTAGAATAAACCTCAGTGAATATGGAACTCGGGTTAGTTTCTCTTCTGCTGAGAAATATACACCGGCTTTGTTATAATAAGGAAAGTTAGAAAGAAAGGGGGAAAAAGACTTTCAGCTACACTGAGCCAGATTTGCATCATGAGAGTTCATTTGAATGTCATGGCCCTGATTTTCTAAACTGGGAATGAGCCCCACAGAGCCATTATAAAGGGGGTCTATGCTCCAAGAAAGTCTCTTCTGCTTCCCTTTGCAAGCCTTTGGTAACATCTCGCCGGGCACAGGACACTCGCTCGTGGGCCGGGACAGATTGGCTTGGGTGCCGCTGCCACTGCCCTTGTTGCTAGTTGCACTGCGCTGGCTGCCGTGGAGACGCCTTTGCTTTCACTACAGCCAAAAACATTTCTCCCTTGTGCAGCCTGTTTGTTCTGTTCTTGGCATCCTTTCCGTTCAGAATGAAACAATGCAGCAAGTGAAAGGCAGTGACGGGTTGCACCGTCCGTTGACCTCTCTCACCCCAGCCCCACTTTAGCCGCTTGGTTCCCTTCCCAGTTCCCCTCCCACCCTGCCTTTTGTCTCTATAGCAATACTTTGATCTTGTGTGTTCTTTGACACTATGGAGATTGCCTCCATGGGGGCCTAAACAGGCATTCTTAGGCAGCTATCCATTTGGCTTCTGGAACAATTCTCCAGGTTCCTTGTGCTGTAGGTCACCATTGATCTACCATGCACGTTGTTAGGCTGCTGGACAACATATCTGCATAGCTGAATAGGCCAGGGATAAAGATGGGGAGAAGAAACAGATCTTTGAGAAGTTTTGGGATGACAACTCTCAGAGAAAGTGGGGGGAACCCTCTTCTCATCAGGAGGTCATGAGTTCGAGGCCCGCTCAGAGCCTATGTTTGTTTGTCTTTGTTCTATGTTAAAAGGCATTGAATGTTTGCCTATATGTGTAATGTGATCCGCCCTGGGTCCCCTTCGGGGTGAGAAAGAAGGGCGGAATATAAATGCTGTAAATAAATAAGTAACTAAATTCAGGCAACCCCCATAAATAGTTTTGCATCATCTGATGGCCACCGTGGGACTCCAATTTTAAAATGTGTAGAAACAGAGGAAATTCTACATGTGATGTGGTCCTCAATAATCTCAAAGCTCAGGCTGAATTTCATAAAATGAAGGGAGTTCTAGCAACATCCGTTGGGAAAACACTTCTGTCTATAACAGGCATGGGCAAACTTTGGCCCTCCGGGTGTTTTGGACTTCAACTCTCACCATTCCTAACAGCCTCAGGCCCTTTCCTATTCCCCCTCAGCCGCTTTTAGGAATGGTGGGAGTTGAAGTCCAAAACGCTGGAGGGCCTATGCCTGGTCTATAAGTACGGTAAATTTGGTTGTGGAGAAGAGGGAATTTCAGCTGGGATTGCTTGTTATGTGCTTATACACCCATTAAAGCGAGAGGACCAAATCCACAACCTTAAGTGATGTAAATTGGGAGGCATAGTTTTGTCCTTTGCTTCAGGAGACAAAATATCTTGGACAGTGAAAGGTAAAAAGGAAAGTATGGTATATAATGTGTGGGTGTACGTTGGTAATGTAATATTATCTTCTAAATAAACAACTTTTAGTGGCACTTGTTATACAAGCTGCAAAAGAGGGGATTATGGTGTCGTATTAACAACAATCTCAACTGAATTTGACTAGAAACAGTGATAGATCATAGTCCTCTGGAAACTCTTATGTTTACTAATAGTATATACAGTAGAGTCTCACTTATCCAACACTTGCTTATCCAACGTTCTGGATTATCCAACGCATTTTTGTAGTCAATGTTTTCAATATATCGTGATATTTTGGTGCTAAATTCATAAATACAGTAATTACTACATAGCATTACTGCGTATTGAACTACTTTTTCTGCCAAATTTGTTGTCTAACATGATGTTTTGGTGCTTCATTTGTAAAATCATAACCTAATTTGATGTTTAATAGGCTTTTCCTTTATGCCTCCTTATTATCCAACATATTCGCTTATCCAACATTCTGCCGGCCCGTTTATGTTGGATAAGTGAGACTCTACTGTACTAGCTGTGCCCAGCCACGCGTTTCTGTGGCATTTTCTGGTGGTGTTGGTGAGAAATTGTTGAGGTAGTGGTGGTATTGAATGTCTGTTGTATGGTAGTCTTTATGTTTAGTATGCACACTGAAGTGGATTATATGGCAGTGTGGAATCAAGATAATCCAGTTCAAAGCAGATAATATAAGATTCTAAATGGGTTATATAGCTGTGTGGAAGGGCCTTGAGTCTACACTGCCATATAATCCAGTTAAAATTTGATAATCTGTGGAAGAGGCCTAAGTGAGGCCTAACTGTGCCTGTCCCCTAGCTGAGTAGGTTGCTAGGAGACCAAGTGGGCAGAGCTTAGCCTTCTAACTGGCAGCAATTGGATAAAAACTATTATTCCTCTCCCTGTAATTAGGACTTTACTTTTCTTTTCTTTTTGTTGTATCAACCTAGAGCTGTGAATGATGGGTTGTGTTGTCAAATTTCGAGGTTGGGGGGGCCTGTAGTTTTGTTGTTTTGTCCGCTACCCTGATGTCATCACTCATTTATATATATAGATTGCAATGAATACTTTACCTAAGGTATCCACTACTTATATTCTCTTTCACTATATTAGTATAGTTCTTAACATCAAAGAACACACTTAGCAACACTTAGAAAGGTATTATGGAAAAACTATTTTTATTTATAGTTTAAGTGTCAGTTATGTCAAATAGAAATCAAAACCAAATAAAGTCTTATTGTTGACTTAATAACAATCAAAATTGCTATCACAGCATTGAATCGAGGTAAATAAACAGTTCTTAACATGCATATGTACATAAAGGCAACCCTTCACATAGGCCTTAACATAAAACTGTGGTAGTCTCTAGGTTGATCTAGGTTGAATCTTGTCAAATCAAATAAATGAAAAACAAGCAGAATCTACTGCCCTCTTGATAGTGTTCTCAAGTGTTGCTGGAGCGTAATAAAAGACAGTTTAGTAATTAATGTATCTATATATATATAAAAGAGTGATGGCATCAGGGTAGCGGACAAAACAACAAAACTACAGGCCCCCCAACCTCAAAATTTGACAGCACAACCCATCATTCACGGCTCTAGGTTGATACAACAAAAAGAAAAGAAAAATAAAGTCCTAATTACAGGGAGAGGAATAATAGTTTTTATCTAATTACTGCCAGTTTGAAGGCTAAGCTCCACCCACTTGGTCTCCTAGCAACCTACTCAGCCCAGGGGACAGGCACAGTTAGGCCTCATTTAGGCCTCTTCCACAAATTATCAGATTTTAACTGGATTATATGGCAGTGTAGACCCAAGGCCCTTCCAAACAGCTATATAACCCATTTAGAATCTTATATTATCTGCTTTGAACTGGATTATCTTGAATCCACACTGCCATATAATCCACTTCAGTGTGCATACTAAACATAAAGACAACCATACAACAGACATTCAATACCACCACTACCTCAACAATTTCTCACCAACACCACCAGACAACGCCACAGCAACGCGTGGCCGGGCACAGCTAGTCATCTTTATAAGTTCTTCTCAAAGTAGCTCCTGGATACCAGACATATCCCAATGTCTAAAGGGTTATAACAAGTGCCACTAAAAGTTGTTTATATAGAAGATAATATTACATTACCAACGTAGCACCCACACATTATATACCATACTTTGCTTTTTATGTTTCACTGTAGATTATAGACATCTGCGTTTTTGAGAAAATATCTTGGACCCCATCAATAATGAATCCTGGCAAGGAACAGCAGAAAAGAGAGAGGCAGGGAGAAGAAGCAATCGAGCACATTAGGGCAGTGAAGGGAAATGTTACATAAGAGCGACATCAGAGGGTCGTGGAAGAGGAAGCTCTGGGAAAGGAAGGAGCAAAATAGCAGTTAGTATGAGCTAAGAGGGAAGGAAGGCTGTGCTCTCCTCTCTCCCACATCTTCGGCCCGTTCCTGGGATGAACCGCTGGTTGCCAAGTGAGTTTTGCTTAACAACCGAGCTGCGTCTGTAAACAAAACAGCTACATAATAAATAGCTGGACACATCACACCTTAGCAGAGAGACCCTTGCAAGCCCAGCCACAGCCTTGACCGGATCATTTGGAGTTGCCATGAGGAAGAGAAGTTGTCGCAATTGTCACTGAAAGTCCTGAAACTCTGCCCAGAGGCTCCTGTGGCAAACTGCCCTTGGAAACAGATGCTCCCCTTCAGCTGCTCCCACTCATGCCAGGCCTCAGGGCCACTGGGAAGGCTAAGTTCACTTAGCCACCTTGGTTTTCCTTGGGATGGATCTGCTTCAGATTTATAGGGCTTTTTTGTTTTAGTTAGAAATGCTCTATAATGCATCTTCTTTTGTCTAAGAAACACATCTTCTTAGACAAAGAAGAAATTGTGGCACTGAATGTTTGCCATTTATATGTATGTTAACCACCCTGAGTCCCTCTGGGGAGAGAGGGCAGTCTAGAAATAAAGATTATTATTTTATTATGACACAGCAAACAAGATAGATATGCTGGATTTCGTATCACAAAATCACAAGTCGAACACTTCCCAAGCGTCTAGGACTGTGTGATGTATTTTCGGATGATGCGTGCAGATCCCAGCAGGGTGGCCTTTTGCAGTTGGCAGATCGTGATTTTGTCAATGTCTATTGTTTCCAAATGCCGGCTGAGATCTTTTGGCACGGCACCAAGTGTGCCCATCACCACCAGGACCACCTGCACTGGTTTCTGCCAGAGTCTTTGCAGTTCTATCTTGAGGTCCTGAGAGCGGCTGAGTTTTTCCTGTTGTTTTTCGTCAATGCGACTGTCACCCAGGATGGCGACATCAATGATCCAAACCTTTTTCTTTTCCACAACTGTGATGTCTGGTGTGTTGTGTTCCAGAACTTTGTCAGTCTAGATTCGGAAGTCCCACAGTATCTTTGCATGCTCATTTTCCAATACTTTTGCAGGTTTGCGATCCCACCAGTTCTTTGCTTCAAATTAGGTTATGATTTTACAAATTAAGCACCAAAATATCACGATGTATTGAAAACATTGACTACAAAAATGCATTGGATAATCCAGAACGTTGAATAAGCGAGTGTTGGATAAGTGAGACTCTACTGTACCTAGAAGTGGATGTCTGCTGGTTACGGTCCCAAAAACACCTTTTCTTTGTTGTTTGCTTTCTCTCCTACTCCGAACCAAAAAGAATTTAACTCCTTTGCCGCAACCCTAAAGTCCAGCCACTGTATAATTTAATGACATCATATTTTATTTGTGCTTGAGAGGTGACATTGCCAATAATAGTATACTGCATCAATAGTGAGTCCAGGAAACATATGCACGAGAGCCAAAAACAGGCATCTCCAAAAAATAAAGACCTTGTATCTTAGGAAGCAATCTGATGCACCAAACATATTTCTGATGGTCTTAGGAACTCCTTTGGCAGAGAAGGCTAAAGATCTCTTCACCGGTCCTTCTCTTTCTTTTTGGAAACAGATTGTGAATCCTCCCACCAAAAGCCCAATTTGCCCAATTCTATCATTGGCAGGGTTCAAGGGCTCTTTGACTGTAGGTGGACTATACATCCCAGCAACTACAACTCCCAAATGCCAAGGTCTATTTTCCCCAAACGTCACTAGTGTTCACATTTGGGCATACTGAGTATTTGTGCCAAGTTTGGTCCAGATCCATCATTGTTGGAGTCCACATCGCTCTCTGGATGTAGGTGAACTACAACTCCCAAACTCAAGGTCAATGCCCACCAAACCCTTATGGGAGTTCTGTGTGCCAACTAGTTTGGTTCAATTCCATCATCGATGGAGTTCAGAATGCTCTTTGATTGTAGGCAAACTATAAATCCCAGCAACTACAACTCCCAAATGACAAAATCATCCTCCACCCCGACTCCACCAGTATTGAAATTTGGGAGTGTCGGGTATTTGTGCTCAGATTTGGTCCAGTGAATGAAAAGACATCCTGCATATGAGATATTTACATTGCGATTAATAACAGTAGCAAAATTGACAGTGATGAAGTAGCAACGAAAATAATTTAATGGAATATGATGCCCGCCTTTAAAACTCACAGGTGCTGTTGGGTGGCATCCCATTATCACGATAAATACACACAAATGTCTATACTAGACAGTTGACTGTACTTATTACTTTCATTGTTGTTGTTAACTCTCAGATAATATTGTATGTACATGATGCTCTAAATTACACAGTGCATTTTATGGTTTGAACCTTTATAGTACAGTAGAGTCTCACTTATCCAACACTCACTTATCCAACATTCTGGATTATCCAACGCATTTTTGTAGTCAATGTTTTCAATATATCATGATATTTTGGTGCTAAATTCGTAAATACAGTAATTACTACATAGCATTAATGCGTAATGAACTACTTTATATGTCAAATTTGTTGTGTAACATGATGTTTTGGTGCTTAATTTGTAAAATCATAACCTATTTTGATGTTTAATAGGCTTTTTCTTAATCTCTCCTTATTATCCAACATATTTGCTTATCCAACATTCTGCTGGCCCGTTTATGTTGGATAAGTGAGATTCTACTGTATATTATTATACATTATTCATGACTACATTGAAACTAGGATAGAGAGAAATCAGCATGGAAACTGCAAGAGGTACAGTAGAGTCTCACTTATCCAACACTTGCTTATCCAACGTTCTGGATTATCCAACGCATTTTTGTAGTCAATGTTTTCAATATATCATGATATTTTGGTGCTAAATTCGTCAATACAGTAATTACTACATAGCATTAATGCGTAATGAACTACTTCATATGTCAAATTTGTTGTGTAACATGATGTTTTGGTGCTTAATTTGTAAAATCATAACCTATTTTGATGTTTAATAGGCTTTTTCTTAATCTCTCCTTATTATGCAACATATTCGCTTATCCAACATTCTGCTGGCCCGTTTATGTTGGATAAGTGCGATTCTACTGTATATTATTATTCATTATTCATGACTACATTGAAACTAGGATAGAGAGAAATCAGCATGGAAACTGCAAGAGGTACCATAGATTGTTGTGCATGGAAATAATGGTAGTAAATAGTTTTTGATTTATTAAATACAGTTATATATTACAATAATATATTTTTGTTATTTAAACAAATTTATACATACAGTAGAATCTCACTTATCCAACATAAACGGGCCAGCAGAATGTTGGATAAGCGAATATGTTGGATAATAAGGAGAGATTAAGAAAAAGCCTATTAAACATCAAAATAGGTTATGATTTTACAAATTAAGCACCAAAACATCATGTTACACAACAAATTTGACATATAAAGTAGTTCATTACGCATTAATGCTATGTAGTAATTACTGTATTTACGAATTTAGCACCAAAATATCATGATATATTGAAAACATTGACTACAAAAATGCATTGGATAATCCAGAATGTTGGATAAGTGAGACTACTGTATTGCGAAATTATGGGTTTTTTTCTCTCTCAAAGTGACACACCACCCAAGTCATGCTAGGTTTTTTGGTGAATTTTGAAACACCAAGTGCAAAAGCTTGCCCATCATTGCTAGGCCACCGGAGGCTCCATTGAATGGAGGTTAGTGGAATATGATGCCCGCCTTTAAAACCCACAGGTGCTGTTGGGTGGCTTCCTATTATCCCCATAACCAGGTTGTCCTTCAATATCTTGAGGTAAGATGCCAGCCATGAGCCATCCATCGGTAATGTTCCGGAGGTCGTGCTCATCATCCGCGAAGGTTGCTAATGGTCCCTTTGGCTGGCAGCCCAGGGCTTTGCCGCAGCGGAGGGAGGGGGAGGGAGGGAGGGAAGGGCGGCGCCTGCCCCGCCCGCTGGCTCTTCCCGCTTCATCCTCCCCCCCCCCCCTGCTGTGTCCCTGGGGTCTCTATGGAAACGGGAGTCAACAGCAGGACCTCGCCCCGGAGGCTGCTGCTGCTGCTGCTGCTGCTGCTTCTTCCCTCAGGTTGGAGAAGGCGCGCCGGGGCTGCGGGAGGAGAAGCGGGGTAAGTCCCAGAAGGAGGGGGTCTCAGGGAAGGCCCCACGGAGCAGGGCCTGGCCACACTCGGGCCCTCCTTCCAGGTGTTTTGGGCTTCAACTCCCACCATTCCTCACAGCCTCAGGCCCTTTCCTTTTCCCCCTCAGCCGCTTAGATGACACTTGCGGCTATTGGCGCTGTTCTGAGTTCAAATTGTTGTTTTAGATACTACTAGTGGTTTTATTTTTTTTTGTACTGTGTGTTTATTTTATGCTTTGTTTTAGGCACTTTGTGCCATATGTAAGCCTCCCCCAGTCCCTTTGGGGAGACGAAGGCAGGGTACAAAAATAAAATAATTATTATTATTTTATTATGACACAGCAAACAAGATAGACATGCTGGATTTCGTATCACAAAAATCACAAGTCAAACACTTCCCAAGTGTCTGGGACTGTATGATGTATTTTCGGATTATTATTATTATTATTATTATTATTATTATTGTTATTGTATGACACAGTAAACAAGATAGATATGCTGGATTTCGTATCACAAAATCACAAGTCGAACACTTCCCAAGTGTCTGGGACTGTATGATGTATTTTCGGATTATTATTATTATTATTATTATTATTATTATTATTGTATGACACAGCAAACAAGATAGATATGCTGGATTTCATATCACAAAATCACAAGTTGAACACTTCCCAAGTGTCTGGGACTGTATGATGTATTTTCGGATTATTATTATTATTATTATTATTATTATTATTATTATTATTATTGTATGACACAGCAAACAAGATAGACATGCTGGATTTCGTATCACAAAATCACAAGTTGAACACTTCCCAAGTGTCTGGGACTGTATGATGTATTTTCGGATTATTATTATTATTATTATTATTATTATTATTATTATTATTATTATTATTGTATGACACAGCAAACAAGATAGATATGCTGGATTTCATATCACAAAATCACAAGTCGAACACTTCCCAAGTGTCTGGGACTGTATGATGTATTTTCGGATTATTATTATTATTATTATTATTATTATTATTGTATGACACAGCAAACAAGATAGACATGCTGGATTTCGTATCACAAAATCACAAGTCGAACACTTCCCAAGTGTCTGGGACTGTATGATGTATTTTCGGATTATTATTATTATTATTATTATTATTGTATGACACAGCAAACAAGATAGACATGCTGGATTTCGTATCACAAAAATCACAAGTCGAACACTTCCCAAGTGTCTAGGACTGTGTGATGTATTTTCGGATGATGCGTGCAGATCCCAGTCGGGTGGCCTTTTGCAGTTGGCAGATCGTGATTTTGTACATTATTATTTTATTATGACATAGCAAACAAGATAGATATGCTGGATTTCGTATCACAAAAATCACAAGTCGAACACTTCCCAAGCGTCTAGGACTGTGTGATGTATTTTCGGATGATGCGTGCAGATACCAGCAGGGTGGCCTTTTGCAGTTGGCAGATTGTAATTTTGTCAATGTCTATTGTTTCCAAATGCTGGCTGAGATCTTTTGGCACGGCACCCAATGTGCCGATCATCACTGGGACCACCTGTACTGGTTTCTGCCAGAGTCTTTGAAGTTCAATCTTGAGGTCCTGATCGTGGCTGAGTTTTTCCTGTTGTTTTTCCGTCAATGCGACTGTCACCTGGGATGGCGACATCCATGATCCAAACCTTTTTCTTTTCCACAACTGTGATGTCTGGTGTGTTGTGTTCCAGAACTTTGTCAGTCTGGATTCGGAAGTCCCACAGTATCTTTGCGTGCTCGTTTTCCAATACTTTCGCAGGTTTGTGATCCCACCAGTTCTTTGGTGCTGGCAGGTGGTACTTGAGGCATAAATTCCAATGAATCATTTGGGCCACATAGTTGTGCCTCTGTTTGTAGTCTGTCTGTGCGATTTTCTTACAGCAGCTGAGGATATGATCAATGGTTTCATCGGTTTCCTTGCACGGTCTGCATTTTGGGTCATCAGCTGATTTTTCAATCTTGGCCTTAATTGCATTTGTTCTGATGGCTTGCTCCTGGGCTGCAAGGATCAGGCCTTCTGTCTCCTTCTTCAGGGTCCCATTTGTGAGCCAGAGCCAGGTCTTCTCCTGATCAGCTTTTCCTTCAATTTTGTCAAGGAACTTTCCATGCAATGTTTTGTTGATGATAATAATAATAATAATAATAATAATAATAATTATTATTATTATTATTATTACTGGTAGCCAGATTTTGTTCATTTTCATGGTTTCTTCCTTGTTGAAATTGTCCACAGGCTTGTAGATTTCAATGGCTTCTCTGTGTAGTCTGACATGGTGGTTCTTACTATACATCAAGGGGAACCACTGACCGCATAGGGAAGCTGATGAAAAAATACACCTACAAACGATCTATAGACCCACTAAGAAAATCCAACAAATGCTACATTAAGCAAAGGACAAGAGGGATCCCCTCCCCTCTACAGGAGTCTATTGAATACTATGCAGCTGTGGACAAGTCTACATAGGGACCACCAAACACAGCAGCATTGCCCAGACACGAATCAAGGAACATGAAAGGCACTGCAGACTGATTCAACCAGAGCAGTCAGCCATAGCAGAGCACTTGATGAACCAACCTGGACACAGTATACTATTTGAGGACAAAGAAATGCTGGACCACTCTAACAACCACCATGTCAGATTATACAGAGAAGCCAGTGAAATCCACAAGCATGTGGACAATTTCAACAGAAGGGAGGAAAACTGAACAACATCTGGCTATCAGTATTAAAAAAAACTCTAAAACCAGGACAGTAAATAAAGAACAACACTCAGAAGACTAGGGAATTCCAGACAGGAAACAATCAGGACCAGCTAACACCTCCCAACAGAGGATTCCCCCAGGCAGGAAGCAGCCAGGCTTTGAAGCTGGAAGGCTATTCAAGATGGCCAGTTGCAGCATTTACACTTGCCACCAACAGACAAGAGTTCTTTCTCCCATCCTGGACCTTCCACAGATATACCCCGCTTGCATAGTTTCCAACAGATCTCACAACCTCTGAGGATGCCTGCCAAAGATGTGGGCGAAATGTCAGGAGAGAATACTTCTGGAACATGGCCATACAGCCCGGAAAACTCACAGCAACCCCAGAAACCCAGAAGCTAATCTTGTTTCGCATTGTTCTTCATTTAATCCCTCATTTAAACAAAACAAACGTCAACATTTCAGCATATCACCTCGCTGGGTCCTAGTGCCTATAGATTACTACACGAATGCTGGATGATGCTTGCTGTCATTGTATGCAAGTCCTTTCCAACCTCAAAGCAAACCCATCACAGGGTTTTCTCCATAATTATTATTTAGAGGCTTGCCCTTGCCTTCCTCTGAGACTAGACTGCCATATAATCCAGTTCAAAACAGATAATCTGGATTTTATATGGCAGTGTAGAAGGGGCCTGAGGATGAGGATGGCTTCAAGGGCGATCAGCTGCTCTCCATTACGCTGCTGCTGGTCCAGTTCATTTTGCCCAGCCTTCTTGTAGCTAGCTGCATGAAAATGTGAGAAGATGGGTGGACTGTTGCTTCCTTCTGGCATAATGCAGGGATGGACTGAATTTTTTACATTAATTGGCTGGTATGTAAATGCTACTGAGAAACAATGACCACAATCTGTTGCAGAGTTAAGCACATGTAAGCCTGTCCATTTCTAATGGCTTAACCATTCTTAGATCTGTGTCAGAAGCCAATGTCAGGCGTGAACAGCCCCAGGAAGTAATTTCAGCTAGTACAGCATATTGGTGAATTTTTTTGGGAAGGGACTGGGTTGGAGAGGAGATGGGAAACTGGAAGGGAAGAATGGAATGAATGTCCTGAGATCCTGAATAGTATCCCTTCATCTGCAACATGGATTCAAACTGACCAGTCAAACCCTGAGGTGACCAACTAATTTGTCATTCAAGGGATTCCCACTGGTATGTCCTTATCATAAGATTGTCAGTCTGCAATGTTTGGAAATGTAAATTATAGGTGTGGTCCTGTTTGGGTACATGTGTGGATGCATGTCTTTGCCACTGGTCCGTGTACCTTCAGTTCTGTGGAAGAAAGATGTGTTGTCAAAGGCTTTCATGGCTGGAATCACTGGGTTGCTGTGACTTTTCCGGGATGTATGGCCATGTTTCAGAAGCATTCTCTCCTGACATTTTGCCCACATCTATGTGCCAAAACATCAGGAGATAATGCTTCTGGAACACGGTCGTACAGCCCGGAAGACTCACAGCAACCCAGAGATGGGATAACATGTAATAAAAGAAAAGATGTGACCTGACTTGCTCTGAAATGAAATGTGAGCCACACAACCATGCACAGATGCTTTATCGTGTCTATTACCTCCCTAGCAAGCGGTAGTCAGCAACTCCATTCAGTCAGGAGGCCAAACGGTAGTGAGTGACACTTAATTAAAGTGTGGATCCAACTGGCCCCTCAGTTTTGCAGCCTTTTTAGTAAGGCTTGAAAATGGGAGCCATCTTGGTAGCTTTTGACAGTGTGGATATGAAATTACAAAGTAAGGGCATTTTGGCTATTTATTATCCCAAAGGGGATCCAGAGCGTCTTACAGAACACACATACGGCAAACATTCAATGCCAATTATACAATTAACAAGGACAGACATCACAAGCAGAGGTAAAGGCAGTTTTTCTCATCTTATTTCTGGCATCTTGGAGTCTGTGCTTGACTCTGGCTACGGGGGTGGGTGGTGGGGTGCTGTCACTCCATCTTCCATGCTGAGCTTTCTTCCAATTGATGTCATTAAGGGCACCTTTATTACCTCCCATCTAAAAGTGGTACTTATTTATCTACTCACATTTCTGCTTTCGACCTGCTAGGTGGGCAGGTGAGCTGGGGCTAACAGCGGGTGCTCACCCCAACCCGGGATTGAACTGCCGACCTTTCGATCGGTAGGATTTTTCTGAAGCACAGCTGTTTAGCCTGCTGTGCTAAGCCCTTCTAACAGTTCCCATTTGAACTTTAACAGCATGTGCACATAATACTCTTTGGGGGAACTCTCCCCAAAAAGCAAACTCTAGTTGAATGGAGGCAGGAGGAGACCCCAAGTATCACTCTCTGTACCTCTGAAAACAGGGGAAACAATGACTTCTGATGCATATCCCCTACAATATATGGGAAAATGTATTTTAAAGCAAGTATCAACGTGTTTGTGGCACCAAATGAAAGTGATTTTTCTGGATAGTGTATGAAAGTTATTAAAATTCAATATAAGCAATGGAAATAAAATTATCACGTAGAACACATTATATACAATCTGTCACCGGATATACCGTTGAAATAAATAGAAATAAACCTTAGAATTAAAAAAGCCAAGGAAGCTTAAGATTCCGATACAAACCTCTAATCTCTCCCAGGGGTTGAGATTGGCTGGCAAAAAAGGTGGCATTGTGAGTGGAATTCAGGGAATCATTCATTGAGAAATCAACACATCATATCACGATAAGTGGGTTTGTAAACTATGGTTTGTGCTAAATATGGTTGGACACAGTGTCTGATTTAACAAGATCTGGTGATGGATACCATTTTGTCGCCATGAAAGCAAAGATGAATGTAAGAAGCGGAACATTGCCAAGAAAAACAATGAGAGCAGACAGGTCATCTAATTGACCCTGATTTGCTTGTCATGCCTTTGCAAGTTGGAAACCTACCTGGGGTTATTTTAAAAACCACGGTTGGTGTAAATGATGGATTTTGTGTCATGTCTGCATTGAGACAGAGCGTTGTATGGACATGCCTAGTGTTGCCAGTGCAATTTGTATGTGTTTGTTTGTGTATGTATCCAAGACCTTTGGAGAGGGCGCAACTAGCTGGCTGTGTGCGATGCCTGAGCGGGTTAGGCTTTGTGATGAAAGAATCTCTGTGATACTTGTGCAACGCTTGAGCAACTGTGGAAACGCAGAATAGAAGAAATGTTGTGAATAAATATGGGGATTAAGAGTTGCTTCTCTCTACCTGGCTGCTTCACAGTCTTATATGTCAGTCTTGTTTGCTGTGACTTCCATGGTGTTGCCTGTCATAAACATGTCCAGTTTGAAGGACACGTGAGCATGCCAAAAATGCAAAAGAGCACCTATTGCTTGGAATAGAAGCGGCGGGGGGGGGGGGGGGCTTTACAGAAGGAGCACATGAAATATGTGTCCCTGACACAACTGTTACTGTTCGGGACTGCAGCTTCTAGACTTTCCCAGTCAGTATGCATCACTGGGAATTCTGGGAACTGTCATCCCCAAAAAATAACTTTCCCAAGCTCTGCCAGTCACCCACAAATAAAAGTAGGGAACTTTGCCTGGCTGTGGCTTCATGTCTTGTGGTCAATATGGAATCTCTGGATTGATGTAAGTTTTCAGGGATGTATGGCCATGTTCCAGAAGCATTCTCTCCTGAAGTTTCACCCACATCTATGGCAGGCATCCTCAGAGGTAGTGAGGTCTATTATAATAATAATAATAAAAAAACTTTATTTATACCCCGCCACCATCTCCCCGTGGGGACTCGGGGCGGCTCACAATGTTACAAAAGTAACAGCACAAATACATTAACAATACACACAGTTTAAAACACAAGAAGATGATAAAACAAGTTAAAACAAAAATTTAAACAACAATAATATTATCAATAGTAATAATATCAAACAACCACCAATGCGATTCAGTCAACTTCAAAGGTGGGGGGGACTATAGCAGCAATATAAAATAAAATCATTAGATTAAAATATCCCAGTGAAAGGAACCTAATAACATTCAGAATAGAATTATAATTATAATTCAGAATAGAATTATAATTATAATGAAAGCCTTCGACAACACAATATGGAATCCTTTCTGTTTTGACAGCCAATCAGTACCATGTCCTCAAGTAGTTAGGGACACAAACTTTATGTGGGAAGTGAAAGTCACACCAAATATTACTTAAAATAGGGAAGGTGAGTCTGCAAGATCTGAGAGTGCTCTGCTTTAAGTGTGCATTTTCTCTAGGTGCTTCTACAAGTGGCGAGATCCCTGATTAATTTGTGTGGTCCAAGTATGATTTTGCTCACTTCCAGGAGTGAACTTGATCTACATATTAAACACTGAAATCAAGTTGCACATGTGTGTGTGTGTGTGTGTGTGTTTGTGGTGTAAATGCTAATCCACACCATCCTCCCCACGGCAACAGCGTCCAATTCTCACAACCCTCCCCTAGCAACGGTCGCCGAGCAACACAAACTGTGGCCACCCCAGCAGCCAAGCCCACAAGCCTGTTTGTGTTTGATGTCAGGCCGTAACTAAGGTGGACCTGGCAACCCCCCAGGTTGGCTGGTGCCCCATTCACCGGCCCTGGGCCTGGGTGGATCCTGGCAAGGCCCCAGAGGAAGAGGCAGGGGGCAAGGGGCCGGTGTCCAGGGGAGATGGGCAGCATTTCCTAAGGGCTGTGCTCATGCCGGGTGGGAAATGGGGGCCCTGGGCAGGAGCAGTTGGCTGGGGTTGGCAAGCCAAGGCTCTGAGATGCTGTGTATGCTGTGCTAAGCCTGGGGCTGGTGTGCATCATTGGCTGACCAGCCTTCTGTGGAAGCTATAGTCTTTCAAGATTTATTAATATTTCTCTTAAAGCAATGGAAATCATTTTGTGCCCACCCTGTGGCCTCACAACAACCCTGTGACTTTGGGCTGCATCAAAAGGAAGGAGTGTAGCGTTGAGATCAAGGGAAGGAGTGGTGCTCCTCGATTCTGCTTTGGTCAGACCTCACCTGGAATCACACTGTGCACCACAATTCAAGAGAGATATTGACAAGCTGGAAGGTGTCCAGAGGACCGTGACTAAAAGGATCAAAGGTCTGGAGACCTGAGGAGTGTCTTAAAGAGCTGGTTTCCCTGTAGAAGAGGTTGAGAGGAGTCATGAGAGCCATGTATCCATATATCAAAGAGTGTCATGAGGAAGACTAGTCCTCATGGGTCCAAACGATAGGAAAGTAAGGTCCTGCTGAACATTAGGAAGAATGTCCTGACTGTAAGAGCTGTTCAATAGTGGAACTCTCTGCCTCGGAGTCTGGTGGAGGAAGGAGGTTAGATTGTGCTTTTCCTGCATGGCAGAATGGGGTTGGATTAGATGCCCCATCTAGTCTCTTCCAACTCTATGATTCTATGATATAGGTCTGGATGAAAGAGAAAAAGGAATGAAAGAGAGAATGATTCTCTGGTGATATGATTGACAGTCTGAAAAGTAGAGAAGGTGCCTTTATTTGTATTAGTTGTACAGAAGGAGGCATTTCAGCAGGTATACTTGGTCACACAACGTGGTAACAAGCAGTATCTGCTGAAATTACCATTTCTGCACAACCATTATAGGCACAGGGGGCCATTTTATTGGGAGGAAAGGAAGGAGAGGATTGCCTATTAAGTGGCATGGGATGCTACAATTGATACGCCATTGCAGAGCCACACAAACCAGTTTCCCCCAACCTAGCTGTCTATAGCCCTGTGAACTTGACCACCCATCATACCTGCCAGAGTTCACCTCAATTAAAAGGGGCCAATGAATGAGTATGTGGACAGTTGATATATAGCGTTTCCCTTTTTTCAATCTGCACTTCCCAGAATTCACTGTCCAGTGTGGCCCCCGTAATGTTTCCCAGCTCTGATACAGATGCTATTTAGTAGGGACGTAGCAATGGGGAGAGGGCAAAATGTCCCCCAGTAAGATTTCCACCCTCCAGAAAATGTTCCCCTTTGTCCCGAACTTTCTGGCATTGCACTAACTTACAACTCCAATTGAGCATTTAGAACTAGAATTTAGCCACCCGAATAGAAGGAGCAGGTAAAGTTAACAAAGGAATATGATAATAGCAGATCTAAGAGCTCTCGGCATTTACAACATTCGATAGGCAATTTCACGCTACTGTACACCTTATAGTGCTATGACATTTATTTATGTATTTGTTCATTATAATACTGTTATTCCACTTTAACGGGTACAGATCCATCCTATGGAATACTGAAATTTGCAGTTTAGTGAGGAGCATTTTGAATTCTCAGAAAACTCGAGTGACACCCAATTCCAGGATGTCATAAGATATAGCCATGGGACTTGCAGAGGAATCATTAGTTGTATAACATGAAAGGGCCCACTGTCTCACTCATTGCAATGCTAGAAATCTAGTGGCTTAAAGAAAATGTCTTTTGTGGGTACAGAATTGTTATTTGGGGAGTCCATGGCCTTCTTTTGCCTCCTTTCATCACTGGTGGCATCTCTAGCCTATACAAAGTGTATATATTGGAGCACATGTAACCTCCATTGCCTGCATCTGAGCATTTGCTGCTCCTGTTGTTTACAGAGCATCATGGCAGAGAGCATAGACATGGCCTCATTGGAGGAGAGTTTCCGGAAATTTGCCATATATGGAGATACTAAAGCTACGGGCCAGGAAATGAATGGCAAGAACTGGGCCAAGCTGTGCAAAGATTGCAAAGTCATTGATGGCAAAGGGGTCACAGGCACCGATGTGGATATTGTCTTCAGCAAGGTGAAGTAAGTATCTGTTCCTGCCCCATAGTTTACAAGAAAGGTAAGTAAAGTGGTGGTGTGACAGGAGACTTACTCTTGAACTGTGGTTTCCAACCAGCATGGCCAGAGATACAGAGCTATAAAGAACTACAATAGCATGAAGAGAGATGATTTCTTCCCACTCCCCATCAAATTTCCTCAAACAATTTACTGATTGATAGATAGATAGATAGATATAGATATAGATATAGATATAGATATAGATATATATATTGTTTTGAGCAGGGAGCAATGGTAGTGAGATCCAATGTATTTGTAATTATTGTCCAGGACCATCTCAGACCTGAGATTTCCAGTCCAGAACTTGTTGACTTGCTTAACTTGTTGACTTGTTGACCTAAAGGTCAGTGGTTTGAATCCGGGGAGCGGGGTAAGCTCCTGATGTAAGTTCCAGCTTCTGCCAACCTAGCAGTTCGGAAACATGTAAATGTGAGTAGATCAATAGGTACCACTCCAGCAGGAAGGTAACAGTGTTCTATGCAGTCATGCCGGCCACATGACCTGGGAGGTGTCTGTGGACAATGCTGGCTCTTAGGCTTAGAAATGGAGATAAACACCAACTGCCAGAATTGGACATGAATAGACTTAATGTCAGGGGAAAACCTTTACCTACCTTAGTTCTAACCAAGTTCTGTCAACAAATATGGAAAACAATGCCCACACATTGGAAACTTTCAATATACATCCCAGTCCCCAAGGAAGGGGACACTAAGGTTTGTATTAACCACGCAAAGTGATGTTAAGATTTCTGCAACAAAGATTTTTACCATATATAGGGCAAGAAATGCCAGGTGTCTAACCTGGGTTCAGGAAAGGAAGAGGCACTAGGGCTCATATCGTAAACATGCTGGATCATGGAGTGCGCCGAAATTTCGAAGATAATCAGCCTATGCCCTATCAGTCTGATCTGTATGCTGAGCATACCGTGCATAAAGCAGGATTAGGCTCAGATTAAAGAGGCTTGAAAATTGTAGGGAGGAGCATCAACAATTGAATATATGTAGGTGACATCTTATTCCTAGCAGAAAATAGCTAAGACTTGGAAAGTGCAAAAGCAGGTTTAGAGCTGAACATTAAAGAAACCAAAATAATGAGCATAGATCATGCATGGGCAAACTTGGGCCTTCCAGGTGTTTTGGACTTCAACTCTCACAATTCCTAACAGCCTCAGGCCCCTTCCTTTCCCCCCTCAGCCGCTTAAGCGGCTGAGGGGGGAAAGGAAAGGGCCTGAGGCTGTTAGGAATTGTGAGAGTTGAAGTCCAAAACACTTGGAGGCCCAAGTATGCCCATGCCTGTTTTAAAATCAGTAATGCACGCGAATAGTAGTGCAGGCATACAATGCGGTTGGTTTAACCAACAGGACTGAGAGAAGACCTGCTGGGAAGTATTCAGAAGAAATTGCTGAATTTCTCCCATCAGATGCAGCTCCCTGACCTTTGAGAATGTCTGCCTGCTATGTTTAGCATAAAGGAAAATACCAGTTATTAAAAACTTGGAAAGTGGATTTCCAGTAAACTTGGGCTGTTCTCTTATTCATTCTAAGCATTTCTGTTTACGTCCTGGAGGAGGAAAATGGGCCCCCAGATCTGCCACAGTAGCTCATGCTATTACAAGGGGCTTGTGTTTCTGCACCAAATAATAGCTTTGCAGACAGACAAACATTCATTTCCTTGCATCAGTGCCAGCTTTAATTTGGCATCACTGCAAATCACATCTGTGCTTCTGGGGCAACGGAGCGTATGTGGCGCAGTGGTGCTGTCCAGCTTTGATTCAGCAAAATTGGCAGAGGCTCTTATACTGTTTATCTGCTTAATGTCAGCTGCTGTTTGAGAGTTTTAGGCCTTTTGGTTTCTGGCAACGAGGTACATTGCTTCTAGCTGTCAAGAGTTTCCTTGTAAAACAAAGTAGTTGGGCTGAAGCAGCCAAATGCCCAATCCATGAATTAGTCCCCCATTCACCTTTAAGGGAATATTTCCTTAAAAAAAAGATACCCCTCTCTCCATCCAAACAGATCTTGGAAAAGTTTATGTTATGTATTTTGGTGGTGGTTGTAGTGGTATTGAAATTAGTGCATCATACAATCCATGGTGCCTTACAGTTTAAGAAATACGGTAATATGAATGTTACCCTGTTTCCCTGAAAATAAGACATCCCCAGAAAATAAGACCTAGTAGAAATTTAGCTGAATTGCTAAATATAAGGCCTCCCCTGAAAGTAAGACCTAGCAAAGTTTTTGTTTGGAAGCATGCCCACTGAACAGAACACCAGAGCATGCAGGATTGGTCAATGTAGGTACCATAGATTGTTGTACATGGAACTAATGGTAGTAACACGAAATTCTTGTTAGGATTCACAGTTTGTCTGGTTATGCTGGTTTGTGATGACAACTACTGTACAGTATATAATAAATGTTCATTTTTTTTGTTCAACAATAAATGTGAATTCTTCATGGAAAAATAAAACATCCCCAGAAAATAAGACCTAGCACATATTTGGGAGCAAAAATTACTATAAGACACTGTCTTATTTTCGGGGAAACAGTGTAGTTATATTTTAGTATCAATTATTTATATGGTAGTGATATTTAAAGTAAGAGTCATCATGGTGATCAGTGGTTTGATGTACAGGCAGTCCCCAAGTTACAGACAAGAGAGGTTCTGTAGGTTTGTTCTTAAATTGAACTTCTATGTAAGCCAGATTAGGTACATTTAACTCCAGCCAAATATAAATATTTTTTTAGTTTTGGATAGATTTGAGCCACAGTGACACAATGGGTTAAATCCTTTAGCTGGCTGGACTACTGACCTGAAAGTTGCCGGTTCGAATCTGCGAGATGGGGTGAGCTCCTGTCTGTCAGCTCTAGCTTGCGGGGACATGAGAGGAGCCTCTCAGCAGGATGGTAACACATCTAGTCATCCTCTGGGCAACGTCTCTGTAGATGGCCAATTCTCTCACACCAGAAGCGACTTGCCTCCATTTGCTTCTGACATGATTTAAAAAAAGCTTTGGAGAGCATAGGGAAGGATTAATACCTCTGTGGTGTTTGTTTTGCTGTCTATGCCCCTATTCAGAGGATTTTACCTCACTTTCTGTCCAAGAAGTGGATTTTGGAAAATTTGGCTTGCTGTGGAATCAAGGATTGGTGATAAAGCCTCAGTGGAGACACCTTTCCTCCGAGATAACTCTTCCATAAGTGAATTTCCTTTCATAGGGGTAGATTTCTCTCATTTCATGTTGGCTCATCTCTGTTCCTAACTATGAGTTGTATGTACGTTAGATGTCTGATTCTCAGGGACTGCCAGTAATTAGTTGATACATGTGTGTGGTTGTTTCAGCTTCAGAATATGGTAACCCTAAACTTGTTCATGACAACTTTCTCCCTATTATGGGCTCAAGGCAGGTCCTATATCCAACCTGCCAACTCCGAACTCTGCATGTCCCTTCCATTCCAGGGGGAAGACGGCCAGAGTCATAAACTACGAGGAGTTCAAGAATGCCTTGGAGGAGTTGGCCCCGAAGAGGTTTAAGGACAAAAACAAGGAGGAAGCCTACGAATCTATCTGCAAACTGGTGGCAGGGAAAGAGCCAGCCAATGTGGGCGTCACGGTGAGAAATGATGTGCTTTGGGTGGGTGGTGAGCGAAGAAGGAAAGAACGCTTTCTGTGGGAATCAAAGATTTGGGGGATGCTGCAGAGTAAGGAGTTAGTGACACACCCCAGCTTGTTTGTTAGACAAGCAATAGCTTAGTTCATTGGCAAAGCTTTGTGGAAAGCCCTGAGTTCAATCTTTACAGCTCATATGAGGGAGACTTTGAAAGAAAGAAGTTTTGTTCATGCAAGAATTATTTGGTGTAGAGGACCAGCAATCATTTCTGCTCAGTGTCTTACAGATCAGCACCATATTTGTGCCGATTGACTGCAGTAACTTTTCTCTTTCCTGGAAATTAACCAGTAATCAACAATCAATGGCTTGGGGACCCGCACTGATCCAGGGGCTACCACTTTGAGTAGCACAGCTGCAGTCATAGTAGTAGATGATACAAGGTTGGGCATACCTTCCACCTCTCCAATTTGGCAGATTCAGTCCTGGTTAATTCACTGCTGTCCCACTTTCTCAATTATTTCTAAAAGGACCTGGTCTCTCATCTCTCTTCCTGTTCTGCACCATCTTACTTCGGTTGCTAAAAACTTAGTTCAAAGTACAAAACAGTTAATTCAGCAGGAGGTAGAGGAGAAGGCACCTTGCTCTTCCCAGTCAGGTCAGTGCTTAGCAGACAGATTTCAGGATATCCCTCCTTAAAATAGTACTACTGGGTGTTTTCCTTCTTTGTGCCTTCCCCCTTCTGTTCATACTCTGCTGCTGCTCAGCCACAAGTGTCCAAGTTATCATATGTGAATTGCTGGAGGATATGGGTTAGGTCAGCAGTTCTCAACCTGTGGGTCATGATCCCTTTGGCGGTCTAATGACTCTTTCACAGGGGTCACCAGGTCTGGGGTTGTTTCTTGACCCATTCCCAAAACATGCACACATATATGCACACACACTTTTCTTCTCCAAAGCCACTTGCTCTGTGTGACTATGCTTTAATTATGTTCAATTGTAACAATGAAAGTACATCCTGCATATCAGATATTTTCATTACGATTCACGATAGTAGCAAAATGATAGTTATAAAGTAGCAACGAAAATAATGTTATGGTTGGGGGTCACCACAACATAAGGAACTGTATTAAAGGGTCGCGGCATTAGGAAGGTTGAGAACCACTGGGTTAGGTAAATGAATAACATGACTATTATAAGCCCTCTTGATATTATTGGACTACAGCTCTCGTTAGCCTTCCACATTGATTTTGCAGACTGTGGGTTGATAAGAGTGAAGTTGCAGGGGTCCGGCTCTGTTTTGAGAGAGCAAAGGTGGAAGTGAGGTGAAAGCTGAGTTCAAAGGTAGTATTGTGGGGCATTGAATTAAAAGTAGGTCTGACTCTACCTCTGTTCTCCTTTCCATTGGCAGAAAGCCAAGTCTGTTGGGGCCGTGGAGAGACTCACCGACACGTCCAAGTACACGGGTTCCCACAAGGAGCGCTTTGACGAGAGCGGGAAGGGTAAAGGCAAGAGCGGGCGGGAGAACATCGTGGACACCAGTGGCTATGTGGGCGCCTACAAGCATGCAGGCACTTACGACGCCAAAGTGAAGAAATAGCAGCAGCCACTCCTGCTGATGCCTGTTTGGGGGAAGAGGCCACCCTAATGGCAGGCATCCTTGCCTGCTAGCCTCAGAGCTATTGCTGGGACAGATGCCTGCTCTCAGGCAAATGATGCCGCGGCGGTCCTCCTTGGCCATGTGCTCACTTCCAATATTACACAAAGCCAGAGGTATATCTGCAACCCTACCCCCAATATACAGCTCACCCAAAGCTTTATTACCTCAGTCTTCCTCCTGCTGTAGCCTGCTGTAGCCTTTTCCACAGCCTCTTCTACTTCTGAAGCTTCACCCCACACCACTGCTCTGTTCACTAATGGTAAAGCACTCACTCGTGACAAAGCAATAGTTGTTAAAGGTGCTAAACTTCTGTCAAGGAGGCAAGATCTCCATAACTCTTGCCCTGGGCTTTTGCAAGCATCTCATTCCCTTCTGCCCAGTCCAGTAACTTCTCTCCCATGGCAGCCATCTCCAGACAACTGCCCTCCAGATGTGCTGAAGTGCAAATCTTACCATCTCAGCTGGTTCTGCTGCTGGCTGGGTATATGAGGAGGGCACACATCTGCAAGGCCATCAGGTTGGAAAGGAGTTCCCATTGTGCATCCCTTCTCTGCTTCTGTGCTGTTATAAAAATGCAAATTATAATCCTTAGGCCAAGGCAATTGCCCCGTAAAGCACCATATCTCAAAACTGCACATGTCCCTCCTCCATCTCTTAAGGAAAAACACATCTCAGTTTCTGAAAATATATTTTATTAGCAATTTACAAAGCATAATAGATTAGCCAGTAGTAGCCTTATTCCACCAAGTGTATTTAATTACTGTCAACAACAGCAACAGGCAATAATCAGTATCCAAAGAGTTATCATAATAGTTTCCAAAACATCATGTGGTCCAACAGTGGGAATGTGGCATATATGTTATGAATGCATGTCATGTAGTTTCAAAGGTATTTTGCTTCTGACAGAGCAAAGCTTGAGTGTCAATTGCTCTGACAATGCCGAAATCCAAACTCAATCTAGATAGCAACAAATGAGTAAATCATGTAGATTCTTCCATATAACTTGCCGTATACAGCAAGGCACATATACTGTAATATCTGTATAGATGATGTTTCTCAGTTTTGAGTAAAGAAACTCCTGACTAGTGGTAAGAAAGCCAGTCATAGAATTATAAAGTTGCAAGGGGCCCAACAGACCATCAGCTCGAACCCCCTGCTCAGGGCAAGATCTCTAGCAAGGACATCCCAAGCAGGCACCTGTTTAGCCTCATTTTGAAGACGTCCAGAAGACCAACCATTTACCCAAACAATTGCCAAACTGATATCATGGTCCAGAGGTCCTGTCTAATATTCAATCCAAATCCTCCCTCCTGTAACTTCAAACCATTAGAGCTAGTTCCATCTCTTGAGGCAAAAGAGAACAAACCTGCATCCTCCCCTTTGTGGCATCCCTTTAGGTGTTTAAAAGAGTATGATCAGGCCCTCAGTCTTCCCTTTACAAAGCTGAGTATGTCCAGCTCCGTCAATTTCTTGTATCTTTTGTTCTCCATACTTTTTATTATCCTCATTGTCGTCCTCTGAACTTGTCTATACATTTTTTAAAGTGAAACCCACAGAACTGAACTCAGTGCAGGCAATTCCCGAGTTACAAACATACAACTTACAAATGACTCCTAGTTAAGAATGGGGGTGCGGCAACAGGAAATGAGAGAAATCTCCACCTCGGAAGGGAAATCCACTCCTGAAAGTTATTTTCATGGGGTAAAGGGGTCTCTACTGAAACTTTATCGCCAATCCTTGTTTCTGCAACAAGCCAAATTTTTCAAAATCCAAACTTGTTCATAACTTGGGAACAGCCTGTACTCCAAATCAGCACAGAATATAGTGGGAGTATTACTTCCTGTGACTTGGAAACTATGCTTCTTTTAATGTGGATTAAAACAGTGTTTGCCTTCTTTGCTGTAGTCTCACTCTGCTGCCTCAAATACAATTTATGATCAAGGATAATCCAAGGTCCTTCTCATGTGTAGTACTACTGAACCATGTATTCCCCCATGTTTTACTTGTGCATTTGGTTTTTGTGACCTGAATGTAAAATTTTGCATTAGTTTCACTGAATTTCATTTTACAAAATCCAGCTCACTTTCCTAGTTAATCAAGCACATGGTCCTCTTAATTACATCGATTGCGTGCCAACTTTTTAATAGTTAAACATTCAAAATTATGAACTTAGAGAAATGAATCTGTCAGCTTGAGATTCTCCTAAATTTGCATTTCCTGAGTATGAAGGAAATTTGCATTTCTTGAGTATGAAGAAATGTGCAAATGCTGGTAAATTCTTATCCAAAATGAGCAGAAATTCTTACTCATCCAACTGAGAACTCAGTGGCATAAAATTGTGCTGTTGGGCTCTGTTGGATTCCCACATTAATGGAGTACAGTTCCATATACTGCACAAGGCAATTAAATCTATCTTGCAATTTAAGTCTTTTTCTCACTTTCTCCAAAGGAAAGTGATTAATTGCTAGAAGTGAACATCAGGGATGAACTTGAGTAGTGTTCAGTTCATGTCCTTGAGGAGGCACATGCCAGTTTCAATGCTGAGAATATTTGCAAAAGCTTTATGAGTCTTGCTTTATGAGTCTGGCTCCAAAGGAAGGAGATATCTCCCGGCTTCCACAAGATACCTATTGCTCACTGTCAGGTTGAGAAAGGAACATGGTATGTGCATCAAAAATGCACCTCTTTGGGGAAGGCTGACCATGTGCTTTGCATGTACAAGTCTTGAGGGTTAGCCTTTGCTCATCTCCAAGGCTGCTTCGATATTTTATCATGTGATTGCTCTGCTTTACTATGTTATGGAATAGGGGATGTCCATATATTTCTGTTGTTTCTACTCATGTTCTACATGCTCATGGATTGTCGGGTGTCCCTTATTTTAGGGCCAGAAATCTTCTCCTTTACAGGACTGGCCATTTCCCCTTATTCTAAAGGATGTCTACTTGAGAGCTTGAAAGCCTTTCCTTTTACAGTATATGGAATCTAGAATTTTTCATAAAAGCCCCTCATAAAGACATAAATATGTGTCACATTGTCTATAAAAATGAACAATACATGAATTTTACAAGGACACACGATTGAGTAAACTGAAATCAATATTTTCATTGGGTATTTAAAGGCACAATCCAAACATAGTAATATCTCCTTTCTGTATGTCAACCCGACATGTCATGAATTTCAACAGGCTCTTTTGTTTTAAAAACCTAGCAACACTGAACTCCCACACACCAGTTAAGGAGGAAAAAGTGGAACAACTGCACTGTGTGTGGTTCTGTTGTGTTTCGTTTTTGGCCGGTAGTGCTAGATGCCTCAAGTTGGATCTTTACAACTGGCCAAGAACTATCCTGTTTTTCCTGAAATAAGACAGGGTCTTTTGGGCTCCAAAAGATGTGTTAGGTCTTAATTTCAGGGGTGGTTTTATTTTTTCAAATTGACTTTTTAAATGAACTGTAACTAGGGCTTGTTTTTTAAGTAGGGCTCATATATCAAGCATCCTCAAAAATCATGCTAGGGCTTATTTTGGGGGTAGGTCTTATTTTTGGGAAAACAGGGTACTACCGCTCAGTGTAGACAGAACTTTCTTAACCCAGTGCTCTCCAGGTGCATTGGGCTATATTTTCCATTATCTGGCTAGCATAGTCTGGGGGTGTTTGGAGTGTTAGCCCCCAAATTCCACAGGGTCTCTGGTTAGAGAAGGCTGGGGAAGGCAGCATATTGAAGCAGATCTGGATGGGTAAAGAGTGACCTGTGCAACCAGGCTGTTTCTGTGAGCCTACGTCCACTCTCTTTTCTCCCATAAATCTGAATAAGGCCTGGGAAAGTTTCCATTCAGTCACTTTCATTTTGGGGAAAAAAGGTCTCTGGAATAGGAATCCTAGCACTTGTGGGACACACAAGCAAAGATCCCTCCACCCCAATTGTAGCCGTGTTCTGTTTCTCTTTGCAAAGTGTTACGGGGATCGTCTCTCCTGGTACCCTGACATTTTTTCTGAACTGGGAGAGATGTGCCATCTGAGTTTTATGGCCAGTTTGGAATTTGTTGCTTGCAATGATGAGAATGGCTTCCCGCCAGGTGCCTATGTGGGCCAGTCTCTCAGCCGTTAATTTTATGGCCTTGCTGCTATTTTCTCCCTCACATTTGTCTCTTGTAAGCACTTATCCCTGCACAGGTTCCCCGCCCCTGCTCCTCCTTCATACACCATTGCTTTTCTCTCTGATTGAGGCCTCTTGCTAGGAATGTCAGGCGGCAATAATAGTCCCTCTGCCCTGCCCAGTTTATGAACGTTGGTTGCCTTTAACCATTGAAAATATTCAAGAGGAGAACAGGACTATTTTTTCTGTAGTTGCTGTACCCGCTCTGTAGAAGGAAATCTCGGAGCCAAAATTCAAGGTAATGTATGTCCATCAAGCCCTGAAAAAATGTGGAAGATACCAAATTCATACATTCCAACTGTCATAATTTGGCAGGAATAGTCCCTAATAACCCTCCATCAGTCCACTTCTTCAGTGATGTTTAAAATGTACCCATTTCTCTCTCCTTCCTGCCATTTTCCTATGTTATCCTCAACTTTCCTGTTACTGCAAACTGAGCTCAGAGGGTAAAAGTAGTTTGCACTCACTGAACTCATCAAAAAGGAGAGAGGAAGTCTCCTCCTTCCCAGGAAGCACAGGCAAAAACATGCGGCTACCACCTCTTCTAGTTTGTGCTCTTCCTCATTTAAAAAGTTTTTGCTATTTTGACCACCTTCTAGTACACGTCAAACTAAGGCCCACAGGCCAAATCCGTCCTGTCCTGTGTGTAGCCCTCCAGATGCTGGACTACAACTTCTGTTTTCCTCATCATGACTGGAGCTGATGGGAGTTGTGATACAGGAACATCTGGAAGGCTACAGTTTGTTCTGTTTAGATCATGTCTGGTGTTAAAATGTCCTTCAATCTTTCTCCAACCTCAGAGCTACAAGTGCCATTTAGCTGCAATTCCCATTATCCCCAGTCTGGATGGCGGATAATCAAAATTGATGAGGGTTGTCGTTCAAACATCTGGGGACTCAAACTGGGTAAAAATTAGAGTGCACTGATCACTATGTAAAAAAAATTATAGTTGGTCCTCTGTCTCCCCAGATTCTCCATCCACAGATTTAACTGCCCTTTGAAGGTAACCATAAGGCTGATGTGGCATTCAATGAAAATGGGTTTAACACCCCTGTTCTAGTGTTATTTGGCCACACATATCCGTCTGCAGAATGGAGGGTATGCAAGCTGAGTGATGCCCTTGAGCAATTAATGGTCATTAGCAGCCCACGTTTCTTTTCCTCTGAGTCTTCTACTTTTGGTGTACAGCAGGAAACTAGGAATGGCAAACAGGTGCTGGGTGAGAAGCTGAGGTCTCTCTCAAATACATACACACATCCTTCCCCCATTCCCTTCCCTTCCCAAGCACACAGACAAGAACTAGTGTTGTGTGGTTACAGCATTAGTCTTGATATGGGGAGCTCCACATTCAAGTTCCTACTAAGCCGTAAAACCCACTGGGGGACCGTGAACTGATATTTTCTCTCAGTGTGTCCTTCCTCACAAGGTTGTCGTGGAAAGAAGGAAACCTATGCTATCTTAAGAAAAAATAGGAACAGGGCAGAGCAGTCAAGGTGAAGGCCTGCCCACATGTGATGCAAAGAAGAGCTTACCTAATCACTTCAGGTGACTAGGAATTGCATGCAGATGAATGAGTTGGCAAAGGAGGGATAGAATCTCGCATCAAACACTTATAATAGAAATCCTGATAAGATGGTCACTTTTGTAGGTTCTTTTACCCTTTACCCAGGACGACATAAAGAATCTTAGAGAAACCTGAGTTGGTCAAATTGTGTATCCAAAACGAATGAAAAATAAGAACTTGAACCTGTTTAAGAAAAAACGTGAAACAGGAGGAGAAACTGATCAGAAGACCACAAGAAGCAGAGCAGACAATGGCGCCATCTGCTGGGGAAAACAAGGTGGTTAAAACAAGGACTGGTATCCGTATTTGTTTTGGTGTATTCATAAGTTAAAAGCCTGATTCCCATCAATAGGTGGACATTGTTTACTTTTAAAACAGAGGTATATTGAATTTGGAGGTACAGTCAATATTGAATATTGAATTTCATTAGGATTTGCAAAGATTTTAAAGATTTTTCACGGAACTCCCATTAACCTTGGGTTCCATGCAACACAGACTGGGAACCACTGCTGTACAGAAACAAGAGAACAAGTATGTTTCATCTTCTGCATGATAGCCTGCAAGACACCTCTCTTCATCCTCCTCTGACACCTTGTCCTAAATACGCGTCACAGAATGCTGCAGCTGGAAAAGACCAGGACATCCTGAGCAACCCCCAACAGCACCACAGGCACAACTCTGCCTCCTCCATCCTTTTATTGTATTGGAGAAAAGTGTCTAAGCACTTTTGAAGAGAACTCACATAAGCATCTTGTGCCTCAAAAAAATCAAACAGCGTATAACACTTGTTTTATGTATTTATTTACAGCATTTATATTCCGCCCTTCTCCCCCTGAAGGGGCTCAGGGCTTATCACAGAACACATTTACAGCAAACATTCAATGCCGTTATACAGACAAGACAGACAACTGATAGAGGTATTTATAGGTATTTCCCTTCTTTGGTGTCCTGGAGGTTGTGCTTGATTCCGGGGGGAGGGGGGGTTGATGTCGCTCCATCCTTCATGTCGAAGAGCCCATAATCACGGACTTTCTCCTTTCTTTGATCACCGGCAATTTCTGATATTTCCTTTTTAAGGTGCCATAAAATACCTTGCTGCTTAAGCGGTACCTAATTTATCTACTTACTGCTGTTTTCAAACTACTTAAGTGGGCAGTGAACTGGGCTGAAGGTCAGGCGCTCACCTTGACCTGGGCTTTGAACTGCCAACCTTTTTATTGGTAAGATTTATTGCAGCTGTTGATTAACCAGCTGTGTTAAAGCCCGGCTGTAATCACATAATACTCACACACCCCTTTTTGGGGGGATCCCAAAATGGTATTTTTGTTTCCCTCACTAATAGTCGCACTCCCGATTTACCAATCCATCCACTCACCCACCTGTCCACCCAAAAACCTACATGCCTGCTTCACTCACCCAGCTGCCCACCAATCCAGCCAGACACTCACTCATGCAGGCACTCACTCAGTCACCTGACCATTTCAAGCAGTGTTTCTGGAAGGGGGTGGTCTGAGAATTGATGGGTAAGCGAATGAGTGAGTGCATGAGAGTGCATGAGCGAGTGAGTCATGAGTGGGTGGGGGACTGGGCGGTGAAAACCACCTTCTCAGCCACTCACTCACCTACACACTCTCTCACTTGGTTGCCCATCCAGTCCCAAGCCACCCCCTTCCAAGAACAGTGGCAGTTCTCTTTAAATGAGAATTTGATGTTAGACTGGCATAAAGTGAAATACAAGTTTTAGAAAACCACCGTTACTTGGTGTGCATTTAGAGTCCCAAAACAGGCAAGTTTCTTCAAGCTGACGAGGAGTTGTTTGTGTATGTGATGGAAATGAGCAGCAATGGCTACAGTGTATCCTATGAGATGTTGCAGAGGAAAGCACAGGAGGAAGCCCGCAAACATGTCATTCCTCCAATTCAATTTAAGGCAAGTTGTAGTTGGGTGATAAGGTTCATGTGCCAACAAAAGCTATCTGTGCAAAAGAGAACCACCCTGTGCCAAAAGCTACCTGATTACACCAAGGTGGAAAGCTTTCACCGCTTTGTCTTGCATATGTGCAAGGAAATGTCCTTTCACAAACTAGTAAATGCTGACTATTGTGCAAATAAATACAGTATTGCACATAAAGAAGAAATATTCAAGACCTCTCCATTGAGGGCAAATATCATGAATGTTATAAATGGAAAATTTTAGGAATAGGCTCGTCTACCTCCAGCTTAAAATGGTATGTTCTAGGAGTCAAATCAATCTGCTTTTTATATGATATGAGGGTAATTATTATGGATGTTACTATAATTAAATTAACATACTCTATTAAGGGCAAAGGCATCACTTGCTCGTTCAAGTGCCATCCATTAAAAAGCATTGTAAAAGCTGGCATTATTTGCTGTTGCCTACCTACATACTTATGTCTGTCAATCTGGAAGAATGGAAAATCAGATAAAATATTATGTAGTTGTAAATTGCTTTAAGTGGACCCATTCTACCAAGGAAGATTTTTAGTCATTGGTTCCTCACTAGCAATAGGTACCTACAATCTGAAGCAAATTCAGCTAAGAGTCAATAATGTCATGCTGATTTCATGTGTGGCTAGACAGAAATGACTACAGTGATTTCCACATATTCTCCTCCCACCAAAACCTGAGTAAAGGGAATGACAATGCACTACATCCTTATGAAATTCTGTCTGAGGCATGACATTTTGCTGCCTGAAGCAAAGCTGTAAATGTATTTGTGTATTTATTTAATTCATGTTCAGCTTCAGACACTGATCTAGATATTCCTAAAGAGAATAATAATCTAGCAATCTCTACATCCTCAAGAGTGATTCTATGGCTAGATTCTGGCAGAGACAGTCCATGGATTTGTGTTGGAGAACTTAAGAGATGTGTTCTCTCGGGCAATTTAAAAAAAATTACTGGCTTTTCTACTTTTATGAGAGTTCTGCACCCCTGACAGCAGCAAATGCTGTCACTTCCAAAAATTCAATTTGAGAAGTGTTCCTAGGAAGATGTCTTCCAGTAGTTGACGAGATCAGAGGAAAAAGGATGGGAACAAAAATGTCAGCAACATTTAGGTTATAGCTCTTACTGCCTATAACTTTAACCTGTAAGAAAATTTTAGGAGAAGCATTAACATGCTTCAGAATAGAGAAAAATCTACACAAAAGGTGGGAAAACCCGCAAATGATGTCATGGAGGTGGTGGAAACACTTGGAGAGTAGGATTGGTATCACAGGAGAGCTGGATTTATTTGCAGAGAGGGAACAAGCTGAAGACTGCATCTTTCATTCACATTCTGCCTAAACTAGAATGAAATTTAAGCAGCTTTAATGATAACTGCTTTGTATTTTGTCCATCCTTAAAGCAGAGCTCCTGTTTATTCTGCTATCTGCTCCAAATTTGTATACAAGAAAATGAGAGGGTGGAAAGACCCAGTGCTGAGCTCATCTTCCAAACTGGTTCCAATTCTGAAATTCAATCATGGCTGATGAGTGATCACATCCAGTGTCGCTCATGAATCTGCTGCCCAAAATTCCAAGGCATCAGCCAGGAGATTTCCCCAATTCTGACACAGTCACAACATATTATCTGGATCAATGTGCTATAAATAAATACATACATAATCAAGCTAGATCCAAAGACCTGGGTTAAAAATAACTGAAGCCTGAAACTAGAAGATGACACACTTACTACCAAAATAAGCAGCCAAGGAGTTTTGCATTTGCTTGCAGTAGTTTCCTGTAGGTGAGCCCCAAGCAGCAAATATAGAACAAACCAGCCTTTGCAAGAAAATGTTGCAATGTATACTTAGCTCCGATGAGGAGCCACATTCACGTCATATTACAACTCCCAGAATCCCCTGACCAACATAGGGATTGTTCCTGCTGGCTAGGGAATTCTGGGTGTTGTAATCCAAAATTCTAACTTTTCTTGACTCTCTGTAGCATGCTCCTATTTAGTGATCCAGGCAGGCAGGTAGGAAGATTCACCCTCTTCTCTGATACTTTCTCTTATAATCTCTCCTGCTTTATTCTAATCTCTTTTATTATTTTTTCCTAACCAATATTCAATATTCATGGCTACTGAGACTTGCTCAGTTTTCACTGGACTTTGAAAGCATTGTAACTTAAAAGTAGAGACTATTTTCAAAAAAAGTCAGGCATACACTACTTTGAAGTTACTAGAGAAAAGATAGGCTGTATATACAGACAGAGATCTTTTGTTTGAGATCTGTCTTGCCTTGGGCTTAAACAGCAGATAACTGGCCATCCATGATGCTCTCTTGTGGAGAGGCACATGGAGAGGAGGGGGAATGTGTTGATCCAAACCAAATAGTCCCTGTCCACTGAAGTGACCAGCTTGGCCAGGTGCCACGTCTGTTGCTTCAAGGGAGCCCTTCGCCTCCTTGACGAGTGGCTTTGACTAATTCCAACTGACAAGGCTGTTCCTTTGCTGAGAGAGAGGACGAGGGCTGTCGCTGAGAGCAGCCTGTGACCTTTCTTTGTCACATTAACACTCTTCGGTGTAATCAGTCAGGCAAAGGGGAGTAAAACAATTCCACCAAGTGATTGATAATCTTCCCGTAGGAGTGAAGCGATAGGGCCGCTAAGGAGCAAGCAATAAACAACAACACATAGCAACATACTCTCCTCTGAATGGTGGGCATTTCAGCCTACAGAGAGGGGGATCTGGGAATTGTGAGCTGAGTTTAAAAGTGTTAGGGAATTCTCCCAAAATAGCAGAGCATCCAAAAATACAAACAGGATAACTTAATTGAGCAGTAAGCTCACAGCAAGCAGAAAGGTAAAGTGTCCTGTGGCTGCAAAATAATTTTGAGCTTAGCAGGCAAAGATGCAGAGTTCAATCTTTGAAGTTACCAAAAAGTTTATTTACAAATAAGAACTACATTCCTTGATAGGAAAGAATTGGGACTAAGCTTCTCTCTAAATCCATAACTTCTAAGTTCCAAAACAAGAAGGAAAACCTCCAAACACTAAATGTCGTCAAACTCACAGAGTAGAGAGAGGTCAGAATGCAAAGCTGGAAAAAGTAGAAGTCTTAAACAAAGGCATGCAACCTGAAGAGTATCCAATATCCATTCTACTTCACCAATCAGAATGAGAGCAGAAAGAGAGAGAGAGAGAGAACATACAGATACACTCCAACTGACATTCAGGAGGAAAGTATTTCCTCAGCTAAAGCTAACTAACTGTTGTTCCTCATTGAGGACGGAAGACTTGAGCAGTGTGAAGTTGACTTCCAACAAAAAGGATGTCGCTCCATTGTGTTTCCAGTCATTAGCTGTGCAGGATAGTGTTTAGATCTATTGTTCATTCTGGAATCCTTCACCTTCAGCCTTGATTTCAATGGTACAGTGAAGAAACTTTCGATTTGAAGGCAAATAAGGGACTATCCATGGTGCTGAATCCTTTTTTTATCCGCAAGGAGGTTTAGCATATTTAAAGTTTGGATTGGAACCCAGATTTACCTAACCGAGCATGACACATAATTTTCTTGGTGGGAAGTGTATTGGTTGCTCCATACACACAAAGGGAGGAAGTGGGGACTAGGAGAATGGCTGATGATATTACAAAGTCATACAAACAGCTTTTCAAGCAAAGGAGAAGGAGTGACACCTTGCACACAGCCACTACCGCAAAGGCATTGGAGGACAAGACACTCAAGGGACACTCCTACAGAATTGCAACTTCATTATTCTACTTCATCTACTATGGTTCCATCCTATGTGATTTTGGGACTTGCAGTTTTGGGAGAATTCTCAACAGCAGAGATTGCACTACAGACCCAGGACTCCATACCATGCAACTATGGTAGTTAGCATTAAACAAATAGCACACTGGGTTGCTGTTGAGTTTTCCGAGCTGTATGGCCATATTCCAGAAGCATTCCCTCCTGACGTTTCGCCCACATCTATGGCGGGAATCCTCAGAGGTTGTGAGGTCTTTTGGAAACTACGCAAGCATGTGGACAATTTCAACAAAAAGGAGGAAACTACAAAAATGAACAAGATTTGGCTAACAGTATTTTAAAAACTCTAAAATCAGGATAGTAAATAAAGAACAACACAAAGAAGAAAGGGGAATTTCAGACAGGAAACAATCAGGGCCAGCTAACACATACCAACAAAGGATTCCCCCAGGCAGGAAGCAGCCAGGCTTCGAAGCTGCAAGGCTATTCAATGCAAATCAAGCTGGCCATTTGCAACATTCACACTTGCCTCAGGCAGACAAGAGTTCTTTCTCCCACCCTGGACATTCCATAGATATATAAACCTCACTTGCCTAGTTTCCAACATACCTCACAACCTCTGAGGATGCCTGCCATAGATGTGGGTGAAACGTCTGTAAATAATGCTTCTGGAACATGGCTATACAGCCTAGAAACCTCACAGCAACCCAGTGATTCCCGCCACAAAAGCCTTCAACATTGAATAGCACACTCATTCTGTAGTGTGAATGTGCCCCCCTCCGTGGATAAAAGGAAGGGGGTTCTCTAAAAACGGTTTAATATTTTTTTCCATTTGAAACAATTTTTTTCTTTCATGTCTGTGCAAGTGTTGAGAAGAAAAGAAGTCAGGAACTCTGATAGTATACACCTGAGACAAAGCTCTAATTGGGACATAATGCTAGCATACTCATATAAGAGGGACAAACAACTAATATGGGATACAAACCACTCATGGATACCAAAATCCATGGATGCTCAAGTACCTTTTTATACATAAATGGTATCTCACATATAAAATGGCAAAAATCAAGTTTTGCTTTATGGATTTTATTTTTTTAACCAATATTTCAAAGGAATGTTTTCAAGCCATGTATGGCAGAATCTGTGGGTGCAGGATCCGTGGCAACAAAGAGCCGGCTTTTCACATTAATTCCTCCTTGCATCCAGATTCCTTCCCTATCAATCAGCCAGCATTTCTTGGTCACTGATTGCACTCAGCCTTCATCAGGATATTTTTAGGATTTCTCTTCCTGAGGTTTTTTAAAAGTCCAAATGAAGGTCCATATAGTGTTTTCTTGCTACTTCGCGGTTGACTTTTCTCTCCCTCACTGTTTTGCAGGGTTTTTTTGTGGTCCAAGGCACTCTCAGAATGCCTTGGACCTTAATGCTATGCAATCAAAAGTGGTATCTATCTATCAAACTAACCAATTAAACAACAGAAAGCAACTCACGGAGGACTAGGCTGCGGCGGCGCCTGCCTTTTGCACATGTGCTCTCGCCCCGTCCCCTCTTCCGGGAAGGCTTCGCTGGCTCCCTGGGAATCCTGGGAGTTGCAGGTTTACAGCCTTCTCTGCCAAATTTCTGTCTGCCTCACCAAACTGAAACTACAGTGCAAAACGGGCTTTCGAAGGAGAGAAAGGCCACCTAACTACTAAATATAAAGTATAAACATTAAAATAATTATAGTGTCCCTACTTCGCGGATTTTCACTTATTGCGGGTGGTCCTGGAACGTAACCCCCGCGAAAAATGAGGCAACACTGTATATCTTTCCACCATGTCTCCTGTATCAATTTAATGATATAATAATATATAATAATATTATACTATACTAATATTATAATATATTGTATATACATATAATATTAATAATAATATTTATGATGTAATACAATATAATAATAATTATAATTCACTATTATACTTGTATATTTATATTACATGCAATATTACTAATAATATTGCAATACAGTTGTATAATATAATATACTGTATGTATATATACTTGTAAACTGCCCTGAGTCCCCTTCGGGGTGAGAAGGGTGGGATATAAATGTCACAAATAAATAAATAAATATTCTGAAAACCTTGGAGTTCTGCCATCCTTGCTGATCCTGCCTTCTTATGAGTGAGTAGCATCTTGGCTACATAAGGAGTGGAAGTGGAGAACAGAGTTTGCTAAAAATAAAATAGATCCATTGTTTTTTGCTTCTCAGCTTGATTTCTATAAAGAATATTGTTTGGTTTTATTTTAAAGGGTCTATCATACAATCTCAGTGTGTCTTGGAACAGTTTCTCCCCATAGAGATGTTCGATGTGGTGTCAAAGGCTTTCATGGCCAGAATTACTGATTGCTGTGAGTTTTCCGGGCTGTAGGCCATGTTCCAGACACATTCTCTCCTGATGTTTCTCCCACATCTATGGCACACATCCTGCCACAGATGTGGGTGAAACATCAGGAGAGAATGTCTGGAACATGGCCATAAAACCTGGAAAAGTCACAGCAACCCAGTGATTCCGGCCATGAAAGTCTCGACAACACAGGAAGACACTACTGGGCCTTTCCAGACAGGCCCTATATCCCAAGATCTGATCCCAGGTTTAAAATGGAATATGAGTCCACACGGCCAGATAATTTGGGATAAACAGAAAATCTGGGATCAGATCCTGAGATATTGGGCCTGTCTGGACGGGCCCTCAATTGTTGAAAGCTTGCCTGCGGGTCTCCAGGTCAGTTTGAAGGTAAACGGGCCGACAGAATGTTGGATAAGCGAATATGTTGGATAATAAAGAGATTAAGGAAAAGCCTATTAAACATTAAATTAGGTTATGATTTTACAAATTAAGCACCAAAACATCATGTTATACAACAAATTTGACAGGAAAAGTAGTTCAATACTCAGTAATGCTATGTAGTAATTATTGTATTTACGAATTTAGCACCAAAATATCATGATATATTGAAAACATTGACTACAAAAATGTGTTGGATATTACAGAACGTTGGATAAGTGAGACTCTACTGTAGTCACAAACCTTTCCCACCTTAAGAGCCTTCCCTTCTTCTTCTCTCCTCAAGAGGGGTCTTCCTTCCACGGAGCTTCTCGTGTGAGAGAATTGCCCGTCCGCAAGGACGTTGCCCAAGGGACGCCCGGATGTTTGATGTTTTACCATCCTTGTGTGAGGATTCCCTCATGTCCTCACGAGGGGAGCTGGAGCTGTCAGAGGGAGCTCTCCCGGGACTCGAACCGCCGACCTTTCGGTCAACAGTCCTGCCGGCACAAGGGTTTGATCCACTGCGCCACCGGGGGCTCCCTAAGCGGCGGTGACGCATTGGGTCCCTAGAGGAGGCGGAGGGGAGCGCTCCATTCTAACTCGGCACCTGATTGGAGGACGGCTCGGCCTGACGTCACGCAACAGAGAGGCCGAAAGAGTATAAATAACGGCGCGAAGGCTCGTCATGAAGAGAGCGGGGTCTTCGGCGGTTAGGAGAGAAGCTTTCCCTCAGAATGACCCTGAACCGCAGCGCCCGCCTGAGCGTCCTGGACTGGCGGCGCGGGAGCACGCCCTTCGCGGCCCAGCAGCTTCAGCACCAGGCGGCTCTGCACCGGCGCAGCATGCCGGTCGACGAGAGGGAGCTCCGCGCGGCCCCCGAAGAAGAGGAAGCAGCAGCGGAGGAAGGGCGGCGCCAGGCCTCGGGCTCCTCGGGCTCGCTGGCCTCCTCCTCGGCCTCCTCCTCAGGCAGCGACGCGGAAGGGCGCCTCCACAAGGTGCTGCTGCTCGGCGCGCGCGGCGTCGGGAAGAGCAGCCTCGCGCGCGTCTTCGGCGGCCTGGAGGAGGGGCCTGAGGCGGAAGAAGCCGGTGAGTGGCAGGGAAGAGGGCGGGGCCAGAGGAGGGGCGGGGCCTCTGAGGATGCCTGCCATAGATGTGGGCGAAACGTCAGGAGAGAATACTTCTGGAACATGGCCACACAGCCCGAAAGACATACAACAACCCAGAATGGGTGAAGTTCGACGCCACTTTGCCAGGGCTCAACGCTAGGCCATCATGGAGTTATTCTTGTTGTTTATTCGTCAGCACTCTCTCCCGACATTTCGCCCACATCTATGGCAGACGTCCTAAGAGACTGTGAGGTCTGTTGGAAATTAGGAAAGTGGGGTTATATATTAGTGGAAGGTCCAGAGTGGGAGAAAACTCTTGTCCACTTGAGGTACAGTAGCGTCTCGCTTATCCAACGTTCTGGATTATCCAACACATTTTTGTAGTCAATGTTTACGATACATTGTGATATTTTGGTGCTAAATTCATAAATACAGTAATTACTAAATAACATAGTAGAGTCTCACTTAGCCAACACCCGCTTATCCAACGTTCTGGATTATCCAACACATTTTTGTAGTCAATGATTACGATACATTGTGATATTTTGGTGCTAAATTTGTAAATACAGTAATTACTACGTAGCATTACTGCATATTGAACTACTGTATTAGTGGAAGGTCCAGGGTGGGAGAAAACTCTTGTCCGCTTGAGGTACAGTAGCGTCTCACTTATCCAACGTTCTGGATTATCCAATGCATTTTAGTAGTCAATGTTTTCAATACTTCATGATATTTTGGTGCTAAATTCGTAAATACAGTAATAACTACATAGCATTACTGTGTATTGAACCACTTTTTCTGCCAAATTTGTTGTCTAACATGATGTTTTGGTGCTTAATTTGTAAAATCATAACCTATTTTGATGTTTAATAGGCTTTTCCTTAATCTCTCCTTATTATCCAACATATTGTTTAAAAGCAATGCAATGCAAATAGTCCAAAACTATTTAGCTGTTTGTGATTCCTTTATTTTATCACTTTTAAACTTATTTATTATGCAATGCTTTTCACATGAAATAAATAAATCCAACATATTTGCTTATCCAACGTTCTGCCGGCCCGTTTATGTTGGATAAGTGAGACTCTACTGTATGTGGAAGGTCCAAGGTGGGAGAAAGAACTCTTGCCTGCTTGAGGCAAGTTTGAATGTTGCAACTGGCTACCTTGATTAGCATTGAATGGCCTTGCAGCTTCAAAGCCTGGCTGCTTCCTGCTTGGGTGAACCGCAACTACACAGACAATAAGGGTGTATTCTTTGGAGTTGTTGAAATGCAATTTTATTTGTTTATTTTCAGTATCACAAACAGTGGTGTGATATTTTTGTTTTGTCCAGGCTGTATTTTTCCCCGGGCATTTTTTTCCCTCCTGTTAAGTAAAGAAAATGATTTTTTTTAAAGTGTCGCTTGAGTTTTATTCCTCTACGTCTTTTTCTATTAATGGCTTTACTGTGGAACTGTTTTCACAACAGTAAATCTGGAAGGGGAAAATAACTGGAATCAATACAAGGAGAACAGCTGCTGCTTTGCTCAGAGCAAGATTAAGGCTTCCATTTCTGTCTCCCATTATTTCAGGTTAATAACTGCGTTCAGCTGATACATTTTAGATTTCAGTTGGCATCTCACAAGAGCTTGTCCAGCCCTCCATCTTTAGAGACTTCTGCTTTGATGCACGTTTCAGGAATTTAATGAGCTATCTTTTCTAAGGAGGAGACCCTTCTACTTTACAGTAAATGGCACAGGGAAAGCCCCTCTTCCTTGCTCTCATGACTCTTTCTCTTTCTTTATAGGCAATACATATGACAGATCCATTGTTGTTGATGGTGAAGAAGCTTCTCTGGTGGTGTTTGACATATGGGAGCAGGTACGGTTTATATTCGTTACATGTTCTATTTTTCTATCATAACCTATCCTATATAGTCCATAGAGTGTCCATTCATATAGAGTTGGAAGAGACTACATGGGTCATTGTGGAGAAGTGGGGCAGAGGGGAATTCTTTTAAATCTTTCCTTTTTATTCTTATTCGCTTTAAATGGTAGTGTTACTTAGTTTTGAATATAGGTGACAGAGACTTGGATATTGAAAGAACAATAACAAGTTTATTTCAGGCACAGAGCTTAGTGGTTACAGTAACTTCTTTAAAGGCACTTAGATAATGGTTGCAAAGTTATCAACTGATCACTTTGGATCCAACTGGGATTGCTTCCCCTTCCTACTCAGACTCTACAAATAAATCTAAACAAGTCACCTAACTTGCTTAATTTAACACAACTAGAGATCTGAGTTTCTCTAACCTGGAACCAGTGTCTTCCCTGTGACTAAAATCACAGACTAACTGTTTTTTAAAACATTCCCTCCTTTTCTTCCAAGCGGCGGTTGGCTCCGCCCTTGTTACTATGGTAACCTGCCTCAGAATGCTGAGCTGGTTACCATCCCTCACGCACTGGTAACTAATACTTACCCTTTTAAACATAGTTAAACATGACTTTTAAAACGAAACCAAACATGACATCTATAAATCAAAATAAAAACACACTTCTTTACAGTCATCTAGTCCAACCCTCTGACATGAAGGGTGCACAATCAAAGCACCTCCAACAAATGGCCATCCAGCCTCTGTTTAAAAGCCTTCGCCACTTATTTATTTATTACAATAGTTATATCCTGCCCTTCTCACCAATAGGGGACTCAGGGCGGCTTACAATAAAACACAATATAAAAATATTACAAACAGTTCAATCAGTTAAAATTAAACCCAGTTGGGCCCCTGGTGGTGGCGCAGTGTGTTAAAGCGCTGAGCTGCTGAACTTGCAGACCGAAAGGTCCCAGGTTCAAATCCCGGGAGCGGAATGAGCACCCACTGTTAGCCCCAGCTCCTGCCAATCTAGCAGTTCGAAAACATGCAAATGAGAGTAGATAAATAGGTACCGCTCCGGCAGGAAGGTAACGGCGTTCCATGCAGTCATGCTGGCCACATGACCTTGGAAGTGTCTATGGACAACGCCGGCTCTTTGGCTTAGAAATGGAGATGAGCACCAACCCCCAGAGTTGGTCACGACTGGACTTAACGTCAGGGGAAAACCTTTACCTTAAAATTAAATACATTAAACATTGATAAAAAATATACATATAAATACACAATTGGCACATTTCGAGTCTGATAACTTGCTCATATATAGGCTGTAACTATTGTAGTTGCCTTAAAGAGTTTGGTAAATTTCCTTTTGTGGTCATGTTGGCCATACTAGCGGAGATATTTTCACAGTTACTGTCCCAGAAATGAGATATTTCTATGGCCTTGCCTTTTCATGGCTTCTTTTATGATACCCCTTTTCTTTGCTTGTCCTTATATGACAGTAAAGTAAACTCCAGAGTATCCAAAACTAAAAACAAGCAGAATGTATGTATACATCAATGTATTCAATGTATTTATGTAATAGATAAAGTAATATAATAAAAACATATATGTGATATGGCAGATGTCTGGATACCAGATTCTATCAAAAGAACCAGCTTTAAAATGAAAAGTATGTTTATAGCAGTCATTTCTGAGAGCAAACTTTTAACTCACTAATACATAATACATAGCTTCTGTATTTCAAGGTTTGCGCTCTGAATTGGTCACTATAAATATTCTTTATAAGTAAAGTCTCGCTTATCCAATGTTATGTATTATCCAACACAGTCTGCCTTTTAGTAGTCAATGTTTTTGTAGGCAATGTTTTCAATACATTGCAATGTTTTGGTGCTAAATTTGTAAATACATTAATTACTCCATAACATTACCATGTATTGAACTGCTTTTTCTGTCGATTTGTTGTGAAACATGTTTTGGTGCTTAATTTGCCAAATCATAACTTACTTTGACATTTAATAGGCTTTTCTGTAATCCCTCCTTATTATCTAACATTTTCACTTATCCAACATTCTGACGGCCCGTTTATGTTGGATAAGCGAGACTCTACTGTACTTTGGGAAATAGCTAAGTTTAATGTGTTGTTGAAGGAATCACTGGGTTGCTGTGAGTTTTCTGGGCTGTCTGGCCATGTTCCAAAAGCACTCTTTCCTGACGTTCTGCCCATATTTATGGCAGGCATCCTCAGAGGTTTTGAGGTCTGTTGGAAACAAGGCAAGTGGAGATTATATATCTGTGGAAGGTCCAGGCTGGGAGAAAGAACTCTTGTCTCCTTGAATGGTGTAATTAGCCACCTTGATTGGCATTGAATGGCCTTGCAGCTTCAAAGCCTGGCTTTTTCCTGCCTGGGGGCATCATTTGTTCGGAGTTGTTCGCTGGCCCTAATCGTTTCATAACAGAGTGCTTCTGAACATGATCATACAGCCCAGAAAACTCACAGCAACCCATATCTGTGTTTCTTTGCCTTGGTCAAAACGAGAAGACTTGTATAGACTATAGCACATACTATTCCGGACACTAAAACATACCACAAAATTCAGAAGGAATTCAAAGAGCGACAGAAGAAATCAAAAGTAACACTAACAGCACTAACAGCAAAGGAAAACCATAGTGCAAAGATTGAAAAAATGCACTTCTTTTAGACACGGAATATCTAAAAGTAAAAGGATCTTTAATGCAATGTTCTTTATTCCTCTTTTTTGCTCTAGGATGATAGCCAATGGCTCCAGAATCACTGCATGAAAATGGGGGATGCTTACATTATTGTGTACTCAGTGACGGACAAAGTTAGCTTTGAGAAAGCTTCTGAGCTACGCATTCAGCTGCGAAGAGCAAGGCAAACGGAAGATATCCCTATCATCCTTGTAGGAAATAAAAGCGATCTTGTCCGATCACGGGAAGTCTCTGTAGATGGTAAGAGAAGCTACGGCAATGTAAACTGAGATGTGGGGCAGATTTGTATTCGGGTTGGTGGAGTTCTGCAAGCCCAGGCCCATGGCTCTCCCTGCCTAGAGAGCAATGCATCTGAACAGGACCACTCACCCCGAAGGGGACTCAGGGCGGATCACATTACACATATAGGCAAACATTCAATGCTTTTAACATAGAACAAAGACAAGACAAACATAGGCTCCGAGCGGGCCTCGAACTCATGACCTCCTGGTCAGAGTTATTCATTGCAGCTGCTCTCCAGCCTGCGCCACAGCCCGAGCTGTGTTAAAAATAACTATTGAAAAATAAATTTATGAGTGATATTCAAACAGTGGGTTGCTGTGAGTTTTCCAGGCTGTATGGCCATGTTCCAGAAGCATTCTCTCCTGACGTTTTGCCCACATCTTATGCAGGTATCCTCAGAGGTTGTGTGGTCTGAACATTCACACTGGCCTCAAGCAAACAAGAGTATGTGCTCCCACCCTGGTTCTTCCACAGATATATAAACCTCACTTGCCTAGTTTCCAACAGCTGTACAGCCTCTGAGGATGCCTGCCACAGATGTGGGTGAAACGTCAGGAAAGAATGCTTCTGGAACATGGCCATACAGCCTGGAAAACTCACAGCAACCCAGTGATTTGACAACACATTGATTTTCAAACATTTTAATTGGAATTGTAAGGAGGAAAAAAGTTTCTAGCTGTCCATTAGGTACTACCGTAATTTCTATTTTCTTTTGGGATCCTAATTTTGGCTACATATAGAACCTCCATTTTCGAATTAACTTACCAGAGTCGCCAGCAAAGGCAAAGGGGAGGGACTGGAGGGAAAGTGATGCCTCTGGTCCTTCCTATGAGCTTTCATGAGGCATTTGCTTAACTGCTGAAGAAAGCGGGACATTGAACTTCATGGGCTGAAAGTTCAGACAAAATGATGGCTTTTGGCTCTTAACTTAGGTTCCTATCTTCCTCCTTTTCTCTTTCAGAGGGACGCGCCTGTGCTGTCGTCTTTGATTGCAAATTCATTGAAACTTCAGCTGCTCTGCATCACAATGTCAAGGACCTGTTTGAAGGGATTGTCCGGCAAATCCGGCTACGCAAAGACAGCAAAGAAGACAATGCTCGACGGATGTCCAACACGAAAAGAAGGGAAAGCATCAGCAAAAAGGCCAAGCGGTTCCTGGGGAGAATTGTTGCAAAGAACAATAAGAAAATGGCATTTAAGGCCAAGTCCAAGTCCTGCCACGACTTGTCAGTGCTTTAAAAATAGCTTTTGCTTTTTAGACCAGATGCTGTGTATGTGGGTTGTGAATGTGCCTGACTGTTAGGAATGAAGGGGGAAAACAGACCGTGAGCACAAAGCTACACAGCGGGAGAAAACAAAATCTCCTTCATGCCTTATGGTTCCTCAAACCAAGCCTTGGAAATAAGCTGACTGTGTCTTCATTGGTTACCAGTTTATAAGCTTCATATGTGTGTGCAAGCAACTGAACTAATTTCAAATTCAGCAGCTTTGTATGCCTACATTCTCAATGTGTATATTTGCAGACTGTCCTGTTTGGACATCAGGAGAAATGCCAGAATGAATGATGTGACATAAAATATGGGGGGAAAGTATCACCGGAAACATGTCTCCTTTGCAGAGCAAAACTTGAATACTTGTACGCAGGCTCGTACACCTTTCTCTTTGATACATATATCTATATATCTATATTATAAAAATAATCTTTTAAAAACTAAATGTGGGCTGGAGGGATGCCATTCAAAGTGCAATTGGCTCACTGGGGAAAAAAATCAAATACAGTAGAGTCTCATTTATCCAACATAAACGGGCCAGCAGAACGTTGGATAAGCGAATATGTTGGATAATAAGGAAGGATTAAGGAAAAGCCTATTAAAAATCAAATTAGGTTATGATTTTACAAATTAAGCACTAAAATATAATGTTCAACAACAAATTTGGCAGAAAAAGTAGTTCAATACGCAGTAATGCTATGTAATAATTACTGTATTTACGAATTTAGCACCAAAATATGATGTATTGAAAACATTGACTACAAAAATGTGTTGGATAATCCAGAACGTTGGATAAGCAAGTCTTGGATAAGTGAGATTCTACTGTATAACTTTTGACATTAATTTGCACTTTCGTTAACTGTTTAACTTGTTACTTGTTTACATGCAGATTTTTATAATAAAGTATTTCTGATGATTTCAAAAAGGGCTGCTGGTTTTCTTCAAGCCATCTTTCCTGTTTTTTTTTTCATGTCAGGAGTGACTTGAGAAACTGGAAGTCGCTTCTGGTGTGAGAGAATTGGCCGTCTGCAAGGACGTTGCCCAGGGGATGCTCGGATGTTTTTACCATCCTTGTGGGAGGCTTCTCTCATGTCCCCACATGGAGCTGGAGCTGACAGAGGGAGCTCACCCGCAGTTTCCCTGGATTTGAACCTTTAATATCTTGATACTGCCTCTTAACATTTGCCACTGGTGGTGACTGCCTCCTTCCGTCTAATTGTAGAGCCAACCTTGCATGTGCTTCCTATGAGATTGCTGCCTTTGGTTGTTCCATAAGGCTTTGTCTCATTAACCCAGTTGAAATAAAGCTCAACTGCTAGTCTTTTGAATATTTAAAATTGAAGACTGGACACATGGAAACATCCTATGGAATCCTTGGATTTGGCAGTTTAGAGAGGAGTACGAGGGTTGAATGAAAAGTAATGCCTCCACCTTCGTAACTCCTCAACAGATGGCTGTACTGGTGTGATATCTTGTTCAATATCCTCTACAGTTCAATTTGGCGGGAAGCCTTAGCATTGAATGGTTGTGTTGTTAAAGTGCGAAGTATGGAACCCTGCGCAGACGGTCAGCCAATGCAACTCACTGGGCTGTTTTTTTTTTAAAGCTAGGCAGTAGGCACCTCAAAGTCAAAACAAAGAAATGCAAAGATATATAATACAAAGCAATATTCCCCGCAATAAATTAAAATCATTGGACATAAGGCTGATATTGTTAAAACTGAAGAATGACATTTCTAAATGCCCGGGGAACAGAGAAACCTGAGGATAGTCTAGGGCTCAGCTAAGACTTCCTATGGAAAGCATCCATGAGCAAGCGGTCGCCAGAGAAAAGATCCCCACCATTACCACCATCCTCTGAGCCACTGTTATAAGAGTTGCTCCTCACAACACAGAGTTATATCGTTGTTTGTTTGTTTGTTTGACTCTAGAAGCAGTCATCCAAGGATCAGTTAAGGTAAAGGTAAAGATTTTCCCCTGGCATTAAGTCTAGTCGTGTCCGACTCTGGGGGGTAGTGCTCATTTCCATTTCTAAGCTGAAGAGACGGTGTTGTCCGTAGACACCTCCAAGATCATGTGGCTGGCATTACTTCATGGAGCGCTGTTACTTTCCCGCCAGAGAGGTACCTATTGATCTACTCACATATCCATGTTTTTGAACTGGTAGGTGGGCAGAAGCTGGGGCTAACAGTGGGAGCTCACCCCACTCCCCAGATTCGAACCGCCGACCTTTCAGTCAGTATGTTCAGCAGCTCAGCGGTTTAATCCGCTGTGCCACCGAGGGCTCCAGAATTGGTCTAGAAAGGCTAAAAGCCCAATCGTCAAATATGCTGATTATATGCCACAAGTTCTTGAACGGAATGTGTAGAAACAGTTGTAGGCCAAGGATCATGACAAAAAAAGTCCTTCGTTTCTTTTTCCCCAGAATAGCGAAGAGTGTGTATATCTCAGATCAAAGGCTTGCTAAAAAAAGCTCTTTCCCGAAGCCTGAAGAGTCTCCAATTTGTTCATCAGGGTGGTTTATTTTGGTTGGGAGTGTTGACACCACTACTTCAAACTGCAACTGATAGAAGGCCGATCAGTGGTCTGCAAACACCAGATAAATAGTACAAAGGACATCGTGACTTCCATGTGAGGCTTTGTATCCGTCTTGATTCTCCATAGAATTACACTTCTTTGAAACATTGACCCCATTTCCATGGCACCAGGCAGTGCTAATTTACTTACTTTGCTGTCACGGAAAGGATTATTGTTATGACTTGGAAGTTTTGAGCTAGTATTAGTGGATTGTTATGTTTGGCTTCTTTTGCTTCTTATCCTCTGGAAAGAGCAAAATTGGTTATCTGACTGCCGTTGCTAGCCTACTATGAAGTGGCTGAAATCATAAATGGGAAGTTATATCCCATACTCAGGTGGAAATTAGAACACATGTGTCCAAGCAACATGGATGGATGGCCATCTGTCGAGGGTGTTTTAAATGCGATTTTCCTGCTTCTTGGCAGGGGGTTGGACTGGATAGCCCAGGAGATCCCTTCCAGCTCTATGATTCTAACAAATGGCAAAAAAACCCCACAACGACGAATCTATATATACAGTAGAATCTCACTTATCTAACACTCGCTTGTCCAACGTTCTGGATTATCCAACACATTTTTGTAGCCAATGTTTTCAATATATCGTGATATTTTGGTGCTAAATTCATAAATACAGTAATTACTACATAGCATTACTGCGTATTGAACTACTTTTTCTGCCAAATTTGTTGTCTAACATGATGTTTTGGTGCTTAATTTGTAAAATCATAACCTAATTTGATGTTTAATAGGCTTTTCCTTAATGCCTCCTTATTATCCAACATATTCACTTATCCAACATTCTGCCGGCCCGTTTATGTTGGATAAGTGAGACTCTACTGTATAAAAGAGTGATGGCATCATGGCGACACACAAAACAACAAAACTACAGACCCACCAACCTCGAAATTTGACAACACAATCCATCATCCACGGCTCTAGGTTGATACAACAAAAAGAAAAGAAAAATAAAGTCCTAATTAGAGAGAGAGGAATAATTGCTTTTATCCAATTGCTGCCAGTTAGAAGGCTAAGCTCCTCCAACTTGGTCTCCTAGCAACCCAATAAAAATAATAAAAAACACAAAAAAAACAATTAAAAACACAAAAAAATAATACAATAAAATACTATACTATAATAACAGAAAATAACTAAAAATAATACAAGAAAATAATAAAATATAATAAATAAAAATATAACTTACAATAAAATTAATTAAAAAATACAAATAACGTCAAATAAAAATTACACAACAATTTTTAACCAATACCACCACCACTTTGCCACAGCAACGCGTGGTCGGGCACAGCTAGTAACACATAAGCTAGGAGCAGATGCATCAATCTGGGAAGTCTGCAATAAAACTGGGAAGTGAAAGATTATTCTCATTCCCCTCCAAGCTGTTGGGAGGGAAAGCTATTACTCCAGAGGACAGGATAAGAATCAGAATCAGACCTTAAAAAACTAGAGAGCAGGACCAAATATAACCAAAGGAATTTCAACAGAGGAAAATGTAAAGTATCATATTTTGGCAGAAAAAAAATGAAATGCACAGATATAGGATGGGTGACACCTGTGCTAAAAACAGTATGTGTGAAAAGGATTTAGGAATTTTAGTAGATCACAAGCTGTACATAAGTCAACAGTGTGGTGCAGCAGCTAAAAAGGAAACCAATGCAATTCTAGACTGCATCCATAGGAGTCTGGTGTCTAGAATCTGGATCAGTGGTTCTCAACCTGTGGCTCCCCAGGTGTTTTGGCCTACAACTCCCAGAAATCCCAGCCAGTTTACCAGCTGTTAGGATTTCTGGGAGTTGAAGGCCAAAACATTGGGGACTCACGGATTGAGAAGCACTGCTCTAGATTAAGGGAAGTAATGGTGTCCCTCTATTCTGCTTTGGTCAGACCTCACCTGGAACATCACTTAGTCGAGTTCTTGGCACCACAATTCAAGAGGGATATTGTCAAACTCTTGAGATTCAAAGCCTGGATACTTCCTACCCAGGGGAGTGCTTTGTTGGGAGGTGTTAGCTGGCCCTGATTGTTTCCTGTCTGGAATTCTCCTGTCTTTTGAGTGTAGTTATTTACCGTGTTTCCCCGAAAATAGGACAATGTCTTATATTATATTTTGCTCCCAAAGATGCTGTAGGTCTTATTTTCAGGGGATGTCTTATTTTTCCATGAAGAAGAATTCACATTTATTGTTGAACAAAAAAATGAACATTTATTATATACTGTGCAGTAGTTGTCATTACAAACCAGCATAACCAGACAAACTGTGAATCCTATCAATAATTTCTTATTACTACCAATATTTTCATGAAAAACTATCTATAGTATGTACATTTACTGATCCTGCATGCTCTGGTGTTCTGTTCATTGGGCATGTTTCCTAACAAAAACTTTTCTGGGTCTTACTTTCAGGGGAGGCCTTATATTTAGCAATTCAGCAAAACCTCTACTGGGTCTTATTTTCTGGGGATGTCTTATTTTAGGGGAAACAGGGTATTTACTGTCCTGATTTTAGAGCTTTTTAATACCAGTAGCCAGATTTTGTTCATTTTCATGGTTTCCTCCTTTCTGTTGAAATTATCCACATGCTTGTGGATTTCAATGGCTTCTCTGTGTAGTCTGACATGGTGGTTGTTAGAGTAGTCCAGCATTTCTGTGTTCTCCAATAATATGCAGTGAATTCCAGACAGGAAACAATCAGGGCCAGTTAACACCTCCGAACAAAGGATTCCCTCCAGGTAGAAAGCAGCCAGGCTTTGAAGCTGCAAGACCATTCAATGCATTTACATGTCCGCTTTTGAGTTCTGTTATTGATGTTTTAAAAGGTGCTTTTAGGATGTTTTAAAGATGTTTTAAAGATGTTTATAAATTGTTGATTTTAGCCGGTTCTTGTAAGCCGCCCCGAGCCCTAGGGGAGTGGCGGCATATAAGTTTGATAAATAAATAAATAAATAATCAAGGTGGTCAATTGCAACATTCACACTTGCCTCAAACAGAAAAATGTTCTTTTCCCACCCTGGACTTTCCACAGATATATAAACCCCACTTGCCTAGTTTCCAACAGACCTCACAACTTCTGAGCATGCCTGCCATAGATGTGGGTGAAATGTCAGGAGAGAATGCTTCTGGAACATGGCCATACAGCCCAGAAAACTCACAGCAATCCAGTGATTCTGGCCATGAAAGTCTTCAACAAGACAAAACATTTCTTTGAACAGACATTCATAATGCAAGAGGTTCTCCTGCTAATTTTGAGGATATAGGCTGCAATTACGAATTAACATTCTAGGGTTAAGCCTTCAGGTTAACATACTGAACATGATTATCAAAAACTGCACAGAATAAAAGGAGAGGGTGGGGCCAAGTCACCTAACAACAGTAACAACCATGTATCAGAAAGTATTTTCAAAGTAGACTTCTTGCCAAGTTTCCAAGGAATGTGTTTGATAAGGGCTAGCCAAGCCTGTGACCTTACGAAATGTTAGCCCAGTGTGGAAATATGTGACATATGGTGCTGATTCTGAGTAAAAATAGTAACATAGACAACTTTAGAGTCGATAAGTCAAAGCAGGTTTGCTTCGCACCTTGAGTAACTGGGCCACTGTGTGTGTCCTGACTTGAAATGTTTTTATTCTCAGATGCAAAAGGGAAACTGAGTGGTGCAGGGTGAACAACACAAGAGCTGGATTGATTCTTGTGCCCCAGAGGCTGCATGGATTTGCTTTGCATTGTACTGTATCTTATTTCATTATTTGTTTATTAGTTTTATTTTTGTCTGATACATAAAATATATAATTACTTGAAAGGCAATTTACCTTTATCATCATCATCATCATTTAATTACTTATTAATCGCCCTCCATCCAAGATGCTCTAGGCCAGGGGTCCTCAAACTTTTTAAGCCGAGGGCCGGTCCACAATCCTTCAGACTGTAGAGGGGCCGGATTATCATTTGGAAAACAACAACAACAACAACAACAACAACAACAACAACAACAACAAAAAACAAATTCCGATGCACACTGCACATGTCTTATTTGTAGTGCAAAAACAACAACAACAACAACGAAAGAACAATACAATATTTAAAAATAAAAATAATTTTAACCAACATACATTTATCAGGATTTCAATGGGAAGTGTGCTCCTGCTTCTGGCCAATGAAATAGTCAAGTTAATTAGGGTTGTTGTTGTTGTTGTTGTTGTTGTGTGCCTTCAAGTCATTTCAGACTTTGGGCGAGTCTAAGTCTAAAATGTATTTATTTAGTATTTATTTATTTACTGCATTTATTTACTACATTTGTATCACACCCTTCTGACCCCAAAGGGGACTCAGAGTGGCTTACAAATTATATGTACATACAATATATTATATTATTAGCATAGCACAATATTAGCATTATATATTACTTTATTGAACTATACCACTATACTGTAATATTATTAGTAATATTATATGTAATATAGAATATAGAATTAATATTATTATATGGTATTATTATTAGTGTTATATTGTATTACATTATAATATTATTATCAATATTATATGTATATACAATATATTATATTATAAAACTGAGGGCGGGGGCCAGGTAAATGACCTCGGAGGGCCGCATCTGGCCCACGGGCCTTAGTTTGGGGACCCCTGCTCTAGGCGATTTACAAGATAAAATTGTAAAGGATAAAAATACATACATACAAATACAGTAGAGTCTCACTTATCCAACATAAACGGATAAGCGAATATGTTGGATAATAAGAAGAGATTAAAGAAAAGCCTATTAAACATCAAATTAGGTTATGATTTTACAAATTAAGCACCAAAACATCATGTTTTACAACAAATTTGACAGAAAAAGTAGTTTAATACGCAGTAATGCTATGTAGTAATTACTGTATTTACGAATTTAGCACCAAAATATCACGATGTATTGAAAACATTGACTACAAAAATGCATTGGATAATCCAGAATGTTGGATAAGCGAGTGTTGGATAAGTGAGACTCTACTGTATTGATAAAAGTAACATAGATTAAAAGCTCTAGTAAAGAGCCAGGTCTTAAGTGCTAGGGTAAAAGGCCCTAACTCACGCATGGCTCTCATCTAGGGCTGCAAGGCATTCCATAAGGCAGGGGCAGAGATAGAAAAAGCTCTGCGTCTGGTCCTTTCCAAGTGCACTTCTCTAGGACCCGGTACATAAAGTAAGTCTCGTTGGGATAGTCGTTGCGACCTCCGATGATGGGAAAAGGAGAGACGGTCCCTAAGGTACGATGGGCCCTGGCTGTAAAGAATTTTAAAGGTCAGAACTAGCATCTTATATAGACCACGGTAATCAGTTGGAAGCCAATGCAGATGCTGTAGCACTGGTGTTATATGGCATTTCATGGGTGTTCTTGTGAGTAGCCTGGCTGCCGCATTCTGAACAATACGGAGCTTTCGGGTCGTGGACATCGGAAGGCCAACATACAGGGCGTTGCAATAGTCCAGCCTAGACGTGACCGTGGCATGGATGACTGTTGCCAGAGCCTCATCAGATAGATAGGGTGCCAGTTGCCTCGCTTGTCGTAGGTGGAAAAAGGCCTGTTTGCTGGCAGCAGCGACCTGAGCTTCCATTGTCAGCTGCGAATCTAAAACGACACCCAGGCTCTTAACGGAAGGCGAAGGAGATAGGGCAGCACCATCGAAGGTGGGTAGCAAGTGGGTCAGACCAGTCGAGCGACCATGCCAGAGAATCTCAGTCTTCGCCGGGTTCACCTTCAGTCTACTAGCACGTAGCCAGTTCGACAGAGCCTCCAGACATAAGGTGAAATTGTCTGGTATTGACGTTGCTCCAGGCTCCAAGCGCAGAAGGAGTTGGGTGTCGTCCGCATATTGATAGCAGTCTAGGCCGAAACTCCGAGCCAAACTAGCAAGGGGTCTAACGTAGATGTTGAAGAGAAGAGGGGAGAGAATTGCACCTTGGGGTATTTATTTATTTATTTACAGCATTTATATTCCGCCCTTCTCACCCCGAAGGGGACTCAGGGCGGATCACATTACATATATAACCAAACATTCAATGCCTTTTAACATAGAACAAAGACAAGACAAACATGGCTCTGAGCGGGCCTCGAACTCATGACCTCCTGGTCAGAGTGATTCATTGCAGTGATTAATCACAGCTGCTCTCCAGCCTGCGCCACAGCCCGGGTACCCCACATAGGAGGGGAGATCTGGTGGAGACTTGATCCATATACTCCATGCATTGACTCCGGTTTCAGAGAAATGAGTTGAACCAATTGAGGGCCTGACTGCGAACTCCGGACATGGCAAGACGGTGAATCATTAGATCGTAGTCAACAGTGTCAAACGCTGCGGTAAGGTACTCATGGCCCATGACCAGGGCGGAAGCCTGACTGGAAAGGGTCCAGGCCGGCTGTATCATCCAGAAATTGTTGCAATTGTCCCAGTACAGCCCGCTCTATCATCTTACCCAAGAATGGGAGGTTGGAGATTGGACGATAATTGGCAATGGTCATGGGATCCAAGCTGGGCTTCTTTAGCAAGGGACGAACACTTGCCTCTTTTAGGTTGTCCGGGAAGACCCCTTGTTCAAGAGAGCCATTGATGATATTACTCAACGGATCGAGTAGACCTTCCAGGCAGCTCTTCACCAACCAAGAGGGATCAAGGGAATAGGTGGTGATTTATAGTTTAATTTTCCCTTGCAATAGGCAGTAAGAGCACCTAAAGCTTTGGAGAGCTTCTGTTCAACCATTTCAAGGCTCCCTGCTTGAGCGGTGATGGCACGATCGTCAGCACAGATGACACTCTCTGTCCATTCTGGCAGTGGCTGGTCATTTGTGTAAATGTGCATAGTTTAATGACTCGTGGAGAGAAAAAGCAGGGTATAAATAAACATAAACAATCTGTTTTAGCAGGATTTCTACAGTTAATGGCAGCTACAGTGGGGGTGTGAGTAGAGATAACCATCAGATAAGTTTTACTTGGAGAACACTGAAGATGTACAATTGAACATTTAAAGAATAACTAGCTTTGTATCTTACTTGAGGCGGGGATGATTGATTGTGTTGGCAATTTTTGAGTTTGGGGGGTTTGGGGTTTTGTTGTTTTGTGAGTCGCCGTGATGCCAAAAGCCTTTTATATATATACTAGCTGTACCCAGCCACGCGTTGCTGTGGCGAAGTCTGGTAGTATGGGAAATAAAGTATTGAGGAATTGGTGGTAGTTAAGGTAAAAGGTAAAGGTTTCCCCCTGGCATTAAGTCCATTATGGGTTATATAGCTGTGTGGAAGGGCCTTGAGTCTACACTGCCATATAATCCAGTGCAAATGAGATAATCTGTGGAAGAGGCCAAAGTGAGGCCTAACTCGGCCTGTCCCCTGGGCTGAGTGGGTTGCTAGGAGACCAAGTGGGCAGAGATTAGTCCTCTAACTGGCAGCAATTGGATAAAAACAATTATTCCTCTTCCTCTAATTAGGACTTTACTGTTCTTTTCTTTTTGTTGTATCAACCTAGAGGCATGGATGATGGGTTTTATTGTCAAATTTCAAAGTTGGGGGGCCTGTAGTTTTGTTGTTTTGTTGGTCGCCATGATGCGTACTTGGAGAACACTGAAGATGTACAATTGAACATTTAAAGAATAAAGAGATGGGGAGAGAAGTATTTTTCTTTGCAGTCTTTCAAGTTTCCAGATTTACATGTCCGCGTCAGTCGAATGTTAAGATGAGAAAAGGTAAGGACTAAGGGGAGGAAATGACGTTTGCATCATCGCAATTGCAGTGGGTATGATCAGGTTGGTCATTCAGATATGATCGCTAGAACAATGTGTGCTTCTATTATATTATGTTGTGGTTTACTCACAATGGTTAAAGTTTGTTGCCAAGGGAACAAGGCAGGGAGCCAATCAAATGGATTTACAAAGTGAGCTTGGAAATGGGTCCGCAGTCAAGGATCAAACTGATCAATGCAGCCTCGGCTCAATGGAAAATTTTCCAGTATTTCCTGAGGCCAGCAAAAACTCCCCTTTGGAAAGATCCTGAATGGGGTCCCATGCCAAACAGAGAGAGTCACGTCCAGCAACAGGCACTGGGAGGTGTCCCGAAAAGTCCTGAACAGTGTGTTGGAAGAACAATTTTGGTGTAAAATCACTAAAATAGCAAGAAGAAATAGCAAATATTCATGACACTTAGGACTGACAATCACAATTTGGTTGTTCATAAGAATGCATTCTCACTAAGCACCAAATAAAAGCATTCGGAAAAATGAACATACTGCCCACATTCTCCAGATACAGGTTCCCTCCTGATGCATTTTATGACATTATCTATTTGTAAAGGCTTCCCTTTGATATTAAGTCTAGTTGATAGGCTTACCTTTCTCATGACTAAGAATAAAGGAATAAAAATAAAGGGAACCAACTGGAAACAAGTAAATGAATATCTCATGTTAAAGAATAAAAAAATATTGATATGATAAGAACTATTCGTAAAAACAAAACTATGTACAAAAACAAAGGGGAAGAAAGAAGAAAGGGAGAAAAGAACAAGAATAGACCACAAAAAATAGGAAAGGAACAGACCTCTGGAAGATACCAGGAAGTCAAAACAACCAATCATTTTTCTATGTAACATCGTTTCTCTATCCTGATAATTTTAGCCTATGTTTATATTTCCATTTCTTCTTCGCCTATGTGCTATATATATATATATATATATATATATATATATATATATATATATATATATATTCTTCTTCTATATATTGCAATTAAGTAACTATAACAATCATAACAAAAAAATTATTTTTTTGCAGAATATACACAATTTAGTGTAGGTAATACACATAGCAAAATAGATACTCTAACTTGCAGTCTTAAATCTGTTCTATTTATGTCCCTTTTTCATATATATATATATTAACCTTTCTTTTTCTCTTTTCTTTTTTCCTTTTTTCTTTTCCTGTTTCTTCTTTATTACTATTATATTATTATTGTATTATAAAAGAAATCTTAATAAAAAGTATTTTAAAAGAAGTCTAGTCGAATCCAACTCTGGGGGGTGATGCTCATCTCCGGCATTATCCATAGACACCTCCTAGGTCACGTGGCCGGCATGACTGCTAGGAGCGCCATTACCTTCCCACCAGAGTGGTACCTATTGATCTACTGACATTTGCATGTTTTCGAACTGCTAGGTTAGTAGAAGCTGGGGCTAACGACAAGAGCTCACCCCGCTCCGCACATTCAAACTGCCAACCTTTTGGTCGGCAAATTCCGCAGCTCAACGGTTTAACCCACTGCACCACTGCAGCCACGACTCCATCCATACTAGGGCTGTTTCCCAGCTCCAGTACATTGTATCCTTCCCAGGTTTGACCCGTTCATACCACACTAACCTGTTCTAATGGGTGGAAAGGGGTGCTGCAGATACAGAAGGCAAATGTAAGAAAATTAAGTTTTACGCAACACTAATCACATACTATAAACCTTACAACAGTAAATTTGTATTTTGAACCAATATGGACTATAATTTGCATCAAACAAAGCAAAATCTATGTGTTGTTGAAAACAGGGAACAATCAGAGCCAGCTAACACCACCCAACAATGGATTCCCCCGGCAGTAAGCAGCCAGACCTTGAAGCTGAAAGGCTATTCAATGCTAATCTAGGTGATTAATTGCAAGCTTCACACTTGCCTCAAACAGACAAAAGTTCTTTCTTCCACCCTAGACTTTCCACAGATATATAAACCTCACTTGCCTAGTTTCCAACAGAACTCACAACCTCTGACGATGCCTGCTATAGATGCATTGGTCTTTGAAGGTAAGGTAAAGGTTTCCCCTGATGTTAAGTCCAGTCGTGACGGACTCTGGGGGTTGGTGCTCATCTCCATTTCTAAGCCGAAGAGCCGGCGTTGTCCATAGACACCTCCAAGGTCATGTGGCCGGCATGACTGCATGGAGCGCCCTTACCTTCCCGCCGGAGCGGTACGTATTGATCTACTCACATTTGCGTGTTTTCGAACTGCTAGGTTGGCAGAAGCTGGAGCTAACAGCAGGCACTCACTTCGCTCCCCGGATTCGAACCTGCAACCTTTCGGTCTGCAAGTTCAGCAGCTCAGTGCTTTAACACACTGCGCCACCAGGGCTCCGGAACACACTCATACAGATGCACAAAAGAGTGGCAACTTTTTCAACTTCTTGAGGTCTTCAGCCTCCATAATCCAACCTTGGTTATTTTCGTTTTTTTTAAAAAAAACAACAACATGCTGTCCTATTGTTGATTCCATTACAATAGTGGAATGGAATCAACATTTTTGCAAACATTTTTGATGCTCTCAGTCATGTTTGAAGAGATGCTCACAAAATCCTGTGCCAAAATATTTGTGTGTTTCTCTTTCTTTTCCCAATCACTGTTAACATTTATTTGGAAAGTGCTCCATCTTAATTTCATTGTGCTTTCAGACTACTAGCTGTGAACATTGGTTGATGCTTTTAGCAGATCGTCAAAAGCTCTTTTTGTTTAACAAAAAAAAAATTAAAATTGAAAGGCCTTTATGATTCTCAAGAGGAAAGTGAGTCAGCATAAACAGATTTTCTCAATGGGAAACTAAAAAGTAAAGCCCAACCCAGGTCACGAAATGATGCTGAAAATAAAACAGCTGGAGCATACATTTTAGAGCAGGGTGATTTAAATCACAGTGCAAGCCAATTAAAATAATTGATTTAAGGGGATGCCATTTGTTATTTCAGTGCTCCTTACCTAAAAGTGCACGCTAATGGTTTGCTATAGCCACAGGAAGAAATGGAATTATAATTAGAGTATTGACACTAAGCCAATTTACAGAGCTCAAATAGGCTGAGGATGTTACTGTTGTGGCCGATAGGAGAAATAATACCAAAAGAAATCCTTTTGGGATGCTTAAAAAATGAATGGTTTATTTTTAGGAAAACCAGCTGGAACTGACTCTAGTGTGAGTTGTTCCAAAAGGCACTAGAGTTGAGGACAAAGAACTGTCCTCCTTTATTTATACACTAGCTGTGCCCGGCCACGCGTTGCTGTGGCGAAGTATGGTGGTATGGGAAATAAAGTATTGAGGAATTGGTGGTAGTTAAGGTAAACAGTAAAGGTGTGGAGTCCAGATAATCCAGTTAGAGCAGATAATATAAGATTATAAATGGGTTATATAGCTGTGTGGAAGGGCCTTGAGTCTACACTGCCATATAATCCAGTTAAAATCTGATAATTTGTATTTTATAGGCAGTGTGGAAGAGGCCTAAGTGAGGCCTAACTGTGCCTGTCCCCTGGGTGAGTGAGTTGCTAGGAGACCAAGTGGGCGGAGCTTAGCCTTCTAACTGGCAGCAATTGGATAAAAACAATTATTCCTCTCCCTCTAATTAGGTCTTTATTTTTCTTTTCTTTTTGTTGTATCAACCTAGAGGCGTGGATAATGGGTTGTGTTGTCAATTTTCGAGGTTGTGGGGTGTTTAGTTTTGTTGTTTTGGCGGTTGCCAGGATTCCATCACTCTTTTAGATATATAGATTTTCAGAATACAGACCAACAAAGAATATACTTCTACATACGTATCATCATCACTACGTCACTTTACACATCATAAAAAAGCTCATTTTACCTTTTCTACATATATGGGGCATATATATGCATGTCTCAGCATTTTCCTATCTAAGTCCTTCTGAAAGCAGCTTGCAGCGAGTTAGAGATAACTAGGGTTCAGCTATAGAGATCAATCAAGGGTATTTCCAGAGGCGGTTCTACTACCAGGCAAACTAGGCATTTGCCTGTGGCGCCATGTTGTTGGGGGCGCCATCGAGGCAACTCCTGTTTCCTGCGGCAGAAAGGAGCCTAGGAAGACAATATGGTTTTTGGGAAGCCTGTGAAGTAAGTATTGCTTATCTTACCTAACTTGGGTGAATTAATTTAATGCATACACACTTATTTAATTGAATGTTCATTTTCTACTGTTACTTTTTAATTTATGGAGTTTGTTTTAATTCATAGGTGAGCCACTTTTGACCCCATTTATGAGAAAGGAGGGAAATTGTTAAATAAGTCCTAGTACATTCATTTATAAGTAGATTTTCCCGAGGATTAAAGTTTTAACACCTGTATGCAACTATTTAGTTTAGCAGAGATATAGAATCTACACTTTCTAATGGATGTGCAAGGCAGAGATTGCAGTAATGAATGTCCAGCACTTCTGGAAAATGTCAGTTTGAGAAAATCTGACATACATTGTCAGAAATAGTTGTACTGATTCAGACTACTGGGTGTGATGACTCATGGGCCATGTAGTCCCGTTCCTAGCGCTGTTGTGACAGATGAAGAGGAAAACTTAGGTTTCCCACCGTTTCAGCCAGAATTGGAGCTTTCACAGCCAGAGATGGAACCCCTGCACCTGCAGGAGATTTGCCTCCCAGAAGTTGCCCAAACAAGCCCTGAGCCGAAATCTCCCCCTTTTTCTCGCCGTGATTATTATCAACAACAGAAGGGAGCTCAACAGGCTAATCGCAGAAGCCTGAGAATCGCCGCCAAACAAATGGTTGATTAAGCCTGCTTCCCATGGGAATCTTTAGGGAGTCATGCATCTGGACTCAGAGAATGGCTTTCGGTTCTGGTTCCCCAGAGAATTGTTCTCTGGCGGGAAAACGAGACCCTACTTAGGTGTTTTGCCCACGTAGGAATCTTGCGGAGTCAATTCGTCAGCTCCGGGAGTAGGTTGTGTGTGGACTACGCTGCTCCCGCGTTCAAGTTCTTGTTCCCGTTTCCAGCCTTGCTTTTGCCTTCCAGGACCTTGTTTTGCTTCCTGGATCTCGCCACGAATTCACCACGGATCTTGTTTTTGCTCCTCGTTTCTTGTTGCCTTGAATCAAGCCTTGTGTTCCAAGAATCAAGTTTACTTCCTAGCCTTGCTTACGTTTCATGGACTAAAGGACCTTGTCACTGTGTTTCGGTTACTGGATTACAACTTTGGACCTTAATATTTTATATTGGACATTGTTTTCCTGGACTATAATTGACCTTTCCTGAAAGGTCTTCTTCTGAACTATATTCTACACTTATTTTTATTGACTTTACATATTTCCTTAATAAAGATATTAGATAGATTCTGGCCTCTGTGTATGGTTATTGGTGCTCTGCAGCCTGGGTCTTGACACTGGGTCATTCAACTCAGCCTCCTCCTCTGTAGGAAGTCCAGGAAGCAAGGCAAGCGGGGCTTCCTCCCTGGGGGCATCCTTTGTTGGGGGGTGTTAGTTGGCCCTGATTGCTTCCTGTCTGGATTTCCCATTTTCAGAGTGTTGTTTATTTAGGCTTTTCCTTAATCCCTCCTTATTATCAAACATTTTTGCTTATCCAACACTTTTATTTTTCAGTGATTGGTTTTTTTTTGGGGGGGGGGGGTGCGCCAATATTTCTGTTCGCCTACACTTGAAAATTACCTTGGACCAGCTCTGTATTTCCCTCTATGAACCACCTTGGAGATTAAGATCGTCTGGGGAGGCCCTGCTCTCGGTCCCACCGCCTTTGCAGGCGCCATTGATGGGGAAGAGAGACAGGGCCTTCTCTGTGGTGGCCCCTCAACTGGAACTCCCTCCTCAGTGAGATCAGAGAGATCAGATCTGCTTCTTCTCTCCTGACCTGGCTTTGGGAACGAGCTTTTGACAAGTAATTGGAACAGTGCAGTATGTAACTATGAAACAATGTGATTGAGAAGTGGAACAGCCCTGGACTACTTTTTTTTTTGATGGCGTGATTTTAATTGATGTTTTAATTGATGTTTTTAATAATTCATTTTTAATTATTGGTTTTAATTGTAATTGTTTATTTGCTATATGTGTGTATGGCATCAAATTGCTGACTGTTGTAAGGCCGCTTTGAGTCCCCTCTGGAGTTGAAAAAGGTGGGATATAAATATGGCAAATAAATAAATGAAATGGTCACTGGATGAAAAAATGCTATTACTGCCTTGCAAAAGAAATGAACAGTGGAAAAGAAACAGGAATGAGCCTTGAATGTATGCTAAATATGTATGTCAGACCTAGAAAAGGTAAGGTAAAGGTTTTCCCCTGATGTTAAGTCCAATCGTGACCGACTCTGGGGGTTGGTGCTCATCTCCATTTCTAAGCCGAAGAGCCAGCGTTGTCCGTAGACACCTCCAAGGTCATGTGACCGGCATGACTGCATGGAGTGCCGTTACCTTCCCACCAGAGTGGTACTTATTGATCTACTCACATTTGCATGTTTTCGAACTGCTAGGTTGGCAGGAGCTGGGCCTAAAGGTCAGGAGCTCACCCTCACCTGGGCTTCGAACTCTTAACCTTCTGGTTGGCAAGATTTATTGCAGCTTGGTGATTAACCTGCTGTGCTAAAGCCCATGATTACCCTGTAAAAGGGAAAGAGAGAGGGCAAGGAAAAAGGCTCGAAAACATAATGCCAGGGGTCTGAAAAAAGGCAGAAAATTGTTCAAATGTTTCTTCCTGTCACACTGAATAAAGACCAAGTGCACTCACTTGCTTAGGTAGAGAGGATCCCAATGTTATCAGCACATTCATACCTCAGAAGCACAGCAAGAAAGGCTTTAATCTCTAGACCAGGGGTCCTCAAACTTTTAAAGCAGAGGGCCGGTCCACAATCCTTCAGATTGTTGAGGGGCCGAATTATCATTTGGGGAAAAAAACGGACAAATTCCTATGCACACTGCACATGTCTTATTTGTAGTGCAAAACAACAACAATGAAAGAACAATACAATATTTAAAAATGAAAACAATTGTAACCAGCATAAACCTATCAGGATTTCAATGGGAAGTGTGGGACTGCTTCTGGCCAATGAGATAGTCAAGTGAATTAGGATTGTTGTTGTTGTTGTGTGCCTTCAAGTCATTTCAGACTTTGGGCGAGCCTAAGTCTAAAATTATCTATTTATTCATTTACTACATTTATTTATTACATTTATATCCTGCCCTTCTCACCCTGAAGGGGACAGAGTAGCTGTATGTACATACAATATATTATATTACTAGTTTGCCCGGACACGCGTTGCTGTGGCTTATGCTTTCAGAGTGTTGCTCTTTATTTACTGTCCTGATTTTAGAGATTATGTTGTTCTGTATTATTATTAATCACTTTGAATGCGATTTCCTGCTTCTTGGCAGAATGGGGTTGGACTGGATGGCCCATGAGGTCTCTTCCAACTCTACTATTCTATGATTCTATATCACAGTAATTATTACATATTATATTGATAATCTTATATTATCTGCTTAGAACTGGATTATATGAGGCCCCTTCTTCACAGCTGTATAAAATCCACAATGAAGTGGATTATATGGCAGTGTGGAGTCAAATAATCCAGTTCAAAGCAGATAATCTAAGATTCTAAATGGGTTATATAGCTGTGTGGAAGGGCCTTGAGTCTACACTGCCATATAATCCAGTGCAAATTAAATAATCTGTGGAAGAGGCCAAGGCCTAAGTCTGCCTGTCCCCTGGGCTGAGTTGGTTGCTAGGAGACCAAGTGGGCAGAGATTAGTCCTCTAACTGGCAGCAATTGGATAAAAACAATTATTCCTCTCCCTCTAATTAAGACTTCATTTTTCTTTTCTTTTTGTTGTATCAACCTAGAGGCGTGGATGATGGGTTGTGTTGTCAAATTTTGAGGTTGGGGGGCCTGTAGTTTTGTTGTTTTGTTGGTCGCCGTGATGCCATCACTCATTTATATATATAGATTAATATAGCACAATGTTAGCATTATATATTACTATATTGAACTATACCACTATACTGTAATATTATATGTAATATATAACATATAATTAATATTATTATATGGTATTAGTATTATATTGTATAACATTATAATATTATTATCAATATTATATGTAAATACAATATATTATTAAAAATGATATCAAATATTATATTATAAATGAGGGCGGGGGCCAGGTAAATGACCTTGGAGGGCTGCATCCGGCCCCGGGCCTTAGTTTGAGGACCCCTGCTCTAGACCATTGCCATAAAGCAAATATCACCTTAAAGCTAAAACATATTTGTACTATGATTTATTAAGCATGCAGGAGTACTAGACCAGAGGTCCCCAAACTAAGGCCTGGGGGCCGGATGCGGCCCATCGAAGCCATTTATCCGGCCCCCATGGCACAAGGGCAGAAGGGGGTTGGGCTAAATGACCCAAGGGGTCTCTTCTTCTCTTCCAACCATTATTATTATTTTATTATGACACAGCAAACAAGATAGACATGCTGGATTTCATATCACAAAACCACAAGTCGAACACTTCCCAAGTGTCTAGGACTGTGTGATGTATTTTCGGATGATGCACGCAGATCCCAGCAGGGTGGCCTTTTGCAGTTGGCAGATCGTAATTTTGTCAATGTCTATTGTTTCCAAATGCCGGCTGAGATCTTTTGGCACGGCACCCAATGTGCCCATCACCACCGGGACCACCTGCACTGGTTTCTGCCAGAGTCTTTATTATTACAGTAGAGTCTCACTTATCCAACACTCGCTTATCCAACGTTCTGGATTATCCAACACATTTTTGTAGTCAATGGTTCTATATATCGTGATATTTTGGTGCTAAATTCATAAATACAGTCATTACTACATAGCATTACTGTGTATTGAACTACTTTTTCTGTCAAATTTGTTGTATAACATGATGTTTTGGTGCTTAATTTGTGACATCATAACCTAATTTGATGTTTAATATGCTTTTTCTTAATCTCTCCTTATTATCCAACATATTCGCTTATCCAATGTTCAGCCGGCCCGTTTATGTTGGATAAGTGAGACTCTACTGTATTATTATTATTATTATTATTATTATTATTATTATTATTATTAACATTGAGGCTGAAGCCCCCAGATGGCGTAGTGGACTAAGTGACTTGAAGGTTGGGTTGCTGACCTGAAAGCTGCCAGGTTCGAATCCCACCTGGGGAGAGTGTGGATGAGCTCTGTCTATCAGCTCCAGCTCCATGCGGGGACACGAGAGAAGCCTCCCACAAGGATGGTAAAAACATCAAAACATCCGGGCGTCCCCTGGGCAACGTCCTTGCAGACGGCCAATTCTCTCACTCCAGAAGCAACTCCGGTTGCTCCTGACACGGAAAAAAAACAAAAAAACATTGAGGCTGGGTGGCCATCTGTCAGGGATGCTTTGCTTGTGCTTTTTGTGCACAAAGGCAGAAAGGGGTTGGACTAAATGGCCCAAGGGGGTTGTCTTCCAACCCTCTTTATTATTATTATTATTATTATTATTATTATTATTATTATTATTATTATTATTAACATTGAGTCTGGGTGGCCATCTGTCAGGGGTGCTTTGCTTGTGCTTTCGGTGCACAAAGGCAGATGGGGATTGGACTCAACGGCCCAAAGGGTCTTTCCAACTCTCTTTTTTATTACTGTTGTTGTTTTTATTCTTATTAATAATTATTATTATTGCTCGGTGGCCAACTATAGTCTGGCCCTCCAACGGTCCGAAGGATTGTGAACTGGCCCCCTGTTTAAAAAGTTTGGGGACCCCTGTACTAGACTATTAAAAAGGATGCAAATACCAGATTCATTAAAAAAAAACACATTTCCTTTTTCCTTGAATATGAATTTGTGAATGTCTTTGAACACTCTTCTAAAAACAAACTGAAATGAAATTTTATCATCTCTACTCTTCGTTTACCCTGATCATCTCCAGTCAGTCGCTATTCCGAAAGGCATAACATCATTCACTATAGATCAGCTTTTTTGAATGAATGGAGCAGTGATTGCGCCAAGACCCGTTCCATCCATTTGCAGGTTAGATCTCCACAATGTATTCCTCTAAACCAGGGGTCCTCAAACTTTTAAAGTGGAGGGCCGGTTCATGGTCCCTGAGACTGTTGAGGGGCCGAATTATCATTTGGGAAAAGAAAGAAAAAACAAACAAATTCCTATGCAAATTCACATGTCTTATTTGTAGTGCAAAAAAACCCCCCTCCCAACAACTATTCATTTATTTATTTACTAAATTTATACCCTGCCCTCTCTCGCCCTGAAGGGGACTCAAGAGCAGCTTACAAGTTGTATGTACATACAACATATTATATTAATGGCATAGCACAATATTAGCATTATATATTACTATATTGTACTATACCACTATACCGTAATATTATTAGTAATATTGCATTTAATATTTAATGTATAATTAATTTTATTATGTTGCATTATTGTTAGTATTATATTGTATGACATTATAATATTACTATCAATATTATATGTAGACACAATATATTCTATAATTCCCAAGCACAATATTAGTAAATGAAAGAACAATACAATATTTAAAAATAAAAACAGTTTTAACCAACATATAGTAAACCTATCAGGATTTCAATGGGAAGTGTGGGCCTGCTTCTGGCCAATTAGATAGTCAAGTTAAGTAGAATTGTTGTTGTTGTTGTTGTGTGCCTTCAAGTCATTTCAGACTTTGGGCAAGCCTAAATCTAAAACTGAGAGCAGGGGCCAGGTAAATGACTTTGGAGGGCCGCATCCGGCCCCCGGGCCTTAGTTTGGGGACCTCTGCTCTAAACGCTCTCAGTGATTCATCCCCCTGTGACGTCACACTCTAATGTGAATTCAAACTAGGACATTTTCCTTTCAGCCTGTCTGATTCACACCCCTGACACAGGATTGACTATTGTCACTGTCAATAGCAGTGCAGCAAAATGTGGACAATTTCCCATAATTGTCTGTGTCATCTCACGCTATTAAATGACAGAACTGTTGCTCAAATTGTCTAAAGACGGCGTTGATGCTGGACTTCCGCTGAATGGCAAATCTTTAAGGGGCTAAAGATGATGGGGTTCACATGGATTATTGTGTTGAGTGCAGGTGGGTTGCTTAATGGGATAATATAATGAGTCACCCTGTTGCTTAATCAGAAAGTAGCAAATGCTGAATATAATTGTTTGGAACAAAAAGAGGAGGGAAGCAAGGTTTCACAGGGTGGGTGGCACAGAGTTCAGAGTGGCCCGAAGTCACACTGCCCAAAACATGGGAGGTCTTTTTGACTGGAAATTCTAGAAGTTGCCAGGGTTGGTTTTTTAAAGCTTTTAGAAAAGCTTGACCTTTTAGAGATGAGCCAAAAACCTGTTTGAGTAGAATATTCTCAATTGGTATACACCAAATATAATTATACAAGGCAATTGGCTTCAGTTGTTAGACTGAATACTGTATATACTCGAGTATAAGCCTAGTTTTTCAGCCCTTCTTTAAAGACTGAAAAAGCCCCCCTCGGCTTATACAGTAGAGTCTCACTTATCCAAGCCTCGTTTATTCAAGCTTCTGGATAATCCAAGCCATTTTTGTAGTCAATGTTTTCAATATATCGTAATATTTTGGTGCTAAATTCGTAAATACAGTAATTACAACATAACATTACTACGTATTGAACTACTTTTTCTGTCAAATTTGTTGTATAACATGATGTTTTGGTGCTTAATTTATAAACTCATAACCTAATTTGATGTTTAATAGGCTTTTCCTTAATCCCTCCTTATTATCCAAGATATTCGCTTATCCAAGCTTCAGCCGGCCTGTTTAGCTTGGATAAGTGAGACTCTACTGTACTTGGGTGTGGGTCCTGGTTGGCTTATATGTGGGTCAGCTTATACTCGAGAATATATGGCACATTTATTATTTTTCTCTATTATTATTGGTATTTTTACATTTATTATTTTTCTCTATTATTCTTGCTACTACAGTAGAGTCTCACTTATCCAACATAAACGGGCTGGCAGAACGTTGGATAAGCGAATATGTTGGATAATAAGGAGCGATTAAGGAGAAGCCTATTAAACATCAAATTAGGTTATGATTTTACAAATTAAGCACCAAAACATCATGTTATACAACAAATTTGACAGAAAAAGTCGTTCAATATGCAGTAATGCAATGTAATAATTACTGTATTTACGAATTTAGCACTAAAATATCACGATGTATTGAAAACACTGACTACAAAAATGTGTTGGATAATCCAGAACATTGGATAAGCGAGTCTTGGATAAGTGAGACTCTACTGTATTACATTTATTTTACTCTTTTTTATTATTAATATATTTATTATTTCACCCTGATCTTCTTCTTCTTCTTATTATTATTATTATTATTATTATTATTATTATTGCATTTATTATTTTCCTGTATTTATTATTATTATTACATGTATTATTTTACTCTATTATTATTAAATGGACACATAAGCACATTTACATTGAAGAAGATGAGAATAATGATTGGAACAGAGTTGGACAGTCTTATCTTAAATTTGAGCTTTATGTAAATATTCAAAAACATTTAACCTACTGATGCCTCAATTAATGTAATTTTATTGGTATTTATTTTTATTTCTGAAATTTACCACCCTTGGCTTATACTGGAGTCAATGTTTTCCCAGTTTTTTGGTGGTAAAATTAGGTGCCTCGGCTTATATTCAGGTCGGCTTATACTCGAGTATATACGGTAATTTGTTAATATATATATTGTTAATCCCAGTTAATACTCCAGAATTTAATTCTCTACCTCATTGGATGTTCGATTATACACACTTCATACCTTCGTCCATTCTCTCATCATTTTATTTATTTATTTATTACAATATTTATATCCCGCCCTTCTCACCCAATAAGGGACTCAGGGCGGCTTACGATAAAACACAAATATAAATTGTACAATACATTGTAGATCAAATAAAAGTTATTAAATTACATCAGACATTCATAAAAACACTTATAAAATAGAGATGGGCATGTTTGAATCTAAAAAACTGGGTCTGTCAATTGAGTTCCAGTGTACATAATAGTAATTAGTGCTGCTAATTGTTATTTGAAAGCCTGGCCCCACAACCAAGTTTTGACTTTCCTACGGAAAGATAGGAGGGAGGGAGCCTGCCTGACTTCACTGGGGAGGGCGTTCCATAGGCGGGGAGCCACGACTGAAAAGGCCCTGTCTCTCGTCCCCACCAGCCGCACCGGCTCTTCAGCTTAGAAATGGAGATGAGCACCAACCCCCAGAGTCGGTCACGACTGGACTTATCGTCAGGGGAAAACCTTTACCTTTATCTTTTTATGGGTCTCCTGCAGAAATGCAATCTCTGTTTGGGTTGCTGTGAGTTTTCCGGACTGTATGGCCATATTCCAGAAGCATTCTCTCCTGATGTTTTTTCCCAGATCTAGGGCAGGCTTCCTTAGAGGTTTTGAGGTCTGTTGGTGTGGTGAACTCAGGCAGGGGGGATTCTTTTTATTCCACCGCTGCCACCAATTTGTGGTGATGTGGGTTAGAGGAGGAATCTTTTTATTAATTTATATTATTACTAGCTATGCCCGGCCACGCGTTGCTGTGGCGTTGTCTGGTGGTGTTGGTGAGAACTTGTTGAGGTAGTGGTGGTATTGAATGTCTATTGTATGGTTGTCTTTATGTTTAGTATGCATTTGGTTGTTTGTGTACTGTGAAAGTGGTGAGGGTAGAGGGGGTCTATGTCCCTGTGTCGTATTGTATAGTATTTATACATTGTCCATGTGTTGTGAATGCTTGGATTGTGTCCAGCTGCATAGTAGAAAGGGTTGGGCTGGGTGGCCCTTAGGGGTCTCTCCAACCTCTTGTGCCTGTCCCCTGGGCTGAGTCGGTTGCTAGGAGACCAAGTGGGCAGAACTTAGCCTTCTAACTGGCAGCAATTGGATAAAAACAATTATTCCTCTCCCTCTAATTAGGACTTTATTTTTCTTTTCTTTTTGTTGTATCAACCTAGAGCCGTGGATGATGGGTTGTGTTGTCAAATTTTGAGGTTCGGGGGCCTGTAGTTTTGCTGTTTTGTCCGCTGCCCTGATGCCATCACTCTTTTATATATATAGATATATTTAACTATATCCGCTGCCACCAATATAAATATGTTTTATTTAACCGTGGCCACCAATTGTGGAGAACTCAGGCAGAGGGGAATTTATCTTCTTTATTTTTCTTATTTACTTTAGATGGTATCGTAACTTAGTTTTGAAAATATGTGACAGAGACTTGGATATGGAAGAACAAAAAATAAGTTTATTTCAGGCACAGAGCTTGGTGGTTACAATATTACTTCTTAGAGTTAAACTTTCTTAATCAGTTGCAAATATAACGTATGATGAATACTCTTTCAAATATCTTCTCCTTTCCTTTCCCAACCAAAACTATTAACTGATCACTTCGGATCTAACTGGGATTGCTTTCCCTTCCTACTCAGACTCTACAAATAAACCTAAACAAGTCACCTAACTTGCTTAATTTAACACCACTAGAGATCTGAGTTCCCCTGGTTTCCCTAACCTGGAACCAGTGTCTTCCCTGTGACTAAAAATCACAGACTAAACTGTTTTTAAAACATTCCCTCCTTTTCCTTCAAACGGCGGTTGGCTCCGCCCTCGTTGCTATGGTAACCTGCCTCAGAATGCTGAGCTGGTTACCATCCCCCTCGCACTGGTAACTAATACTTACCCTTTTAAACATAGTTAGACATGACTTTTAAAACGAAATTAAACATGACATCTATAAATCAAAATAAAAACACACTTCTTTACAGTTGGAAACTAGGCAAGAGGAGTTTATATATCTGTGGAATGATGTCCAGGGTGGCAAAAATAACTCAAGTGTGAATGTTGCAGTTGGCCACCTTGTTTAGCATGGAATAGCCTTGCAGTTTCAAAACCTGGCTGCATCCTATGTTTGATTTTCCTTTAGAAGTTTACATAGCCTATGCCTTTTAATTTGTGATTCCAGACCTGGGGACAGGAAAACACAATTAAAGCGCCCCAACAGATAGCCATCCAGCCTCTGCTTAAAAGCCTCTCTCTGGAGAAGGAGACTCCACCACACTTTGAGGCAGTGTCTTCCACAGCCAAAATGTTAGCCCTTTGTTTTTCAATGAAATTGTCTTAAGATATTTAAATATCTTAACTTAACTGATTCTTAACTTGAAGCAGGATCAGGCTGTGGTGCAGCTGGTTAGTAGCCAGCTGTGATAAATCACTACGGACCAAGAGGTCATGAGTTCGAAGCCAGCCGAGGTCAGATTGAGTGCCCAACCATTAAAATAGCCCAGCTCATTGTTGACCTAAGCAACCCAAAAGATAGTTGCATCTATCCAGTAGGAAAATTTAGGTACTGCTTATGCAGGGAGGCTAATTTAACTAATTTACAACACCATAAATATCATCCAGCAGCATGCAGGAAGTAATGAGGAAGTCATCCATCAAGGATTCGGTGTCACAGTGGATGATGAAGCAGCAGCTCCCCCCGTGGCCAGAATCAAGCATACCCCCCCCCCCATGAAACCAGAAGCTGGAAAATGTTAAATAGCCTCTGTCTCTGTCTTTATCTCTGTCTGTTTGTCGTATGTCTAATGTCATTGTATGTTTGCCATGCATATGCACATGTGATCCGCCCTGAATCCCCTTCGGGGTGAGAAGGGCAGAATATAAATACTGTAAATAAATTAATAAACTAATAAAGGTTCTTTTCTTTGTTCTGATCATAACAGTTGGTCCAGGAGAATGTTTTCTCCAGTGTGCGGGATTATTAGAATTCATTCAAAATCTTGCAGCTGATTTCCTTTTTTGGCTTTGCATGGGATATTTATTTATGTCCACTGGTGGGCAAAGCAAAATCAAATCAGGAAGAGCCTTTGCCTGCTTTGCATTTAGTAGGCAAAAAGCCAAATTGTTGAGGGAGATTGATTTAAATCCCAAATGGAATCATGGCAAGCTAAAAATATCAACCAGTGTGCAAAAGGGACAAAAAGCTTCCAATTAGATAGCAGGCAGGAATGATGGGTTAGGCCAAAAATATACCAACGTGTGGCCTTTTTTCCATTGGTTTTTATTTTTTTTATTATTGCCATGGAAATGATGCAGCTAAAAATCACTCCTGTTTTCAGTGGCAACCTTGGTATAACTCAACCTATTGCTTGAATAGACAGACACAAATCCTTTAACCTCAATGTTTCTGACAGTGAAGAAAGTCAAATAAATAGTACAGTAGTTCTTCCTGAAGATGAGAAATGTTATAAATAACTAGCTGTGCCCGGCCACGCGTTGCTGTGGCGAAGTCTGGTGGTATGGGAAATAAAGTATTGAGGAATTGGTGGTAGTTAAAGTAAACGGTAACGGTGTGGAGTCCAGATAATCCAGTTAGAGCAGATAATATAAGATTATATGGGTTATATAGCTGTGTGGAAGGGCCTTACGTCTACACTGCCATCTAATTCAGTTAAAATCTGATAATCTGTATTTTATAGGCAGTGTGGAAGAGGCCTAAGTGAGGCCTAACTCTGCCTGTCCCCTGGGCTGAGTGGGTTGCTAGGAGACCAAGTGGGCGGAGCTTAGCCTTCTAACTGGCAGCAATTGGATAAAAACAATTATTCCTCTCCCTCTAATTAGGACTTTATTTTTCTTTTTGCTGTATCAACCTAGAGGCATGGATGATGGGTTGTGTTGTCAATTTTCGAGGTTGTGAGGTGTTTAGTTTTGTTGTTTTGGCGGTCGCCAGGATTCCATCACTCTTTTATATATATACTAGCTGTGCCCGGCCACGCGTTGCTGTGGCAAAGTGGTGGTGGTATTGGTTAAAAATTGTTGTGTAATTTTTATTTGACGTTATTTGTATTTTTAATTAATTTTATTGTAAGTTATCTTTTTATTTATTATATTTTATTATTTTCTTGTATTATTTTTAGTTATTTTCTGTTATTATAGTATTTTATTGTATTAATTTTTGGTGTTTTTAATTTTTTAGTGTTTTTTATTATTTTTTATTGGGTTGTTAGGAGACCAAGTTGGAGGAGCTTAGCCTTCTAACTGGCAGCAATTGGATAAAAGCAATTATCCCTCTCTAATTAGGACTTTATTTTTCTTTTCTTTTTGTTGTATCAACCTAGAGGCGTGGATGATGGGTTGTGTTGTCAAATTTCGAGGTTGGGGGGCCTGTAGTTTTGTTGTTCTGTCAGTCGCCGTGATGCCATCACTCTTTTATATATATAGATTACAAAATATAGAAAGCATGGCACATTGCCTGTTGTGGGTTTTGGCCTTTTTTTGGTGTTGTGATTGTTTTTTATTGTGTGATTGTGTTGTATCTTACTGGAGGCAGGGATGATGGATTGTGTTGCCAATTTTAGAGTTTGGGGGGTGTTGGGTTTTGTTGTTTTGTGAATCGCCGTGATGCCAAAAGCCTTTTATATATATAGATAGATACACACAGCTTGCCTTACTGACCTAAGTCTAATTTAAATATTATTTTGCTTATGTGACTGCTAATGTCTTTTTGGAGTATGTTTGTTCAAGCTTAGTGCTTTTTACTGAGTAATTGTTCTCCCAAACTAGTCTGATGGACTCACGATTCCTGTGGTCCTCGTTCTGCTGTTTCGGCAGACAAGTGGAAAAAGCAAGACTTAGAGTAATGTTTAAAATAAGCATTTTATTTTAAGACATCTCGCCTCCAACCTACAATCTCTTTTAGTTCTTAAGGGACTCCCTTTGGAGTTCAAGTAAACAGAAACCAGGCACTGCCTGTGTAAACTGTCTTCTGATGGATAGAGGCTGGAGCCCTGCAAAGTGGATGTGAAGATGAAGCCACAGTGGTTGAGATGAATGCACTCAAGCCATCATGGTCTTGTTGTCCGAAATCTCGGGTTCTCCTGACATGCATGATCTCCAATCCATGCTAAAAAAATGCAGAGTAAATCAATGCAAGGGAAAGGCAGGACATAGACTGATTTATTCTGCAATGGCCAGAGCAGACACTGGGGAACAGCAATTCCCAATTCCAACATATTTTCCAAGTACAAGCAGGGGTATTATATGGGAAATGTACACATGTTTGAGAACATGGAAAGCTGAGATGACAGTATCGGATGGTAGTATTATTGTTGCTACTATTACATTTATTTTACTCTCTTTTTATTATTATTATTAATACATTTATTATTTCACTCTGATCTTATTATTATTATTGCATTTATTATTTTACTCTATTTATTATTACATGTATTATTTTCCTGTATTTATTATTATTAATTTATTATGACACAGCAAACAAGATAGATATGCTGGATTTCATATCACAAAATCACAAGTCGAACACTTCCCAAGTGTCTAGGACTGTGTGATGTATTTTCGGATGATGCGTGCAGATCCTAGTAGGGTGGCCTTTTGCAGTTGGCAGATCGTAATTTTGTCAATGTCTATTGTTTCCAAATGCTGGCTGAGATCTTTTGGCACGGCACCCAGTGTGCCCATCACCACCGGGACCACCTGGACTGGTTTCTGCCAGAGTCTTTGAAGTTCAATCTTGAGGTCCTGAGAGCGGCTGAGTTTTTCCTGTTGTTTTTCGTCAATGCGACTGTCACCTGGGATGGCGACATCAATGATCCAAACCTTTTTCTTTTCCACCACTGTGATGTCTGGTGTGTTGTGTTCCAGAACTTTGTCAGTCTGGATTCGGAAGTCCCACAGTATCTTTACGTGCTCATTTTCCAATACTTTTGCAGGTTTGTGATCCCACCAGTTCTTTGCTGCTGGGAGGTGGTACTTGAGGCATTATTATTATTATTATTATTACATGTATTATTTTACTCTATTATTATTAAGTGGATACATAAGCACATTTACATTGAAGAAGATGAGAATAATGATTGGATCAGAGTTGGACAGTCTTATTTTAAATTTGAGCCTTATGTAAATATTCAAAAACATTTAACCTACTGATGCCATGATTAATGTAATTTTATTGGTACAGTAGAGTCTCACTTATCCAAGCCTCGCTTATCCAAGCTTCTGGATAATCCAAGCTATTTTTGTAGTCAATGTTTTCAATACATAGTGATATTTTGGTCCTAAATTCGTAAATACAGTAATTACTACATAGCATTACTGCATATTGAACTACTTTTTTGCCAAATTTGTTGTATAACATGATGTTTTCATGCTTAATTTGTAAAATCATAACCTAATTTGATGTTTAATAGGCTTTTCCTTAATCCCTCCTTATTATCCAACATATTTGCTTATCCAACATTCTGCCGGCCCGTTTATGTTGGATAAGTGAGACTCTACTGTACATGTATTATTTTACTCTATTATTATTAAATGGATACATAAGCACATTTACATTGAAGAAGATGAGAATAATGATTGGATCAGAGTTGGACAGTCTTATTTTAAATTTGAGCTTTATGTAAATATTCAAAAACATTTAACCTACTGATGCCTCAATTAATGTAATTTTATTGGTATCTATTTTTATTTCTGCAATTTACCACCCTCGGCTTAGACTGGAGTCAATGTTTTCCCAGTTTTTTGGTGGTAAAATTAGGTGCCTCGGCTTATATTCAAGTCGTCCTATACTCGAGTATATACGGTAACTTTTCCAAGCTTTGATAGAGGGGAAAGCATCATGACCAAAAAAAGAGGAAAGTAACCAACCCTGCTGATACAGTTTCCATAGTTCAATATGATAGACTGGAGAAACAAATTGGTTTAATGTGACAATTAAACTAAATGAAGTTTTATCTCTCTCGGAGAAAGCCTTGAAAATGCTCTAGCTGTCTTTTTAAAAAATACCGTAACAACTTTTGATGTTTAAAAATATACTGTGAAGTTTATCTCTCTCACTATTGATAGAACAGGGCGGCTTGTGAGAGAGAAAGAGAAGGAGAGAGATGCTTCTTTTAGCTTGCTTATCTCTTCCCTGACATTTCCCACTAAACATCAGTAAGCCAGAGCTGCAGAACCTCCGTCCACAGCAACACAAGGCAATGAAACCATCCATCACGTGGTTTCTATATTTTCTCTCTTGTTTACTGTACAGGGTCCATTTGATAGCAAGCAAAGGGGAAAGTGTTAATCTCAAAGAGCAAGAAACTTGATTTCTCACATCCACACGTACTATTCTGGTTATCTTTGCACAAGAAGCGGGGAGGCAATGAACCGCAGGCGCCAGTGTGTACTTGTTCATAGTTGCAGTAGTCTACCAGTCCCTCTCCGTCTGCCATGGGCTTTCCCTTGGACAAGTGGTCGTTTCTCAGTTGAGGCATAGCAAACACTGTGTCATTTGTATTAAAAGTCATGTCGTGGGAGTGGAGAGAAAGTATTGCACTAAACATATAGACTCTGTCTTCCAAACACTTGGCCAAGGATACTGCAAGCTACTTTAAAGAGTCAGGACACTGTCCCATCTATATATATAAAAGAGTGATGGCATCACGGCCACCCACAAAACAACAAAACTACAGGCCCCCCAACCTCGAAATTTGACAACACAACCCATCATCCACACCTCTAGGTTGATACAACAAAAATAAAATTAAAATAAAATCCTAATTAGAAGGAGAGGAATAATTGCTTTTATCCAATTGCTGCCAGTTAGAAGGGTAAACTCCTCCAACTTGGTCTCCTAGCAACCCAATAAAAAATAAAAAACACTAAAACAAATTAAAAACACTAAAATATTAATACAATAAAATACTATAATAACAGAAAATAACTAAAAATAATACAAGAAAATAATAAAATATAATAAATAAAAAGATAACTTACAATAAAAATAATTTAAAAATACAAATACCGTCAAATAAAAATTCCACAACAATTTTTAACCAATACCACCACCACTTTGCCACAGCAACGCGTGGCCGGGCACAGCTAGTAACATCTAAGTGTGCCATAGGTGTGCCTGATCTCAGGGCCTGGCCCCCAATTTTCAATTTTCATTTACACTCAGGAGACAAGGGTGCAAGCAGGCCTGTAGCGCTGTGGTGCTGGCTGGTGAGCAGCCTGCTGCAATAAATCACTCTGACCATGAGGTCATGAGTTCGAGGGGTGAGCACCCGTCAATTAAAAAATAAAAAATAGCCCCTGCTCGTTGCTGACCTAGCAACCCGAAAGATAGTTGCATCTATCAAGTAGGAAATAAGGTACCACTTATAAAGTTGGGAGGCAAATTTAACTAATTTACGACGTTGGAATGAGGATGTGCCGTCACAGTGGATGATGAAGCAGCTGCTCCCCCCTGTGGCCAGAATCGAACATCCCCTCAGGAGAAGGTTAAATTGCCTCTGCGTCTGTCTCTGTCTGTCTCAGTTCTATGTTTATATGGGCATTGAATGTTTGCCCTATATGTATATAATGTGATCCGCCCTGAGTCCCCTTCGAGGTGAGAAGGGTGGAATATAAATACTGTAAATAAATAAATAAATAAATGCCCGGGGGGGGGGGGGGTTAGAGGTTCAACCCCCCCCCCCCCTGAAATTTTTCAGGTTAAAAAAAACCTGGTTTACTCATTAATTTTAACAGGTTAACCAACTCCCCATGCTAAATCTATGAGACGCAAAAAATTAAGAGTCCCTCCAGAACTACAAGCACTATCTCAAGCAAATATTGACAGGCCTGTAGCCGGAGTGTGTTAGCATTGAATAGCCTTGCAGCTTCAAAGTCTGGCAGCTTCCTGCCTAGGGGAATCCTTTGTTGGGAAGTGTTAGCTGGCCCTGATTGTTTTCTGTCTGGAATTCCCATTTTCTGGGTATTGTTCTCTTTTTACTGTCCTGACACTTCCCAACAAAGGATTTCCACAGGCAGAAGCAGCCAGGTTTTGAAGCTACAAGGCTATTCAATGCTAATCAAATTGGCCAATTGCAACATTCACACTTGCCTCAAACAGATAAGAGTTATTTTTTCTACCCTGGACATTCCACAGATATATAAGCCCCTCTTGCCTAGTTTTCAACATACATCACAACTTCTGCCATAGATGTGGGCGAAACATCAGGAGAGAATGCTTCTGGAACATGGACATACAGCTCGGATAACTCACAGCAACCCAATTATTATTATTGTGTATTTATACCCCACATTTTCTCTCCACAAGGAGACTCAAAACGGCTCACATGTGTAGTTAGTACATAACAGCTAGGGCTGTGCGGTCAATGAAAAAAATGTTTCAAAACTCATTACAAAATTAGAGGATGCTGACGTTTCATTTCTAAAGCATTTCCAAAGTATTGGTAGTGAAAAATTCATTACTATAACAAGAGTAATGAAATTTCATTATGTTTTCGTTATAGTAATTGCGAAAGTGGGGAAACTTCAGGGTCTCCTTTCTCCCTCATTTTTACAGCTATTGGGGTGAAACTTGCTACAGTGGTAGAACACATTTACCGCTATTAGCCATCAAGTTTCAGAACATTTCTCTTATCCACAGATTTTGGGGGAATTTTCAAAGTTTTTATAAACAACATTAAAAAAACTACAAGAGCTATCTCAAAACATTAAGTTCCATACTTAATTCCAGCCAATTACAATAGCGGTGTGAGCCAGTGTGATGTTATGGTTTGAGTGTTGGACTAGAACTAGAAATGAACTGAAGGTGGACACAACAACATTAGTTGCATTGTGTTGTCGAAGGCTTTCATGCCCGGGATCACAGGGTTGTTGTATGTCTTTCGGGCTGTGTGGCCATGTTCCAGAAGTATTATCTCCTGACGTTTCGCCCACATCTATGGCAGGCATCCTCAGAGGTTGTGAGGTATGGATAAACTAAGTAAGGAAAGGAAAGAAGATATATCTGTGTGGAGTCCAAGGTGTGGCAAGAGTTCTTTGTCACTGGGAGCCAGCATTAATGTTTCAGTTAATCACCCTAATTAGCATTGGAAAGGTTTTGTCCCTTGCCTGGGAGCATCCTTTATTTAGTCAAGCCCTCATTGTTTTGGTTCCCATCTACTGTTTTGATTTTGGAGTTTTGTAATACTGGTAGCCAGATTTTGTTCATTTTCATGGTTTCTTCCTTTCTGTTGAAGTTGTCCACATGCTTGTGGATTTCAATGGCTTCTCTGTGTAGTCTGACATGATAGTTGTTAGAATGGTCCAGCATTTTTGTGTTCTCAAATAGTATCCTGTGTCCAGGCTGGTTCATCAAATGCTCTGCTATGGCTGATTTCTCTGGTTGAATTAGTCTGCAGTGCCTTTCATGTTCTTTGACTCGTGTTTGGGCAATGCTACGTTTGGTGGTCCCTATGTAGACTTGTCCACAGCTGCATGGTATCCGGTAGACTCCTGCAGAGGAGAGAGGATCCCTCTTGTCCTTCGCTGACCGTAGCATTTGTTGGATTTTCTTTGTGGGTCTGTAGATAGTTTGTAGGTTGTGCTTCTTCATCAATTTGCCTATGCGGTCAGTAGTTCCCTTGATGTATGGTAAGAACACCTTTCCTCTGGGTGGATCTTTGTCTTGACTCTCATGGCTTGTTCTTGGCCTTGCAGCTCTTCTGATGTCTGTGGTGGAGTCTCCATTGGCCTGTAGAGCCCAGTTTAGGTGGTTGAGTTCACCTTGGAGGAGGTGAGGTTCGCAGATTCTTTGTGCACGGTCTGTCAGGGCTTTGATTGTGCTCCTTTTTTGACTTGGGTGATGGTTGGAGTTTTTATGAAGGTATCTATCTGTGTGCGTAGGTTTTCTGTAAACTGTGTGGCCCAATTGTTGATTGGGTTTGCGGATGACCAGAACATCTAGAAATGGCAGTTTTCCTTCCTTTTCTTTTTCCATGGTGAATTGGATGTTTGGGTGGATGCTGTTAAGATGGTCTCAGCAAGTTCCTGGTGATTGGAATATTTATTCATTTTATTTATTTACAGTATTTATATTCCGCCCTTCTCACCCCGAAGGGGACTCAGAGCGGATCACATTATATACATATAGGGCAAACATTCAATGCCCATCAACACATCGAACTGAGACAGAGACAGACAGACAGACAGACGCAGAGGCAATTTAACCTTCTCCTGAGGGGATGTTCGATTCTGGCCACAGGGGGGAGCAGCTGCTTCATCATCCACTCTGATGGCATTTCCTCATTCCAACGTTGTAAATTAGTTAAACTTGCCTACCCAGTTTTATAAGTGGTACCTTATTTCCTACTTGATAGATGCAACTATCTTTCGGGTTGCTAGGTCAGCAACGAGCAGGGGCTATATTTTATTTTTAATTGACGGTTGCTCACCCCGCCAAGGGCTGGCCTCGAACTCATAACCTCATGGTCAGAGTGATTTATTGCAGTAGCTGCTTACCAGCCTCCACCACAGCGGAATAGTATGTAGCTCACTTGTCCAAAATATGTAGATTCTGGAAAGACTTATTAGGATGGATAAATCAAACCCTGGCTCAAAATATCCACTTCAATGGGACCCTAATATTAATGGCTGTTTTGGGAAATGAAACTGAAAACTCGTAAAAGATCCTATAGCACTTGTTGGGTGCTGCATACTAGAAAAAGTGAAAGCAGAAACAGAAAGGGAGGTGAAATCTTCTGAACAGACAAGAAAACAAACCCCACAGGGGTGTTAACCCTTCCCTATGCTATCCAAAACTTATATACAATAGAGTCTCACTTATCCAACACTCGCTTATCAAATGTTCTGGATTATCCAACGCATTTTTGTAGTCAATGTTTTCAATACATCGTGATATTTTGGTGCTAAATTTGTAAATACAGTAATTACTACGTAGCATTACTGTGTATTGAACTACTTTTTCTGTCAAATTTGTTGTATTACATGATGTTTTGGTGCTTAATTTGTAAAATCATAACCTAATTTGATATTTAATAGGCTTTTTCTTAATCCCTCCTTATTATCCAACATATTCGCTTATCCAACGTTCTGCCGGCCCGTTTAAGTTGGATAAGTGAGACTCTACTATATGTATGTTTTTGTCTTTCTCTGGAAGTGATTTGCACTGAAAGTGAAGTGTGGCATAACTAGTGGCATAGCAAACTTTGCTGGTTCATGAGCCTAATTGGTGGGATTAATTTCATGTCAGGTTTACTAGTGACATCCTCTGGCTGGTGTCTGCAATGGCTTCTCCAAGGTCTGCCTTGAACATTGTTTCTGTCCTGGCTGCAGCCTGCAAAAGAGAAGGGCATACAGCAGAGCTTTCCAAACATTTCATGCTGGTGACCCACTTTTTAAAGGTAAAGGTTGTGTCCAACTCTGGGGATTGGTGCTCATTATCTCAATTTCTAAGCCGAAGAGCCAATTTTGATTCGGTGGGGGGGGGGGGGGGGGGCTGAGTCTGGGTGAGAGAGGATCTACCCTAGCAAACCTTTTGTATCGTTATCCCAATAGCCCCATGCATATGGGATATATTGAGCATGGTGATCAGACCATGATATGAATAAACATAACAGTTTAAATAATACCAGCAAGGCCTTCTCGCGGACCAATGAAGTGAATGAAGAGTGTGACTATTATGTGATGAAAAGCAAAAATACCATTTGGGGGGGGGGGGGGCAATTACACAGCGGTGGCTATTATGGGGGCCCGGCTGTGGCGCAGGCTGGTTAGTAGCCAGCTGCAATAAATCACTCTGACCAAGAGGTCATGAGTTCGAGGCCAGCCCGTGTCGGGGTGAGCACCCAACAATTAAAAATAAAAAAATATATAGCCCCTGCTCGTTGCTGACCTAAGCAACCCGAAATATAGTTGCATCTATCAAGTAGGAAATTTAGGTACCACTTATATGTGGGGAGACTAATTTATGACACCATAAAAATCATCGCAGTGGATGATGAAGCGGCTGCTCCCCCTGTGGCCAGAATCAAGCATACCCTTAAGAAGCTGGAAGCTGGAGAAGGTTTAAATTGCCTCTGCGTCTGTCTCTGTTCTATGTCATATGGCATTGAATGTTTGCCTTATAAGTGTACAATGTGATCCGCCCTGAGTCCCCTTCAGGTTGAGAAGGGCGGAATATAAATACTGTAAATAAATATGCAATGAATAATAATGATCACTGTGAGAATGCAGTTGGAAAGGGTTGAAACCTTGTTTACAACCAAATTGGAGGAGCGAGAGCAAGGGCTAAATCTTGATTTGGAGGAGCTTCCAGATGTCTTCTGAGTGTTGTTCTTCATTTACTGTCCTGATTTTAACCCCCCCCCCCAGGCAGGATTCCCTTAGGCAGGAGGCAGCCAGGCTTTGAAGCTACAAAGCTATTCAATACTAATCAAGCTGGCCAATTGACTCTTGCTCAAACAGACGAAAGTTCTTTCTCCCACCCTGGACATTCCACAGATATATAAACCCCACTTGATATATAAACCCCAACCTCTGAGGATGCCTGCCATGGATGTGGGTGAAACGTCAGGAGAGAATGCTTCTGGAACATGGCCATACACCCCGGAAAACTCACAGCAACCCAGTGATTCCAGCCATGAAAATTTCGACGAAGCATATGACATATTTCTTTCAGCATTACTTTTTAATATTCTATTCTTCACGTGAATAAACTACCTTAAAGTATTACAATAAACCAGTGTTGCAATTAAAAGAAAACAAATATCTCGGCCTCTTCCTTGGAAAAAGATTTCAATTATCCTAAACATTTATACTAGTGCTGCAGTGTTTTAAGAAAATAAGCTTACTCACTAGGAAAAGAAAATGGAGCATTTATCTGAAAACAATATTACTTCTGTACAACTTGATATATTTGCAGAAGATATTTGTGGGTAGCGTAAATGGCAAATACTCTGAATCACGTTGCCACTACAGTTCTTTTATTGTATGCGAGGAAAGCATGAAGGCGTCCACACACAGAATGCACAAATGACATTGCATTCCTCTCGTTTCTGCAGTTTCTTCTTTGGAGAGCTATCGATGTCTCATTGTGGATTATAATATCGGACCTTTTCCTTTACCCATTTGGAACTACCATTGACTTTCTAAAAAGAACTATTCCTTACTCAGACTTTATACCTGATTTCCTTTGGATATATAATTGCTTTAATAAATATATAGTGTGTGACTTTCTTACTAGCAAAAAATAAAGGAGAACCAATCAAAGAAACAAATTGGGACAGAATGATGGAAAACCTAAAACGGATAGATGAAAGAAGCAAAAATAGATGATAAAGGAAAAGGAAAGACAAAATATAAAGAGAAAGAAAGATAACCTCAACAGAAAGGAGAAGGAAATAAGAAGAAAAGGAGTGAGAATTTAAGGAGTAATTAAGGAAGAAAGAAAAGGCAAATTACCTTGAAGAAACTGCCGAGAAGTCATTTTTATATTCACTTTTTAAAATCTCTTTTTTTTTTTTGCATTTCCTTCCTGTCTTCTCTTGACCTTTTCTCTCCTTTTCTTTTTTGCCCAATTAGGGGTTTTTGCTTTTATTATTCTGTTAAAACTAATAAAGATTATTTTATTAAATAAATAAATAAATAAATAAATAAATAGTGTGTTATATTGGCTCTTGTCTGGTTTTCGAGTGCTCATGCTGCCTTGGGTGCAACAGTACCTATTTATCTACTCACATTTCTGCTTTCGATCTGCTAGGTGGGCAGGTAGACTGGGGCTGACGGCGGGTGCTCACACCATCCCAGGATTGAACAGCAGACCTTTGGATCGTCAAGATTAGCTGCATCACAGTGGTTTAGCCTGTTGCTAATCCCGGCCCCTTCTTAAGTCACCAAATGGAAAATTCCACCTACCTGACCATTTTTTAAAAATGAAATGTGACAGACTGGAATGCCTTGCATTCAAAACTTGCATTTGCACCTGTGACCTTCTGGGTGCTGTTGCACTGAAACACCCATCAACCTGAGCAGCATAGTCAATGGCAACAGCCTAATAGAAAACAATGGAGATTTAAGAATTTAACTTTTATTCAGGCAATTGAAATGAAACTCCATTGAAATGAACAGCACAGTTCAGTTCTGAGTGTTCCACAAATCAGGAGTCAAACAATGTAATATTATTAAATGTCAAATAATATTTAAGGAACAATCCTCAACAAGACTGAGTCTTCATAAACAATGAATACTATATGCAAGGCCTTTCCCCCATTTACCCAGAGACAAAACTTCAACCATCCATGTCAAAATAGATAAATATATCATTGTGTACTTTCCTGGGGAAACTGAAAGCATACTTGTATGTTCACAGCAAGAACAAAATATATCGTTGGGAATATTTTCCCCCAAAGAACAAACTGTACCGATACAGAGCCACATGTGCACACATGCTAAAAACGTATTAGGATTAATATTTTCTTTGAAGTAGATATATTCTGCCCACTGTATTTTAAGAGTGTGGCACAGCTAAGAAAAGTTGTTATTTTGGAAATGCACTAGCTTTAGAAGTTCTGGGGCATGGAATACAATTACTAGCACAATGGCAGAGGCAAGTGCTCTTGTTCTCTATTTATGAATGTGTTCAAGCAGCAATTAGTGCAAGTGCATAAACAGTATTAGAGCCGAAACAAGAAGTTAATTGTGAGGTTGTAAACAGGGAGCAGCAGAAAGCTGAGGAAAGGAGCCAAAGTTCAAAGAAATTAAATAACTGCCCTGTGGCAAGAAGCAACTCTTTCCTGAAAGTTTTCCCTGAAATTTGGTGTAGCTTAAAATTATTTCATCATGACCTGTGCCTGGACAGGGCTTAAGAAACATTCCTGCCCTTGAACTATTTGTTGTGGAAATGTACCCAGAGAAAACATTACGTAGTTTGTTTTGAAACTTAGTTCACCAAATGAAAAGTGCTCTTCAATCTGCAATTAGTTTTAAAAAATTTGTTCTGTGTAAGCCATCTTACTTCACATAAACACGTTTGCCACTCATTGGCACAGCAATAGGTCCATCCAGAATAGGTCTCTACAATCACTACAGACCCAACGGCAAGACTTGGCTGCGAGTGATCGCCTATGATGACGACATAGCAATAAGGCAACACACCTGTGTTTAGCCATTTTAGGAGCATTTCTCTTCTTCTTAAACCCAACTGTGTGTCCCATTCTACTAAAAAGGTTATAAATTGTATTAAAATGTGTCATTTGATCTAAATCCATTATAATGCATACATGAGTGTCCCATAGCAAGACAGCTACCTTAATCATTCTCTCTGTAGAAAGCTTCAACTACATTGGAATTAAAATATACCACGGTGATGGTGATGTCATCCCTGTACATGCGTGCCAGGTCATCTGGAAGACTCAACATTGCCATGAGCCTTTCTGGATCAATCTCCCCATATTCATTATTGCCAATGGCGTGGCGGATGAGATGGGTGGCCACGTTCTGGTCAGGGGAGTGGACATGCCTGGCTTTCCTCTGAAGGAGCAGGTTTTGCATGTAACCCAGATTGGCTGGTTTTTTAAAAGCCGCCTGTCTTTTCTGGACATCCCCATCAACTAGATGGTCTCCAACCAGCTTGACCACTTCTTCATTACTCAACATGTCCCACAGGCCATCTGAGGCAATCACTAAAAATTTATCCTGCCTTCTGAGTTTGTGGTAAGTGATTTCTGGCTCTGCAGTTAAATAGGGAGGTGTGTGACAATTTGGAAGCACATAGTCATAAATGTTCAAAGCCTCTGCGTCGCAACCGTTTCCCAGCACACTCTGATGCAGTTCTTGGCTCCACTTGAACTGGACATCTCCAAATGCTCTTGAAGGCAAGAGGACTCCCAGTAACCTGTTGTTCACAATCACTGTGCCATCTTCAGATAGCGGATGCTCCCTTTTTAACCTTAACATTTCCAGTTTGTTGAAGCAGTTGTGGTCTCGCGTCAGAGGAAGAGCAGACCACGTCCCACCTTTGTTTTTAACTCCCAGAACCGCTCTGCTGTCACCAGTGTTTGCAATGTGCAAATGAACACTATCCACATGAGCCAAGCAGGCCGTTGCACCTGAAAAAGCCACCTGAAGAGCAATGTTTTTGACCAATTCATTTTCTGAGGGAGCCTGAGCCTCCAATGAAATATCTGAATCCAGCCTTTTAAATGCATGGATCAAGGCTTCTTCTATGGTAAGGCCTGGTTCCAGGTCCATGTTTAGTAAGGTTTGCCAATATATTCTGAGCCGTTCCAGGTACAGTGAGGCGACCTCTTGAAAGAAGCTGTCATTTGGATGTTTGTGCCACTGCAGAATAGGCAGGATGGGTTTCATAGACTCCATGGCAGACTCAATTTCCTCTAGCTTTTTTTGGGATAGAAGGGAAACAGCAATATAGGAAAACAGCCGTTCACTAACTGCCTGGGCACAGGCGTAACCTGCATGGCCATCAAAGATCCCAAACATCATTCCTCTGGTCTGTAGGCAGGTCGCTGCGCTTCGGCGGTCTTCCGCTGGGCTGTTGGCAGCCAAGTGGTTGCTCTCAAATCGCAGGACTGAGCTTGGATTTTTCCCATCGAATTCAGGAACGGCATGGGACAGCTCATTTGCCCTTAAAATGTCATTGACCTGTGACGGCGTCAGGTGGAAAGAGAAGTCTTCTTCTTCTGTCGAGGTGTGTCTGAAAGCTTTTCTCACAGTGACAACATTGTTCTTGCTGCATTTGCCGCTTGCCAGGAAAGAAGAAAAGGGAGGGTTGGTAAACAAACTCCTCCGCGGTCCTTTACACTGACCTGAAATGCACCTGGAGTACAAAGGTCCTTTTCCATGCAAAGTGGAGATCGTGCTTCGTGTTGAGGTGATAACCCAGGAGGAAACAATACTTGACATTGTCAGGATAATTGTACTTGAAAGAAGGTCAGTTCTGAAAGCCTAAAAAAGAAAGCGCTTGTTAAAAGAGAAAACATGTAAACATCCTTCAGGCATTTCTCACAGCACACCACTGATGTGAAACATCGATTTGTATCGAAATACTACTAGGAAGGCAAAAGAAATGCTTATGTGAAGACCTGGTGGTGTCGGCAGGTTTTTGAGTAATTACATTGGACTACCGCCGATTTCTGGGCCTGAATATATTGCACAAGATTTCCCTAGCCTAAAATGATACATTTTAATATATTGGTTTTATGGTTCCCGTCCCCTTGATCTGGTCATGTAAGTGTGATTTATTGTTATAATTGTATTATTTTACTTTGTTTAATAATGTGTATCTATATATATAAAAGAGTGATGGCATCAGGGCAGCGGACAAAACAACAAAACTACAGGCCCCCCAACCTCAAAATTTGACAACACAACCCATCATTCACAGCTCTAGGTTGATACAACAAAAAGGAAAAGAAAAATAAAGTCCTAATTACAGGGAGAGGAATAATAGTTTTTATCCAATTGCTGCCAGTTTGAAGGCTAAGCTCCACCCATTTGGTCTCCTAGCAACCTACTCAGCCCAGGGGACAGGCACAGTTAGGTCTCACTTAGGCCTCTTCCACAGATTATCAGATTTTAACTGGATTGTATGGTAATGTATTCTCAAGGCCCTTCTACACAGCTATATAACCTATTTAGAATCTTATATTATCTGCTTTGAACTGGATTATCATGACTCCACACTGCCATATAATCCACTTCAGTGTGCATACTAAACATAAAGACAACCATACAAAAGACATGCAATACCACCACTACCTCAACAATTACTCACCAACACCACCAGACAACACCACAGCAACGCGTGGCCGGGCACAGCTAGTTATGCTATGTAATGTTTGTGTTTTATGACTATAAACTGTCCTGAGTCCCATCCGGGAGATAGGGCGGTATATAAATAACGTTTTTATTATTATTATTATTTTATTTAATTATATTAAGAATATACAGGAGCCAGAATTTCTACTGATAGTTCTAGTTAGAGAAGACCCATAGAATTAATGGGACTTACAGGCTGATTCACCAATGAAGCCACTCTAATGGAATTTCTATTAGGATTCAACCCATAGTCCTGATTATCCATTTTCAAAGAATTATAATAAATGTGTTGTCGAAGGCTTTCATGACCGGAATCAATGGATTCTTTCACAAGAGTTCTTTCTCCTACCCTGGACATTATTCACAAATATATAAACCCCACTTATCTTGTTTCCAACAAACCTCACACCCTCTGAGGATACCTGCCACAGATGTGGGTGAAACGTCACGAGAGAATGCTTCTGGAATATGGCCATACAGCCCGGAAAATTCACAGCAACCCAATGATAATAAAGTCTGTGAGCTAGTAACAAGCAAATGGGAAGCCCTTGGATATTCTGATGACAGAACCCAGCTATTTACAAAACAAGTCTCATGTTTTCAGAGGCACTATAATCAAATGCTAAGACAGTCAAGGTTGCTATTGTTGTTTGCTATCAAACCACTCTAACTTATAGTGGCTTCAGGAGGCCCAGTTATCAAAACACTGCTCACATCTTGCAAACTTAATTTAGTTCAGGTGACTTTATTTAGGATCATTGTCGGACCTACGGATCACCTTTTTTCTATACTTTTCAAACAAAACCCCACTCTTCTAGCTTGAGTCTAACCCCAATGACAATAAAGAACAGATGTTAAACTTAAGTTGACCAAAATCAACTTAACAAAAGATGGCGCTCATTCTGTCCTTTATAAACACACTAACAATAAAAGTCTGCTATTGATTACATTGACATTGGAGTATTATTTGTTTTCAGATTTACTAATTAACATGTTTATCTCATTTTTAAGAGAACTCATTTAGAAAGAATACATGTAGACAGGGAGAAGGGAGACAACATGGCAGGGGGACCTGCTCCCAAACCAACTGAACTGGACACTTTCATGATGATGCTACAGATGTTTTAATCATGAATGCATGCAAGACGGCGCTACCTTTGCAACATATGCATGTTGATTTTATCCAAATGAATGGTTGTGAATAGCAAATAACCTGGGTTTAAAAATACATACAGGCTGTCCCCAAGTTATGAACAAGACCGGTTCTGTAGGTTTGTTCTTAAATTGAATTTGTATGTAAGTCGGAACAGGTACTTTTAAAAAGTGTAACTCCACATATGTGTGTGTGTGTGTACACGTGTACACTCTAATGGTGCAGTGGGTTAAACCGCTGAGCTGCTGAACTTGCTGACCGAAAGGTCGGTGTTTCGAATCTGGGGAGAGGGGTGAGCTCCCGCTGTTAGCCTCAGCTTCTGGTAATCTAGCAGTTCAAAAACATGCAAATGTGAGTAGATCAATAGGTACCGCTCCAGCAGGAAGGTAATGGCGCTCCACCTAGGGACAACGCTGGCTCTTCAGCTTCAAAATGGAGATGAGCACCAACCCCCAGAGTTGGACACGACTAGACTTAATGTCAGCAGAAAACCCTTTCTCTCCCTCTCTCTCTCTATCTATCTATATATATAAAAGGGTAATGAAATTTCGGCCTAGGACAAAACAACAAAACTACATATCCCAGAAACACTAAACTTGGCAGCAAAACCCCTCATCCATGCCTCTACTTTCATACAACAAAAAGAAATGAAAAATAAAGTCCTAATTAGAGGGAGAGGAATAATTGTTTTTATCCAATTGCTGCCAGTTAGAAGGCTAAGCTCTGCCCACTTGGTCTCCTAGCAACCCACTCAGCCCAGGGGACAGGCAAAGTTAGGCCTCACTTAGGCCTCTTCCACACTGCCTATAAGATACAGATTATCTGATTTTAACTGGATTATATGGTAGTGTAGACTCAAGGCCCTTCCACACAGATATATAACCCATTTATAATCTTATATTATCTGCTTTGAACTGGATTATCTTGAGTCCACACTGCCATGTAATCCACTTCAGTGTGCATTTTATACAGCTGTGTAGAAGGAGCCTCATATAATCCAGTTCTAAGCAGATAATATAAGATTATAATTATATAGTAGAGTCTCACTTATCCAACATAAATGGGCCAGCAGAACATTGGATAAGTGAATACGTTGGATAATAAGAAGAGATTCGGGAAAAGCCTATTAAACATCAAATTAGGTGATGATTTTACAAATTAAGCACTAAAACATCATGTGATACAACAAATTTGACAGAAAAGGTAGTTCAATGCATAGTAATGCTATGTAGTAATTATACCACCATACTTCGCCACAGCAATGCGTGGCCGGGCACAGCTAGTGTATATATACAGTAGAGTCTCACTTATCCAACACTCACTTATCCAACGTTCTGGATTATCCAACGTATTTTTGTAGTCAACGTTTTCAATACATGTGATATTTTGGTACTAAATTCGTAAATACAGTAATTACTACATAGCATTACTGCGTATTGAACTATTGCGTATTGAACTAGACCCAGAATGGTAGATTCCTCTCACTTCCTGTTGTCTCACCCCATTCTCAAAATATGAGTTGTTTATAAGTCAGATGTTTTTAACTTATAGTCCTGGAAATTATTGTGTTGGTTAGTTATTTTATTTCTACAGTGAGCAACCACTGCCAAGCCAGGCTGTTCTAATCTTAAGAGCACTAATGGATCAGACGCATGCCTCGTGCTGTATGTAATCAATATCTTGAGATATGTCAACACAACGCTTTCTTGAGAATTGTGTAACACACGGTGCCAGTCCCTTTGATGTAATATCAGGCAGTGGCCAGTCTGCAAGGGATAGTATTGTCCAACATGTTATAACCCAAGTATGTGCAAACTTGGGCCTTGCGGGTGTTTTGGACTTCGACTCCCATAATTCCTAAGTGTTTTGAAGTCCAAAACACCTGGAGGGCTGAAGTTTTCCCATGCCTGCCTCAAGCTTTATCGTGCTTTGAACAAGAGAATCAATACAAAATGGGACTTTTGTCCTCTACCCATTGCACTTTCATACTTTTTCTTGCTCCATTCTCTTTGTGTAGAGCATGACATTGAAGTTTGTAGTCCTGCGGGGTTTATTCTGGCAACTTTTACTATCAGATGTGGGTTTCAAACAAGATCCAAATAATAATACACTAGAGTCTCACTTATCCAACGTTCTGGATTATCCAACGCATTTTTGTAGTCAAAGTTTTCAATACATCATGATATTTTGGTGCAAAATTCGTAAATACAGTAATTACTACATAGCATTACTGCGTATTGAACTACTTTTTCTGTCAAATTTGTTGTGTAACATGATGTTTTGGTGCATAATTTGTAAAATCATAACCTAATTTGATGTTTAATAGGCTTTTTCTTAATCTCTCCTTATTATCCAACATATTTGCTTATCCAACGTTCTGCCGGCCCGTTTTATGTTGGATAAGTGAGACTCTACTGTAATAATAATAATAATAAGAAGAAGAAGAAGAAGAAGAAGAAGAAGGAGGAGGAGGAGGCCTGATCCTTGCAGTCCAGGAGCAAGCCATCAGAACAAATGCAATCAAGGCCAAGATCGAAAAATCAGCTGATGACCCAAAATGCAGACTGTGCAAGGAAACAGACGAAACCATTGATCATATCCTCAGCTGCTGTAAGAAAATCGCACAGACAGACTACAAACAGAGGCACAACTAAGCGGCTGAGGGGGAAAAGGAAGGGGCCTCGAAGTCCAAAACACCCGCAGGGCCCAAGTTTGCGCATATCTGATCTAATCCCTCATTCTGTCATGCAGGAAAAGCACAATCAAATCAGCCCCGACATACAGCCATACAGCCTTTGCTTAAAGGAAGCCACTCCAAGGCAGAGAGTTCCACTGCTGAACAGCTCTCCTTACAGTCAAGAAATTCTCCCTAAGCTTTGCTCCCTCTTCCTTATGGCATCCTTTCAAACATGAATACATGGTTATGATGTCTTTAAACCCCCTCCCCTTCTATTATAACACTCTCACAACAGAAAATCACAGCATGGATCTACCTGTTCCAAAAGTCCACAGAGTGGAAGTGACAGACAGGATCTGTCTCTCCTTCTGCTGGATAGGAAGTTGGGAGCCAAGCAAGGAAGCAGGAATTATCTAACTGGGTGGGAGGGAGGGAGGGGCCTTCTGGGCAAGCAGCCCAGCTCCGCCCCTAGAACTCACCACCATTGGCCGGCGCGAGGGGCGTGAGCGCATTCCTGCGAGCTCATTGGTAGCTGTGGGCGGAGTCACGCCATCGGTCACGCCTACACAAGACCAGGGGTAAAGAGGGTTGGAGAAAGCATCGCTGTCCTAACTTCGGGTTCTCCATCTACTCCCAATGCACTGTCAGATGAATGCATTTAGACACTACAGTAGAGTCTCACTTATCCAACCTTCGCTTATCCAACATTCTGCATTATCCAACACAGTCTGCCTTTTAGTCGTCAGTGTTTTTGTAGTCAATGTTTTCAATGCAATTCAATGCCGCCCCGAGTCCCTTCGGGGAGATGGGGCAGGGTATAAGAATAAAATTATTGTTTTATTATGACACAGCAAACAAAATACAGTAGAGTCTCGCTTATCCAATGTTCTGGATTATCCAACGCATTTTTGTAGTCAATGTTTTCAATACATCATGATATTTTGGTGCTAAATTCATAAATACAGTAATTACTACATAGCATTACTGCATATTGAACTACTTTTTCTGTCAAATTTGTTGTATAACATGATGTTTTGGTGCTTAACTTGTAAAATCATAAACTAATTTGATGTCTAATAGGCTTTTTGTTAATGCCTCCTTATTATCCAACATATTTGCTTATCCAACATTCTGCTGGCCCGTTTATGTTGGATAAGTGAGACTCTACTGTAGATATGCTGGATTTCGTATAAAAAAAATCACAAGTCGAACACTTCCCAAGTGTCTAGGACCGCGTGATGTATTTTCGGAGGATGCGTGCAGATCCCAGCAGGGTGGCCTTTTGCAGTTGGCAGATCGTAATTTGTCAATGTCTATTGTTTCCAAATGCCGGCTGAGATCTTTTGGCACGGCACCCAGTGTGCCCATCACCACCGGGACCACCTGCACTGGTTTCTGCCAGAGTCTTTGAAGTTCAATTTTGAGGTCCTGATAGCGGCTGAGTTTTTCCTGTTGTTTTATTGTTGTTTTATTGTTTATTATTATTATTATTATTATTATTATTAATGCATTGCGATGTTTTGGTGCTAAATTCATAAATACAGTAATTACTACATAACATTACTTAATTTGTAAAGGCAAGAAGCCACTATAACCAGGAATGTAATCTAATAATATAAACTATAAGACAGTATTTCCTATATATGCTATAGTCATAGAACATTCAATATACAGAGATTGAGGGAAGCAAAAAATTGTGTCCACCAAACGTAATGGAGCGAAGTCAAGGGCAATGAAATAACCCATGGGTTTAGTCAAGCAGAGCATTCTTTTGCTTTTTATAGTTTTTGCTGCAGTAAGAACACTTTAGATTACATATATTAAATGCCAATACCTGCAAGTGTTTTATTAATTTTGACAGAAATCGGACAGGGCTTTTCCATTCTGGCTTTTCAAAATTATGCTGCTACATTTATAGGTGTCTCAGTGACCTCAAGTCTCCAAGGTTCTATCCTTACAAAGCAAACTTTAGAGAACACTAAAGTTGGGAACATAAAGGAAAATGCCCACAGAAATCTCACTGCCTGTTGTCACTGCAAAGGAGGGTTCCACGGTGGCAGGTCCTTAAAACATAATGGAAAAGGGCATATCTGGTTGGCTGACCAAAGCTACGAACAGGAACACAGGTCCCTTTGCAACACTGTGTTGCAGCTTGTGCTTGAAAGTTTACTTTCCATTCTCTCTAAAAAGGAAGAAACAAGGAGAAGGGAAAACAAGAATTGCAGCAGAACCTTTAAAACTAGCGGGCTTCTATTTTCCCATTAGCTTACGTGGATTGATAAAGACTTAAATAGTGTATAACTACTAAAATAATGTATAAATATTGAAATAAATATAGCATCCCTACTTTGCGGATTTTAACTTATTGAGGGTGGTCCTGGAACCTAACCCCAGCTCCAGTTCCATGCGGGAACATGAGAGAAGCCTCCCACAAGGATGATCAAAAACATCCGGGCATCCCCTGGGCAACATCCTTGCAGACGGCCAATTCTCTCACACTAGAAGCAACGTGCAGTTTCTCAAGTCGCTCCTGACATGGAAAAAAAAACCAACAACCATCCCCAGTCTAAGGAACCTGCAGGCCTTGGGCTGGTGAAAGCTATTTAAATTGTTTTCAAAAATACCCCAAAACAAATCCATTTTACATGAAACTTTGGCCCTGTAAATCTTGAGTAAGTTAAAGTATTCATAGGTACATGGTGTGGCATTGTAGTTTTTGGCACACCGTGGGCAAGGTTTTTTTTTGTACAAATGTATAAGACATCTACGATTTATGACTCACTTCACACGGAAAAGGTTTGCCATCAACGGTATGCTCTGATCCAGTATCATGCTTTGCCACCCATTGAAAATGGAACTGTTTCAACCTGTAAGGAACTTCCAGTGGGCCCCCACTGACAACTGCAACAGAATGTAAATGAGAAAGTGATACAGTTAGCATGAAACTGTCATCCGTTAGACATCATTTGGCATCCATTACGAAAAGCTGAGATACAACAACAACAACAACAACAACAGTTTATTTGTATTTTGCCCTATCTCCCTGAGGGGACTCAGGGCGGATTCCAGTAAACACAGACATAAGGCAAACATTCAATGCCTAGAACAATGATGGGCAAGCTTTTGCGCTTGGTGTGTCAAAATTCACCAAAAAACCTAGCATGACTTGGGTGGTGTGTCACTTTGAGAAAAAAAATAATTTCACAATATATATAGTTTAAATAACAAAAATATATAGTTGTAATATATAACTGTATTTAATAAATCAAAAACTATTTACTACCATTATTTCCATGTACAACAATCTATGGCACCTCTTGCAATTTCCACGCTGATTTCTCTCTATTGTAGTTTCAATGTAGTCATGAATAATGAATAATATAATAATATACTACAATAATAATAGAATAATAATAGAATGATTTTATATATATATATATATATTGTACTAGCTGTGCCCGGCCACGCGTTGCTGTGGCGTTGTCTGGTGGTGTTGGTGAGAACTTGTTGAGGTAGTGGTGGTATTGAATGTCTGTTGTATGGTTGTCTTTATGTTTAGTATGCATTTGGTTGTTTGTGTACTGTGAAAGTGATGAGGTTAGAGGGGGTCTATGTCCCTGTGTAGTATTCTATAGTATTTATATGTTATCCATGTGTTGTGAATGCTTGGATTGTGTCCTGCTGCATAGTAGAAAGGGTTGGGATGGATGGCCCTTAGGGGTCCCTCCAAACTCTTGGATTCTATGCTTCTATTATTATTAATATTATTATTATTATTATTATCATCTTCTTCATCATTATTATGTAGAGGCTGGATGGCCATCTGTCAGGATAATATAAGATTATAAATGGGTAATATAGCTGTGTGGAAGGGCCTCGAGTCTACATTGCCATATAATCCAGTGCAAATTAGATAAACTGTGGAAGAGGCCTAAGTGAGGCCTAGCTGTGCCTGTCCCCTGGGCTGAGTAGGTTGCTAGGAGACCAAGTGGGCGGAGCTTAGCCTTCTAACTGGCAGCAATTGGATAAAAACAATTATTCCTCTCTCTCTAATTAGGACTTTATTTTTCTTTTCTTTTTGTTGTATCAACCTAGAGGCGTGGATGATGGGTTGTGTTGCCCTGTAGTTTTGTTGTTTTGTCCGGTGCCCTGATTCCATCACTCTTTTATATATATATATATAGATAGATAGATATATGTAATGTGCATAATTCCCATGGAGTAAACAATAAAACCACTGGACCAAATCACACCAAATTTGGCCAAAAAAGACATTAATCTGCATGCAGCAGCGTGTCAGCAAAAATGGCTAGGCGTGTCAGTGCTGACACGCATGTCATAGGTTGGCCATCGCTGGCCTAGAAACTGTTGCATCTCAGCAGGGTTTAACCTTGCCCACAGCACCCAACAAAACACCAAATGTAAATGTCAAAACAGTTTATTAAAAGAACACATGGGCCCGGGCTGTGGCACAGGCTTTTGAGCAGCTGCAATAAATCACTCTGACCATGAGGTCATGAGTTCGAGGCCAGCCCGTGGCGGAGTGAGCACCTGTCAATTAAAAATAAAAAATAGCCCCTGCTCATTGCTGACCTAGCAACCCGAAAGATAGTTGCATCTATCAAGTAGGAAATAAGGTACCACTTATAAAAGTGGGGAGGCATGTTTAACTAATTTACGACCTGGAATGAGGAAGTGCCGTCAAAGTGGATGATGAAGCAGCTGCTCCCCCTGTTGCCAGAATCGAACATCCCCTCAGGAGAAGGTTAAATTGCCTCTGTGTCTGTCTGTCTCGGTCTCTGTCTCGGTTCTATGTGTATATGGGCAGTGAATGTTTGCCCTATGTGTGTATAATGTGAGTCCCCTTCAGGGTGAGAAGGGCGGAATATAAATACTGTAAATAAATAAATAAAAGGGTAAAACACCAGCAGACGACACAAAACTGGGAGGGATAGCTAACACTCCAGAAGACAGGAGCAGAATTCAAAACGATCTTGACAAACTAGAGAGATGGGCCAAAACTAACAAAATGAAGTTCAACAGGGACAAATGCAAGATACTTCACTTCGGCAGAAAAAATGGAAAGCAAAGATACAGAATGGGGGACGCCTGGCTTGACAGCAGTGTGTGCGAAAAAGACCTTGGAGTCCTCGTGGACAACAAGTTAAACATGAGCCAACAATGTGATGCGGCTGCTAAAAAAGCCAATGGGATTCTGGCCTGCATCAATAGGGGAATAGCGTCTAGATCCAGGGAAGTTATGCTCCCCTCTATTCTGCCTTGGTCAGACCACACCTGGAATCACACTGTGTCCAATTTTGGGCACCACAGTTGAAGGGAGATGTTGACAAGCTGGAAAGCGTCCAGAGGAGGGCGACTAAAATGATTAAGGGTCTGGAGAACAAGCCCTATGAGGAGCGGCTTAAAGAGCTGGGCATGTTTAGCCTGCAGAAGAGAAGGCTGAGAGGAGACATGATAGCCATGTACAAATACGTGAAGGGAAGTCATAGGGAAGAGGGAGCAAGCTTGTTTTCTGCTGCCCTGCAGACTAGGACACGGAACAATGGCTTCAAACTACAGGAAAGGAGATTCCACCTGAACATCAGGAAGAACTTCCTCACAGTGAGAGCTGTTCGACAGTGGAACTCTCTCCCCGGGACCGTGGTGGAGGCTCCTTCTTTGGAGGCTTTTAAGCAGAGGCTGGATGGCCATCTGTCGGGCGTTTCCTGCTTCTTAGCAGGGGGTTGGACTAGATGGCCCATGTGGTCTCTTCCAACTCTACTATTCTATGATTCTATGATTCTATGAGTGAATAAAGGATAAAATCCAAGAGTCAAAAAAATAAGCAAAAATCATAGGAAACACCAGGCCAAACTGTGTACAAAAGATAATCTACAGGCAGCATACATCCCAGGTTAAAACTGTAGCAAAAAGCAAGAATAATACCAAAGGTTTCTGAACTGGAGCATGAAGACAACAGAAGTCTAAACCAGGAGTATAACAAGGAACAGAAATGCCAAAAACATCCATGGAACAAGCAACAAAACATGAGCATGAAACATGAACAGAGAACCAAGCTACGACCCTCCTAAGTATAGCGACGTTGACAGATCTGAAAGCTCTCACATAAGCCTGCTTTAAAGGGCTGCAAAACATGAACTCATTCTTCTTCACTCCCCGAAGTCTCTCACTTCGTTTGCACCTGATTCCCTGAGAGCCAGCCGAGAATGTTTAAATTGAGAACCCTTTCCTCAGGCGAGCGAAGCCAGTGCGCAGGCGCACTCCGTACCCCGCCCCCTCGCAGAAGAGGCCCCGCCCTCAAAGCCGGCAAGATGGCGGCGGCGCAGCCGACACAGTCGGGGAAGATCAGCCTGAAGGAACAGCGTTACGACCGGCAGCTGAGGTGGGCCTTCAGCCGTCGGAGGCGTCGGTTTGAAACCCGAACGCACTCTACTCCCCATTGCTTTGAGGAGAAGACAGTGAGGCCTAGTGGTCAGAGGCTCAGCTCGCATTGGGGAAGCAGGAGTTCAGGGCCCTTCCACCCAGCCCTATATCCCAGAATATCAAGGCAGAAAATCCCACATTATCTGAGTGTGGATTCAACCCAGTTCAAAGCATATACAGTAGAGTCTCGCTTATCCAACGTAAACGGGCTGGCAAAACGTTGGATAAGCGAATATGTTGGATAATAAGGAGGGATTAAGGAAAAGCCTATTAAACATCAAATTAGGTTATGATTTTAAAAATTAAGCACCAAAACATCATGTTATACAACAAATTTGACAGAAAAAGTACAGTTCAATAGGCAGTAATACTACATAGCAATTACCGTATTTACCAATTTAGCAGCAAAATATCACGATGTATTGAAAACATTGACTAGAAAAATGTGTTGGATAATCCAGAATGTTGGATAAGCGAGTGTTGGATAAATGAGACTCTACTGTATTGTGGGATTTTCTACCTTGATATTCTGGGATAGGGCTATGTGGAAGGGCCCTTGGTTACTATTATTATTACTTGTAATTCTGTGCATGGTTTCTGTTGCTCTGGAGCAGGGGTCCCCAAGCCTTTTAAGCATATATGTATAATTTATCCTGAGTATAGATACTATTCATGAGGATACTCAACTATAATACCTGTTATAATTCGTCATGGTTGATCATTTAGTACACTTCTGAGTGATTAGACAAGGCTCAGCTATAACAGTTAAGAAGCTAATGACTTCATGATATGGATGCCATTTGCTGATTTTTGCCTAGGAAACCTCTTTTGAAGGAAGTGACACTGTCTTTCTCCCTTTTTACTTCACTTACTGTCAGATTTGCATCCTGCCTTGCATTTTAGGAGCTTGGAATGCTCAAGTGGTTCCCCTTTCGTGTTCATCATAGCAATCCAGTGTGAGACCTCATGGTACGCTTTGCATTTAAGTGGGAAAGTAAACTTGGGCCTTCTCAGTCCAGATCCACTAAAATTATGGCAAGGGAATCTGCACCTCCCATCAACCCCAGTTAGTGTAGCCAGTGAGGAGGGATAATTGAATATATGTTTCTCATACTCAGTTGGAATGTTACACTACTCTGACTATCCAATATTATTTAATTGGGAGCTCTTTTCAAGAGTGGTGTCCTTCATATGCCCTATGTCCACTTGTTTCTGTTCTGTTTTATGCATTATGTCTCTGGTTTTGTGTTGCAGATTATGGGGTGACCATGGGCAAGAAGCTTTAGAGTCTGCTCATGTCTGTGTGATAAATGCAACTGCCACAGGAACAGAGATCCTTAAGAACTTGGTTCTGCCAGGTATAACTAATGATACAGAAAACAATAACTTTTTCCCAATAAGGCCTGTAATTTAGTGTAAGCAGTGTCTTTGTTTTTGTGTTTCAGGTGTGGGATCATTCACAATTGTAGATGGCTGTCAAGTCACTGGTGAAGATGTTGGAAATAGGTACTGTACTTTCAACAAGATTTGTTAATATATTCATTAGGAAAATTATGATCTATTGACTGGGGCAGGACAGAATCAAATTAGCAAAGGAGAAGACAAGTTATAGTTTGTTTTGTCTTCTATACTAGAATCATAGAATCATAGAATAGTAGAGTTGGAAGAGACCACATGGGCCATCTAGTCCAACCCCCTACTAAGAAGCAGGAAATCGCATTCAAAGCACCCCCGACAGATGGCCATCCAGCCTCTGTTTAAAAGCCTCCAAGGAAGGAGCCTCCACCACGGCCCCGGGGAGAGAGTTCCACTGTCGAACAGCTCTCACAGTGAGGAAGTTCTTCCTGATGTTCAGGTGGAATCTCCTTTCCTGTAGTTTGAAGCCATTGTTCCGTGTCCTAGTCTGCAGGGCAGCAGAAAACAAGCTTGCTCCCTCTTCCCTATGACTTCCCTTCACATATTTGTACATGGCTATCATGTCTCCTCTCAGCCTTCTCTTCTGCAGGCTAAACATGCCCAGCTCTTTAAGCTGCTCCTCATAGGGATTCTTGTTCTCCAGACCCTTAATCATTTTAGTCGCCCTCCTCTGGACGCTTTCCAGCTTGTCAACATCTCCCTTCAACTGTGGTGCCCAAAATTGGACACAGTATTCCAGGTGTGGTCTGACCAAGGCAGAATAGAGGGGGAGCATAACTTCCCTGGATCTAGACGCTATTCCCCTATTGATGCAGGCCAGAATCCCATTGGCTTTTTTAGCAGCTGCATCACATTGTTGGCTCATGTTTAACTTGTTGTCCACGAGGACTCCAAGGTCTTTTTCGCACACACTGCTGTCAAGCCAGGCGTCCCCCATTCTGTATCTTTGATTTCCATTTTTTCTGCCGAAGTGAAGTATCTTGCATTTGTCCCTGTTGAACTTCATTTTGTTAGTTTTGGCCCATCTCTCTAGTCTGTCAAGATCGTTTTGAATTCTGCTCCTGTCTTCTGGAGTGTTAGCTATCCCTCCCAGTTTTGTGTCGTCTGCAAACTTGATGATCGTGCCTTCTAACCCTTCGTCTAAGTCATTAATAAAGATGTTGAACAGAACCGGGCCCAGGACGGAGCCCTGCGGCACTCCACTTGTCACTTCTTTCCATGATGAAGACGACGCATTGGTGAGCACCCTTTGGGTTCGTTCGCTTAGCCAATTACAGATCCACCTAACCGTAGTTTTGTCTAGCCCACATTTTACTAGTTTGTTTGCCAGAAGGTCGTGGGGGACTTTGTCGAAGGCCTTACTGAAATCCAGGTACGCTACATCCACAGCATTCCCTGTATCGACCCAACTCGTAACTCTATCGAAAAAAGAGATCAGATTAGTCTGGCATGACTTGTTTTTGGTAAATCCGTGTTGACTATTAGCAATGACCGCATTTGTTTCTAAGTGTTCGCAGACCACTTCCTTGATGATCTTTTCCAGAATTTTGCCTGGTATTGATGTGAGGCTGACCGGACGGTAATTGTTTGGGTCGTTCTTTTTTCCCTTCTTGAAGATAGGGACCACATTCGCCCTCCTCCAATCTGCTGGGACTTCTCCCGTTTTCCAAGAACTCTCGAAGATAATTGCCAGTGGTTCTGAAATAACTTCCGCTAGTTCCTTCAGTACTCTTGGGTGTAGCTGATCTGGCCCTGGGGACTTGAATTCGTTTAGAGAGGCCAAGTGTTCCTGGACAACTTGTTTCCCTATTTGGGGTTGGATTTCCCCCAATCCTTCGTCCATTCCGTGTTGCTGAGGTTGAAGATGGCTTTCTTTTTCTGAGAAGACCGAGGCAAAGAAGGCATTAAGTAGTTCTGCCTTTTCCCTGTCCCCTGTCGCCATCACCCCATCTTCTCCTTGCAATGGCCCTATCGCCTCCTTTTTCTTCCTTTTTCTACCAACGTAAGCAAAAAAGCCTTTTTTGTTGTTTTTTATGTCCCTGGCAAGCCTGAGCTCATTTTGCGCTTTAGCCTTGCGAACCTTTTCCCTACAGGTGTTGGCTATACGTTTGAATTCTTCTTTGGTGATTTCTCCCCTTTTCCACTTCTTGTGCATGTCACTTTTGAGCTTTAGCTCAGTTAGAAGTTCTTTGGACATCCATTCTGGCTTCTTTGCAGTTGTCTTATTTTTCTTCTTTGTTGGCACTGTTTGCATTTGCGCCTTGAGTATTTCACTTTTGAAAAACTCCCATCCATCCTTAACTCCCTTGTTTTTTAATATCGGCGTCCATGGAATGCCGCTCAGTAATTCCTTCATTTTTTGGAAGTCAGCTCTCTTAAAGTCCAGAATGCGTGTTTGACTTGTCTTAGTTTCAGCATTCCTTTGTATTGCAAACTGCAGGAGCACATGGTCACTTGCCCCTAAGGATCCAACCACTTCAACTGTATTGATCAGGTCTTCCACATTTGTTAAGATTAGATCAAGAGTTGCTGATCCCCTTGTTGTCTCTTCTACTTTCTGGACCATAAAATTATCTGCAAGGCAAGTGAGGAATTTGTTGGACTTTGTACTCTTGGCTGAGTTTGTTTTCCAGCAGATATCGGGATAATTGAAATCGCCCATGACTACTATATCTCTTCTTTGTGCCTGTTTGGTCAGCTGTTGACAGAAGGCTTCATCAAGTCCTTCATCCTGACTCGGAGGTTGAAGGACTTGATAGTAGTACTATTCATGGAGTAAGCAACCAAACATGGTTAATAGACTGTGCCTAGACATGATATCTGCGTTGTTGTGTGTACTCTCATAATCATTTGGGGAATGATAAAACACTTTAAAGATTAAGATATTTTATTTGGCATAAGTTTGTATGGACTGCAGATCCCTTCAGTCAGATGCCTTTTTTAAAATGTGCCACAATAATCTTTGGCATGACTCCTTTCACAGTAAATTTTTGGATAAGGCAGTATTGACGTTTCATTTGAAGAGTTACAATATTGATTTTTTGGCGGGGGAGATACTTTAGAATCTTAAAAATACAGTTGTAGGGATAGGTGTGTTATATGAGTGGAATGTTTAACTTTAAAATATTTTGTCACAGTAACACTCTAAAGGAATGTCATTTTTTTTCTTTTAGTTTTTTTCTGCAAAGAAGCAATATTGGTCAGGTAATTTTTTTATATATGGTTTATTGAAGTACTGATATATATATAATTCAGTTGATAAAATAAATATTCCTTGCTTTTTCATAATGAAATGTTTGACACAGAATATGTTAGTAGTATGATAGCAAATATACACACACATACATCTACTTAGAGAATTGAATCCATTGAATTCATTGGGACTTACTCTCTGGCAGGTGTCTATAGAAGGGCTTTTAAAACTTTTCCACTCGGGACCCCATTCCTCCTGAGAAATGTTTATGTGACCTCAGGTATATAAAATAGTAGGGTTGAGCGAAAAAATCGTAAAAAGTCATTAATCGTAATAAATTCGTTAATCGTATTAATATTGAACTGGGTTCTGAGGTGGTTTGGCACTTCAGAATTAACCTTCCAATTCGAAGCGTTGGTGCCCATGCCTCGAAATACCTTTGGATAACCTTTGGATATATGAGAAAGTGTTTTAATTCAACCACCCATTGCTATTCAGAAGAGAAATCCCTTTCCCGTCCTGGAGTGGTTGGTTTCTATGGGGCTTTTAAACTGGCTTGCAGAAGTGGAGGGAACCTGGATTTGTAACCTCTGCAGGATCTCCCTTGCAATGTGCTGGCAAAACCCCAAACTAGAACTCCACCCAGGTTGGTGTGTGACTGACTTTCCACTTCAGGGAGAGAAGAAAATTGGAAATGGGCAGGGGAAGCAAACTATCACCCTGCTAAGGATTTTCCACAACTCCCCCCTATTATTTTAAATTACCCTGATATTATTATTATTATTATTATTATTATTATTATTATTATTATTATTGGCACCCCACTTTTTCTCTCTGGACTTGAGACAGAAAGGGTCTCATGTTAATATATATATATAATAGTATGGGAAGAGAAGGGTTGCATTTTAAATCTATGTTTCAGTAGTATTCCTTTTAAAATTCACTCTATATTTGTGTGTATGAGACATGGGTAAGCCCCATCCACTCCTGGTTAGAAGCAGGCTAAGCCCCATCAGAAGAAACCCACTCCTAGATTATCTTCTTATCCCAGATTATCTGGCAGTGTGGACTCATATAATCCAGTTCAAAGCAGATAATTTGGGATCAGATCCTGGGATAGAGTGTGAAAGAGTTATCAGGCTGGAGATACACTGCCCTAAATCCCAGGATCTGATCCCAGATTATCTGATTTAAAGTGGATTATATGAGTCCCCATTGCCATATAATCTGGGATAAGAAGAAATCTCGACCAAGGTTGGCACACAGACCCAATATGATTACAAACTTTAATTTTAAGAGCTTTGTGTTTAGCTTTGAACATCCTATGGCATCACCAGAAATCTAGCAAGACCTTAGGCAGTCTCAGTTCACACCTACAAGCATTATGGCAATTCTGTTCATACCTTTTCAGCCAAGGCATACCGTTTAAAACATACCTGTGCAGAAACAGAGTTTGGAATTAGAACACGCAATCTATTTTGTATAGTGTTTGCATAAAAATAATATCAATGGGAATGTACCCCCAGCTAAGTGTGCCTCGGACTGTAGTCATGCTAATTTGATTCATCTGATTCTTATTTTTAAACAGAATCGTGCCCAGTGTGCCACAGAATTGTTACAAGAATTGAATAATGAAGTGTCAGGACATTTTGTTGAAGAGGTTTGTATCAAATATGTTTGCACACATGAGTGTCTTAGATGTTGGGGGTAATTCAAAGGAATAGGTTACATGTCCATACTTCAGTTACACAATGTGGCTAAAGTATTGTAAGTATTTATTTTTGAACCAGTTGATTTGCAGCATTGTTCATTTCCTTCAAGCACACATGTGTTCATACAGACACACTGTCATATGACAGCATTGCATTCTGCAACTGAATGGGTTTGTGTCATCTGGTGTTCCCTCTTAACACTACAGCTTGTATGTGCTGCATGACATTGTAGGGTGGTCTTATTGAATGCAACTTTAAAGGGATGGGGAATGTATATGGCTGCAAATGTGCCATTCAGTGGTCACAGTTTAATGTAGTGTGAATTTCCCACTTTTCTAGCTTATAATCAGCTACAGTCTGTCCAAGACTCTTAAGCTCACCTTGTAGGTGGCATAGGCCACCTTTTGGAAGAGAGATGTAACATTTCAGATGTTACTTGTCTTTTCTATAATGCAAAGCTTACACTGTGCTTACTCATTTATGTGCATAGTAAAAACATGTTCAATTCATGACCAGATAAAAGAAAAATATCAAATTTGAATTATGTACTGTATTTTTATCTTATATCTTTTAATAATTCTATATTTTATGGTAATGGTGTTTTCACATGATGGCTCATCTAATTGTGTTTTAACTTTTTTATTATTAGGTTTTATAATCGGGTTTTAGTTCTATCTTGTTTTAAACCTTGAAAGTCTCCTTGAGTCCCATATTGGGAGAATAAATAACTAAAATATACATTTATCAAGTTATGTTTGTGCGTAATGATCTGATGTTCATGTCTTTCGTGCCTTCTCAAGGATCCAGATAAACTTCTAGACAACGATGCCTCATTTTTCTGTCGATTTAATGTAGTGATTGCAACTCAGCTTCCAGAGAGGTAAGCAAGCATATTTTAAAGTTTTATTTTAATATGTTTTCTTTTATTCTTGGCGGGAAGTCTTGCTACTGGTATCCAATAACAACATTACCAGACTCAAAGGTGGGCTGGCAGAGTAATCTAGACCTTGAGAGTCAGGAAAAACTGAAATGTATAATGGCTTTTCAGGTATCTGTCCTATAATTCATTCACCCAGTGTTTCCATACTTCCCTCTGTCCAAGATCAGTAGGAGCTCCCTAATCTGAAACATGGGCTTTGCTGAAGCTCATATATTTATGGCTGAATTAAAAGGAGACTAGAAATAATTTAAACAGCTTTAACAGGCATGAGAGATATCAATATAACGTGCAGAGCAAAGTGTAAATGTTATAAATGTTATCTCTTTAAAATGTCATATTTAATGAAAAAGCAGGATCTTAAACATCACTATTTATATTTTGTGGACATTAAATGAAATCTTAATGGTTTGTTGCAACTGGGTCTAGAGTAGACCCATTGACTCAGTTGTTGAATAGTGAGTCAGCACTTGATAAATCCACTTTTGCCAGGAGTGACAACAGAACTTAAGTTGTATCTTTTTATACTAGATATTGTGTGGCAATAGCAAACAGTTTGTAATGTTAGCAATACACAATCATTTGCAAAATAGTATTGATCAATATATGTCTTTCCCATTGCTTGTGCTTCATATCTGATACATTTTTGGCACTTTTCAGCACATTACTCCGGCTTGCTGAAGTTCTCTGGAATTACGACATTCCACTGTTGGTTTGTAGGACTTATGGATTAATAGGATATATGAGAATCATTATTAAAGAACATTCAGGTAAAATGTATGTAGTATTAAAGTTTTTGTTAATATTGAAATTGCTTTGATAAACGGCATTTTTAATTATATGTTCCTAGTTTGTCGGGTGTTCTGGTTATTGTATACCCCAGAAGATAATGTATTTAGGAAGTGATACTGAATAAAATAGTCAAACTGATAATTTGTTGCATAAATTATATAATCCAGTGACAAAGTGTAAGTTGGACTTGGTTTTAAATTTCCATTCTTTGCCATTTTATGGTGGTTTTTTCCTATTATGTTGTCACTTCAGGAAATGTTGTTAAATAGCCATGGTGGGGTGTATTTTCAAAGTATACAAACACGGCTATTTGTTTGACCTAATTTCTTGAAGTGATAACACACATCAGATGTGAAGCTTGATGTCCACTTCCAATTTGGTTTCTAATTATTTTTATGTCATTTTAATAGTTGTAGAATCTCACCCAGATAATGCTTTGGATGATTTGAGACTTGACAATCCATTTCCAGAACTGAAGGAGCATATTCAGTCTTTTGATTTGGATCATATGGAAAAAAAGGTTGGTATTATTATTCTGTTTAACAATAGACAAGTAGACTTTAGAGACAATTCATGGATTTCTTCTAAAAGAAGAAATCTTCTAGAAGAACTGGGACTCAATACAATTGTGAGTTCCAACTAGCGTGTGTGTGTGTGTGTGTGTGTGTGTGTGTGTGTATATATATATATATATATCCTTGATTCAGTAGGATTTACGTAAGTGTTGCTTTACCATTGTGTTTATTTCAGATGAGATTAGCAATTATATTTAAAATTACAGACTGCACCCACTATCTTTTTGTTTTAAAAAAGTATCTTTTAGAAGTGGGGAATGGCTAACTTGCATTTACTTTAATAATAATAATAATAATAATAATAATAATAATAATTATTATTATTATTATATTTTATTGCCTGTCTCCTTTTGACTTCACAACATTGTCAAAGACATCTATAAAAGCACATGTTAAAACATACAATAGTTAAAATGCAGTCATATAAACACATATTAATACATACACATATTAACATACATGACACATATGGAGTGAAAACTGTTTTGTTGCATGGAATAATTTAATGAGTCTACTGTGGAAAATTGTGGTAAACATATTTGTTCTAAAAAAAATTGAGTTATGCTTTTTGAATAAATTCCTTTAGCACAGGACTGTCATCTCCACATATATTGTTGTTTACAATTGTTATGTGTTTTATTGCATTTTGTTACGTGTTTTATGGAGTTTTTATTGTATTTGTTTATTTTGTTGTGTGTAAGCCGCTTCAAGTCCCTTTTGGGAGATGGTGGTGGGATGTAAATAAAACTGCTGCTATTATTATTATTGTTGTTGTTGTTGTTGTTATTGTTATTATTATTATATTTGCCAAGCCAAAGCAGCCAGCTCAAGGCATATTCAATAAAAAATGACAAACATTTTAAAAAAATTCATAGCTACTATTGGGATATTTTAATAAAGGGTAAAACCTATCAATTTCTGGTGCTGGCCTGATTTTCAAAGTCACATATAACCTCATCACATATAATTTTAATCATGCATTCTTTGCACCACTGCCCAGCCTTTTATTATTTTAATCTGCTGTATTGTTTTTATTTGGCAGTTTACTCACCATTATTTTGTTAAAATTTTGGTTTAATTTGTGTAATGTTAAATGTCAATGATGTTTGTTTTATTATGAATGTATTTTATTTTGTTAATTGTGTAAATTTGGGCTTGGCCCCATGTTAGCCACCCCGAGTCCCTGTGGGGAAATGGAGGCGGGGTATAAAAATAAAGTTGTTGTTGTTGTTGTTATTGTTATTGTTATTATATATGAATATATAAAATATGCTGTAAATTACATGAACATTGTTGAAAGCAATTCTGCTGCTTTACCTATTTCTTCATTTGTGTGTTGAACTTAGTTCACATAACAATACAGCATCTATTTTTTTCTTTTACTATACCTGGTTTACATTTGCATTCACAGGAACACAGCCATATCCCATGGATTGTGATTGTATCCAAGTATCTAGAAATATGGTATAATGAGGTATGTTGATGTATGATGGAAACCTAACACTTGCAGTGCTTTGCGCTGAAGAACATTGAGCATTATGCATTATGAGGTTTCTATTACATGTTTTAGGACAGAATCTGTAACCTTGTAAACTACTCTGCATGAGATTGTTGCTTATGGCTTCCAACAGCTTTTAAATGTTGGGGTCCCCTTCACTCAGTGTTGGGGACATGAAAAATTTGGCAACAATATAAATACCAACCATTTAAATGAATCTGTTAGCAACAAGGGTTAGGATTTACAGTAGACTCTGCAGAAAATGCGTCAACTGTACTGCATAAGAAGAGAAATCAGCCTGTTTAGCAAGCCTTTCAAATGCTGATTTATTATAAATAAATATTTGATTTTTATAACTTTTATATACCTGTGGTCATGTAAAATGTATTGGGCAGAAAGGAGTGGTGAATGAAAAAGTTTAAGAAGCCCTGAGCTAAATGGTAATCGGAGAGATGAAGTCTCAAACTTAGTTAACCATGAATAAAACAGAGCATGTTGTGTTCATTCAGTCGCTACAGTTTTGTTTTTCTGTTTTTATTCCCTCTTACTGAAGCATGAAATATTAAGCACTGCATGGAATAAAAGGGCTGTGTATATCGCCTTGTTTCCCTGTTCAGACCCCACTGAGGCAGTGAGTAAACAAGGGAACCAAGGCTGTACCAAGGCCTCCTCTGTAGGTGGATGCTGCAACCATATTGAACTGTATGGTGTCTTTATTCAGTAATTTGATTTCTCTTCTTTGAAGCATATGATTCTTCTGCAGCTTTAGCTTGCTATTAATTGTGGCTTTTATGTAAAGCTTTTAAAAAACCATCCTGGTGGGGGTTTTTTTAAGGGAAGGAGACCAAGTATATAGTTGGTTGACGTTAGTAGTCATGAGATCGTAAAACGGATTCATGATCTCGTATTTTTGGAGCTTACATTTATAGTTATTACTGGCTGAATATTACCCCCCAAATTTACTTTTTAAAAGCCATGCATAACTGCAGCTGAGGAGCTGGGTATGTTTAGCCTGCAGAAGAGAAGGTTGAGAGGAGACATGGTTGCCATGTGTAAATATTTGAAAGGATATCATAAAGAAGAGGGAGCAGACTTGGTTGCTGCTACCGTGGAGACTAGAACTCAGAGCAGTGGGCTCAAATGACAGGAAAGGGGATTCCACCTGAACATTAGGAAGAATTTCCTGATTTTAAGAGCTGTTCAACAGTGGACCTCTCTGTTTTGGAGTGTAGTGGAAACTCTTTTGAGTCTTACGCAGAGACTGGACGGCCATCTGTCAGGGGTACTTTGTATTTTTCCTGCATGGCAGGGAATTGGAATGGATCTCTTCCAACTCTATGCTTTCCAAGGTGCTGTGTATTGAGGCACTGGTGCAATCTCATTTAACACTCCTTGATGGTCACTGAGTGCATTGGGAGAACCAGTTGCAGAAAGATCCTGTTTGGGACAGGAGCAGAAAGGCTATTGTAAAAAGGAGTTGAATGATGGGCTTCATTTCTCCCATGTTTGAGGAACTAGAGTTGATTGTAATACATGTCTGGCACACTTTGGCTCCTTCTACACTGTGAGATAATCCACATTATTTGCTTTGAACTGGATTATATGAGTCTACACTGCCATATAATCCTGTTCAAATCAGATAATCTGGATTTTATATGACAGTGTAGGGCTCCTTCCACGCAACTGTATAAAATCCACATTGAACTGGATTATATGGCAGTATGGACTCAGGTAACCCAGTTCAAAGCAGATATTGTGTATGATCTGCCTTGATATTCTGGGTTATATGCCTGTGTGGAAGGGCCCTAGGAGAGGCCTCTGTTAATTACTTGGACAGTACAAATCTTAGAAAATAAGGAATTCTTGTCTTCTCAGGTTTCAGCTGTATAAACATTCACACCTGGGGAGATGCTGAAGGCAGTTGATCATAGAAATGGCCAGCCTTCTTGGCTAAATCCCTTGTAAAGCTACAACCCCACTGATTTCAGAGTATTGAGCCACAGCAGTTAAAGTGGCGCCAAACTACTTTAACTCTACAGTGTAGATGCATCTTTAGACTACTGTTTGTTAACTAGCTTGTAATGATTGAATGTATGTCCTCATTTTTTTCCATTTAGAACAGCGGTCAGATGCCTAAGAACTATAAAGAAAAGGAGGCTTTCCGGGAGATGATTAGGCAAGGTAATACCAAATGGGAGCTTTTGTCAACATATACCAGATGGCGTCATTATTTTTGCCAGGATGTTTCAAAGAGGCATATCAAAACCAGAAAGATATACAGTTTCTTGTCAGAATTTGATTAACGTCGGAATAACTTGTTCTCACTCCAGTTCCTTCATTTAATAATTTATTTCTAACTAGGCATCTTAAAGAATGAAAATGGAGGGCTGGAAGATGAAGAAAACTTTGAAGAAGCAATTAAAAATGTGAACACAGCTGTGATGGCTACTAAGGTAAATCATGGACCTCATATAATCTTAACTGCATAAAACTGAATCCTTCATTGGAAAAGGTTGGTGAAGTAATTCTTTTTTTTTGTTTTCTTTATAGATACCAGTTTGTATTGAAGACATTTTCAATGATGATCATTGTAATAATCTTTCACAGCAGGTAATATATACAAATAACTTGAGTCAATGCCCAGTGTTTAGCTTCTCTGAATAGAAAAACATTAATTTCTTGTTCTCTTAGACTCCACCATTTTGGATTTTGGCTCGCGCTGTAAAGGAATTTGTGGCCAAAGAAGGTCAAGGAAATTTACCTGTGAGGGGTATAATTCCAGATATGATAGCAGATTCTAGTAAATTTATTAAATTGCAAAATATGTAAGTATTTTTACGGTTGTTTAGCTTTATATTAGATTAAGGTTGAACAGATTTTTTTTCTTGTGAGATTTCTAGCCAATTTGTATATTTTCTTAAAGCATATTGGCATACAAGTTAGTTGTAAACATATACCTGTAGGGAATTTACAGTGTAATGCCTTTCTTTTCCTGGTCCGTGAAAGAGTTCAATTTTTTCATGAACCATATGCTTAAGTTTGCATCAGAATGTTGTCGATAACTGCTTAGTTCACTTGCCACTTCATTGATTTTACTATCTGTATTCACATTGGTGATGGCATGTGTTGAAGAAGAAAGACAGTATAGGCTATTTCCAGCTATTGTCTTCCTGTTTCTTTGGGCAGTGTAATTCATTTGACACTGCTAATTTAGAGCAGAAATGTTATAAATGCATACTTTTGTTTTACTTTTTTTTTAAAAAAAAAAAGATATCGAGAAAAAGCGAAGAAAGATGCTGACGCTGTGGCCAACTATGCTGCCAAACTGCTGCAGTCCGTGGGCAAGGTGAGGTATAAAGTTGTGTTTGATGTTGCCTTGCTTTTAACACGAAAATGTCACTTGTGCCAAAGATTTGTATTTTATGACACCACAAATGACTTGGAAGAGTGACAAAATTATTTTGTGCTAGAGCAAATGTAATGTGAGCAAGAAAATTGTTCAGTTTTGGATTTTTAGTAGAAGATTTAATGAAAAGCACTACCATTCATGCGACTTTGCCCATGTATAGTATAGTGGTCTGAATGTTTTATTAGGACATGGGGGTACATCTACACTGTAAAATGAATGCCTTTTAACATCAGTTTACCTGTCATGGACTTGGTGAATTGAAGATTGAGCATTATTCTTTACTTACTTTATGATGGCTGGATCTCTTCTCTTTAATTTAAAATGCATGTGGGCGTTTTGTTGCCGGAGAACTCCATCCGGAGTCCCCGGCCTCTTTTCAGCAGCTGCCTGCCCTGCGGTCACCTTTACTGGGTCCAGGGATCCCTGCCACTTGAGGGGATAGGGTTCCACACAACCATCGGCGGGTGACCTACAGGCTTTGCGGTCCCCCCAACCTTAGTCCGTCAGCGGGGATGGGGCTATCGCTCCTCCAGCCGCTCATGAAGATTGGTCCTCTGAGAGCTCTGAGGACCCAGACGATCGCCTTTCATGCCACCCCGGAAACTCCTTGATATACACTGTTTTGAAATGTTTTTATATAAGCAATATATAAATATTTGCACATCAAGAATAAGAATAGCACCTTTCACTGAATACAAGAGTGATGGGAGCTGAAACAGTACATAGAAGTTTACTCCTTGTGATTACCTGGTACATGTAGTTGTAGAAGACTGACACAAATATTTTTAGGTTTTTTTATTGCTTTCCATGTATTAATAAAGAGCTAAGTTGAAATTAATTTTACCAACTAACTGTGATAAAAAACTAATGTTAATTTAGGGAAAATAATATTGTATTTTATAGGCACCAGAATCCATTTCTCAGAAAGAATTGAAGCTACTTTGTAAGTATTTGTTTTTTCTTTGCTGCTGTGTAACAAAATGATATTAATGAACATTATTATTACTACTGCTGTAACTTTTTCATTCATATTTCACATTTCCTCCAATTGTCAAGTAAGCTTATCAATATAGTTTACTAGATATTTACAGTGGTTTTCCACAAGGGGTGAGTTATTTATTATATCGGGGCTTACGTTCAGAAGAATCTTGCTAGAGTACATCATATGTTTTAAATTCTGAATAGGAATAGGTATAGCATCCATTACCAGTGTGCATACAGAGCTACCAGTGTCATTATAGTGAATGAAGGAAATTATCCTTAAAGCAGTAAGGAGATTGTGCAGAGCATTGGGACCGAGTTGCTTTCCCTCTCTCATTGGATAATGTTATGAAATAATAAACTTAATTGATTTTGAAGGAAGTTGATTAATGTTCTTCATATTCGAGCTGGAGAAAAGTTCAGTAAAACCTATTAATACTCTTTGTCCTTTAGAGAAAGTAATCGGAGGACAACTCTTTTGTAGTTTATTTGAATGATGTCAATAGATTCCATTTTTGTAAAGGTATTAAAAAAACTTATAGTGAATTTTATAAGGCACCAGGTTTATGCCATGTTAAAATAATTTCCAAAGATCTAATAGTTTTGTTTTATAAAATGCTGCTTTACATGCTATTTTTCCCTTCTTCCCAACATTGATACACTGTGTTTAGGTAGCAACTCAGCATTTCTCCGAGTAGTGCGATGTAGATCTCTTTCTGAAGAGTACGGGGTAAACACTGCAAATAAGGAAGAGATAAGTAAGGAGCTCACTTAGTTATCTGTATTCTGAGTACAATTTCATTGGCAAGCCATGCTGCTGTTTTTTCTTGTTTCTTCTATAACATGGGAATAGAATCAAAGTAGTTGCAGGGAAGTAGTTGCAGTGAGCAACCAACAAATCAGTAGTGGAAAGATGAGGATGAATACATCTTGCTCTCCCTGTTATGAAAGCATTCCTTATTTGTTTGTAATATCTAAATCATTCCTTCATGAGAAACAACTTTTAGGGATTATTTTATCAGATCCAAAGATATATTTTAAAATGCCTAAAGATTTAGATTATGAAATTACTGAATTAGGCTTAATGAGATTTTAGTTCCTGCTGTTTCAGTAGTTCTGCTCATAAGTATGAATAATAATAATAATATCTGTTATTACATTATTCATTTCTATATCACCTGTCTACCAAGTTAGCTAACAGCATATTTGAAAACAGTACAGATTAAAATGCAACAAAAAGATTGATAAAAGTATAAATATAAATCTTATTTGAGAAGCAGTTCAACAATTTTAAAGCTAAAAGGTTAGACATTAAAAATTAACCTGGACCCACACAATCTGGGTTTGCCCAGTGAATTTGGAAATCTAAAGTGACAAGTTTGCAGTCAACACTTCCCATGAAAAGCAACTGTTATTCATGTGCATTTATGTGTATTGAATGTGGTTATTTTGTACTGTTACTGCTTATGATTGCATGCACAAGTAGGACAGATGTTTAGTATAACATTCGAGAGTATTATTTTGATTTTTTTTTAAATGCCTGAGTCCTAAAAAGAAAGACACGAGGGTGATTGGATCAGTCTGACATTAATTTTTTCCAAGTGTAGTAGTTGTGAGGTTGTCAGCATTTAAGTAAGGCAGTGGGAGTTGCCTCTTGAAATAGGAAATAAGAGAGACATGGCTTTTCCTACGGTTGTGAGTCCAACATATTTAGTAGAAAAGGGGCTGGATCTCCAGTAATTATTTCTAAATACTAAAATAGAATACCAGAAGCTCAATTTTACCCAAAAGTGATAAATTCAGAAGGTCTTTAGTGGAGTTAGAATATGTTTCTCTATAGGTTGGGAAATGTAGAAAAGAATTAAGATTGGTACTAGTATTTTTTAAAAAAATTAATGAACTTATCATCTGTGTGATAATAATAGATTGTGTTTCTTTTCCTTTAAAAGTTTCTCATATGGATAATCCAGATAGCGAGATGGTGCTGTACTTAATGTTACGAGCTGTCGATAGATTTTTTAAACACCATGGTAGATACCCAGGTAACATTACTTTAATTTTTTCCAGTACAATAATATAGAGTATAGACAAAAACTAAAAACAGTTAATTTTTGTTTGTACGTGGTATACTAATACTTATTTAGTTTGTTATCTCCTCCGCCTGAATATTTGTATTCCACTTTTTCCCAAAACTTGAATAGAAGACAGCTTACAAATTACAGAAAAGTTAAAGCCTACAAGAGATGAATATTAAAATAGAATTGTTTATGTTGTTCCCTACGATACAAAATTAATAGCATTCTGTGTTTAAAATTTCATAAATCTTTAGATTTTCTGGTATTTTTATATATGTGGCACATGCACAAATTTGGCTGTGTCACATGAATAAAATTGGAAACATTTGCTAAGACCTTAGAAAAGGTCCTTTGCTCACTTGTATTGCAAGATTATTTTAAAGGCAGATATTTATTATTGGTATAGACCAGTCAATGGACAAAAATCATGAACAAAAACATGGTATGCAATGACACAGAGAAATTAAAATTCAGTTTAAACAATAAAATCAATCAGGTTTGTAATAGGAGAGCTCCTGTCCATAGTGCAATGTCATATTAAACCTAATTACAATGAAATGCCAACTTTCTATTTTATTTTAATTCTTTTTAGGGGTTTATAACTACCAGGTGGAGGATGATATTGGAAAACTGAAATCATGCCTCAATAGTTTTCTTCAGGAATATGGATTGCCTGTAACTGTGAAGGATGATTACATCCATGAATTGTAAGTGTTACATATGGTAAAAATAATATTTTCCTAGAGATTTACATGAGATCATAAATATTATTGTTCTTTTCTTTTGGTGTAGTTGTCGTTACGGAGCTGCTGAGCCCCATATTACTGCAGCATTTTTGGGAGGTAAGGATATTAGTACCACAAACTATTGAATTATTACGTGAATATGTCCATAGTGTCTTTTTGATCTAATAGGATTTTGGAACATTGGTTCAAACATTTTTCTGTTATGAAAGCATTATTTTCCAAGTTGTGAATGGTCCATGTGCTGTTTTAACTTTTATTTAGGCAGGTGGGATACACACTATAAAATCAGAGGTATAAGACATCATTTAGTGCATTTGATTTTGCCATGATTAAAAACAAATTACTCATTTTGCAACCTACAGTATTTCTAGTGTGTATACATTGTTTGGGTAAGAACCATAATTTATGTTCCCGGGTTCTGTGCATATTTTTGATTTGATCTTCTATGTTCATGTCAGTGAGTGAGATCATGCATGCCTTTTAATGATCAACAAGATTGTGGTGTTAAAATTTGCACCGGAAGAACAGCTAAGCTGAAACCATGAGTATGAAAGTACCAGACTGGCACACATCTATTGCCCCTTCTACAATGCCATATAATCCAGATTATCAAAGCAGATAATCCACATTATCTGCTTTGAACACAGATAATCTCGATTTTATATGGCAGTGTAGAAGGGGCCTATGCCGTCGAAAACCTAAAGCTAGGATACAGCTAATTGGATCAAGGTTTTTTTTTAAATGTGATGAACTATAGAGATTGACATTAACCATTAACAACTTGGGAAATAATGTCACCAATTTAAAGTGTTCATTCCCAGATTGGACAGTAACCCCTAGAAACCCCAAGCAGCATTGCCAGTGATAAAGAGATCTGGAGGTTAGAGTCCAAAACATTTGAAGAGCCAAAAACTGAGAACCACTAATTGAAAAGACACTTTGAAATTTGCCTAGTCTCTCTACTCATGGTAGTTACAGAGCTTCAAATGACAAGATATGAATGACAGGAAGGCTTTTATTTTGAGGGATTGAAGGTCTGAATTCAGACAGGGATCATTTTTATCACCCAACTTCTGATAACAGTTAAACCAGACAGGCCAGGTTAGCATGAACACTCAACTTTGGAGTCTTGGGAGTCCCAGGATATTTACATGTTAATATTTTAAGTTATCTATTATAAGTATCCATGTACAGGCAGTCCTCGAGTTACAAATACCTGACTTACAAACAACTCATAGTTAAGAACGGGGGTGAGAACGTTGTCTAGAGAACATTGCACTTTTGGAATTCTCCATACTTCATACTTATCAGGTGTCATCTAATAAATAAACCAACTTGCAGGGTTACTTCCAGTCAGGTTTTGTGGTTTGTGTTTACATATTTTAAAGGAACATCTGACAGTCTTCCCAAACTTGAAACTACCAAGTTTCCTTTTTAAAATTTTTCATGTTTTATATGCTACAGTCTATAGGTTTTACCAAGTTATATTCTGGTTTTTTTTTATGTAAATAGGGTGTGCAGTTGCCAACTGAAATTTTTCTGACATAAAATATAAGAACTGGTCTCTTAGGGCCCTTCCACACTGCCCCTTTATCCCAGGATCTGATCCCAGGCTAGTTGGCAGTGGGGAGTCATGTATTCCAGTTTAAAGCAGATAATTTGGGATCAGATCCTCAGATAAAGGGCAGTGTGGAAGGGCCCTTAGATGTTCTGACCCAAATCTTTCAAGCCTTTGTAGTCTTTCACGACAAGTGTAGTCTGCAAATATTTTTCCACTAAGCTAAATCAACTCTGGGAATTATGAAATTAATGTAACCTTCTTCGCTAACATAGGGCAGCATTTGGGAGTGGGGGGATAAATAGGATTGCACGTGGGTTCCCAAGTATCAGGCTTCTAATGTCATATCAATTCTGTCTTGTTTTACAGGAGTTGGTGCTCAGGAGGCTGTGAAAATTATTACAAAACAATTTGTTATTTTTAATAACACCTACATTTACAATGGCATGTCACAAACCTCAGCAACATTCAAACTGTAGGCTATCACAGAACAGATTGTTAAAACTGTAGCTGCTTTTATTTTCCATATTGTTCTGTACAGTATTCTGGTGAAGTATTTACTAACACTTTTGCATAACATCATCCAAACATACTTCAAATTGTAATAAATATGTTCTTGTATTTTACTAAAAGACAGTGGAAAAAGGAAGGTTGCATATTTTAAAAACATGAGTACATTGATTGGTATTCCTGGTTCTTCATGTGCTTTTAGAGAAAAACACTTCTGTTCTTTTCCGTTGGTATCAGAATTTCACCTCTAACATAGCCAGTAGCTTGCTTATATCACTCAGGAGAGTATGTCTGAACATTTGTTAAATAAATACCTATTTGAATCAAAAGACCTGCAGGAAGTGTGATATATTGTCTTTAATATAATGTTAGGTGCTTTCAAGTGAAAAGTAGTTTTATGGTGGTATAAACATACAGATTTCGATCCTTCATGAAAAATACTCAAAATATATGTAATTGTTCCAGATTGTCCCCAAAGCCTCTGCAGCAGTTTTTCAGGCAACACAGCTAAAGTGGGAAGGAAGTATTGCCTGTAATTGTCATTTTGCTCCTTCAGTGGGAGCAGGAAAAAGAATGAATCTAACCCATTATAATGCACATGCATTTTTAAATACGTGTTACTGCTGCAGCAGTAGTCTACACACTTGCAGTGAGAGCATGCCTTTTCTTTTCTTTTCTCCTTCACATTAGTAATAATCTCATTCTCACTTCTCCCCTTGACACACCTATCTTCTTACTCAATTTCTCAGCCAGTCTACCTTCAACTCTTTCCTCTTTACTGGGTGCTATTCCCTTGTGAAAAGCTGTCTATTGCATAATTTGTTATCTCAATTTTAAACATAAATACAGTAAATTACATAAAATTAAAATCTTAAATGATTTAGCTGAAAGTTTATAACTATTTTGTACTCTGAAATAAATTATTATTATTATTACTTCTGTTACTACTTTAACCTGTACCCTCTGGGATCCAAAGTGGCTCATTATTTATATAATCTGGAATGTGCTAGCCTGGAATTTTTCCTACTTTTAATCTGTTAATATAGGCCTTAGTCCACTTTTTAAAGGTTTCTGTTTATTTGGAGTGGGAAAATGTGACCAGTGTGGTTCCAGGCGTAGCTACTTGTGCCAGAACAATAAAATTAAGCAGCTGGCATGTTGTAGGTGGCGTGTGTCACAGAAATGCATTTTCCTCCTTGAAACTAGAAATGAGTAGAGATTTGTCATTTGAACAATGATCATCTTCAACGGATCTGGGTAGTGGAGAGACATAATAATCCTTTCTGAGAGCTGAGGAAAGCAGTGTCAAAAGAACAGTACTGGCAGCAAGGGAGTAACTGCAGTGAGGGCCATTGAGCTGTGTCCTGCCTTTCATCCAAGAAATGTCCATTTATTTGAGTGGAAAATCTGAACCACTGAACTTCTAGGTTTGGATGCTTGTGCTACAAAAAATGTAAAAAGTAAGGAGAAGTATGATTAGGCATGGAAAGCAGCAGCAGCTTTTGATTTCCTCACCTTCTTTGCAAATGTGGATCAGTGGTAGAAGCTACACAGAGAAATATTGTGTTCTAAATTAAAGTGGAGACTTTTTTTCCAATCCCACCTCTCCCCGCCCCCCAAAAAATCAACTCGACAATAACCAGGATGTGGTGTCCCACGTTCATTTATGAAGCAATAACAACATTTTATTATGGTCCAAAGACTCTTATTGTACCAGTGGTGTACACAGTATGTAGAATAATGAGATTAACAACACACAAATGGGTAAAATTTACAACAGTTAAAAACTGTTTAAAAACATGTTGGATCCCAGGAGATACAGGTTAAAACTAACAACAGCAATAATGTTCATGGCCAGAATCACTGGGTTGCTGTGAGTTTTCTGGGCTATGTGACCATATTCCAGAAGCATTCTCTCCTGACATTTTTCGCCCACATCTATGGCAGGCGTCCTCAGTGGTTGTGAGATCTGATGGAAACTAGGCAAGAGGGGTTTATATATCTGGAATGTCCAGGATGGGGAAAGAACTCTTGTCTGTGAGGGGCAAGTGTGAATGTTGCAATTGGCCACCTTGATTAGCATTGAATTGCCTTATAGCTTCAAAGCATTGCTGCTTCCTGCATGGGAGAATCCTTTGTTGGGTGGTGTTAGCTGGTCCTGATAGTTTCCTGTGTGGAATTACCCTGTTCTTTATTTACTGTCTTGATTTTAGAGTTTTTTTAATTCAGGTAGCCAGAATTTGCTCATTTTCATGGTTTCCTCCTTTCTATTGAAATTGTCCACATGCTTATGGATTTCAATGGCTTCTCTGTGTAGTCTGACATAGTGGTTGTTAGAGTTGTCCATCATTTCTGTGTTCTCAAATAATAATATGCTGTGTCCAGCTTGGTTCATCAAGGGCTTTGCTGTGGCTAACTTCTCTGGTTGAGTTAGTCTGCAGTGCCTTTCATGTTCCATGCTTTGTGTATGGGCAATGCTGCGTTTGGTGGTCCCTATGGAGACTTGTCCATAGCTGCATAGTATATAGTAGACTCCTGCAGAGTTGAGAGGTTCCCTTTTGTCCTGTAGCATTTCTTGGATTTTTTTAGTGGGTCTGTAGTTTGTAGGTTGTGTTTCTTCACCAGCTTCAGCTTCAGATGTGAGTGACACGTCAGGAGAGGATGCTTCTGGAACATGGCCATACAGCCTGGAAAACTCACAGCAGCCCAGTGATTCCGGCCATGAAGGCCTTCAACAACACACATGTTTCTTTTATTTTTCTCTTTCGTGGATGCCATGCTCTTTGGAAGCTTATTTAGACCAAGTTCTAGCTCGGGCTGTGGTGCAGGCTGGAGAGCGGCTGCAATGAATCACTGCAATGAATCACTCTGACCAGGAGGTCATGAGTTCGAGGCCCGCTCGGAGCCTATGTTTGTTTGTCTTTGTTCTATGTTAAAAGGTATTGAGTGTTTGCCTATAAGTGTAATGTGATCCGCCCTGAGTCCCCTTCGGGGTGAGAAGGGCGGAATATAAATGCTGTAAATATATAAATAAATAAATTTGAGGCTTCCTCCATGTGAATAAATAGGAGTGAATAATAAGGAGTATATGGAGCCTCCGGTGGCTCAGTGTGTTAAAGCGCTGAGCTGATGTACTTGCAGACCGAAAGGTCCCAGGTTCAAATCCAGGGAGCGGATTGAGCACCCGCTGTTAGCTCCAGCTTCTGCCAACCTAGCAGTTCGAAAACATGCCAATGTGAGTAGATCAATAGGAAGGTAACTGCGTTCCATGCAGTCATGCCGGCCATATGACCTTGGAGGTGTCTACGGACAACGCCGGCTCTTTGGCTTAGAAATGGAGATGAGCACCAACCCCCAGAGTCGGACATGACTGGACTTAACGTCAGGGGAAACCTTTACCTTTTACTATATGTCATAATGGGATTTAGAGATACTGAGGGGGAGCAGGGCCAAAAAAAAAAAAAGGTGGGAAGAATGGCTTTAAATCCAATGGTTGAGGAAGATTAAAGACCCACAACTGCCCTTGCCAAGCTGAGGCAAATGAAGCCCTATCCCAAAAGCAGGGCGGCCATGACAGGCTGAGCTAGGCCTCTGTTTCTTTGGCGGGAAATGATTGGCTGGTGGGGCTCACAAAAATAACACAATTCTCTCCACCCTTGTCCCTTGAACCAGCGGTGGTTTGGTGTACACACTGCTCTTTATTTCAATGTTAGTTTTTCTGTGAGAAGTGCCATGCTTTCAAGGAATCCTCAGGGTCCAAAATGAGTGGGAGGAAAGTGTGGATTGAAGGCGGGTAACGTCCCTTTCGGCCCTCTGTGTTCGGTGCCAAAACCATAAAGAGAAGCGAGGCCTTGTGTCCTGCAGCAACTCCAACTGAGGAGAACTTTGCCTGGATTAGAAGAGGCAAATGTTGGCAATCTCTATAATAATTCCTCTCAGGCTGGTCCCCTGGAGCAGGTGCAGGTAGGCCCTTCTTGTGAGACCAGTCAGGTGCCATTGTCAACTGGCGTGTGAGGCATGGATGGCTCCTTTTGCTTCAAAGGGGCTCTGCGGCTGAAAAGGTTTGAGAAACCCTTCTATAGAGGATTAAAAATATAAGGACAGTAGAGTCTCACTTATCCCTCACTTATCCAAGTTTCTGGATTATCCAAGCCATTTTTGTAGTCAATGTTTTCAATATATTGTGATATTTTGGTGCTAAATTCGTAAATACCGTAATTACAACATAACGTTACTGCGTATTGAACTGCTTTTTCTGTCAAATTTGTTGTATAACATGATGTTTTGGTGCTTAATTTGTAAAATCATAACCTAATTTGATGTTTAATAGGCTTTTCCTTAATCCCTCCTTATTATCCAAGATATTCGCTTATCCAAGCTTTTGCCGGACTGTTTAGCTTGGATAAGTGAGACTCTACTGTACTTTGCCATGATGTCTAACTGACTGAAGATAAGAAAAGAAAAGGCTTGCAGGCTATAAGATAAAGGTAAAGGTTTTCCCCTGACATTAAGTCTAGTCGTATCTGACTCTGGATATTGGTGCTCATCGTCATTTCTAAGCCGAAGAGCCGGCGTTGTCCGTAGACACCTCCAAGGCCATGTGGCCGGCATGATTGTATGGAGCGCTGTTTACCTTCCCGCCGGAGTGGTACCTATTGATCTCACATTTGCATGTTTTCAAACCGCTAGGTTGGCAGAAGCTGGGGCTAACAGCGGGAGCTCACTCTCCTCCCTGGATTTGAACCGCCAACCTTTTGGTCAGCAAGTTCAGCAGCTCAGCAGTTTAATCCACTGCACCATCAGGGGCTCTATCTAACCTATAAACTATATATATGGTGTGTGTGTTTATATATAAAATAGAGTCTCACTTATCCAACATAAATGGGCCAGCAGAATGTTGGATAAGTGAATATATTGGATAATAAGGAGGGATTAAGGAAAAGCCTATTAAACATCAAATTAGTTTATGGTTTTACAAATTAAGCACCAAAACAACATGTTATACAACAAATTTGACAGAAAAAGTAGTTCAACACGCAGTAATGCTATGTAGTAATTACTGTATTTACGAATTTAGCACCAAAATATCATGATATATTGAAAACATTGACTACAAAAATGCGTTGGATAATCCAGAATGTTGGATAAGCGAGTGTTGGATAAGTGAGACTCTACTGTACCGCGTTTCCCCAAAAATAAGAGTGTCTTATATTATTTTTTGCTCCTAAAGATATGCTAGATTTTATTTTCAGGGGATGTCTTATTTTTCCATCAAGAAGAATTACATTTATTGTTGAACAGAAAAAAGAACATTTATTATATACTGCGCAGTAGTTGTCATCACAAACCAACATAACCAGACAAACTGAATCTTATCAAGAATTTCTTGTTACTACCATTATTTCCCATGTACAACTGGTATGTATGTACATTTACCGATCCTGCATGCTCTGGTGTTCTGTTTGATGGGCATGCTTCCAAACAATAACTTTGCTAGGTCTTACCTTCGGGGGAGGCCTTATATTTAGCAATTCAGCAAAACCTCTACTACGGTAGGTTTTATTTTCAGGGGATGTCTTATTTTTTGGGGAAAGGTACACATACACACACACAGGCTATATCTGACTTATAAACTGTGGTTACCTGTTCACTGGGTTATAAACAAACCTTGGAGTTATATTAAAAAAATGATTACTTCAAAATTCAAAGAATATGGTCCAACTATTACCCTGCCTAGAAAAAGCTGTCCACTAAACCTGAATGACTGGGTAAGAAGGAGATTAGAGATGAAACCAGAAAATCAATGGTGGAAAGGCTGAAGGAACTGGAAAGATCTGTATTGCAGTTGAGCAGGGAAAACTATCATGAATTGAATGGCCTCAACAAAGCCCAGATATTAATCTGATCAAGAATATAAGACTTGAAAATGACTATTTGCCATCAATCTCTATCCAACCCAAAAGAGCCAGTGCAACTTTGTCTAGAAGAATGTAGGGAAAAATGTAGGAACCAAATTTGAAAAGTATGTAAATACTTACACAAGAAGACTCACAACTGTAAATGCTTGTTCAGGAAGTAATTCTCCCAAGTATTGACCAGGGAATGAGAGATACTTATTCCAGGTTGGTTGGTTTGTTTACTTTTTGTGCCCCAATAAAAATATTCAGACCTTTACTGTGTAGAGCAGGCATGGACAAAGCATCAGCCCTCCAGGTATTGAACTCTATGCCTGGTATAGAGTATCTTGCATACATCAAGTGGTATAAGAGACAATTAAATGTATTCAGGATGTAACATAATAACATGTAGAAAAGCCAAATGGGATGTTAGTATGGATACTTTTATAAGGCACTGTATGTGTGTCTTATAAAGAGAATCAGCACAGAATAGAAGGATAGATTTTAATAAAATGAACACATTTTGGATGTTTTAGCCAATCTGTCTGCGTTGATGTGTGCAGTCTCCCTTTCTTAATTACAGCTAAAGAGTAAGAAAAATAACACAAAATGGCAACTGGAAAACAACAAAAAATACAGTGTGGTAAGTTTGCCAAAATTATTTTATATTCTTGATTTTACTTTGCATCACCTTAGTAGTCTGTCAAGCTTCAAACTTGTGTAGCAAGTGAGAGGGATGATCTTCTGAAATGATTTTAAAAAATACCATGTTGCTATAGGTCTTCAAGTCATTTCTGGCTTATGACATATCTATCAATGGGCTTTTGGGGCTGAGAGGATGTGACTTGACCAAGTCACCCAGTGGGTTTTCATGGCTGAATGAGGGGAATCAAACCTTAATTTCCAGAGTCCAGTGCCAAAACCACTATATACCATGCTGGTTCTCAACACCATATTAGGCAATAATATGATAATTTGATTTCAGCACTTTCTTTCAGCCCTAATGATTTTGTTGTTGTTGTTGTTGTTGTTGTGTCTTCAAATAATGTCCCGCTAATGATGATCCTAAGCTGATCCTTTCACAGGGGGCTATTTGGCAAGATCTGTTCTGAGTGGGTTTGCTTTTGCTCAGAGTGTGTGACTTGCCAAAGCTTGCCAATGGGCTTCCATGGCTAAACAGGGATCCGAACCCTAATTTCCAGAGGCATAGCTCAACATTCAAACCACTACACTACGTTATACTACATTAATTCCTTACCTGGCAGGAATTTTTGTAGAACATCTGGCTCACTTAAAAAAGTAAATTCCTACATGTATCTCTTTTTCTTTACTTATTTATTTGAAAAAAAACTTATTCCCACGAGATAAGATAAGAAATGGTTAAAATAGTAATTTTTACTCAGCATGCAGATTGTGATGGAAACATCAGTTGGACAAGTAACTTTACTGGATCAATTGACAGTTTTCAGTGTGCTTGAAAAAAGTTTACTGGAAATCATTTTATAATCTATTTTCTTTATCCTTATAGAGATTAAAACTGATCTTAATTTACTACTTGAATGTCTTAAGTATCAAATGGACCATCCTGCTTCTCAAAAGGAAGCCTTGCTTACCATTTATTCAGCTTGTCAGCAAAACAGTAAGATGTTGTGTTTTAGCTTTGCTTTGAGATCTGTTCTCTTCAGTTATTAAGTTGGAATCAATTATTTTGAAAGGCAAAGCTTTGTTGTATCTTTCTTTGTTACAGGTAATGCAAGTGATTATTTCCGAGAAATAGGTGGTTTGCTTTTTATACATGGCCTTGCGAAATCAAGTGTGCACAGCATGGTAAAGGAAGCTGCTTTATTTACATTAGGAGGCTTAGCTGAGACAAATGGTAACATGCAAGTTTATTATTCTCAGTTTTTAGTTACATTCTTTAGTTCACTGTATTTGTGTTTGTGTATTTTGCCGACTATGTGATTATGGATATGGTTATAATAATAATAACTTTATTCTTGTATCTCACCTCCATCTCCCCGAAGGGACTTGGGGTGGCTTACATAAAAACAATCCAATCACAACATATATTAACATAATAATAACAACTTTATTATTAACTTTATGGTTCAATCTGTTTAACAATTGCAAAATGTATGTTACATCTTGTTATATTAGCATTCCTCCAAATAGAGCAGTGGTTCCCAGCCTGTGGGTCCCCAGATGTTTTGGCCTTCGACTCCCAGAAATCCTAACAGCTGGTAAACTGGCTGGGATTTCTGGGAGTTGTAAGCCAAAACATCTGAGGACCCACAGGTGGAGAACCACTGAACTAGAGATATCCTCACAGATTATAGAACTGGCTACTCAGAAATAAGCTCAGTTAAATAAAACTGGGCACACTTTCATGTGGGTGCATATAGTGGTTGCATATTAGTTTTGGATTTTGTCATAATTGACTTACTCTGCTACCTGCATTTGTAGAATTTATTACCAAATGTGATTAATTTTGTCTATTTATCAAAATTAATTCACTTACTGTTACAGAACAATCATAAATTTAACAAAGGAATATTTCTTTTGTTTCAGTATTTTCCCAACAGATGTTATGCACTTCGGGACTATTTAAAGATCTTCATAAGGTTTTGACTAACAAGGATTCAAGTGTAAATTTGAAGAGAATGTCTGTTTATGTCTTATTAGTGCTGGTCTCAAACAACAGTAAGATCCTCTGCCCAACTGCATATTAAAATATATCCAGCTGTTCATAAACTCACAATTGATGATGATCACATACAATCAGTCAGTGCTAAGGTCTTCTAATTTTATTGCACTGAAGGAAATTAAACAAGTTATTTTAACTAAGGATATGCTTAGCTGCAAAAATGCACCACACAGGCTTAGACTCTACTCCCAAAGATTGCATAAATTCTACAGATATTTTAATTTGTGAAAGGAAATAGGCAATGCATATGATTTTGGGTAGAATAAAATATCAGATTCCCTCCCCAAAGGGGTTAACCAGAACTGGAGGTTAACAAAGTGTAAAATCGTTTATATTTTATATTTTTCTTAAAATACAATATAAGATAGTTCTATCTGCTGTCACTTACACAAATAATTTTTTCTAACACTTCTGTAAGAAGGATGGCAGACTGCATCCCATCTCAGTAAAAACTTTGAATTCACTGGCAACCAGTGGGGTTAGTGAAGAACCAATGTTATATTCTCCAGTTACTTAGCCTCCACAACGAACTGCCCAGCTATATTTGCATTCTGAATTTCTTTCAAAGCCAGTTTTCATGTGAAGTGAATTACAGCATCTAATGCAGCCATTCTAGGACGCTACAATTTCTCAAAACTTTTACCTGCTTGAACAAAGAGAGAAGTAACTGATCCACACACACATGTACACTATTATATTATATGAGGATGGCTAATACATAACACACTTGTGATGTTTGAAATACTTCATTAGTTTTTAAACATTATTAATTACATGACCATAAATGGTAATTTTTGCAGAGAGTGGACAAACACATGTGAGAGAATCTGGCTGCCTAGATGTTCTGTTGCACTTATTTAGGTAAGCAAAAAAGCTGTGGCGAATAAACTGAGAAAATAAATATCTATAAAATTAAATTTCTATTTTCATTTCATTTTCCACCACCTTCACTCCAACAGAACAATTATTTCAGCATCCCAGGGAAATCTTCTGGATCAAAATATTAGTCAATATCAGCTGTGGTCTTCAGTGTGTAGTACTCTCTGTGCTTGTGTCAATAACCCCCAGAATGGTAATTTTTAAATAATTCAATGCTTTATTTACCTGCTTGCAAATATGAGACAAAATGCAATTAGTTTTCAACACAACTAAATTTGAGGGATTGTGTTCTTATGTACAGATGACAACCAGAGAACCTGCAGTTTGGTTTTTCCATATGCAAAAGACTTGCTACAAAGCTCTATAAAGCCTGAGATAGTGCGTCCAATATGCTCATTCATTGGGCTCACAGTTGCAAACAACTGTAAGTATCGAAGGCTGTATTGATATTTTACTTTCAATTGAATAACATCAGTTATAATACATCACTTGAATACATCAGTTATCATATTTATTACTTTTCTTAGCTATGGGAACAGCCTGAGGAGGCGAGCTAGAATCTTAGTGATACTGTAATCTTAGCATTGAAAGAGATTGTAAGGACCATCTAGTTCACCTCCCTGCCACTACTGTTTTACTGAAACATACCCATCTGACCTCTGTTCAAAGACTGCCAAAAAAAGAGAGAGTCCACCATTGTTTGAGGCAGACTAGCCTGCCGTTGAACAGTTCTTACAATAAAGAAGTTCTTCCTAATGTTAAATTAGCATTGCATTGGCTTTTTTGACTGCATATCACATAGTTTAGCTTGTGGTTTACTAATACCGCTAGATTCTTTTCACTTGTACTGATTTCACACCAGGTGCCACCTGTCATACATTTGTGCATTTCATTTTTCTTGCCTAGCTGTACTTTATCCATACTGAAATTCATTTGGTTAATTTTGGCCCAGGTCTCCAATCTGTCATAATTAATATGAATTCTGCCCCTGTCTTTTGGGGCATTCATTTCCACCACCCCCTATTTGATGTCATTACTAATCCGATAGGCACTCCTTCCATTTTATCGTATGTGTTATTAACAAAGATGTTGCTGCACAACATTGGACCCAGGATAGAATAAAGGTGCCACTTTTCTAGATACTCCTTGTATCTGTTACAGCATAGGTAGCATAGGAAATCTCAAAGGGACAGAGGGGTGAAAAATTTTGCTTCCAATTACACATTGTCCCTCTGCTGCATTAATAAAGCAAGAGAGGTGGCTTTGGTTGTCAAGTTTTAATTTTAATATCTGCATAATTACAATAATAGCAAGTTTTTTGCAACTAATTTCTAAAAATATTATTATGCTTAAACATTTTAACGTTAAATCAAACAATGAAGACTATAGCTGGTAATTTTTATGTTATTCTTTGTTTGTTCAAGCAAAAATACAGTGTGTTTTTGTTTCTATTGGTGGATTGGCTGTGTTGGATAAGCTTCTTGTCAAGCTGACACATAATTCTCTTGAGAATTCTTCAAACACAAAACTTGCTGTAGTGGTGACCAAAACTTTGGATGCCTGTATTACTGATAACCGTGAGTGAACAGACCCAAATATATATTTTGAAACTTTTAGAAAATATAGGTTGTATTACACAATGATATATTGTATTTAAGCACCAGTCAGGCATCCGTATGTCCCCATAGAACAGTGGTTCTTAACCTGTGGGTCCCCAGGTGTTTTGGCCTACAACTCCCAGAAATCCCAGCCAGTTTACCAGCTAGCTGTTAGGATTTCTGGGAATTGAAGGCCAAAACATCTGGGGACCCACAGGTTGAGAACCAGTGCCATAGAATGAGGTGTTCATAGAACATCCACTGATCTTATTGCCAGTGTGCTGCCTTGGTTTATTGACCTTCCTGAAACCTCTGTTAAAAATATTTTATGGTAGTTTAGAGATACTGCAAGGAAGGTGGGACCATACAAAAGTTCCACCATGAAGGTAACTGCCCTCCTTCATTTTCCGAAATCCAAATTTCATCTGTAGCTGTTCCCATCCAACATTGTTACTGCTTCTTTGGTGGATAAGTGGAGAGAAGAGAAGGGGAGAAGCTGATGCATTTGCCTCTGCATGCCTGCCTCGCAACTGGTGAGGCAATTGTTGTTTTGGGAGCAGATGGTTTGGAAAGTGAGGCGGGACAGATACTTTGGTAAAACTTGTGGGACATTGTGGCACTTCATTGCACTTGTAGATCTAGTAAAGCTTAAAGTTATTCAGCAAGTAGAAGCTTGTGGCTTCCCTGTCAGGAATGTAGTAAGTCCACTCAGTCTTTCATTCCAGACTTTAAGAAGCTAAGGTGACAATTCTGCTCTGTAGTAAAGGTTCAAACACATTGGCTAGGTCTTTAAAATCTGGAACACAACTGGATAGCCCTGCATTCCTGACATACGCGTAAAAGCGATCAGCTGCCATCCTCCATGAATAGAAGTTTGAAGTAATTTTCTTCCTTTGTAGTTCCCCTTCTCCCCAGATCTTTCCAAAAGGACTAGGAAATAATTGAGAGTACTAGGAGAAAACTTTAGATAACTGGAAAGAAGATGCCATTAGTCCTCTATTGCAGTATATTTGTCAAATATTTCTGTGTATTCCAAGTTAATGGGTATGCTTTCCTCAATAGCTACAATTGGAATCAGCTTGCCAAAGTACAGTATTGTGCCAAATCTTCTGACTCTGCTATCTAACAACTTTCTGGATCCAGGAGAACAATTTAGTATTATACTTACCCTTGGACATTGTACAGAAAGCTGTGGTAAAATTCTGTTTTATATTTATGCAATTTATGTTAATTTAAAATTGACACTAAGACACAGCTGACATTAGAATTCCACTGCATAATTATATTAGGAAGAAGCCCATTAAAATATTTGTATAATTTGTTTCCTTTTAAAAAGCTATAGATTGGCTATATTTTAAGCTCATTTTTAATGTTATCTAAGGCATGCGGATTTAGGAATATGTCCCACTGAAATACAGAAACCTAATTTTACCCGTTGAAATGGGCCAGCAGAACATCTATCTTTTGTACCTACTAAGAAGTAGAGGGCCCTTTCAGACAGGACCAAAATGTGGGGCCTATTGGGCTTTTACTAGAGGTGTCCAAATGACACAGGAAAAGCCCGGGACTTGTGTGCGGATTTGGGTGCTGTATGGAAGCGCCCAGAGCTAAATAAGCTTGGTGTTACTAATCACCTTTTTTATAGTGGATATTAGGATGGATCATGCTGCCTCCAGGTCCTGAATGTTTAATACAGTGAAAAATAAATATTCACTGCAACTTGCAATTACTGAAAGTTTAAAAAAAAAGAATGTCTAAATGTAATTAATATGTTTCACTGCAATATGAGGCACAAGACTACTTTTCCACAGATTTTCTAAATGTTCTCTTGGCATGACATGAGAGAAGCCTCCCACAGGAGGGTAAAACATCTGGGTGTTCCCTGGACAACGTTCTTGCAGATGGCCCATTCTCTCACATCAGAAGCGACTTGCAGTTTCTCAAGTCACTCCTGACACGAAAAAGAAATATCTCTTGGCTTCTACAAAACATGTATTTACAAGCAACTGCCAATGATAAGTTAGAGTTGACATTGGCCACAAGATAGGAGTAGTTTATGTAATATTCAGCCATTCCCAAATCAATAGAACAAATTGGTGGCTTGAGAACTACAACTAAGAAGCCCCCAAACATGAAGATACTACAGCAGAGTATGTTGACAGACTGTGTACATCAAATTCAGAAATTGTTAATTGAAGCTGTGGTGAAAATTCAAAATTACTTGTACTTAATTGCAAACCTCATGCTTTTCCTTCGGATATACTGGGAGGAACTGCTAATTAATTGTAGAATTTGGACAACTTTGTCTTACTATGACTAATTACTAATACTTTTTAGAAGAAAATCAGTACACTCTGGTGAAGAACAATGGCCTTCCGGTTATGATTCAAGCACTAACTGAATCACAGGATGAAGAACTAAATAAGGCTGCAACCTTTGTGCTACAAAATTGCAAACAGGCCAGTAAGGTTACAATTATTGCCATTTCCTATTCTGAAACCTTCTAGGGCAGGTTTAACCAACCCGTGGCCCATGGGCTGAATGTGGCCCAGGACAGCTATTAATATAATCCATTCTAAATTCTTAGAATTTATCTAAGAATATTTATGTGAAAACATGATTAGTTAGTGTGGGTAAATATGTGGGTCAGTAAAATATAAGTAGCTTCAGTTGTGACCTAGTAAATAGTTTGAAATGTTGTTTATGTGCTATTTTTAATATGTTGATATTGTATTTTTCCAGCACACATACTGCAATTCATTTTACTTATTATTTACAGATTTTACTGTAGAAAACAAGTTTTAGTGACTGGTATTGAGATTGTTACTAACACCATGTGGAAAGTTAGGGATCACCATAAAAAGGAGAATGGAAAGCGGGTGGGGGAGAGAAAAAGAAATGTTTCAGCACTTTTAAGAGTAACAGGTTTTTATTTCAACATTAACTTTCATGGACATAAACCCACTTCTTCAGCTGCACTACAGTGTGCCAATAAATGCGCATATATAATGTCTATTTAGTATTTACACACTTGTGGAGATGGATTGAAATGTAATAACACTCAGAAAGGTATAAATCATTACCCTTGGAGAAATTTTTAAAATATACATAATTTGCATTATATGATACAGGTATTTCATATCCATGCTATAGCTGATGTGTGAAAGTTACTGTTGATACATGAAAACAATAAATCTGCTGACCAAAAGTCAATTGCTCTGGGTTCAAAACTTTCTGTTATTCTTTCTCTAGATTTTATAAACACCAACAGTATAGTGATTTTGAAAGACATGTAGAAAAAGTTTTCATTTACCTGTTCAAGTTTTACCTGACCAGGTTGTTTCATTTACATATGTATAATGTTAGTTTTGAATAAAAAGTTTGTTGAAACATGTTCTTTCTTGTGAAATAGGAATCTATCCCTATTCTTTCCATGTTTTCACCTCAAGTGCCAAAGTTCATTTTAAAAGATGCAGAGCCCAGGAACACAGCTACTTCATTAACTCAGATGCACCAGTATGTGTAGCAGGAAATATAAGGCTTTATTTTTATGAAACATTTTTTTTTTGTTTTTTCAAGTGGAGAAGTTATCATTGCAGTTAAGTGAGCAGCCAGGAAAAATGGATGATGACACGGGAAAATTGGAGATAGATATGCAGAGGAAAAAAATAATTCTTGAAGACCACTGGAAGGGAGCAAGAGAAATTTTACATAGAATCGAAAGGCTTGAAAAGGAGGTACGTCTCTGAATATGGTAATAGATAGAATGGTGTTGAATGAGGGTATAATAACATTTGAAAACATCATCCCTGTTGTCCAGGGTATATAAACTAGCAAGCTAATACAAAGATGAAGGGAGTTACCAAGAAAATTGTTCAGGCTAGATTCTCATCTTGTTTTAGACTAGCCCATGATTTAGATAATGGAAGAGCATTACCTCTGTCTAGTAATCAGAGCAAAAATATCAAGAATAAAGCCTGTATGACAAAGAACATAATATTGTATTATATAAAGCTATGTGGTACTTTAGTTGAAACACTCTACTTACATGAAAATTATTTTATTCCGCCACCTTTCAAAACCACATAAAAAAGGTTTTCTGCTTCAAACAGTATTATATGAATCCCCACTGCTAGACAATCTGGGATAAACAGAAAATCTAGGATAGGATCCTGGGATATAGGGCCTGTTTGGAAAGACCCTGACTTATGGTAACGCTCCCACAGAGCTTTCTTGGAAAGATTTATTTTAGTAAAACTGGGGCCCCTTCCACACAGCTGAATAAAATCTCACATTTTTTGCTTTGAACTGGAATATATTGCAGTGTGGGCTCAGATAACGCAGTTCAAAGCAAATATTGTAAGATTTTCTACCTTAATATTCTGGGTTATATGGCTGTGTGGAAGAGCCCTGGGCTTAAGCAAAATAAATAAATAAATAAAAATGCAAGAAAGTTGATTGCTAATGGCACATTGCAGGCATTTGGTGTAATTCAAATTCTGACCCAGGCCCCTTCCACACCATTGTATAAAATCCACATTGAACTGGATTATATGGCAGTGTGGACTCAGATAACCCAGTTCAAAGCAGATATTGTGGACAATATGCCTTGATATTCTGGGTTATATGGCTGTACGGAAGGGCCCCCAGACAGAATTGAGTGCAATGACTGCAATCCTCTCATATTCTCTCTGCTACTTGTCGCAAAGTCAGAATGGAGCCGTCATTTATTTAAATAGTACATATATTAAATCCATAATTCCTCTTATAGAAGAATAAAAGATGGCCTAGTGCAGGGGTCCTCAAACCTTTTAAGCCGAGGGCCGGTCCACAATCCTTCAGACTGTTGAGGGGCCGGATTATCATTTGAAAAAAATACAAACAAATTCTGATGCACACTGCATATGTCTTATATGTAGTGCAAAAACAACAACAACAACAACAACAACAACAAACAACAAGAACAATGAAAGAACAATACAATATTTAAAAATAAAAACAATTTTAACCAACATACATTTATCAGGATTTCAATGGGAAGTGTGGTCCTGCTTCTGACCAATGAGATAGTCAAGTTAATTAGGGTTGTTGTTGTTGTTGTTGTTGTTGTTGTGTGCCTTCAAGTCATTTCAGACTTTGGGTGAGCCTAAGTCTAAAATGTATTTATTTATTTGTTTATTATTTACTGCATTTATTTACTACATTTGTATCACACCCTTCTCACCCCAAAGGGGACTCAGAGTGGCTTACAAATTATATGTACATATAATATATTATATTATTAGCATAGCACAATATTAGCATTATATATTACTACTAGCTGTGCCCGGACACGCATTGCTGTGGCGAAGTCTGGTGGTATGGGAAATAAAGTATTGAGGAACTGGTGGTAATTAAGGTAAAGGGTAAAGGTTTTCCCCTGACATTAAGTCCATTATAAATGGGTTATATAGCTGTGTGGAAGGGTCTTGAGTCTACACTGCCATAAAATCCAGTTAAAATCAGATAATCTGTATCTTATAGCCAGTGTGAAAGAGGCCTAAGTGAGGCCTGACTCTGCCTATCCCCTGGGCTGAGTGGGTTGCTAGGAGACCAAGTGGGCGGAGCTTAGCCTTCTAACTGGCAGCAATTGGATAAAAACAATTATTCCTCTCCCTCTAATTAGGACTTCATTTTTCTTTTCTTTTTGTTGTATCAACCTAGAGACGTGGATGATGGATTGTGTTGTCAAATTTCGAGGTTGGGGGGCCTGTAGTCTTGTTGTTTTGTGGGTCGCCGTGATGCCATCACTCATTTATATATATATATAGATAGATATTGAACTATACCACTATACTGTAATATTATTAGTAATATTATATGTAATATAGAATATATAATTAATATTATTATATGGTATTATTATTAGTGTTATATTGTATTACATTATAATATTATTATCAATATTATATGTATATACCATATATTATATTATAAAACTGAGGGCAGGGGCCAGGTAAATGACCTCGGAGGGCCGCATCCGGCCCCCGGGCCTTAGTTTGGGGACCCCTGGCCTAGTGCATGTAGAAGTTAGTTTTACCACTCCTCTGCCAGTAAAAGTTCCTAACATACTGCAATGCACATAAACTTGAAAGCAACTATATCCAAGACGAAATTTCATTGTGAAAAGGTTAATATATTGATGGTTTGGGGAATAGTTCTCGAGGTTTTTCCTAATGAGAGGCGCATTGTGTGAATTGAATATTAAAAAGTAGGAACAGCTATTTATAATAAACCATTAGCATGCTATTTCCCCAATCTGAATCTGCTCAGTTAGTCAATTCCAGAAAAAGTAACAAAGGGTTGTGGTCAGAGCCGGTCCAACAATGAGGCAAATTAAGCGATCACTTCGGGCGCAAAACATACGGGGGCGCAGTCGAGACTGCTTTTTCTGTTGATTTCTTGTAAAACATGATGTTTTGGTGCTTAATTTGTAAAATCTTAATGTAATTTGATGTTTAATAGGCTTTTCCTTAATCCTTCCTTATTATCCAACATTTTCTCTTATCTAACGCTTTTATTTTTCAGTGATTGGTTTGGGAGGGGGGCAAAATTCTGTTTGCCTACACTTGAAAAATACCTAGAGCCAGCTCTGGTTGTGGTGTGGTGTGTGTGTGTTCTTTTTGGGGCACGGGTTATCCACTTCATTAGATCCATTTGATAGACTATATTCACAAAAGCCTATAAAAATAACTTGTTTTAATTAAAGTTGGCATGCTTTTTTGACTATGCATATTTTCTTCAGTTGTAATATTTTAAACGCAGGAAAAAAAGAAAAGGCAAATAAATGATGGTGGTAGTCCTCAAGATATCATCCCACAGACTGCATCAAATCACCTTAAAGCAAGTGCAAACAAGGAACAATTTAATAAAAGCATCACATCTACAAAAGTGGAACAACTCGTGAATTCTGTATCTGCTCAGCTGATTGCTGCAAAATTTGTAAATCCTTCTTCTAAGAATGAACTACTAAAGCTTGCCAAAAGAAATTGGACTGATGCTTCAATTAGTCAAAATGAATGTAATAACTACCATCATTCCACAAATAAAATTGGCACAGAATATATAAACAAAGTGCATGTGAGAAGTAAAAACGCTATTTGCGAATCCTGTAAATCTGCTGCTCAGGCAAGGTCAGATTCTACATATAAAATCAAATGGCAGCATTTCAATCACAACTGCAGTTATTGATTCAGACTACATATTAATATTATTGTATTTATTTGTGTATAAACTAATCCCACATATAAGTTGAGGACAGGTTTTGGGGCAAAATTATTATGAAAAGGGTTAAAATTCTACTTTAAATTACATTGGAAGATTTTGAAATAACTCCTTTAAATTTTTGCTTTAACCAGCATCTCTTTTGCTTCTTCATGATTTTTGGGCAGTCCTGAAAATGCAAATCACTTGGGAATTTTATTGTATTAAAATGTAATACCTTAGCATTGTTACAATATAATGTAGGGACATTGTAGTGGTTATGTGGAAGTATGAATGAACAAAACAACTATATATTTTGCACCCACATTTTCATTTCTTATTCCTGCAGAGAATTCTTGTTTGAGCAACCAGATTTTATAATTACAAGCAAGCCTCAACAAGGACAAAATACAGGTAGGCACAGATTCAAATTTCAGATATTACTAAAACGACTGTTCAAAATTGAATTAGAATTAAATGGATGACGAAGAGTCACATACTGTATCTATATGCCATCGCATATCATAGTTTCTCTCATCTAGTAGAATTTCTAAAAATACAGTAGAGTCTCACTAATCCAAGCCTCGCTTGTCCAAGCCTCTGGGTAATCCAAGCCATTTTTGTAGTCAATGTTTCCAATATATCGTGATATTTTGGTGCTAAATTCGTAAATACAGTAATTACAACATAACATTACTGCGTATTGAACTACTATTTCTGACAAATTTGTTGTATAACATGAAGTTTTGGTGCTTAATTTGTAAAATCATAACCTAATTTGATGTTTAATAGGCTTTTCCTTGATCAGTCCTTATAATCCAAGATATTCGCTTATCCAAGCTTCTGCCGGCCCGTTTAGCTTGGATTAGTGAGACTCTACTGTATATTTGAAAAAATTATGAGAAAGAGACATCATCACCACCTCAAAAGACAAGATCATGGGATTTCAGATGACAGTTTTCTTTCCAGCGAAGGAGAGGGAAATGCCACTGGAGGGACACTCTCCTACAACTTTAATCTTCACTTGCTATTTATAAATAAAAATTATGGCAATATCTAATGATGTGTTAATGGATATTAATAATTTATAACATATTAATGGGAAGTAGTAATTCTAATATTAATATTTTCTCTTTCATAGAGCCACAATGTTTAAGCATAACAAGCCAGAGAACAGGACCTATTACTGAAAACCCTAGCATATCAGTGCTAAGGTGCTCAGGTATTTTTTTAAAATATATTGTTTTAAAATCTATATATTATCCATTCCTATACACTATCTGCTTAAAAGGAAGTCACACTGGGTCCACTTCAAGTGGCTATTCAGCCTAGGCTTGTAAAGGATAGCAGCCTATATTTGGGAATTGTCTTGATACTCACAGATTTATTATTTTGAAATACCAAAATTTCCTTTTTATATTTATAGTTGCAAATACTTTGTATTATAAAATAATAATTGTGTCATGAAAATTTGGGCAAAAATTCAATTTGTTTTTGATCAGATAAAAGGAATGTGCCAGGTTTAATATTACATTTACTGAAGACATCATAGTAAATATTTGCTGGTTTTACAACTGTTAAATATGAGAAAACATACATTACAAAATAATGTGTTTGTTGCCATGCAATAAAAAATTAAAAAATAAAAATCAGGCTGAAATATTTCATTGAATAATTTAATGCCATAATTTTTACACATATTTATATGTTGTGTTTTTTCAGGTTGTCAAACGATAGGACTTTCCTTAAATAGCAGAAATTTTAGTAAGATTTTACAGACTTGTCAATATCTGTGTGAGAAACACAGACTTATTCTACAGACTGAAATGAAATATAAAAGGAAGCTTAAAGGATCTATTGTTTTCCATAGAAATACATCTCTAAACTATAATGGTAATTTTGAGAGCCCTTCATAATTTGTATTTATTTTTTAATTTATTTATTTGTAAAGCAGTGAAGGCAGTGAGGAATCCTTAATAGAAAAATGTACTGAGTTCCTTTGAGCCTAAGCTAAATATTTTTACACCACTGTTTCGCTTTTCCATTCCCTATCAAGACGTGTGATCTGCAACACAGTAGAACATATATTTTGCTCATTTAACGAAACTTTTGAGTAGTTTAAAAAAACATAAGAAAAGGTAAGAAGAAGACATAAACATTTCTTGAGTGGAAAGGAGTCACAGGTGGAAAAATGTTTAAGAAGCCCTGCCCTAGGCTACCTCCTCAGCTTTCCCTTAACTGAAACACTGGAACCCTAGGGGCAATATGTTGGTTTATTTCCTAGCTGGCCATTTACTGCATAGTAAACCCAGGATACTACCACCTAAGCAATGAGACTATATTAATGAGAACAAAACTGCCAGATCAGCCTCAATTGTAGGCTCACAGGATGTGTAGAGGCTCTTCCAGTCCCCTGCCCTTCACTTCACAATGCTGAGTGTAGGCTCAGTATACATTGCCTGCCAGTTCTGTAATTAGCAATGCAATAAAGTATTAGTAGAGTAATGGAACCAAAGCAGGCATGTAATTGTGTTTCCTCTTTAGTACAACATCTAGTTATACTGTGAGTCTTCAATAATTTAATATAATTAAATTATATATTCTTTCAAACAGAAAATCCTCAAACCAAACAGAATGTAAGCTGCAAGAAACAAACAGTCAGTGCAAAATATAGCTTTAAAGACCAGGATCAGAATGAAAAATATACTTACTTGCTTGAAGATGAGGTAGTATCTTAATTTTATTGTTATATATTATTGCTTTTTAGATATGTAATGTATTGTTTTTATATGGTGAAGCATTGAATTTTTGCCATTTATGATGTTGTAGACCGCTTTGCGTCCCCTATGTGTGATAAAAACAGTATAGAAATGCAATAAATAAACAAACAAATAAATAATAGTGCCAACTAAAATTTCCACTTCAATCTCTGGGTATAGATCTTATCTCTAATACGGGAAATAGTGTTCTTTGTAGAAAGTGCTATTGATAATCACGGCACATGGATAAACAGGATTAATAACAGCATTATGAATTATTTTATACAATGTATGGATGCTTAGCTTATGAATTCTTTCATTTAAGCCAAGCGATATTTTATTTTTAAAAGATATTTAGATAAATTGATGTTTTATCAATGTATGTACAGTATTCCTTCAAACCTGCTACCTGAGACCAACCTAGTAATAGTCTCTTTCTATTACACTAGCAGCCAGTTAAAAGCAAATATGAAATTTATTATTATTATTATTATTATTGACACAACGACGTTGTATGACACAGCAAACAAGATAGACATGCTGGATTTCGTTTCGCAAAACCACAAGTCGAACACTTCCCAAGTGTCTAGGACTGTGTGATGTATTTTCGGATGATGCGTGCAGATCCCAGCAGGGTGGCCTTTTGCAGTTGGCAGATTGTAATTTTGTCAATGTCTATTGTTTCCAAATGCCGGCTGAGATCTTTTGGCACGGCACCCAGTGTGCCCATCACCACCGGGACCACCTGCACTGGTTTCTGCCAGTCTTTGCAGTTCAATCTTGAGGTCCTGATAGCGGCTGAGTTTTTCCTGTTGTTTTTCGTCAATGCGACTGTCACCTGGGATGGCAACATCAATTATCCAAACCTTGTTCTTTTCCACAACTGTGATGTCTGGTGTGTTGTGTTCCAGAACTTTGTCAGTCTGGATTCGGAAGTCCCACAGTATCTTTGCGTGTTCATTTTCCACGATCTTTGCTGGTTTGTGATCCCACCAGTTCTTTGCTGCTGGCAGGTGGTACTTGAGGCATAAGTTCCAATGGATCATTTGGGCCACACAGTTGTGCCTCTGTTTGTAGTCTGTCTGTGCAATTTTCTTACAGCAGCTGAGGATATGATCAATGGTTTCGTCAGCTTCCTTGCACAGTCTGCATTTTAGGTCATCAGCTGATTTTTTGATCTTGGCCTTAATTGCATTTGTTCTGATGGCTTGCTCCTGGGCTGCAAGGATCAGGCCTTCTGTCTCCTTCTTCAGGGTCCCATTCGTGAGCCAGAGCCAAGTCTTCTCCTTATCAGCTTTTCCTTCAATTTTGTCAAGGAACTTTCCATGCAGTGTTTTGTTGTGCCAGCTGTCAGCTCTAGTTTGTAGTGCAGTTTTCTTGTACTGTTTTTTTGTCTGTTGTGTTTTGAGGAGTTTATTATTTATTATTTATTATTTTGAGGGTTGTTATTATTATTATTATTATTATTATTATTATTATTATTATTATTATTATTATTATTATATTAATACTCCATTATTCCCCTCTCCAAAGGAGACTCAACATGGCTTACAGTAAAACGAATGCAATACAATTTAAAATCTAAAAATATACAAACATTAAAATAGAATTAAATGTTAATGGCATTAAAATAGTTAAAATCCTTTAAACTGATTAAAAACATATTCAGAGCTGTATCAGAAAAGAATGAGAATGATTCTGTTTTAGGAGTTCAAACAGTCACATACTACTTTTATAAACAATATGAAATTGTATTAATCTGTGTCCAACCATAAACCCATCTAGCCCAGTAGTGTGCATTATCACTGAGTGCATCTCTCAAGGATGTTAGGTAAAGGCCAGTTACTTCAGAATTGTAACACTTCTATTTCATAAAACATACTTTAAATTAGATACCGAAAATATTGGGGAAAGGGTGTTTAGCCCTTTCCCTGTTTTCAATTTCCTTTACTAAACCTGATGTTACTGTACCGTATATAGTATATATACTATATATATATATATATATATATATATAGAGAGAGAGAGAGAGAGAGAGAGAGAGAGAGAGATTATATATGCATTTGGTCTGATGCAGAACATAGGATTTTAAGCATGTAAAACATTCCCTTTAGCACTGAACTATAAACCTTCACCAGATGTATATTGTTTTAATTCTTATTGCAGAACACTGAAGTTCCCCTATCAGATATTTCGGCAACAGCTTTTAAAAAAGTCAAACGGAGAACCAGGAAAGATTTTACATCAGAAGAAATAATTTACCTTCTTGATGGTGTAAAGAAAATGGGGCATCACTGGAATACAATTTTGTGGGCATATCCATTTCAAAATGGAAGGACCAATGTTGATCTGGCTAAGAAATACTGCAAATTACAGGTACTGTTATTTCAAATTGATTTTGCAATCTTCCAAAGACACCCAATCCCATCCGATCTTGGAAACTAAGCAGGAAGGACTGCCAATAAATACCAGGGACAGTATGACACATTTCAGAAGAAGGAACTGGCAAAATCACTTCTTGCTATTCCTTGCCTAAGAAAATCCTATGAAATTTGTGGGGTTGCAATACGTTGCCAGGTTATTTGAAAGCCCATTCATTAAAATACTCAGTCTTTTTTGTAGGGGGCGAAGAAGGAAAAGGAAACTTTCACTGTCTTCTACGAATGAAAGTTATCCACTGTTTGTTAATATTTGATTAGGAAGAACAAATGAAATAACACATGATGATGATGATGATTTATTTATAACCCGTCTTATCTCCCTGAAGGGACTCAGGGCGGTTTACAGATAAAAGTAACACAGTGGCAAACATTCATTGTCAAAATGAACAAACAACACCAAAAAAAACTTCAACTATATCTACTACATGAAAAAAAACTTCAACTATATCTACTATCATGAATTATTGTTAGATATATAATGTTTGCATTTAAAAATACACTGAAGTTTGGTTTGTCTTTGTCTTTTTTCTCTTACAGAAGAATGAAAACCAAAAAATATGCGACAGCAAAAGAATACTGTCAAACAACTAGAATTAATTCTGATTTAAGCTCTTCAGCTCATATTTATTTCACAGAGATCATTTCTTTGTTTGTTTCTGAGGATTTAGTTGTATAGGTTCTTTAAATCTTTAAACCAGCAGATTTAATTATTATTAAAAGAATATATATAAGCAATAGTTTCAAATTGTGATACTATTGTAAAAAATTTAGCCACTGTATTTTCAAGTGTTTTACTATATTTAGAAAAAACAAATATTCCTAAAAACATAGATGAACACATATAGATGTGCTTGCTATAAAATACTATTGCAAAAGTTTATGTTAAATATGTGTGGGCTGCACTTTTATTTGTTTTTTATTTAAGCTTTCCTCCCTCTTCACAGCAAACCAAGGCATATGAGTTATAATTCTTTCCCCCCCTTTTAGCATCTCCTGCAATAGCATAGCAGAACTAATTTATTTTCTCCCACCCTTTGCCCTTTTTCTTCATCAGAATAAATAATTAATCCGAAAGAAAATATCTCCTGGCAAATTCATATCTGGTGTTTTTACTGCATGTAGATATGGGCCGCTGCTTTTTCAGGACAAACAGGCATGCAGATTTGCATGAGCATTGTGCATACTGGTTTCAACATAAAGATACGCACTTCAAAGTGATGAATAAAATATAGCAGAAACCCCAACTATAATTAATATCAAAATACTGTATTCTTGTCTTGGTGGGGAAAAGAATTACCTATGTGGTTTCAAGTGGCCCTTTCATACAGCCATATAACATATAATATCAAGGCAGATAATCCACAATATCTGCTTTGAACCGGGTTATCTGAGTCCACATTGCCATATAATCCAGTTTAATGTGGATTTTATACTGGTGTGTTGAAGGGGCCTAGGTCTGCTGTCTAGGTGCTAATTGATGGGCCTATTCTCCCTTCTTATGGTTCTTGATCTTTCATCATCATATCATAGGCGATCCTTGTGGCCAAGTATAATTGCCTGCTGTGGGTAGAGTCTTGGCAATGGGTCCATAAGTGACTGCAGAGACTTAATGTCATAGGCATCACTGAAACCTGGTGGGATGACTCCCATCACTGGAATTTAACCATTGAGGGCTATAACCTCTTTCACAGAAATAGAACAAAGGGGAGAGGAGGGGGAGTAGCTTTATATGTCAAAAACAGTTACGTTGCAGAAGAAATGCAAGACTGTAATCCGGAAAACCAGCTTGAAAGCATCTGGATAAGAATCAAGGGAACCGGGACTCAAAAAGATCTTGTCGTGGGTGTCTACTACAGACCTCTGAGTCAGGATGAAGGACTTGATGAAGCCTTCTGTCAACAGCTGACCAAACAGGCACAAAGAAGAGATATAGTAGTCATGGGCGATTTCAATTATCCCGATATCTGCTGGAAAACAAACTCAGCCAAGAGTACAAAGTCCAACAAATTCCTCACTTGCCTTGCAGATAATTTTATGGTCCAGAAGGTAGAAGAGGCAACAAGGGGATCAGCAACTCTTGATCTAATCTTAACAAATGTGGAAGACCTGATCAATACAGTTGAAGTGGTTGGATCCTTAGGGGCAAGTGACCATGTGCTCCTGCAGTTTGCAATACAAAGGAATGCTGAAACTAAGACAAGTCAAACACGCATTCTGGACTTTAAGAGAGCTGACTTCCAAAAAATGAAGGAATTACTGAGCGGCATTCCATGGACGCCGATTTTAAAAAACAAGGGAGTTAAGGATGGATGGGAGTTTTTCAAAAGTGAAATACTCAAGGCGCAAATGCAAACAGTGCCAACAAAGAAGAAAAATAAGACAAGTGCAAAGAAGCCAGAATGGATGTCCAAAGAACTTCTAACTGAGCTAAAGCTCAAAAGTGACATGCACAAGAAGTGGAAAAGGGGAGAAATCACCAAAGAAGAATTCAAACGTATAGCCAACACCTGTAGGGAAAAGGTTCGCAAGGCTAAAGCGCAAAATGAGCTCAGGCTTGCCAGGGACATAAAAAACAACAAAAAAGGCTTTTTTGCTTACGTTTTTAGTAAAAGGAAGAAAAAGGAGGCGATAGGGCCATTGCAAGGAGAAGATGGTGTGATGGCGACAGGGGACAGGGAAAAGGCAGAACTACTTAATGCCTTCCTTGCCTCGGTCTTCTCAGAAAAAGAAAGCCATCTTCAACCTCAGCAACACGGAATGGACGAAGGATTGGGGGAAATCCAACCCCAAATAGGGAAACAAGTTGTCCAGGAACACTTGGCCTCTCTAAACGAATTCAAGTCCCCAGGGCCAGATCAGCTACACCCAAGAGTACTGAAGGAACTAGCGGAAGTTATTTCAGAACCACTGGCAATTATCTTCGAGAGTTCTTGGAGAACGGGAGAAGTCCCAGCAGATTGGAGGAGGGCGAATGTGGTCCCTATCTTCAAGAAGGGAAAAAAGAACGACCCAAACAATTACCGTCCGGTCAGCCTCACATCAATACCAGGCAAAATTCTGGAAAAGATCATTAAGGAAGTGGTCTGCGAACACTTAGAAACAAATGCGGTCATTGCTAATAGTCAACACGGATTTACCAAAAACAAGTCATGCCAGACTAATCTGATCTCTTTTTTCGATAGAGTTACGAGTTGGGTCGATACAGGGAATGCTGTGGATGTAGCCTACCTGGATTTCAGTAAGGCCTTCGACAAAGTCCCCCACGACCTTCTGGCAAGGAAACTAGTAAAATGTGGGCTAGACAAAACTACGGTTAGGTGGATCTGTAATTGGCTAAGCGAACGAACCCAAAGGGTGCTCACCAATGCGTCGTCTTCATCATGGAAAGAAGTGACAAGTGGAGTGCCGCAGGGCTCCGTCCTGGGCCCGGTTCTGTTCAACATCTTTATTAACGACTTAGACGAAGGGTTAGAAGGCACGATCATCAAGTTTGCAGACGACACAAAACTGGGAGGGATAGCTAACACTCCAGAAGACAGGAGCAGAATTCAAAACGATCTTGACAGACTAGAGAGATGGGCCAAAACTAACAAAATGAAGTTCAACAGGGACAAATGCAAGATACTTCACTTCGGCAGAAAAAATGGAAATCAAAGATACAGAATGGGGGACGCCTGGCTTGACAGCAGTGTGTGCGAAAAAGACCTTGGAGTCCTCGTGGACAACAAGTTAAACATGAGCCAACAATGTGATGCGGCTGCTAAAAAAGCCAATGGGATTCTGGCCTGCATCAATAGGGGAATAGCGTCTAGATCCAGGGAAGTCATACTCCCCCTCTATTCTGCCTTGGTCAGACCACACCTGGAATACTGTGTCCAATTTTGGGCACCACAGTTGAAGGGAGATGTTGACAAGCTGGAAAGCGTCCAGAGGAGGGCGACTAAAATGATTAAGGGTCTGGAGAACAAGCCCTATGAGGAGCGGCTTAAAGAGCTGGGCATGTTTAGCCTGCAGAAGAGAAGGCTGAGAGGAGACATGATAGCCATGTACAAATACGTGAAGGGAAGTCATAGGGAGGAGGGAGGGAGCTTGTTTTCTGCTGCCCTGCAGACTAGGACACGGAACAATGGCTTCAAACTACAGGAAAGGAGATTCCACCTGAACATCAGGAAGAACTTCCTCACAGTGAGGGCTGTTCGGCAGTGGAACTCTCTCCCCGGGACCGTGGTGGAGGCTCCTTCCTTGGAGGCTTTTAAGCAGAGGCTGGATGGCCATCTGTCGGGGGTGCTTTGAATGCGATTTCCTGCTTCTTAGCAGGGGGTTGGACTAGATGGCCCATGTGGTCTCTTCCAACTCTACTATTCTATGATTCTATGATTCTATGATTCTAATCTAGATCCGTATGGTGTTTTGCGCGAGGACATACATTCCCAGATGGAAAGTGGACAAGGGTTTTCTTGACGCGCCTTCCTCTTGGGGCATTTCTCCCTTTTGCCCTCTGTTCATGCCTCAAAATTCACAGCACTGTAGAGGTTGATTTTAAAACTAGAATGGACAGCCCTTCAGACAGGATAGTTGTGATCGTCCTTTGGACAGGAGACTGCCCAAAGGAGGGTCTCACTGCGGTCAAAAGATAACATTATCGCTTTGCCTACTACTAACTCAAATCTGCCCATCATGAGCATTCTCTCGAACTGCCTATGTCCAGATCACAAATGTCAGGCCTGTTCTGCTATCTACGGATGCTTTTGTACACATTTGTTCTTCAGCTGACAAAACCACATCCAAAAATTCCTTGCCTAGGAACACTATGCAATTCAAGGGGTTGTTGCTATACGTTGGCAGGGACATTTATGTATACACTTGCTCAAAGGGACATTCAGAGTCAGGAGTTTTAAAAAAGCATGGATTGTTGTGAGTTTTCTGGTCTGTATAGCCATGTTCCAGAAACATTCTCTCCTGATGTTTCTCCCACATCTATGGCAGGCGTCCTCAGAGGTTGTGAGGTCTGTTGGAAATTAGGCAAGTGGGGTTTATTATATCTCTGGAAGGTCCAAGGTGGGAAAAAGAACTCTGGTCTGTTTGAGGCAGGTATGAATGTTTCAGTTGGCCACCTTGATTATCATTGAATGGCCTTGCAATTTCAAGGTCTGGCTGTTTACTGCCTGGTGGAATCCTTTGTTGGGAGGTGTTAACTGGCCCTGATGGGACACTTGTCTATTTGAGGCAAGTGTGAATGTTGCAGTTGGCCACCTTGATTCCCATTTAAAATCTTTTCAGCTTCAAAGCCTGGCTGCTTCCTGCCTGGGGGAATCCTTTGTTGGGAAGTGTTAGCTGGTCTTGATGGAACTCTTGTCTGTTTGAGGCAAGCGTGAATGTTGCAGTTGGCCACCTTGATTAGCATTGAAAAGCTTTGCAGCTTCAAAGCCTGTCTGCTTCCTGCCTGGGGGAATCCTTTGTTGGGAAGTGTTAGCTGGCCCTGATGGAACTCTTGTCTGTTTGAGGCAAGTGTGAATGTTGCAGTTGGCCACCTTGATTAGCATTGAAAAGCTTTGCAGCTTCAAAGCCTGTCTGCTTCCTGCCTGGGGGAATCCTTTGTTGGGAAGTGTTAGCTGGCCCTGATGGAACTCTTGTCTGTTTGAGGCAAGTGTGAATGTTGCAGTTGGCCACCTTGATTAGCATTGAAAAGCTTTGCTGCTTCAAAGCCTGGCTGTTTTTTGCCTGGGGGAATCCTTTGTTGAGAGGTGTTAGCTGGCCCCGATTGTTTCCTGTCTGGAATTCTCCTGTTTTCTGTAAGGATGGTAAACGACTGCTCTTGTAAACCTGGCAGCCCATTGAAACAGCAATGCCTCTCGCTGTCATTAGGTGGCTCTGCTTTGCTCAAACGCAGGGCGGCGGCCGTCTCAAATCTTGAACTCATCATTCCAGAAGCAAGTACCACACTCTTAGGTGGCTAAAGGCGTGCCTGACTGTCACCACTCTGCCTTCCTCTTATTGAAAAGGAATGCGGCCTCGAAGCAACCGTTTTGTGCCCTATAGTGAAGCCAGGATTGAAAGATGAAAAGATTGAAGTGGAAGCCTGGAAAAGCTTGGAAACCGAAACCGGCGGACAGGCAGCGGTGTAGACGGGAGAAGGGGTCCTTGGCCGCGTCGTGGGAAACGCCTGGGCGGATGAGGTCACTCTTTGTGGTGGCTGCCGTTGGCAAGATGGCGCCGGTGTTGGCGGAGAAGAAGCTGCTGGGGCCGGAGGGGCCCGTGGCCGCCGACTTCCCCAGCGAGGAGGAGGAAGGCCAGAGCCTCTGGTGAGGAGGAGCCGGCCCAGGCCTCCTGCCTGCTTGTCTGCCTGCCCGCCTGCCTGCCTGCCCAGGGCGGTGTGCGTTGGACTCCTGACAGGATGCTTTTGGGGAGGGAATAGTCCGGGCTTCCTGGCCTTGGGCGGGGCGAGGCCTTCTGAGTCCCTTCAGAAACAAAATTAATGACCTGGATGAAGGTTTAGAGCAGGCATGGGCAAACTTGGGCCCTTCCGGTGTTTTGGACTGCAACTTCCACCGTTCCTAACAGCGACAGAGGGGGAAAAGGAAAGGGCCTGAGGCTGTTGGGGACGGTGGGAGATGCAGTCCAAAACACCCGGAAGGTCCAAGTTTGCCCTTGTTTAGGGGCCCTGCTTATCACGTTTGCAAATGACACCAATTGCGAGGGAGAGCTAATACTCTAGAGGACAGGATCAGAATTCAAAAGGGACCTTCACATATTAAAGAGCTGATTGGCCACAACTAACAAAATGAACCCCAACAAGGAGAAATGTAAGATACTACACTTAGGCAGAAAAAAATTAAATGCAAAGATACAGGATGACTAATGTGTGGCTCAACAACAGTCCATGTGAGAAAGATTTGGGAGTCTTCATGGACACCAGTGGGGTTTTGGGCTGCATCAAAAAGTGTCTATTGCCTAGATCAGTGATGGCCAACCTATGACACGCGTGTCAGCACTGACACGCCTAGCCATTTTTGCTGACACGCTGCTGCCTGCAGATTGATTGGATGACTGTGTCTTTTGTGGCCAAATTTGGTGTGATTTGGTCCAGTGGTTTTGTTGTTTACTCCATGGGAATTATGCACATTACATTTATATATTTATAATTACTATTATTATTCTATTATTATTGTAGTATATGACCTTATTATTATTATTATTATTATTATTATTATTATTATATTCATTGCTCATGACTACATTGAAACTAGAATAGAGAGAAATCAGCATGGAAACTGCAAGAGGTACCATAGATTGTTGTACATGGAAATAATGGTAGTAAATAGTTTTTGATTTATTGAATACAGTTATATATTACAATTATATATTTTTGTTATTTAAACTATACATATTGTGAAATTATGGTTTTTTTCTCGAGGTGACACACCACCCAAGTCATGCTAGGTTTTTTTTTGGTGAATTTTGACACACCAAGCGCAAAAGGTTGCTTATCATTGGCCTAGATTGAGGGAAGTCATGATGTGTCTCTGTTCGGCTTTGGCTAGACCTCACCTGGAATACTGTGCCTAATTCTGGGCACCACAGTTCAAAACAGATATTGACAAGCTGGAAGGTGTCCAGAGGAAGGCAACTAAAATGACCAAAGGTCTGGAGACCATGAATCCCTCTGAGGATCATCTTAAAGAACTGGGTATGTTTGGGCTGCAGAAGAGAAGGTTGAGAGGAGACGTGATAGCCATGTATAAATATGTGAAAGGGTGTCATAAGGAAGAGGGAGCATTATTGTTTTCTGCTGCCCTTGAAACTAGGACTCAGAGCCATGGGTTCAAATGACAGAAAAGGAGATTCCACCTGAACATTAGGAAGAACTTCCTGGCCATACGAGCTGTTCAACAGTGGAACTCTCTACCTTGGAGTGTGGTGGAAGCTCCTTCCTTGGAAACTTCTAAAGAGGCTGGGTGGCCATCTGTCAGGGCTGCTTTGATTGTGCTTTTCCTGCATGACATGGGGTTGGACTAGATGGCCCGTGTGGTTTCTTCCAACTTTATGATTCTATGAAAACAGACCCCCTGAGGCCAAGTCCATTCTCCGTCTCTGATGTTCAAAGGCCCAGTTTGGAGATAGTAGCCACCACTGTTATTTTGGGGAGAAATTGAAGAAAATGGCAAGATTAGCTTTTTTAATACACACCAGTAGGAAATCAATACTGTCATCATGAATGCAGCAGAAACTTAATCTGCCTCTGCAGGTCTAATGGCAGGAGAGGTAGGGTTGATTGTTCAGGTTTCCCTGTGATGGTTGTTTGGGAAATGAGGATTTCATGACACATTCAGGTCCCATCCACACGCCCATTATAATGCAGATTGAACTGCATTATATGGTCAGTTTGGACTCCTATAATCCAGTTTAACTGCATTGAACTGGAGTATAAAGCCCTGTGTTCTTTCAGTGCTGGAGTATTTTATTTCTAGTGTTATTTCCAGTGTTGGATATTTCTGAAAGCAGATTACAGTACTGGATTACCTCTTGTTATCATTTCACTATCATTCTTGATAAAGTTTTGAGGAAGGTGTATAAATGATAATTGGGTTATTTTTAGTATTTGATTATCTATGTGAACCTTCAGCATAGCTAACAAAACTATTCGTGTTAAATGTTTTGGTCGCCCTGAGTCCCTCTGGGGAGATAGGACAGGTTACAAATAAAGTCTATTATTATTATCAAGTCTATTTGGTCTTTAAAATGGCTTTTCGGCTTCTTTTCTGTGACTTAGGAAGAGAAGAAAATTGTTTGACAGCTATCAGTGGAATTGAAGTGAGGCTAAAGGAGAGTAATGTGCACCTAGCTAATGAGTTTTTAGTTGAGGGGGAATTGGAATACCTGTTAGTCATGTCTGTCTGCTGGCATTATAGTGGAGAGACTGACATATTGCTGGAAGTAAACCATGATAAACATCTCCTTCAGCATTGCACTAGAGTGTTGTATTTTATAGCTATACTAGCTGTGCCCTGCCACGCGTTGCTGTGGGCAATTGTAATTGCACTGAATAGCCTTCAAAACCTGGCTGCTTTCTATATAGGGGCATCCTTCCTTGGGAAGGTTGAATGGGACGGAGTAGCCTCGTGGCTTCCAAATCTGAGGGTTTTCTATCTAGGGGAAATCTTGGTTGGCCAGGTTGAAAAGCACTGAATAGCCTTGCTGCTTGCAAGCCCGGCTGCTTTCTACCTTGTGGAATTCTTGTTTGGCCAGGTCGAATAGCAATGAATAGTCTCAGTGCAGCAAGTATGAATGCTGCAATTAGTGACCTTGATTAGCATTTAATGGCCTTTTAGCTTCAAAGCCTGACTGCTTCTTACCTGAGGGAATCCTTTGTCGGGAGGTGTTAGCTGGCCCTGATTGTTTCCTGTCTGGAATTTCTCTGTCTTCTGAGTGTTGTTCTTTATTTACTGTCCTGATTTTAGAGATTTAGAGATTTTAGAGATGAAGGGAGATGTTGACAAGCTGGAAAGCGTCCAGAGGAGGGCGACTAAAATGATTAAGGGTCTGGAGAACAAGCCCTATGAGGAGCGGCTTAAAGAGCTGGGCATGTTTAGCCTGCAGAAGAGAAGGCTGAGAGGAGACATGATAGCCATGTACAAATATGTGAAGGGAAGTCATAGGGAAGAGGGAGCAAGCTTGTTTTCTGCTGCCCTGCAGACTAGGACACGGAACAATGGCTTCAAACTACAGGAAAGGAGATTCCACCTGAACATCAGGAAGAACTTCCTCACTGTGAGAGCTGTTCGACGGTGGAACTCTCTCCCCGGGGCCGTGGTGGAGGCTCCTTCCTTGGAGGCTTTTAAGCAGAAGCTGGATGGCCATCTATCGGGGGTGCTTTGAATGCGATTTCCTGCTTCTTAGCAGGGGGTTGGACTAGATGGCCCATGTGGTCTCTTCCAACTCTACTATTCTATGATTCTATGATTATATTGTTCTGTACTATTATACCACAATAATTATTACATATTACATTTATAATCTTATCTGCTTAGAACAGGATTATATGAGGCCCCTTCTACACAGCTGTATAAAATCCACACTGAACTGGATTATATGGCAGTGTGGACTCAAGATAACCCAGTTCAAAGCAGATTATCCTGCCTTGGCATTCAGGGTTATATAGGTGTGTGGTAGGGCCTTGAGTCTACACTGCCATATAATCTAGTTCAAATCAGATCTGTATTTTATAGGCAGTGTGGAAGAGGCCTGATTGAAGAGGCCCTGGGTGCCATTAAATGGCTGAGTGGATTGCTAGGAGACAAAGTGGGCGGAGCTTACCCTTCTAGCTGGCAGCAGTGGGGAAAAAAGTTCTTCGTCTTCCTCTAATTAGGACTTTATTTTTCTTGTTTTCCATTGAAAGACATATTTTGGATGACCATGTCTTTTGTGACCAAATTTGGTGTGATTTGGTTCAGTGGCTTTGTGGTTTACTCCAAAATAAAATGAACATAACATTTTTATATAGATTTAATAAGCTGTGAAACCAGAGGATTTTTGTTTACTTTAACAGTTAAACAAAACACTTATCATGACAAGGCAGTAGACAAATGGGCTTAACTAATGATTCGCAAACTTTGATTCTCCAGATGTTTCAGACTTTAGCTTCCAGAATTCCTAACTGTTCAACATGTTGGCTAATGAGTCTGGGAGCTGAAGCCTAAAACACAAGTGTTCAAATATGGAACTTAAAATGTGAGTGAAGTAATGCTGTCTGTCTCAATCCTTGATGATCAGCAGTGAGAAGAGGGGCCTCGCCCCGCCCCGCCACAAGCAACAGAATTTCCTTAGAGGTCAGGTTTCCAAAATCCCTTTTCAACTCAGGGTCACTACAGTGCTTCATAGGCAAGAACTCTTTTTGAATACTCCCAGCAGATGCATAGCAGTTCTTGCCACTGACAGTCTTTCATTCTTGCAGTTCCCCCTAAAGATAGCTAGCCAAAAGTGATGAATTATTTTAAACCAAGAGAGTAAAACATTGTTTTAAAAACAAATTCCAGTATGGTATGTGCTTTTGAACAAATGTACACATTTATTGACGAAGTAACTAGGAAAACATTTATTTGCATCGTGTTCATTCTGCCTACAGAATGCCTACTTAGGGATTGGTATGAGGCTCTTCGAGATATTGGCTAGTGGGTCTAGGCGCTGAAGTCTTAAAATACTGGCTGAAAGGAATGAATTTGTTTAGCCCACTGTGCATTCCTGCCAACATTTCACAAATGAACACTGGGACATGTGTGGCCAGGCGACATCAAATGTAGTCAAAATGGCAAACATTATTAATGAGGAAGAACACATAGGTCAGGAGAGGCCATAGCCGTTGAGCCTGAGCCTGTCAGGAAGGCCAAGAACCTCTTTCCCTCCCTCCCTCCCTCCCTCCCTCCCTCCCTCTCTCTCTCTCTCTCTCTCTCTTACTCTCTCGTTCTCTGTCTCCCCCCCTATCCACTGTGTTAATTGAATGCAAACTTCCTCTGTGCTTTGGACACAGTCCACAGCAGTTGAAATAAGTGCAGAACAAAAGGGGAACGTGGGAGGAGGAGACAGAAAAATAGCTGAAAAAGTGGGATGAGAGAGGATTAATTGGGACTGTCCTTACCAAGTTGGCACAGTTGGAGGGTATATTTGTGCCTGCAGGGATACTAAGAAAGATCCCTTGCTTGGAGATGAAGCACTTGCAGCTTCTCAGAAAAAAGATGACAGTCATCCCTCCGTGTTTATGGATTTGATTATTCACATACTTTATTAATATGTTCTCTCAAGAAATCTTTAGGTCCTCTAATGTATGACTCAGGCCCCTTCCACACAACTGTATAAAATATATGACAGTATGGACTCAGATAACCCACTTCAAAGTAAATATTATCTGCCTTGATATTCTGTGTTATATGGCTGTGTGGACGGGCCCTCAGTGGCCAGCTTCTGCCATAGAATTACTCTGGAGGAGCTAGAGATTCCTACAGAGAACACTTCACTAGGCATTTGTAGGTCCTCCAGTGTGATTCTTTCATAAATTGGCCATAGAATTGCACTGGAAGGTCTAGAGATTCCTGTAGAGGTATTCTGTCAGGTAAAAAAACTTATTTTATTGGTCTTTTCTGAGGATCTTGTGCCCCTAGCCCCAGCAAATGTGGAGGGCTGAGTGTAGAATGAAATGCAAATAATCTGCTTCTCTGCACACCATTTCAGTCATTCATCTCTTTACATCTCACAGTTGTTTCTTTCACCTCGTTTGTGACATTGCTCAGACAGACTAATATGGGATCTTTTTTTGTGTCCACAGGTTCTCAATATTGAGTGAAGTTTCCACCAGGTCCAGATCTAAATTACCCTCTGGTAAAAATATTCTTGTCTTTGGTAAGTTCCAGTGAATAGCAATGGAAAGCTTTTGATAGTTGCAGAGATACTAAAATTTAATTTTAAGTATGCCTGGTTAGAAAAAGAAAAGTCATTTAATTTCTTTGAAAAGCTGTTTAGAGGTACTTACTATAGTGTCCGAGGTTAAGTTGAACTTAACTTTGGATCTTCTTTACTAACGAAGTATTTTAAACCTAATACATTGAAATAATGTTTATACTGAGGTGTTTGGTTTTTTGTTGTTCTTTTGTATAAATCACAACTGCAACTGTAGCTTTTTGTGGAATTACGAGATCAAATAAGTAGTTTACTCTGCAGTTTACTAATATTTTAAGACTATTTTTGAGTGGAGCTATTACTTTATTTTAAAGTCATAATAAATAAGATACTTTGTATATACACACAAAATGTCTTATCTGAGAAGTCATGACTGTTTTTTTTTCTGTAAAAAGTGGCCTTGTTCATGTTTCTTTTCTGCTCTGCAAACTTATTGGCAGGTGATGATGGCTCAGGTAAAACAACTCTAATGACTAAAATACAGGGAACGGAACATGGCAAGAAAGGAAGAGGACTTGAATACTTGTACTTAAACATCCATGATGAAGATAGAGATGGTAAAGACTTTGCTTTTTCTGCATCCCTGTTGCTTAAAATAGATGACTGGTTTCTTCTTACAGACACAGTTGGGTTGATAATATCTCATTATAGCCTCATCCATGAACTCAGATGTTTAGTGGAGCTTAGTCACATGTAAACTTACATAGGTTTGTAATTTTATTTGCATCATTTGTTTGTATATCTTGAAATTTAAATGATGGAGCTTCTAAAAGGGAAAAGGTAAGAATATCTTGGATTTTTCCCAATACTCTTGTTGCATGACTTTTTAAGAATTAAATGCATTTGGTTTGTCTCTGTTGAGTTACTTATCATGGATTTTCTTGATTCTTGCTCAGAATTAGATAATTTATTCAGAGTGCATCATTTTTCACTGTACTCTATATGCTTGTGATTTTCCCCTGAGATCCCTTTCCTTGGCCAGAGTTGCATTCAGATTCAGAAGTGGTGGTTGGGAAATCTTAGCACAAGGGGCTAGAAATGTGAGTTGTACATATAAGAATAGTAGGCCTACCGCTTACATTTGAATAAATAAAGTCTTTATTGGTTTCAGGAAGGTTAGGCCAGCTATGGAGACTTTTGCCCCTGCAGATGTTTTGGCCTGTACTTCCATCATGGCTTGTGATGAGCAATTGCGTAAATTATAGTTTAAAAAAGTCTGGGGAACCAAAGATTCTTCACCCTTGGCTTTAGGCCTTGTTTTCAGTTGTATCTTAATCTCTGTATGCGTAATCAGTTTAAACTGTTGCTTAAAATAGTGCATTTAAAATATGTAAAGTATTCAATTATGGGCCACCATATATATATTAGCAATACTACATTAAAATTGATTTTTTAATGCGGAGGCTTCTTCTGCATTTCAGATCAGGCGCGCTGTAATGTCTGGATACTTGATGGGGACTTGTACCATAAAGGCCTCTTAAAGTTTGCTGTTTCAGCAGAATCATTGCAAGAGACTCTTGTAATATTTGTAGCTGATATGTCTAGACCTTGGACTATTATGGAATCGTTACAGAAATGGGCAAGTGTCTTGCGTGAACATATTGATAAGCTAAAAATTCCTCCAGAAGAGATGAGAGACATGGAACAGCAATGTAAGTAATCTGAGACTGAATATGATACTGACTTTTTTCTTGTGTGTAGCTAATTAAGAGGAGAGCTGGCATTTTAACTGCTTAAAACTGTGTCAGGCTAGTGATGCATCGAACACACCCTGTTCTTATTCTCAGTTTATCTAGATATTTTGGGTAACCGCATATCTTGTGTACTTGTTTGGTATATAAGATGATGTAAAGATGTAAAATTTGGCATCCTGATAACTCTGAGACTTGTATGCAAGAAATGGAATATTCTATTCTTAATAAGAAAAATTGAGAAGGTAAAGATTGAGTATTCAAGTTAAAACCAGTGTAGTTTACTTTGGAACAAGACACATTGCAGGCTAAGGAAGTTTGTTTTACCTCTTTAATTCTTGAATGGTTTATACTGTTAAATAACTTCTTCTTCATCATCATCGTATTTATTTGTATCCTACTTTTCTCTCAGGACTAAGATATTTCTGGCGATATCTTGTGAAGATTGATATGGCTAAGGGTTTCCATTGTTGTAGCAAAGATCTTTCTTTCATTTATTCATTCATTTCATTTATAGTCAACCTTTGTGGGAGGACTTACAGCAGTGGTTCTCAACCTGTGGATCTCCAGATGTTTTGGCCTACAACTCCCAGAAATCCCGCCCAATTTATCAGCTTGTTGTCGAAGGCTTTCATGGCCGGGATCACAGGGTTGTTGTATGTTTTCCGGCCTGTATGGCTATGTTCCAGAAGTATTCTCCTGACATTTTACCCACATCTATGGCAGGCATCCTCAGAGGTTGTGAGGTATGGAGAAACTAAGCAAGGAAGGTTTATATATCTGGATTTCTGGGAGTTGAAGACCAAAACATCTGGTGACCCACAGGTTGAGATCCACTGACTTCTAGGGAAGTGTAGTAAACAACTACTTTGCTGTGCAAAGTTGACTTGTTTTACTGAATCCCAGCAACAAGCACAATGTAAACACACACACGGTGAAATCAAGAAATATCTTGCAGTGTTGGATTTCCTGTAACTTTGTGGCCTTCAGCATCATTGTCAAGGATGTAATATTCAAAGTTTTTAAGAACTGAAGTGCCACCCATTCCATTTGGTATTCTTCAGTATGCAAGCTCTGAGCCTTCAGAACATGATTATTTATATTCTAATGCAGGGAGCCTATCAGGGTTGTCATGAAACTGCCTATTCAAAACTTCTGTATGATGGAAATGTTACTAAATAAATGATACTCAAAGATAGGAGACCATTTCTTGTAATGCAGGGAGGCCATGGGGTCTAACTGGACATTTTGAGCTTAAGAGTTATTTTTGGAGCTTCTTTATGATGGGACTGTTATTTAATGAGTGACAAAGACAATCAACTTTATGATCTTACTGCATATTTCCATGCTAAGGGTATGGTGTCTGCATGATCTGTTGAATTTATTATTGGAATTTGGAAAATAACCCTTTTAGTTGCTATCATGTTCCAGAAAACACTATATTTCAGACATTCTCTTTTGGTACTTCCTTCACTGTCAAGAAATATAATTGACAGAATCTCTCCTGTTAACTGTGCACACCGCTAGCTTTGACCTTATACTCTGCATATTTTAAAGTGGTGCAGAAAAAAGCTTACTTTCAAACTTGTCTCATGTGGGTTTTTGAAACAAATAGTCTGAAATTCATTGGATAAAAGGAGCCCTTTCTTCTATCACAAGGGGTGTTTTTGATAGGAATTACATCATTCTGCATTAGCGAAAGCAATGCCTGCTTTTGGAATTAAACAGTGATGTTTAATTCCTTGGTTGGAGCACTTCATGCAGCAGTAGTGCCGATCATGAAATGAAATGAATGAAAGCTGCCAAACAAACTGTTGAACACTGCAGGAGACCAGCCATAGTCAGTTTTGTGCTTTTTCCTTTTCTTTGGATGTGGAAGGATTTGTTGTACCAGTTGAAGGCAGCGGCTTGGGCAGCACGAGGACAATTCACCCTAAGGGGAAAATTTTGGCCTTTTATACTGCAGTTGTTTACAACAGACTCTTGTTCACCATAACATCTCTTTAAATGTCAGAATGGCACAGCAGTTTAGATACAGAGCAGTGGTTCCCAAACTTATTTGACCTACCGCCCCCTTTCCAGAAAAAATATTACTCAGCGCCCTCTGGAAATTATTTTTTTTAAATTTTTTTAATAGCAATTAGACAGAAAGATATATGTATTAATGTTTCTACCTTTTTTGTAAAAATATAGTAAAGAAAGGTATAAATGAGAAACATTGAAGTTTGAAATTATGAAACTATTTTTGAACTTAGAATAGAAAGGTAATACAGTTATTCATCACTCCCAAATGCACCTGTGGCCATCACCGCCCCCCTGGATCGCTGCAGCGCCCACTAGGCGGCGGTAGCGCCCACTTTGGGAATCACTGATATAGAGCAATCTGGCCTCTTATTAATGTTTCACTGTGTTTTCTTGGCTACTGACAAAGAAAGGAGTGCGGAATGCAGTGATCTGCACACACAGAGAAAGACATATAAAATTGACTTATTCTGTGCAAATCACCCCAACCTGTTTCCTTCTGGGAAGGAAGAAAATCAATCTTGATTTGCTTGTACCATTGCCTGCCTTCTCCACTAGAACAAGGTGATACGAAGGAGTAAAAAAACAGCTGCAAAATCGAAAGTACAACAGTTGCTGCTGGGGAGGTCAAGGAGCACAGATGTTGCAGAGTTAGTGACAAGAGAACTAGATTCAGATGTAGAAAAAGGTACAGTGAGGGTATACATGGGCATATTGTAGCCATTAAAAATATATCCAGAGATGGTTATGAAATGGGTATGTTTCAATAAAAATGATAGCAAAGAGTTCTTACACCTAATATGATTTCTTTATCATTCTGCTAACTGGGAGCATATATGGTGCAGGCGGGAGAGCAAGCCAGTGCAATTAACTGCAATTAATCACTCTGAGCAGGAGGTCATGAGTTCGAGTCCCGCTTGGAGCCTATGTTTGTTTGTCTTTGTTCTATGTTAAAAAGGCATTGAATGTTTGCCTATATGTGTAATGTGATCCGCCCTGAGTCCCCTTCGGAGTGAGAAGGGCGGAATATAAATGCTGTAAATAAATAAATAAATAAATAATATATAGAATCATAGAATCATAGAATAGTAGAGTTGGAAGAGACCACATGGGCCATCTAGTCCAACCCCCTGCTAAGAAGCAGGAAGTCGCATTCAAAGCACCCCCGACAGATGGCCATCCAGCCTCTGCTTAAAAGCCTCCAAGGAAGGAGCCTCCACCACGGCCCGGGGGAGAGAGTTCCACTGTCGAACAGCTCTCACAGTGTATGTAGAATTTTGAGGTATGGGATAACTTACTCTTCACTGTAGCATAAGATGGTGGTTTGACTGATGGACCAGGTAGGACTGGGAGACCAGTCATAGAAACTCTCTCTCCAGTTCAAAGGAAGGCAATGTCAAACTTCCCCTGAATCAGTCTTGCCAAGAAAACCTATGACAGAAGAAGAATTAACTTGAAAGCACCTAACAGCACATTACTATATAGTAGACCAAGGATGGGGGATCTTTTTAAGCCTTAGGGCCAAAAAGGGTTTCAAATATGCTTTTGAGAACCATGGCCCCGTTGTGGGTAGGACCAAACATACCAGCTTATTTTCTAACTGCCAGTAATTGAGACTGAGTACAATTATGTCAATTTTTTAAAATGTGTTAAAATCTTTCCATGCCATAGAGCAAGAAATTAGCCTTCCTGGGAAATCCAAAGAGACACATTTTAGCCACCAAAAAGGCCCTCTCCTGTGTTCTCACCAAACGCGCTTGGAGTGGGTGATGGGACAGAGAGAAGGCCCTCCGCAGTTTATTGTAGATGTTTACCAGGGTTTCCGCACTCCTGTGTTAAGACAGTGTAGCGCTCTGATGTATTTCCGTAAAGTGTGCAAGTTTTGATAGTACTGTAACTGGGTAGAAATAAGCAGCCTTCAGGAATCGATTACACTAAAATACATCTAAATACATGGCAGTGATCAAAACCTGCTAATACTGTCTGCCTGTATTAGTGAAACTTAGATACACTTCAACCAATATTTCATGTTGCACCCAATACTTTGAGGACTGTCCTAGATTATGGTAAATTGCCAGTGAACAATTCTTGCTGCTTGTAGACAGGGTGAACAGAAGATAGATCTGTATCGCCTGATAGATCTCTGATGCGGCAGGAAACATTTGGCTGATTTCTTGTAATGCAGGGAATATGCCATACCCTATCCTTGCTAATGGCTTTAGTTGTTCTCTCCTATGCTTGGCTTCTTATGGATTTCAGAGGTAAAGCAGGAGCTGCAGTTACAGAAGCCAACCTGAATTTGGGAGAAGTCTCAAGGGTGCCATTGAGATATTGTACTTAATACAAAACCATATTCACAGCTTCCTATGAAGTAAACTCTCTGAAATTAAGTATTGCTGTATTGATATTTCAAATAATAATAAATAGATTTTGAATAAGGCATCGTAACCCCTTAAAGAATGTGTTATTTTGAAACCGTGACTGGCTATACAATGTTGTTCTTTAAGACTTGGAAAATGAACCTGTCAATACAAAGCCATTTTAAAACACTGACGGTCTATTCAAACTTAATTATGGCAGCTTGTTTTGTTATTGTTTAGAATCTCATATTCTGCTTTGAATTTGTTTTGTAGTTTAATCTCAGAGATCACACTCTATTATCAAGCAAAAGCATTTTATCATATGTTATAAATATTTTTCCTAGTTGTAAAGGCTTTCCAAGACTATGTAGAACCTGAAGAAGGTTATCAGGGATCACCACAAAGAAGAGGTCCATCAGGACAGGATGATGAGAATGTTACTTTGCCACTTGGAGATAATGTGCTGACCCACAACCTTGGGATTCCTGTGATAGTCGTTTGCACAAAGGTGAGCTTGAGCTCTAGCTCACTGGCGATAAGTGGCATTTATTGGAATTGTACGCAACATCGTGATTTGAAGGCAAAACTCCCATGTTTACATGGGAGGGCTCTTCATCTGAATGGAATAGTTTCTCTTTTTACTCAGAAAATGGAAAGGAGTAGCCATTTCAATTTGCTGAATCAACTTGGGAAGAAGTTCTAGCCACTTAAAAATCAGTTAAGGTTTTTTATGTTTCTGTATTTAATCTTTTCCAATATAAGTTTGAAATTAGATTTATTCATGCTTTAAGAAAGCCCATGGAAATTAGTGAGAAATGGTAGCCACGAGTGTCTAGATAAGGGCTTGTTGATTGTATTAGGTCAGCCCTGGTTAGTACTTGGAGACCACCAAGATCCAGATACTGTAGGCTATAGTTCAGAGGAAGGAATTGATAAAATTACCTCCTTGTATTCCTTAACTAATCTGGTGAAATTCTTGGTATCTATACACACAAACGATTGTCTATGTACAAAGAAAATGTGTCCAAATGACATATATTGTTACAGTTCCCCGTACAAAGCTCAATTTGGCCGTACCAGACAAAATGAAAAGGAGCAACAGCTCTAACACAAAAGTTGTTCAAGTCTGGTATTGGTTCCAATACATATAGGCTTCAGGGATACAGTCAATGAAAATATCTTCCAAACAGATTGTTGGTCGTGTTGCTGTATACTGGATTGAAGAAAATAATGATGGAGCACCGCTCTCAAAAAAGTCTTCAAAAGTAAAGTCCAAATAAAGTCCCAAGTCTACAGTCATTTGGACACATTTTCTTTGTACATAGACAATCGTTTGTGTGTATAGATACTTTACAAGTATTCTGGGACTTTGTATAGAAATTCTTGGTATCACCATAAATCAACAGGAGATTGAGGGCACATGCACACAGTAGTGAAAACGTTTGTTTATTAGAGTTATTTGGATTTTAGGTATATATTCAGGAAGAAAATTGAGCCAAATCCCTTTTGTTTACTTGTTGTTCTTAATTTCAAGTAATTTTAATTTTGTTTCTGAGTTACATTTCATAGAGTTGTAATCAGTTTCTAATTGTGCAGAGTTGATACCAGCTTTTAATTGTAGACACAGAGATGCTGAAACATGGAAAAGCTAAAACATTTGCGTTTTGAAACAGTCCATGTTACTATTATTATCATTACTATTATTTACTTTATTTATATCTTGCCTTTCTCCCTGATTTAAGAAAAAAAATTCAAAAATTAAAAACAATTAAACGATACTGTGCGTATTAGGCTAAAACACGGTTAAAATACAATAAATAGTGTTAAAATACATTTTAAAACACACAATCCTGCCTGTCCCCCAAATCCCAACATCACTGTGTCCCTTATCCTTCCCCAAAGGCCTGCTGGCAGAGAATGGTCTTGACCTGCCTGCAAAAGGCTAGTAGAGATGGGACCCTCCTGGTCTTTTTCGGGAGGGAGTTCCACAGTCTGGGAGCAGCCACCAAAAGGCCTTCTTCCGTGTTCTCATCAAACACATTTGAGCAGATGATGGGACATGGAGAAGGCCCCCCCCACAGTTGATCTTAGATATCTTCCAGGTTCATAAAAAAAGATATGGTCCTTCAGATAACCTGGACCGGAGCTGTATAGGGCTTTGTAGGTCAAAACCAGCACTTTGAATTGTGTCTGGAATTGTGTTGGGCAGCCAGTGGAGCTGTTGTAACAGAGAAGTTGTCTGCTCCCTGTAGCCAACCCCAGTTAGCACTTTTTGAACCAGCTGAAGTTTCTGAGCACTTTTCACAGGCAGCCCATGTAGAGCACATTACAGTAGTCCAACCAGGATCTAACCAAGGCGTTTACCACAGTGCCCATATCCGACTCCTCCAGGAAACGGGCTCATTTGGTGCACTAGCTTTAACTGTGCTAAAGCACTCCTGGTCACTGCTGATGCCTCGGCCTCCAGATTCAGAGCTGAATCCAGCAGTACCTCCAAACTACGGACCTGCGATTTCAGAGGGAGTGTGACCCCATCTAACACAGGCTGAATCCCTCTTTCCAGATCTGTCTTTTGGATTGGCCAGGTGCACTTTTGTCTTGTCTGGATATAACTTCAATTTGTTTGAATCAGTAGCTTTATTCTGACAAGTGAAAATGTAACTAAAACATTTTTCTGGCTTTGTCTCACAGCTAACATTGGAAGCAAACCACCATAATAATTTGCAGTATGTAAGAGTTCAGATTCATGCTTTTCTGATGTTTTAAGAAAGATGATTCATCTGTCAGACTCTGGCAATGATCTCTTATTAAACTTGCTTTGAACATTGATTTAGGTAAAAGCTTACATGTTTTGCACATATCTTCAACTTTAAGGTTGTTCTTTATCTTTTGTTTTCAGTGTGATGCAGTAGGTATATTAGAAAAAGAACATGACTACAGAGAAGAGCACTTTGATTTCATCCAGTCGCATATTCGTAGATTCTGCTTACAGTGTATCCTTTTCCTAATTGAGCTTAACAAATAATACATTTTGACATATTGAGTTGTTGACTTTCTGTAACTCAGCATGCCATCATTTCACCCATTTATAGACCACGGATTTTTTTAAAAAAATGTTTGGGATTTATATGTGATACAATAAAGTGAAATACAAGTTTTAAATAAAAAGAACACATATTTCATCTCCCTTTTTTCTAATGGTGGACATATTTTAATTTTTTGTTATTGGCCTATAAATATTGTTGGCATTAATTAATGATAAACCAGTTCAACATAGTTATACTATACCTTTCAGCTAACAGTTTAATCCTGTGCATGTTGGCTTCGAGTACAGGCAGCCCTACATTACTAACAAGATAAATTCTGTAGGTTTGTTTTTAAATTGAATTTCATAGAATCATAGAATAATTGAGTTGGAAGAGATCACATGGGCCATCTAGTTAACCCCCTGCCATGCATGAAAAGCACAATCAAAGCAGTCCTGACAGATGGACATCCAGCCTTCCTTCATTATTTGAAAGGTATGCATTCAAATAAACCTCTGATCAAAAACCTGGAATGCATACTTTAACAGTCTGATTTGAATTGATCCCAATATTTGCCTACTGTTTTCCTTAACACACGTAAAATAGATGGAGCAGCCTTGATCTATACATCAGTTAAGGAGGAAAAGAATCTTGACTTGTTGTATAAGTATACTGTACATAAAGCATACGGCTTTCATTTTACCACTCCTGCCTTAGTGGTAGAAAAGGATGCAGTTTTCATGTAAGTTGAAGGGCAGAGCAGACCTTATGCTTGCAGTAAATAGTATTTTTTGGGGAATTGATGGATGTATATGGGGCACTCATGTACTTCCAATAGTGGCAGTCAGATTTTAGACCTATTTCAGTCAAGAGTGAACTTGAAAGAAGATGAGCCGGGAGGAAGAGAAGGGTTTTTAGAAGGGGGTTGAAATCTGGCCTATCTAGTCAATTTTAAGCTGTGAATTTTAATCTTCTTGTACATATTTTAATGGTCTTCTGTCTCTTGTTTTAATGATGTTGTACCCTACCTCGAGCCGCAGGGAGAGGCGGGTAATAAATGAATTATTATTATTATTATTATTATTATTATTATTATTATTATTATTATTGCTGTTGCAAGGACAGGATACAAAATGGAGGAGGTTTGTGAGGCAGAGGAGTGAGGTGGGGACATCCATAGTCTGGAAGCGGAGTTTAAATCTTGTTAGCTCTGCTGGAATTAAAAGAGATTGAGGGAGGAGAATTTGGAGGAAGAGCAATGGGGCAAATGGTTGAAGGGCCAGAAAGGGATTAAAGTGTGGCTGTCTCTGTTGGAAGGATAAGAGATTGAGGTGAAGAGAGGGGGAGTGATCTTGTTAAATGGGAACTACAAATTCACAAAGAACCAAGCCTGTGAAAGAAAAACTTGCAAATATGGAGGGCCAACTCTGTGCACATGCATTGTATTTCTTTCCCTAGACCTGCTGGATGGGACAATGAAAAGAAAATTGCAATTCTACATGAAAACTTCACAACAGTTAAAGCAGAAGATGCATATGAAGACTTCATTGTAAAGCCACCTGTAAGAAAGGTATAGCCTCTTTGAAGTAGACATTGTTTTATTTTGCACACAGTGTTGCTTGTAACTGTCATATGAAGCGAATATGCAGAATCGTGGCCTTAATTTGACTCTGTAATCTGGATATTTTTGCAAACTAGTAGCATTCACACTTGAAGTAGTTCAATTTGCTGAAGTCAGATTGTGATGTTATCTAGAAAGCTTTTAAAATACAAAAAAGGCTCTAAATCTCCCAGAATAATAATAATAATAATAATAATAATAATAATAATAATAATAATAATAATAATTTATTTATAGACTGCCCTCTCTCCTCAGGGCAGTTTACATACAAAAAAGCAAACATTCAATGCTATAAACAAATTCAAACATAACAAATTAAAACAAAAAATACAAAATAACATTAGTAAATTTACGACAAATCAAAAGAGTGAAATTAAATAAAAAGTATACAAATACTCAAATAAAAAATGGTTGTACTAATAACATAAATTACATTAAAAACATGTACCCTGGACAATTAAATGGCTATGATGCATAGAAAGTGCTTATCATCAGTTGTGCTTTAAAACATACCATAGCATCCATAAGATACGAATGAGTTAGCCAGAAGGCCTTTCCTGCCCCCGAGCAATGTTTAAGAGCTAATAACAAAGATTATTTGTTAAACTAAGTCTTCCGACTTGAAAATTAACTCTTTAGCAAGCAGCTGCTGACACCATCTGCACATAGTTCTGTTGATATGGGTACTAATCCAACAGTAGCACTGAAGGTCGGCGGGGGGGGGGGGGGGGCATCTTAGCTCCTGCTTGCAACCTCCAGGATGGGAAGAAGGATTGAAGAGATTGAAGTAGTTTGGGCAGCATTTTCTGTGTGACCCTTGTCTGTTTGCAGCTTTTGCAGTTAATGTGGCAGTTTGGTTGGTGAAGTGCTAAATACCAGCCATTAGGAAACAATTCTTGACTGATCAAACAGACCAAAGGGAGACTGGCAAAGTGGGTGAAGGGGGTGGTCAGTGCCTCCTTAGAACAAGGCAAAATTCCAACTTGCCTAAAGGAGGCAGTTGCGAGACCTATATTAAAAAGGCTATCCCTGAATCCATTCATAATGGACAACTATCGGCCAGTGTCCAACCTCCTCTTTTTGAGCCAGATTTTAAAGCATGTGGTGGCCTCTCAACTCCAGGGATTTCTGGTTGAAACGGATTATCTCTAGATGCATTTCAGTCTGGTTTCAGGCCTGGCTATGGAACAGACAGCTTTGGTTGCCTTGGTGGATGACCTCCGCAGAGAGCTAGATGGAGGAGCGTGTCCCTGTTGGTTCTCCTGGATCTCTCAGCGGCTTTTGATACCATTGACTACGGTATCCTTCTGGGTTGTCTTGCTGGGAGGCACTGTCTTCCAGTGGCTCCAGTCCTTCCTGGAGGGCCATTCCCAGAAGGTGGTGCTGTGGGACTTCTGTTAGGATCCCTGGCCATTGTTCTGTGGGGTTCCTCAGGGTTCTGTTTTGTCCCCTGCGTAATATATGCATGAAACTGCAGGGAGAGGTCATCCGGAGTTTTGGAGTGCAGTGCCACCTATATGCAGATGACACCAAACTCTACTACTCCTTCCCACCTAAAGCCAAGGAAGCTGTCCTGATCCTAAACCAGTGACTGTCATCAGTAATGGAGTGGATGAGGGCAAACAAACTGAAACTTAATCCAGAGAAGATAGAAGTATTTCTTTTTTGTGTCAGGAGCAACTTGAAGAACTGCAAGACCCCATATATAATAATTAAGTATTCTTGGTCATTCGGAAGGAAGATCAGGGAATAGGGATTCAGCCTGTGCTGGATGGGGTTACACTCCCCCTGAAGACACAGGTCCACAGTTTGGGGGTCCTCATGGACTCATTGTTGAACCTGGAGGGCCCAAGTATATGCGGTGGCCAGGAGGGCTTTTACACAATTAAAAAATGTGCACCAACTGTGCCCGTTCCTTGAGAAGCCAGATTTGGCCGTGGTAGTACATGCCTCAGTTATATCCCGTCTGGATTACTGTAACACACTCAACATGGGGTTGCCTCTGAAGAATGTTCGGAAACTTCAGCTGATCAGCCAGGTTGCTAATGGGCTGGCTGCAGGGAGTGACAACCGCCCTGTTACAGCAGCTCCACCTGCTGCTAGTGTGTTTCCAGGCACAATTCAAAGTGCTGGTTATGGCTTTAATGTCCTAGACGGCTCAGGTCCATGCTATTTGGCTGACTGCATTTCCTGGTACGAAATTGCCTGGAGAGGCTCTTTCTCAGTCTCATCTCCATCTCAGGCATGGTTGGTGGGAACGAGAGAGAGGGACTTCTTGGTGGCTGCTCCTCAACTCCAGGGAAGCCTGCTGTCATTCTGGTGGCAGGCTAAAACTTTTTTATTCAGGCAGGCTTTTAAAGAAGGTTTTTATGATCAAGTCAGGTACTGCTGTGGTTTTTAGTTTTGAATATGTTTTATGCATTTTAACTGAATTGTTTTTAATACCAATTATATTTAATTCTGTTTTAATATTTGTATATTTTAAGTTGTATTGAAATGCTTTTAGTGTAAGCCGCTTTGAGTCTCCTTGTGGAGAGAAAAAGTGG